>NC_088100.1:41369753-41986003 GCF_036370855.1 Dromaius novaehollandiae | reverse complement strand
TTTAGGAGTGGTTGGGTTTGTGTCTGAGGTAAATTTTACTGTGTTCAAGCGTAGCCCAGATCTACACTATTGTATATCCTCTGAAATATATGCTGCTAATGCTTCTAGTCTCACTCCTCCTGATCTTCCCAAGCAGTTTAGTCACACTGTAAAAAAGAAATGTCATCTTTATCTTATTTGGCTATCTCTCTTTTCATCTCTGCTGCATCTTGCAGTCCCCATCTCTGTGCTATCCGTCAGTGAGACAGGTTAGGGAAATACAGGACCACTAGTACTTACAACATTTGAAACTCCTGGATAAATCATTAGAGAACATGCTATAGGGAACAACTTTGCAGTGATAAGGAAATAAAAATCAATTTCATAATAGGTCTTCTCAATTTCTAATTTCCATAGGGTCAATCCTCAGCCATTCCTGTTGAAAACTGTACCCAAGAGGGAGGGAAGGAGAAAAATTGGCTGAGGTTCCCCTCTGAGAACATTTGACTTCTTCCTCCGCAGAAAGGGAATTAGCTCCCTATGCTCCATGGAGAATTGGTGGGGGGGATTAGTCTCCAACTCCATTAAATTTTCCCACAGCCACAGGGAACTATGTAACCTCTAGCTCTTCTCTAAATGATAGTTTCTTTGAAAAGCCTCCTGCTACACTTAAAATATAGGACAGGTGTTGCACAATATCAGCTACAGACCCACTCAGAGAAGCTGGAGACAGAGGTGAGGAGTAGTGCCACAGAGAATGAGAATTCCCTCATAACCAATACAAAGAACGGGTTTATCTCAGACTAAGATTATATGACAAAAATCATTCTTCTAACTGTTAGCATTAACATTTCAGAGAAGAGCTCAGACTGTCCTGTTTATCAACATTAAAAACTTGCACTCTGAATAAATCCATCCATCACACAGTAAAACGCTGAAGTTTAATATGGACATTTTTGTCATATAACACCACATCAAACAATCACCCTTTTATGTCTGCTATCTGTAGAACAAACAAACTTTATCCTGTCACAAGTTATGCCTGCTTCAGGAGTTTGCATTATGTGATACTCTCTTCTTGCTATTCCCATTTCAGAGTAAGCCGCTTTACCTCCTCCCACTCCATTGAAGTGGGGGAGGGGGGCGTAGCTAAAAGTAAGGGGTAGTAGGTGATGTTGTCAAAGTCGATGGACATGTTTGTGCATCACTCCTCATGAGAGTGGCTGCTAGAAATTCTTCCTTTCACAAGCGTCTTTGGCTGAAGTCACTGAACTCTGTGCTGAAGCGCCCAGGAGGAATTTGTTCCTTCATACTTACAAAGAAGGAAATGTTCCTTATTGATATCATTCATCAATTCAGTGATTTCACATAAGTAAAATGGTGGGCCTGAATCTCATTATCAGAGTAGCTTCTTTAAGCCTCTGTGTCAGAATAAAAGGGCATCAAACTATGTATGAATAATCACCATGGTTTCTGAAGTCCCTCTGTTCTCCTAATATAAATGGAGCATCAGTAGAAATGATTATCAGCTCATATAGCTCTAAGGTTCAAAACCTCAGCAGACGTGAATTGGTATCACTCTAGTAAAAATCTCCATTTATGCCAGTTTGAGATCTGTCTTTAAGCTTTAGGAAACATTTATCTTATCATGTTCACCTGAAATCATGAGGAACTTACACTTAAGAATAAAAATTAATTTCAATGTCAAGCACAGGGCTCAGTTTTGTGTGAGCAATTAGATATGACAAAGCGCTTTTTTTTAATGCAGGATTACCTTTGACTTCTTCACAAAATGATACCGAACAAAACTCAGGGCTGACAAAGTCCCAACTAGTTTGTCTTAAAGAATATGCAAATATTTTTATCATTGGAAAAGGATAGTGTCTTGAGATAATATCAAAACTAACACAGTACCACTGCTATCACCATGCAAAGGACTCTATTTACAGTTGGAAAGATGAACTAGGCACATAAGAAAGGTAATCCGCAATCTAAAATTAAATAGGTTGTAGTCTGCAGTTAAATTAAAATCACACTTCAAATGCTAACATCTCTCCAGTTTTCAACTGTTCAGGAGTTATAGCTCTGAAACTCCTCCATGGTACAAAAATATAGCACAGCTTCTTGCAATTTCCTGGGATGCTGCACCTGCAATATATTCATACTAATTGCTCCAAACTCACACATACAGATGACAAAGGAAGCTGAATGGCAATTTGCCTTTTCATGCAAGGGAAGCATAATTGTTTTATAATATACTGTAAGTTTTTAACCTGCAAGTTAAGTATTCATGTAATTATTTAGGGAGAGATTGCACTTCTACTCTTTCCTCTGTACAAGGCGCAACCTGTCACTGTGCCATGCCAGGAGAAGCGTAGAAGAAACTCTCAAACTCAGGAATTCTCCTTCCCCTCATCACATCTCTCCCTTTCCCCTTTCCCAAATGCAATATGGCTTATAATGCACCCCCTCACCTACTTAGTACTATTATTTTCAGAAATGGATTATCTGAGCCAAATATTTTGTTGGGCAAATAAAGGAAGAGAAGGGGAAATACTGAATCCCATGCTTCCTACACAGGCAATTGAATTTCATGCAACTAAATCTCCTAAATCAGACCTTTCTGTAGGTAAGAGATTTTATTTCAGATCCTATCAGCAGAATGGCAGGCAAAGGAATAATTCTACAACAATATCAAAGGTATTTTGAGTTTTTAATGAGAGAACAACTTATCTCTCCAATGGTGGGCCCAGTAGGATCTATCAGTACTAACTTCTGAAAATCTCCTTTGGCTTGAAACACTGAAGCCTCTGTTTTTCAAAATCAAAGAACCAATTAAAAGTCTTACCTCTGGAGGTGTGTGCATGATTGATCCAAGAGTTGTAATTTGTTGTCTGCAGCAGACAGATTCATTAAATTTGTCTAAGGGAATTACATTAAAAATCATCAAATGTTATGAACCATGGCTAAAATTTTCAAAAGACATTAAGTAATTCAGGGGCCTAATTTCCATTTACACTTCTTAGATGGTAATTATGCTTTACCGAATTAAGTAATGCAACCCCTCACTCATACCCCTCATCCTACTTGGTACAATACTCAGATTTTCCATGAATAGGCACCTAAGTAAAGGCCCACAGAAAACTGCTGTGCAGGGTATGGACCAAGTGGCATAAAATAAATTTCAGCAGAAAATGACTGTGTTTACGCATGCCCGGAAAGGCAAAGTGTCTCTGCCTCAGAGCCATTAAATCTTTCTTGGAATTAGGCACCTAAAAAAGCTAGCCACTTGGATGATACGAAAGATTGGTTTTCCGTTTTTAAAGAATAATAGTGGTAAGTCAGAAGACCTGACAGTCTTGGAGTTAAGGCACTCCCTGAGACTTTGGGAGACAAGGTCAGACCATTCCTTCTGCCTGATTCATAGCCAGAGCTTGAGTTCAAACCAGCATCTGAGTTAGCATCCCGACACTTGGCTATTGTGTGCGGCAGGAAAAATCTCTCAGCAACACGACAGCTGCTCCTCTTTGTAGAAATAACCTAATATTTAGAGGGACTGGAGCCAGAGAGACTGACTTTCATCCCAGTGACTAGGAAAACTATCTGAGACATGAGTTCAAGTCCCCTTCTGATAGATATTGCTGCTCCACAGCAAAGGATTTGAACCTGGGTCTTCTACCTCTCTTCCAGCAGCTACTATTTATTTTAAATATGTTCTGACTATGCCAAGAGCATCAGGCTGCATAGGGAAGAGTCTTATTTTGGAGTTTTCAAGGCTTTAGAAAAAGGCAGTCCTTGAGGTAGGTCTCAATATTTAGGCAAGTTTGGACAGCAAAATCTTGAGCATATGCAGAGCTTAACATGCTAAACTAATAGTCAGGAGGTAAGTGACAGCTAAGGAGTAATTATGTCAATGGTACCTGAATGCTGGGACAAGGTGATATCTACATTGTGCAGTGGATTATGGTGAAAAAAGCTCCAAGCTGACTTTCAGAGTACATCCACAGAGTTCAGCACAGCACCATGCAGAGACACTAGCGTGGGGCTCAAAAGCAGGCTAGCCTTTTGGTATGGCAGAACATGCATTATTAAATTCAATCCCTGTTTCTCAGCAGAGCTAATTAGTTCAGGTGCAGCTCAACACTGCTATAATTATATTCCATCTGCTTCTAGAGCTAGCTAGTTTGGGTGCTGAAAGCTGGGAAATTTCTCTACAGTACCCCCTCATGGGAGGGCATGACACCAGTATGTCCCTGGGTGTGAAAGAGATGGATTGACACTTTGGTCCCTTTCATGATCTGAGCCTTAGCAGCCTAAATCCTGCTGACTTAAATCCTCTCAAGGGACAGATTTTTAAAGATATTTAAATGGCTAAAGTCCCAGGAAAGGCCCCAGTGTGATTTTTGAAAAATGCCTCATAAACACTGCGTGCTCATTAGGTGGTAAATGACTCCGTGCAGCAGCACACAAGTTAGAGCCCTGTGTCAGAAACCTGAGCTGATCTATCAGCGATACCAGCCTTCAGGCCTCAGCTGTTACTGGAATGTCGATTTGCTCAGGTTGGTTTTCCTGGCCAGTAATCTAGCATCTAAGTGCTAAGACTCATTTGGCTACGCAGAAAATATCAGCCCCAGTCCATTTCTCAAGAAACTGATAGTGAAGACTCAGATGAATGCTAATTTAGCATGCTGTATTTACTCCTCCTGAAAAGAAGCCTTGATCCAAAGACTATTGCAATGAATGGAGTCTCTCTCCCCGGTGTCAGTTCACATTGGATCAGGCCCTGAATTTCTGGCATGAAGCAATTAGTATGAAATAGATTAGGCAACAACTTCCTTTATTCAATTGTACAAGTTATTTCAAGATGAACTGATTGCACACATTTGTTTTGTACAGGCAGCTGAACCATCAATACTAACAACACTGGCATTAATCAGTGCACAATGATTTCCTCCCTCTTGCAGGTATTTTGCTTCATATCACTGTACAAAGGCTGTCAGGGACTGTCTGCAGCTCAGGAATCACTCCCGGTATAACACAGCAGTTTCACAGCACGTTTTTCCAGACACTGGCATCATCTGTATGCATTTGCCCTCCGAGCTTTCCAGCAGCACGGTAAAACAAGAACATTTTCAGCGACCACACGTTCCTATCCTATCTGCTGTGTTTAATCACATATCACTTTGCTAAATCCCCTTCAGCAGCACATATATATGCGTACGTGTGTGTGTGCACGTGCATGTACAGAGAGCAAGAACAAGAGTGGGAGCCCATACGTTCATCCCTTTGCTTTCCCGCCGGGCTCCGACACACTGTCCAGCCACAAAATGTTTCTGTGTGAAGCATGTGACAAAATGGCTGCAGCTTTTAATATATACGGCATATTTCAGCTCCACAGTCTGCAAATACCAGGACCCCCAGTGTCTTAGAGCCAGTACGCTTCACTTTCATGGGTTTTGTGCAAGTGCGAACGACACCCGAATCTAACGGCACGGTGCCTGCGTGAGCGGGTGTGCCATTGCCATTAATATTTTGACTCGCTGATCTTGCTGTTAGCCCTCGCTCTCTCAGCACTGAAAACAAGCCTCTGCTTGTTTCTGCTTTTCAGAAACACCAGTTAAGACCACTTAAACTGTTAGAGAGATTTCGACTGAAACCCAATCAGCTGTTGTTTAAGCAATATGTGGACACCATTTTATGTAAAGATTTTGGAAAGCAAGGAAGGGAGTTTGCTGCTGCAAGAATGGATGCAGACTGCCATCAAGAAAATGAGGCTTTCTGAAGGGCAGTAATTAACTATGTAGAGGTGGTGTGGACCAGGCAGAAGCGAGCATTTTGCCCATTTCAGTGCTGGGTTAGCAAAGCATCTCCTGCAGTGGCGTAGGCTGTTGTGCTTGCTTGTCCTTGTACTGGAGGGAGCAGGGAGGACTCGCAGCAGAGAGGCGTTTTGAGCCGCTATCACCACTCAGCTCCGTTATCTAAGGCGAGGAAGTTTGCACGAGTGACTCTACCCTTTCCAGTGCACACTCAAGTAAGTAAGTTAAAACCGCTGGCAATGAAAAATAACCTCCCTGGTTTCACAGAGGGATGATAGAAGAGACGTCACACAAGTCCTGAGGCTCAGCTAAGAGGCAGCAGCTAGCAGCTGAAAGACAGGACACGACTATGCATTAATTTGGACACAGACCTGTACATTAACACGGACACAGAACCAGTGGGTCAGGGAGCTCTCATGGCTAAAGCCCAGAGCTCAGGTGTGGGCTAAAAGACCCTCCTAGACCAAGTCATAGCCCATTCAGGAAGTCTCTGGTGAGTCTCACCGACCACAGTGGCCATGAATCACTGAAGCACCACAGGTAAATGAAGCTGATGCAAAAGAAATTTTCCAGAATTTGTCATTCTATTTTTCCTTGCCTTTTTCTCCTGGTTCGTTTTTCCTTTCTTTATCATTTTGTAACTTCTTATCTGTGCAAACAGAAAGTTTGCAATACCAACATATGCTATAAGTCCTAATTTCCAATTTTAACTGAACTTTTGTTTTCCATTCTCGTTAATAAGTTACAGATGACAATTTTTAATATTAATTGTCATCTTTTCTACTTCATAATTTATTTTTCTTGGAAATAATTTTTTTGACCTGCTCCAATCTTCTTTAATGCTTAGCCAAATATCTTAAGGCAGTGAGGGAAAAAACAAACAGCTGAACATCTGCTGAATAGGTTGCAAGGGTGAATAAGCTCTAATAGCTTCTAATGAGCTTCTAGAAATATATTGCATAAGGAGCAATGAATAAATCCCAATCCTTAAGCCCTTACTTATAAGACTATCTTGGTCAGTTATTTAATTCAGTTACAGATGGGAGTAAATTCAGATGCAGGATATGTTATGAGCTACATTTAAAATGTTCTACACTGACATGCCTCTCTTTACCTCAAGCAACCATTAATTGAGCTCAACACACATCTTGCTTTTATGCACTATTGGTGTAACTCACACCTGTAGCAGATAAGGGTGGAACAAGTCCTTCCCTGTGGCCATCAGTTTGGTGCACCACATGGCTATCAGCTAACACCGCATGGGTGAACTGAGCAGGCACACGTGGGAGCTCACCTGCAACCTGCACCCAAAGGCTGGGGGAATGCAGCTTAGCCCTGCCTCTGGATGTGGCCATTATAAGGGCAGGCTCCACAGTGAAGAAAACGTTGAGAAGCTGCATGGGTGCAGAAAGAAGTGTCACTACCATTCCTCAACCTACAGGCTGAAGTAGCAGCAAAGAAATTGAGGCAGTTTTGACCATGGACTTCAATTTCGCCTCTTCGGGTTGCTCTTGCTTTAGCCAAATATATCTATCTGCCATGCTCAGGCCTGCTATAAGTAAATGCAATGCCAGGTAAGTCAATAGAGTTTCATTCACTTACAGTAGAAGTGAATTTAGCCATAAATCAATAATGAAAAGCTAAATGTTCCCTGTATGCCCATTCTTGTAGCCATCCTTCATCTGAAGAGTTCAACCCCACTTAGAGAATCAATGTATTGATAGAAAGTAAACTGTGTTTTCAATAAAACTGAAGATGTGAGCAAATTCAGCATTGTATGATTATTAATTTCCAAAGTTAGCCACAAGCTTTTAGCAATTTCCATTAAATCTCCAAAGGAAATTGAAGAACTTGGGTAATTATCAAAAATGTTGTATTAAAATACTCCCCTCCATCCCTCTGCATGTGCAGAAGCAACATGGCATGTTAGCAGGACAAGCAAGGATATGCTGTTGACTGAAAATGATGATGCTTCACTGCCTCTTATTTCTGGGATAGCCCTAAGCTCATTCTGCCACCTTGTGTGATCAACATATATTACAGCACAATCTCATTTTCAGGTGCTTATTGCTCATTCCATTCCAGTACATCTCACCTATTATGCAGTGCTACTAGAAACCTGCAGTCTGTTAAATAATGTGGAGACAACAACTCATCTCCGATATTCTAATATGGATTGTCAGGATAAACCAAATTCAGTATTTCATTCACACTCCCCCCAAGAAAAGCCACTTAGCTTTAATAATTAAAGCAGTGAATTATTCTTGCCAGTTATATGAAAGAATGCACATTTCTATTACCTTATTGTTAGACTGTGATTCACCTGAATGTATAACTTACTTGAAATGATTTGCTAAATAATTCCTGGGAATACTTTTACCACACACCATCCATTCAGAGCAATTTGTTGGAGGAAAAAAAAAATCAGTTTTTCAAAACTTGAGCTGTGTGACTAGCCATTTGTGATCTTATGGCCTATTTCCCCTTTATAGAAATCATTTCTTCATGCTTTAGTCATGCTTATCCTGACTGGAAAACTGTGACTGTTATAAGAACATTTGGGCTTCAATGTAAAACGCCTATAGAAAGCAATTTCAAAGTTAAGTCTTTGAGAAAATTTCTCTACTGTTTTCTTAACATTCCCTATTCCTACAAGGCTTCCTGCTGCTATGTTCAGTCATGATAATGTGAAAAAAATCAAGAGAAGTGAAAACAGAATAAAAACCTTCAACAAAAACCCTGGTTAAAGCACTTTAGATAAAAACGTCTGATGTTTTCATTAACTGAATAAATTCAACTACATTGTTCTGGAGGATAGTATCCCTGAAGTTCCCCTACAAAAGCCTCGTGAATCTTTAGGCCAGCATATCGTGAGAGGCTCAGCAAGGGGTTCACACACCCGGGAAAGAATCCTGGTGCAATGCAGGAATCAATAACGCTACATGAAGTTGTCACCTACGGATGCCACATCCATTCACAATACCAGCCCCTGCCCACAATACCCTACAGGTATGCAAAACACACAACTGAGACACCAGCTGTGTACAGACAGGTTCCCCAAACAGTGGGGCATTTCACCCTGTTTACACAGAGGAGCTCAGCAGGTCCAGGTTTTATATGCTTCCGAGCCTGTGTGCACTGCTTTGCTGGTTAAGTTAAGGTGACAGAATGTAGGAAGCAAAGAAAACAATTATCAAAAGCTCCTTCTAAATCTTACAGACTCAGATCCTGACATCTATTATTCTCTTATGTTCTACAGATATGGAACTACATCTCTTATCTAAGACTTGAACTGCAGCCCAAACTTAATTAACCAGAACTGCAGTGCCCATAAGATCTATGCTAAAAATGTAGCATACGCAATCAAAGCAAAATTCATTCCTGTGTTGTAGTTTAAATGTCTTTCACACAGGGAAATAACTATACCCTAAAAGCTGATATTTTCACTTTATACTTATGGGATACAATTAATCTCAAAATATCTCATCATCACCTTAAATTGTGGTTGTGGTCAGAAAACTGTTTATGTTAACAGAGCACCTTTTTACTCAACATACATTCTGCAAGTAATCAAAACACAGGGCTGATCCCCAGTCCTTCCATGAGAAGAAGTAATTGAGGCAGAAAGATTAACACTGATTTTTATAAGCACCAGGTAAAATAGAACCAGCATGTATAAACGCACAAAAATACACAGTTTGGGAGTCAGAGAAGGCATTAATAAACTTGGAAGTTGGCAAATAATTTCAGTCCTCCCTCCTCCCCCCCCAAATTAACAACATTAATCTCAGAAAAATCTATTTCATTTCCCAACTTAGTTAAATATTTTGAGCTTTGTTTTAGAGGTTGGTCTGTTTACAAAGAATAAAAATAATTAAATAATTAAAAACTAAACAATATTTTTCCTCCAACTATATGTTTCAGCTTTACCCAAGGATGAAAATTATTCTAAAGTACTTTTTCCAATCACCTACTGATTAAAAAATACAACCATCAAAACATTATCAAAACACAGTTCTTATTTCAAAGGACTTTGGTTCAAGTTCCAAAAGCACAAAGCAGCCCTAAAAATGTGCATAATTAGCCTGGTATAACGGAGCATATGGTAAAGGGACCTGGAAAGTTTGAATCCCTCTACAGGCTCTTGCAGAGCCTTTGGCAAGTCACTTCATTTCCTTATATCTCTATTTCCCTATCTATTAAGTCAGGGCAATAATACCTACCTTCCCTGAAGAGGTGACAGTAATTAAGTCAATGTTTTGCATAGCACTTTCAAGATGCAAATCTCTACATTAAAGTTTTAAGTACTATTATTATTATCATCATTATCACTGATTATCATTAAGCTAAAGCTATTCTTTAACACGTATGTTCTCTTCTTGTTCTGAGAAATATATTCAACTGCCATTGTAAGCTAATTATACCATCTATTCTTAAGTATAGGAGTACAAAAGCATACCTTCTGCTGCCTTTGCAGTCTGCTCTCTCTTTCAAACACTCTTTGTGTAAAGGAAAGTATATTCTTAACTAATGCCTTAAGGAAGTTTGCACAATATTGCCAAATTAGCTAGGTGCAATTAGTATCTCAAGTTTCTCTGTAATCCCAGGGAAAATAGCAGTAGCCATGAAAGCAGTTAATAACGATGACTTTGTAAAATAAAACTGGAGGCTAATACTGAAAGGGCTGTCAAAGAGCAAAAGGCTGCTTTTCAAATAACCTTTAAATCCTCTGCGACTCCTGTGGAGGATGAGAGGGAACATGAGTGACAAAAAGGCTTTTCCAGTTCACCACATTTTGCCAGGTCAAAGAAACATTTGTAATGAATAAATAAATAGATAATTCATCCCACAGCTGTTTTGGCATCTTTTTCTGAAATGAACACAGGTATGAAGCAGGTCTGTGAAACTGGACGGATTTCAGGGACATGTAAAACGGTAGGAGAACTGAGCCTGGAGAGCCTGAGCTGCTCAGTAGGCAGGGCAGAAAGGAGCAGAAACCTGCCCTCTGAGCTTCAAATGCAACGTGCACCCATGGACCATATGGCTTTAAAATGATGATGTCAAAACTAGTGTTTCCTAAAATCAGCCTGACTCCGTTTCTTCTGGTATTGCTCACAAGAATGTTTGTCCGCGGGATGCTCTTCTGCCACCCTGTCTGCCCACCGATGCAGTCAGCTGGGAAGCTTGACGTGTACGCGGTTCCAGCTGTCTGCACACAAAAATGACCAACACTCAGTGCATTTCAAAGTGTACCTGTGACAGAAATAGACACACACACACACACACACACACACACACACACACAGAGAGAGAATAAAGAGATGGTATGCCACATTTGGGCATGCAGCCATGGAGAAAACTAATCCTTTGCCTGTGTGTGTTTGTGTGTTATGGCAATGCATTAGCTTAAATAAAAATAGTAATTTTTTAATAGGCATTGAAATTTGACAGCTGTCAGCCTCCAAATAACCTCTTCAAGATTAAATGTTTTGTAACAACACAGTATATTGCATTTACGTAATCTTTCTGTCTAAGGATCTCAACACAGAAATGTTTCTAGAATGTAAATATTATTTTGTTTTGAAGGAAACTGAAACTAGGAGGCTCAATCTGCAACTAGTCTTACTTGGTGGGATGGGTCACACAACAGCCAAGGGTTTCGGTCCTGGCATTTTACAGATACAATTGTTGGAAGAGCTCTGCAGCTCCATCCTCCTCCACATGCCAGGTAGTTTTGTGCTATAGGCAAGGCTATCTGCTGTGGCCCAGGGCTCATCTGTACCAGATGTGAGACAGATGTGGCTGCAAGGCTCACATCAACCCAGGAAGGCACTTCCAAGTTGGTAATCTAGACACAGCCGAAGTGGCTTGCTGTTGGTAACACAAGGAGGACAGTAAGGAAGGACTAGTCCTGAAAACACCTTTCTCTTAATTAATGTAACCCCCTGCTTTCCCCGTGGGGGAGGACATTCAATTGATGTTTACTTAACTTTACTGGAAAAAAAGGTTAATGACATTTATCTGAAGGAAGAGCAGGGGCAAAACACTTGCCTAATTTAAGAAGGGGTTGAAAAATGAATGGATTAAATGACATTACTACCTGAGATAATGGGGGGAAAGTCATAAAATACACACATATACATACGCAGTTGTTCATCCTCTCTTTGCCTTTCTTTAGATTCTGCAGGAAAGGGACAGCTATCCTGAGGTGCGGTGGAAGAGACTGTTGATATGTATAACTTTTTATAATAACAACAACAGCCAGAAAAAGAAACAGCGGACTGCAAGAAGGGAATACTCTATAAATGGCACCTGCACAGCCATTCAGTGCCAGTGGGTTTACTAGTAAGTCAGTATGGCTGCTTTTTTGACTTCTACACGAGGCTTTTTTTCCTCTCGTTATAACATAGCTTTCCGGAAGCAGCCTAATTCTTCCTACATAAGAAGTCCAAAGAAATGCTTAGAAACACTATTTCTATGTTTCAGAAGGCTTTAAACTACCTTTTCTTCTTTGTCTAGTATATTTAATGTGTATTTAAGCATAACTACACAATTTAAAAGGATAACAAAAGGGTTAGACTACTTAATAACCTCTTAGATGGTATCCTTTCTTTAAAACTGAGACCACCAAATTTTGCTAGCTAGAAAGTTGTATACTTGTGGCTATCAATTCAATCAATCTACTGGCAAGCTGTAAAATATAATTTATTTTATAATATCAATGAATGCCTTATCATATAACATTAAAATATCTATCACAGCACTTAAATACCATGTATTTCCAGTTCCAGTTTTCAGACAAAACATGATTTTAATTTCTTATTTTATTTCTTCATTGTTTTTCTTTTAAGTATTGTTTTAATAAGCTAAGAAATGGCTGAAATTTCAAGTCTAACCTCTGCCAAATCTGCAAAACCCCTGGACATTCCTATCTCACTCATTTTGCTCCTCAAAGCTTCAGACTGATAGTTCTGGAAATTAAATTGACCCATTTATTCATCACTGTAGTAGGACTTAAACCTCAGCAGTGTGATTGCCATCATGTCAGTACTGCCAATGACCTAAGTCTTGAGTTTCAGAGATTGCCCCAGCAACACTCGATAATAAGTGGCAAAACATTATTACTTCCTTTGGTACTCATTATAAAAACATTAATTGGGGTGAAAGGTAATCCACTTCATATGCTAAGTCATGGATCTTCTCTAAGGGTGGACAAGGGGGACTGCAAGAATAAGTATGTCATGGTGATTTGTTGCCACAAAATTTCCTCAAAGTTTGAGTGAATGGACTATTAAGGGTGGCACAACAAAGAAAATGTTCTTCTGATTTAAAGCATCTAGATTTGGTCTAAAAGTTCACCATCAAAATGAGAACACAGCATAGAAAAGAAATGAAATCAGAAAGAATGTCAGTATAATGTATGTGAACCATTTTTTCCCCACTGTCCCGTTTTGAATAGTTTTATTTTATTTATTTTGGGGGGGTCACTCCATGAATTGTACGCAGAGGCCATTTAAAATTCAGTTCTTTTACCACCACGTTCTTATTGTCTCTCCTTTTCGAACACTGTTTTCATACAAAAAAAAAAGGAAAAAAAAGCTTCAGTTTGATTCTTCTGGCGGAAAACCATAAAACTCATAGCCAGACAGCTGCTTCTCCCCCTCAAGAGTTGTCACCCTGTCTCTTTAAGCTCTTGTTTTATCAGTTACATAAAAGTTTTTTTCTCCATTTCAAGGAGCACATTAAACTCTCATTAACAGTAAAGGGAATTTGCATGCACAGTGAGGAAAAAAGAAATCCTGCACTAAGTAAAGAAACAGGATTCCCCTGACAAATGTGCACTCACAAAGAAATATCACTGCAGGTAACAAATAGGCTCCCTTGGCTAAGTCAGATATGATTTCCAAAGTTTTCTCAAAGCAGGCGCTGTCTTGGAGACATTTCAGTAGGAAAATGGATTCTGCTCAACCTGAGTTTATCTTGAAATTCTGGACTTTCATCTTTATGGAACAATAGTGTTTGAAAAACCAAAATTTAAATTAAATCCCCAGCCTCATAAGGAGGCATCTCGGGGCCCAGCTACTGGCAGAGCTGGAGAGAGTTCTGCCGCCAAATGGAAAATGTGAGCTGGCAAGTGGACCTGAAATCTTATATTTTGAACTTGGCAGATCTGGAAAGTCTTGGCGTTTGGTTACAGATCCTGGAACGCAAAGCTTGCAAACAAGTTTTTTTCCCACAAGAGTATAAAAAGCACCTTTCATATGTATAAAGCAGACTTCCCTCTGCCTTGCTTATAAGCAGCACTGGTGTGGTGTACACAGTATGAAGTAGCCTTTAGAAATGTGTTGATTTTGCCTCTAAATCCTGTCTTCATCTGTCTTGCTTTACGTCTCATGTGGGCCCCTGTGACTTTTTGACCCTCCAATAAATTTTAGCATCATTCAAAAAGGTCAAACAGTCAGGGAAGCCAAAAATGGATTAAAAAATGAAGTGCTCTGGTGGAGGGAGAATTATCATCTAAAGGTTTATTAGCCATTTCAAATGTTGCAGATTTTGATAGCAGTACACTTGTAAAACTCCAGCCTCTGCCTTTACTGGTATAAGGGCATTTTTTCAGTTTTCCCTCTGATCTTTAATATCACTAGCCAAAACAGCTACAGGAGTCTTTCTGCAAAGTTACATGAACTATTGAAACATATTTTAAATTATTTATTTTTAAAATATTATAAAAACAGCTTCTTAGTGTTTCCAGTTCCCCTGATGGCAGGGAAAATGCGCAATGTTACTGCATTTCCCTGGTCACTTGGCCAGAATCCAATTCTCCTTTTTGAGGAGAAACAGTACAGGCAAATCACAGTTTTGAAAGTAAATCAAGGGGTGGTTGCAGTCTCTTAAATAGTAACATATTTTCCTTATTAATATTGTGGCCATCATATTTACTGGCATTTTCTCTGTAGTTTACTTAAACTACAGAAGAGAGATGATTGCTTTTATAAGACACCTCTCTCCTGTAATTTGCATATGCACGGTGAGCAGTATATTCCATTAATATCTTATACACTTATTGAGAAGTCAGAGTTTGAAACCACTGCAAAAAACCCTGAGGCATAAGGTGCAGAGAAATACTGAAAATTGTTCTGTAGCCAAGCCAACCCCCTTGCACCCTGCATGCGAGCTGCAGGCTGACTGCCTTGCGCAGAAAGTCTCTAGCCCATGAGTCATGTATGTACTATGTTGTGGTCCACTGCGCAAGCTGCAGGGGAACGCATGCCAAACATTGAACTCCAAAGCCTCAGACAGCTTAGTTGGTATAAATTATCTCTCAGGATGAATTAATCTGTCTTGATTTGAGAATTTGACGCACTCTCCATTTTAACTTGTTTCCTTCATCCTTTGCATGCATTAGCACAGTACTGGGATATATTTAAAATCACAAGAGATCCATTCCCATTAGTTTGGAAGGTTATTTCTTGTAAGTATTTCCTTGTTTCTTAATGTTCCTTTACACAGATTTTTTTTTCTCATATATTCTGAAAAGGAAAAGAAAATGGCATAAAAGCCGTATAGTCTTTCCGTCTTTCTTTCTCTGTCTTATCTTTGTAAGATAATAATATTAACATCCATTCTTCTTCTGATTTATTTTAAGCTACATTATTTAAAACTTCTGTCTCTATTTCCTAGATAAAACATGTGTGCATTCCAAACAAAATTGCTTACTGTGGGTGCATTTTTGAAGTGAAAACCCGAGGTATTTATTTTTTTAACAAGACAAAAACTAAAGTAAACTAGATGTCAGATCCTCAGTTCAGCCCTGTTCTGGCTCATGGCCTACGTGTGCTGCCGAAAGCAGACTGAGAGCTTTAGCTCTGCTGACTCCTGCAAGGTTGCTTCACTGGTGCACAGAGGGCACAGCAAGCCTTCTCACCTGGGGTATCCCAAGGATTCAAAGGTGATTTAGGATTCAAACCCATCTCTTCATCTCTCTCCTGAGGATTTCCCTTTCATGAGAGAAATCCCCTGTTGGTGCAGAACTACTGTAGTGGAACTCGCACCGTTCCCCTCCTGGCAAGGGGGTTGAGGGGGTACTCTCCGAAATGATAAGCTGATGGCTCCAAGGAGACGCTTTCACTCGCTGGTTCACAGGCACTAATTTAAAGAAGTGCTTAGCTACAGTATGATTTATCAGTAAAGACTACTGAGAAAATAATGGGCTTTTAAAAGATGACATATTCCAGAAATTATCTGTATAGCATCAGCTTCAATATCCCATTGGATTTAACAGTCAGGCTGCAGATAATTGCAAACCAGAACAGAACCATTAGTCTTTTTGTTCTGTTAAAGTTCTGAGTGCATTTCCATGAGAAAAATTTTGTTCTGTTTTCATGTATTTATCAAGCAATGCTTTGCCACCACAAAACCAAAAGGAAGCACAATTTCCACAGCCGGTGAATGTCAGAAATAAATGGCCTCCCTGTTTAAACACTAGTCTCCGATGTTCTTTAGCTAACCTTGGCCCCTAAAAAAAGCTATACTCTCCTGAACTTCACTGAAAGCCAGCATTGTGACAAAGGGGACAGCAAAGTGAGAATATAAATAGCTGGAAAGGTCCATGTTAACTTACCCATTAAAGTAAGACAGGTTGAAGACAACATGACTTTTTAGACAAAAGGTAGAAATGTCACAAGACAACTTCTGATACAAAAAAATAGCTAAAGCTATTGCAAGATGGTAACCAGGCATTATCCCATTTCATTCTTTAAAATATCTATTGTTAAATTTACCCTGAAGTCAACATTTGGAAACAAAAGAGCTTGACAAAAAATTTAGGTGCTCTCTGCTTCAGAATATAGAGGGTTTTGTACATGGCCAACATGAAAGTCAACTGAAGCAGCAGACCTTTGATGCTCTATGTGCCCTCAAGTGCACACACACCTGTACAAAAAGGCAATTGCACTTGACAGACAGTCATTCTGGACTTGCATGCATAAGTTCAGTTGCAGAAGCCATAAAACATTGTAAACCACACTTTACAAGTTCAAACAACATAAGATTCTCAGCACATTTGGCCATTGTTTAAGGCTCTCTGAAAACAGATGGAAACATGATGTCTTCTCACAAGTTTCATTCTCACATAACTGCAGCAGATAATGCTCTCACCTCTTTCAAGAGCAGACTGTTTTTATTACAGAAGCAATAACAAGATACAAAATATTTCTCATTATTGGTGACATAACTCATCTCAAGTAATTACTGATCATCTCCATTGCCATCTTCTACCAATTTTTGTTCTCTTCCACCCCCCACAAAATATATTTTATTTCTCCATTTAAACCTCCTCCATTTAAACCAAGAACAGCAGCAGACAGGGTCCAAAACACGGAAAATTAAGTTTTGTGCCCTAAGTAACCAGAACACATTGAAAAATCACATCAGTGCCTTAATTATATTTTCTTCTCAAAAAGTCCATATGCTCATACTGCAGTGACATTTGTAGAGTCACTCAGTAATTTGGTTCATTTAAAATGAAGGAAGAAACATTATTTCAGATGGTTTGGTAAGACACTGTACTGTTTCTTGTGGGAGTACTTCATCTTGGGTTTCTCTCCGCTAAGAATAAGTAACTGGATAATCATATTTCAGTCTCCTGAGGGCTCATTTCCCAAATGGATGTAAACAATAAATCAAGCACCAGAAGTAGACAACTTGCTTCTCGTAACAGGCTTCTGCATTTCAGCATCTAGAATGTTATACAATGTTTGTGCTGCTGTTATTGTACTTTTTCACCTCCTTAACAGTGGCTTCAGTGTTATTTTCAGCTCATAAATATTGTAAGAGAAATCAGCTCCTGTTTACACAAAAAAAGAATCTGAGAAGAATCAAAAGGAAAAAATCTGCTTTCTACTCACCATTTACACCCACCATCTATTAATTTGCTAAGGAAATATGTGCTTATGGAAGCTCCAAAAATTGAACTGCCTTATTAGTACAATAAACAAATAAATTAATTAGAATTCATGCAATCACTCAGTTGCAGCTGTTGATCACCATCTGGAAAACTTGAAGTCCAGTCCAGCGAAAGACCTTTGGCCCCCAGGTAAAGTGCCGGCTATTAGTTATCATCCATGCTTTCCACACCCAATTGCTTCTGCAACATGCTGGCTGGATTTGTACTGCAGAGTGCTTTGCCTTGGTCTCCTCTCAGCCCTCCCGTGAGCTCCAGGTGGTGCTCCTGTGGCACTCATATGTCTTTGTTTTGGCATTTAGTTTTACACGTCCAAATATCTGAAATGGTGAGTTGAAATGATGGTTTGCCAGAACAGAGTTTTTCCAGTTTGATATACATGCTGTGTGCCCCAACATGTGTCAGGAGGGAGATCAGAGACATCTGAGCATGAAAGACCTGTTGGGGTGGTGCAGGAGGTCTTCACAGAGTGCAGAAAGCCAAAGCTTTTTCAGTTGTTTTCATGCTGCTTGCAAAGCAAACTATTCTCAAATGCACACCTGAGTGTCATCGCAAATGGAAGCTTTGGATTCACTGCAGAAAGTAACATTCGTGCAAGCACTTGATCAGGAAAGCTCAGCCCCAGAGCTGGGGAATTAAGTTATTTTTTAGACCCCTGGGGAACTTGGGAATTAAATGGGGTGGTGTCCCGATCCAATATCGGGAGGGTTTCGTTACGATCCCAAGGACGAGATTAAGACGCTAAAACCGGTCAAATATCGTACAACCTTTTACCTTTATTTTCCACGAAGTGGGGAGAAAAGGCGTGTGTGTGGGGGGGAAGGCGAAGGGGAGGCGAAGGGAAAAAGGGAACAAGGGTAAGGGGAAAAGATAAAGAAAAATTGGAAAAGGAGAGAGGAAGCTAGCTACCACCACTCCGAGGCCGATGATGTTCCGCTGACTCCGCTCGAATCACAGCTCAAGCTGGGTGCCTCCGACGAGGGACGAGGAGCGAGGGCCGAGAGAGGGAGTGAGAAGGAGATGGGGGGGGGGGGGGGAACAAAGAAATCCCTCGGCAATTATAGCTTTTTCAAATTAAGTTTTCCCACCCCTCACGTGGTAGTTCAGACCAATAGTAATATTTGGGTCTGGGGTCTCCTGCTCCTTATTGGGTCTCATCACTGTCCCTAGGTAGGCCGTTTACTGTTACCCTTTCTGCTGACAGGTGTGTCTCCATTCTTGGGTCCAGCCATTAGCTCTCAAGGTCCTGACAAAGAAGGTGATAACTTCAGCAATTAGCACTGTTTCAGCAGTGCACAGGAATGCAAATTGCTGGTAACGCCCTTATCATTCCCGCCTGCAGCAGCTCTGGGCCCTTTCTCACTGTACTAGGGAGTGCGGCCTAAGGCTTCAGCAAATTTAGCCACTCATGCCAAGCAGGTTTTATAGAAGTTGTTCTAAAAACGGACAATAATTTACAGTCCAGATCCCAAAGTCTCTGCCCGATTGCGGTCTCGTTCAGTGCAGGCTCGGTGTGTCCCGGGTGGTCGCAGGGAGACCTTTTCAGGGGTCGCAGCAGCTCAGTCGTTGTGGCCTGCCTGCACCCCATGCACCAAGAAATGTTTAAGGCAAAAAATTCATTCATCAGTCCGCCACACCACCCCGTGACTTAAACATTGATTGGTATGTCTCCTTCCTGAAGTCTTCATAGCCTTTGTTCACAGTGGTGATATGAGATAGAGATCAGAAGGAAGTATAGAAAGTGTAGAACACGTCGCGGGAAGAGTAAAAGGAAGGATATAGGTTCGGGTAAAAGGTGCTTAACAGTGATTAAACAGAGGTGTTGCCCAATGCAAGTTCATGCTTTAACAATTTTAGCAACATTTAACTTCACAGAATAGACATCAAAATTGAGTTAACGAAGGTAAGTGATTGTTACAACAGGTATAACAGCTGACAAATGCGGTATGGATGTCAATATGCAATTTCCTCCTTCAGGGTGTGGTAGGAACAAATTGCATATTTGACACAACATGTCGGATTAATTGAACAAAGCAAGGAATTATACAAGGTAAAAAACATTAAAGCGGCAATTGCACCTAACAAATACAATATGAACTGTTTCACCCATGGTGCCTCTGGTAACCAGGACCACAAATTGCCACTCCAGCCGTTCCAGGTTTGGATGGGGACATGGGCTATTTTTCTAATATCTTTGGTTAACTGGAGAACTACCTTGCCTACATCATCTATTTCTAAACAACAGTTGGAAATATTTAATTTCCCACACACCCCTCCCTCTTCAGCTAACAGATAGTCTAAAACCATGCGGTGCTGAAGGATTGCCGTGCGCATCTGTTGGGACTGGAGAGTTAAAAGATCTATTGCATCAGCGGTTTTGTTAGTAATAATTTCTAGCGCCACTTTTAGGTTGTAAATTGGTTCTCTCACCCCCGATATTAGTTCATTAGGATTCCAGGTTGCAGGCCCATAATGTTGAATTATTTGTTCAGGAGGCCACTCATTTCCCCATTTTTACATCCCACCCAAATCTACCTTAATGGATCGCGTCTTACGGGCAACCCTTCTGTCCCCGAGGTTATCATATACCTTTATGCCTAACCGAGGTCCGCCTGTTTCTGGTAAAAGGAAAAACAATGGTCTGATAATCCCTATGTAACAAATTCCCGACCACCCCGCGGGTAAAAATTTATATGCTGTGTGTCCACAGATCCAATAATGCCCCTTCTTAGCTCCGATGCCCTGAGCAAATGGCCCGTTTATCCCTGGTGGGAATTGAAAGTAAGTTGTGTCTCTGTCACCCAGAGGGCTGAAAAATGTGGTTGCCCCATCACCTATTCGGCCGGTACAATACCAAGCCCCAGAAGTGTCTTTCCATTCGCAGGTTCGCTTGTAAGGGGGATAATTGGGTCGTTGGTGAGTTACAGTTTCATTTTTGTTTGACCAGTATCCCTCAAGTCCCCAATTGTGCCCCGTTTCATCGAGCCACATCCATAGCTGGAGATTCCTGTCTTTATCGAGTAGCTTACAAGTGAGTGTCCATTGACTTTCCCCCACTTCAATCCCTCCCTCCTGGGTACAATTTAAACAATATTGTCCCATGGCTGGGAACTGAATTGGCCAGGTCCCACCGTCGTTCCACGTGTCATCCGCGGTTTCGCTGTAATTGCTTACGATCTGGTCTGGGGTGAGGGATGTGGACATCCACGGCCAGCTTGATAACCCTATCGGTCCTCTGCAAACCCAGCAGTGGCTTAAATTGAAAGTTTGGCTTACTGCTTTTGCCAGCAACACGAACTCGTTGTTCTCGAAGGGATTAAATGGGTGGGGGGAAGGTAGGGGGAGTGGTCGTTCGTCACTCTCGTGGATGCATCCTTGAATCAGGATGGTCCAGGGCAGTAGGTGCATCTTGGTCAGACCGCCGCCCTTGAAAACAGGAATAAGAACAAACTCGCTCCTCGGGTCAGGAGGAGGGAATAATCCATTTTGTGTGAATCTTGTAGGTTTTCCCACTAGCATCTTTTGCTCTCCGAATATATTTATTATTCTATTAACCTCCCAGGCATTTTGCTCCCAAAAAGGAAGCCATTTCAGGCAGCCTTTGAACACCATATGTGAGTCCGTGTAGATGTGTACAGGGGAAGTAGCCTGGCTTTTGCATTGGGATACGCTCCACACTGCAGCCAGCTCTCCCACCTGCGCACTGCCCTTTCCCTCTGTAATGATCTGCTCCTTAGTCCCCACTTGGAGCGCCACAGCCCGGTATCTCCAGGTTTTCCCTTCCCACTTTGAGGAAGCATCTGTGAACCATGCATTTAGGATCTGATCGGAAAATGTGGGAGCTACTTGAATTACAGAGGGAAGTTGGGGGGTTTCTTTATTCAAGTCTGCCTCATCTTGTATATTTAATACTTTAGTGGCTCCCTCTGTTACAGAGAAGATTTTACAATAATGCTTTATTTGTGCATACCATTTTCGTACAGAGGCTCTCTGAGCCACCCTGTCAGGGGGCGAGGTCCCTGCCAGGACTGCTTTGGTCACCTTAAATGGCCCTCGGAGAACTAGGGGTTGTTTTCGAATAGTTCGTTCAGCCTCCCTTAGAGCAAGGCTGACTACAAACAGCCCCTTCTCCCATGTAGTATACCGCTTTTCAGCGTCTTTGAAGCTACGTGAATAAAACCCGATGGGCCGTGTAGGCCCCTCTGGTCCCTTCTGCCACAGGTGGATAGAGAGTCCGGTCCGGGCAAACCCCCATTCAATCTGGATAGGGTCGGTGGGGTGGATTGGCCCCAAGGCCTGGTAAGCATTTGCCTCAAAGACCAGCAGCTGCAATGCCTCATCGTGGACCGAGGTCCACTCCCAGTGAGCCCTTTTCCATAGTAAGTCATATAATGGCCTAGCAATAATTGAAAAATCGGGAATGTGCTTCCTCCAAAACACAAGCAGCCCTAAAGCATGTTGCAAGTCCTTCTTGGACTCCGGCATTTTAATTGAGTCCAATGAGGATAGGGTATCCGGGGGAATGCAGGTCATCCCTCCCCTCCACCAAATTCCCAGAAATTTTACCTCGCTGGAGGGAGTTTGAATCTTTTCGGGCGGAATTGTCAGCCCTATCCGCTCTAGGTGGGCAATAATGTCGCACTGCGTTTTCTCAACGTCCTCTACCCGGCTCCCTCCCACGAGCACATCATCTATGTATTGATAAATTTTGACTCCTGCCTGTATGGGGACAGTTTCAAGCTCTTGTGCTAGCGCATGATGGGCTAGCGTAGGGGAGTGCTTGTACCCCTGAGGTAGTCGGGTGAACGTGTATTGCTGTCCCTCCCACGTGAAGGCAAAACGCTCTTGGTCCTCAGGCTGCAAAGGGACCATAAAAAACATGTCTTTGACATCAGTTGTTGCCATCACAGGGTGGGACTGCTCCTGGATAGTCACTATTAATTCAGCAATGTTTGGCACAGCTGCCATCAATGGGCCTGTATTGTTATTTAATTGCCAATAGTCTACAGTTAGTCTCCACTTATTTGGTTTTCGAACTGGCCATACAGGGGAATTGAAGGGGGACTGTGCTGGGATCACAACTCCCTGTTTTTTCAGGTCCTCCAATGCTGGGCTAATTCCCTCTCTCGTTCCCAAAGGTAACGGATAGGGTTTTACATTAGTCAGCCGGGAAGGGGGGAGGGGAGGCGTCGCTTGCAGCGAGCGCACTGCCACACCGAAATCTCCGGTCAGTCTTCTGACCTGAGGAACGCCGAAAGACCACGAATTCCCCTGGGAATCCCGCCACTGTTTCCCCTTCAGGACGTCTATGCCTAAGAGGTTCATTTGAAAAGGCCCCACAGCCACCATAGTGTCCACAGGACTCTCTTCCCCTGGGAACCACAATGTTACCGGGGTCATGGGCACAGTCTGGGTCTTCCCCAGAGCACTTAAAACTATTAGGTGTTTGGAGGGGACCGAGATGCCACACCGTTCCGCCTCACTCCGTGTTAACGCTGTAATTTGGGCCCCTGTGTCAATTAAAAAAGTTACAGGCCTTCTCTTCGGCCCCACCGCTAGGGTGATTAACAAGTCTCCTTTGTTATTACAGGTGAGCTGTCTTATAAACATCCACCCTCCGCCTCCCCCCACACCCTGAGGGGGCGGAGGAGCCAGTTTTCCCGCCACCCTTTTGTCCTCCTCGAACTCCTCCCCCACGTTTAACGCCGGTGCGGGGGGTTGTTTCGGTCTGGGCGGGGGTCCCTGTCCGGACCACCTTCGCACCAGAAGCTCTAGTTTTTTGATCGGGAGCCCGTCCATCAAGTCTCGGGGCACGCCTTTTTGCAGCCCCAATTGCCATAGTCCCTGCCGGGTCAGGGATCTTTCTCTTCTGGCTAAGTCTGGGCTCCTCCCAGAAAATGCCAGCGGCTTGTTTGCTGGCTCTGCCGCCTGCACGGCCCTAGTTTCTACCCTTTGGTAAATCCAGCTGACTGGCCCGTATTTTCTCTCATAATTAATCAATTCCTGGGCTATCTCCCCCCAGGTCCACACCTTTTTCCCTAGCCGACCATGCTCGGGGGTTACCATCCCCTCCAGGGCAGCCGCGATTCTCTCCTCGCGGGGCACATTTTGGATTCTCCCCTGCAATTGAATCCCAATAGGTTTCAGGGAATCAGGAAGTCCCCATATTAGGGGAGTCATCCGCTCGGGATCTACTGGCAATAACATCGGAGAGCTCAAGTTCGGCTTGAGTTCCCGATCGTACATCATTTGCAGACAAGCTGCCTTTTGTACACTTTCCAGCAACTGATCGACGGAACCTGTTATAGCTAGGGGATCCCCCCTTTCCAAAGGGTTCAGCCCCCCTGCCCAATATGCGGCCCTCTGAGTCAGGGACCACGGGGCTTGGCGATCGCCAGTTGTGAGGAACACGCCCGGGCCCCAATATCCCTCTGCCTCCTTTTCAGATAGCAGGATCCCGTCCCCCCCCGACAGGGATACCCTCCACACGTATTCGGTTTCGGATTCCCTAGCCGTTTTGGCAAAATCCTTTCGCAGCTTGGCCAGTTCGGTAGCTGTGAAAGGGATTTCTTTGGTAACAACCTGGGGGCGGTTGTCGCTGTCATCCTCGTATACATATTCCGTTTTGACTAGTGGGCACATATGGGGTGGGCCGTCTACGGCCTCCTTTAATCTTTTTAGGTCCCTTTGGGGGTAAAATTGGTGTACCCCTTTTCCCTCGAGCAGCACCTCAGTTTTGGTGAGGGTGTCTGCCTCCCTCAGGAGCTGGTTTCTTAGCTCCTCTTTCAGTATCAGATTTTGGTGCTTCTCTTCCTCCAGTGCCCGCTTGGTTTCCCGTAATTGTTCTTGCAGCGGCGTTAGCGCCGCTTGCAGCGCGGCAACCACGGCCTCTGCCTGACAAGGTGCCCGCTGCCTGTCCTCCACCGCAGCTGCCAGGCACGCTCCTAGCACAGCGCAAACAATAGCTTTCCCTTTTCCTCTCTTAACTTTAGCTTCTTTTTGCAAGACCGCTATTCGGTCCACTACACTTTGCAATTGGAACCAATGGTCCCGTGCCCAGTCTCGTCCCGGGGGCGAGGGACGAGAACGGTGTACTTCCAAAAGGTCATATAATTTCTCGATTTCCTCACAAAAATCGCCTGCCTTCTGGGCAGCCATATCCTACAAAGGGGATTTCGTCCCGGGAGGGCCAGACCTTAAAGGAGTCCAAGTTTCCCCTATACGCTCCCGGGAGGCCAAACCGTAAGCTACTACAAAAAATGTCCTACAAAGGGGATATCATCCTGAGGGGGTCACACCTTAAAATCCAAGTTTCCCCTATACACCCTCAGGAGGCCAAACCGTATACTAGTACAAAAAATGTCCTACAAAGGGGATATCGTCCTGAGGGGGTCACACCTTAAAATCCAGTTTTCCCCTATACGCCCTCAGGAAGCCAAACCACAAACCAGTATACTAAAAATCTCACCATTCACTCCTTCCTTACGCTTCGTTCGTCTCCGGCCGCTTCCCTCGCGGGAGAGCGGAACCGCGGATCGGAACTCCGCACTCGCTTCGTACTTGTTCGTACGTCTCGTTCACACACACTCGCTCAGCACACCATAAGGTTGTACGACACTCTCGTCTCAAGGGATCCTGTCCGTGACGCCAATTAGATGTCCCGATCCAATATCGGGAGGGTTTCGTTACGATCCCAAGGACGAGATTAAGACGCTAAAACCGGTCAAATATCGTACAACCTTTTACCTTTATTTTCCACGAAGTGGGGAGAAAAGGCGTGTGTGTGGGGGGGAAGGCGAAGGGGAGGCGAAGGGAAAAAGGGAACAAGGGTAAGGGGAAAAGATAAAGAAAAATTGGAAAAGGAGAGAGGAAGCTAGCTACCACCACTCCGAGGCCGATGATGTTCCGCTGACTCCGCTCGAATCACAGCTCAAGCTGGGTGCCTCCGACGAGGGACGAGGAGCGAGGGCCGAGAGAGGGAGTGAGAAGGAGATTGGGGGGGGGGGGGGGGGACAAAGAAATCCCTCGGCAATTATAGCTTTTTCAAATTAAGTTTTCCCACCCCTCACGTGGTAGTTCAGACCAATAGTAATATTTGGGTCTGGGGTCTCCTGCTCCTTATTGGGTCTCATCACTGTCCCTAGGTAGGCCGTTTACTGTTGCCGTTTCTGCTGACAGGTGTGTCTCCATTCTTAGGTCCAGCCATTAGCTCTCAAGGTCCTGACAAAGAAGGTGATAACTTCAGCAATTAGCACTGTTTCAGCAGTGCACAGGAATGCAAATTGCTGGTAACGCCCTTATCATTCCCGCCTGCAGCAGCTCTGGGCCCTTTCTCACTGTACTAGGGAGTGCGGCCTAAGGCTTCAGCAAATTTAGCCACTCATGCCAAGCAGGTTTTATAGAAGTTGTTCTAAAAACGGACAATAATTTACAGTCCAGATCCCAAAGTCTCTGCCCGATTGCGGTCTCGTTCAGTGCAGGCTCGGTGTGTCCCGGGTGGTCGCAGGGAGACCTTTTCAGGGGTCGCAGCAGCTCAGTCGTTGTGGCCTGCCTGCACCCCATGCACCAAGAAATGTTTAAGGCAAAAAATTCATTCATCAGTCCGCCACAGGTGGGAGGAGGAATATCAAAAGGTTCGACTTGTTCTAAGCTCGTAACACATGGAAGTTTCATTACTGGCAAAATTTATGTTAGCATCCTCAAGAAAGATGTTATTCACTTGGAATTATATGGGTGTATCGCCTTTGCTAAATTATACTCTAGAGAGAATGAAGTAAAGAATTAAAATAATCTGGAACTGTACAAACTTCTATTGCCTGACCAGTTGGATGTTTAATTATATAATTTCATTTAGTTTCTTGAAAGTCTTTCTACCATGCCTCTTCCAATTCTTAAAGAGGAATATTTTGCTTAGATTTCTCCATAGAAATATTCTTTTGTTGTATTTTGTAGCTGATGCTAACTTTCTTTAGGGCCTGATCAAACTACTGTTGAAGTTAAATTAAAGCATCTCAGTACATTAAAATAGATGAATTGAGAGCATGTAAGAGTTAAGGATAAAATTTAACTCCCAGATAAAACAGTAACTCCTCTCAAAGTCATATACTTCACAAGCATATACTTGTGAAGACAGAATTTTCTCCAAACTTCTAAAAACCAAAGACTTACACCCAATAGTCTAATAATATAATTAAAATGATACACTAAAATTGACTCTATTGTTGTTAGATTTGTAGTTAATTCAATAGAAATATTGAATTGCTGTATTGATGAATTGCTTTGTACTTCAGACCAAAGATCAATGGAAAAGTCTGATTGTATTGTACTCAAAATTAAAAGAAGCATATCTGCTTCAACAGGTTCCCTCCTCACCCTCACACAGAAATCTTAAAGGGTTTTGTGCAGAAAGTTTGGCCGGAAAGTCTGGAAACTTCTGCCATTCCCACCTGTGCTAGCATGCAGGTCTGAGGCGACAGAAGCTACAGACAAATCTCTTGGGGACAGAGAGCCCTCAGGCAGCTGAGGACTTTCTTAAACTAAAGGGCAGTCTTGAGCTTCATTCAGAAATATGTCCTTTGCGCTGACAGAGAGACTAGAGATATATTCAGGAAGCTAGAAAAGAAAGGATTTCTGACCGAATTAAACATGCTACTTGCTGTTTTAACAGTTTGATCATAAAGAAATCGGAGGAGGGCAGAATTAGGATTTGTCTAGATCTTAGAAATTTTAACGGAGGGAATCAGAGAAAGCATTCTTCAATCCTAGAGCTTCAGACATTCATCATTAACTAGTTGTTAAAAGCATATTTACCCTTCTGGATAAAAGAGCCAGGTTTTGGAGAGTCAGGTTACGTGGCCAACCGTACACTTTCACTTTGTTTTGGATCTCATTCTGGCCATAGTATCTGTCTAGTATCATGCACTACTGTAACCAAAACCAAATAGCATCAGTCTTCATTTGGAAAAGCTAGTTAAGTGTGTGCTTAACATTTGATTTGGAGAAAGAGACAGTGAGAGAGAGAGAGAGAAAGAAAACTGGAAACCTTTCTCAACCAGATGAACTCACCAGTCTTCTAGACACTTCTGGTAGGAGACAATTGCTGTATTAAATAGGTTACAATCCATTTATCACATCTTACTGTATGTCATCTTCATAGCATAAAGTAAAAAGTTCTGTTATCCTTGTTTATAAATGAAAAACAGAAGCACAGAGGGACTAAGTGGCCTCAATTTACACCAAAAATCTGTGCAATGTCTAGAAATTGAATGTATCTAGTCCCAGTCTGATGTTTAACCGTGAGATGCTCTTTCTGCTGCTGGTAGCATGATTATCAAATGCAGTTAATACCCATTGACTATGTCTACATCAGCAAATGAAATGAGAGATAGACTGCTCTTTGGCCCTGAGGCCAGCCGAAACAGCACGGTTCCAATCTGCCTAGCCAAATTCTCTTACCCAAAATAGGGATTTCGCATTCAAGCTGTTTGCCAAGAGCATTAACTCCCAATCTACATACACTGCAACACTGCTTAGGAGAGTGCTGCTTAACACCGGCCAAAATTCCGACAAAACTGTGCTAACAATGTAACAGCATGTATGACTGCAAACCAGAGTCTGAGCCTACCCCCAACCCTCTCAAGTCTACTAGTACAGATGTAGCCTCATTTTCCAAATATCAATTGTTTGAAAGCTTTGTCTTCTGAGAACACATACCATCTGAGAAGGCCCTGCCAAAAACGCTGGGACTGCAAGCATTTCTCATGCTCTCCGAATCTTTGTATAACTGTGGCTCGTCAGTATTACTTTGGTCTGTATGAAACCTTGATCCAGCAGCAATGCTGGGAAAATGAGAGGCATTTTGAAGTTTCATGCCCAAGCACAACTTCAGGAGTATAAGATATTATACTACAACTCAATTCGGATCTTTTCTGCCTGCAGCTGGAAAGTTCGGAGCCACAAAAATCAATGTCCTATTGTTCAGTGATTTCTTTTTGCGTGTTTCTTTGTGCGCTGGAGGGAGAATATTCATTTGTTCTCTTGTTTGAAATGCATTATTTAGTTATTATTCACTTACTAGCCCAAGACAAAGATATTGTATGACATTAGTGTTCTGAAGTGCTATCGATTTCCAGTACAAAATGAAAATATATAATTGATGAAAACATCAGGATTCTATGGGGACTTACAGTTCCAAAGGTTAAAAAGGAAATGCTGATTTCTTGAAACAAATTGATCTACATGCAGCCAAGCTGAGCTGAGTCTCTAAGCAAGCTGGGAGAGACAAGACAGAGCAGCTTGTTTGTTTTTCATCTGTAGTAAAAATACAACTGCTGTAATTTGAAAAGAGCAAGTGTCACATTTGTGTAAAGTCTACTGTTTGTTCCTCAGTTCATTGCTACTGATACAGCTCTCTGTTTTGCAAATAAACTGTTTCATCTCAGTGCCTCACTCCCAGGACTGTAGGAGCTATGGCAAGTCTGGAAGCTGTACTCTGGTCCTGCTGGGAGGAAAGTGCTATGTTTTGCTGCTGGGTATGCCCTTTTACCTCATGGTAAGTAGTGTTAATAAACAGAGAGCTGCATGTCTTTCTGTTCACCTAGAATAATGGCTTGCTACAGATGAGGCTTCTCTCAGGAAAATTCTTGGGGAAAATCAGAAAATAGCTTCCTCACTTTTAAGGAGATAGACAACTGGTAGCTAGTTGGTGGTTCTGCTCATCGCCAGGGGAAATCCACACTCAAATTGTGGCCCACCTTTTCCCGAAAGCCCAGAGTCTGGCTCAAGAGCAAAGGATACTTCAAAGGGCTTGCCTCTAGACTCTCTTCCATCCTTTTGCTACTGAGTGTCACCAAGAAAAGTAACTTCCCCTTTTACTCCTATGTTTGGGGTCAGCTGAGACTGCGATACTAGCTGCATCAGGGAGGAAAAACAGGGATGCTTTGCTGATCTCTCACAGTTTTACCCACAACGGAGAGCCACAGATGTACTGTCCCTGCTTTCTTTTGTTAACCAGAAATTCCTGGGCAAGAGTGGCAGAAGAATGGAAGAAGTCACATGAAAGGACCAATCCGCTCCCCATCTAGAGCAAAGATGGCATGAGGCAGAAGGCTGTCACTGCTGGTTCTCTGACTCCCAAGATGATGTCACTGTGTTCAACCTTCACTAATACCAGACTGTGGAAGTAAAATCTAGACTAGACTGCAGGCAGGCTTTCAGCCAATACTGGAAAATGTGTTCTTCAGAGGGAATCCCATTGTCTCTCTCTTTCCAAGAAAGACGAAATGTGAATGAAAAAATATCTTTTTATCATTTTCCCTCAGCTTTTTTAGCAAAGGCCACACGACCTACCATCTGTTATTGAATTGATGAAACGCTCACCATGCAGTCTGAGCCTATGGGATTTCTTGAACTCAAGGTCATTTATTTGTGTTCTATAATTTAGAGTGGATTCTTCATCCAGAAATTTTTCTAATATGTTTTTTTTTTAAATCTAAATTTTGGCATCCACAATACCCTTGGCAAAGAATCCCACAGTTTAATTGTATGTTGGGTAAAAAAAGTAATTCCTCTGTCTGATTTAAGTCCACTTCCAATAATTTGAGATGATGGTTTCCAGTGCTTGCATGCTGAGGAACCTTCAGTAACTGTTCCCTATTCACAGCTGCATAGTTTGCTATCATATCCATGTTCAGTCATCTCTCATTCAAGCTGAAGAGTGCTGTCTATTTAGCTCTCCAGGCACAGAAGCCATTACATATCTGTGGTCATTCTTTTGCCTTTCTCTGGTTTTGCTATAGGCTTTTCGAGATGGGTTGATCAGAGCCAAATACACTATTAGAAAAGCGCTCACCGTGGATTCACAGAGAGGCATACTCATACAAAGTATTCTGATGCTTCCTAAAAGGAAACTATCAGCCCCCCAAGAGCTCAGGAGGTTTATTTATGTTCCCAACACAACCCTAAGCTAATGGAGCAACATCATCCCCATTTTGCAGAGCAGAAGTGGAAACCTAGGGAACAAATGAATTACTTTCTATTCATTTAATTGTCAATGTATTTACTTAAATAGAGGCAGTTATGTACCTAAACACATTTGTAAATTTAAGCCTGAGAGACAAACTTGCTCCAGGTCAGAGAGGCGGCCTGTGGCAGATGAGGGAATTGAAAGCAGGTCTCCCAAATCCCACATTAGCACCACAATCACTTGCTTCCTCCCATTCTGTGCACTCACTACTGATGTTTAACATGCTTCATCCATGATATTTATCTGTCAGCTCTGGAGTCTCAATGCATTTCTAGGTGGCATATAACAAAATCTTCACTTTTTTGAAGAAGGGAAGGTTATGTAATAGAGAATATTTAAATGTTCCTAAACTGAGATTTGTTTGGGGGTAATATACAAAGTATGAATTGGCTGTATTTTCATTTCAGTGCATTTCTTACTCCCATGGAAAAGGGAAATAAAATACATTATGTTTACTAGCTTTAACACTAGCTACTCTTGCCACCTGAAAGCATTTAAAATCTTCTTACAGCTGCCTCTGCTGCAAAATTTTGAGACAAAGAAATCTGAAATAAGATGAAAGAACAAATAGCACAAAGGCTACTAAGTTGCCATTTTTAAGTTTAGCTCTGTATTTAAAAGTTGTAAGGTTTGAAAATGTGCCATTAACTTATACCACAGGCATCTACTCAAGCAGAGTTCAGCTTGCACAAAGACTCCTTTCCATTGACATCAACGATCCAGAGTCAGGTTTCTTCAATCAGGTTAGGAATTCACTGTTCAATTTATCAGGTTTGTTTTTGGCCTGAAAGAAGGCATATAATTAAAAGCATACCCCAATAAGACACAACCTTTGATGTCTAATAGGGGTTCTGTGAATTCATTATTTTAATATTTTAGATTTATAATCAGAAGGCTAGCCACTTGTCTCCAGTCTACGTAATACATTTTTCACGGTCCCTTTCCCAGCTCCCTCTGACAAATGTTTTCCTCAGATTACATTCATTAATAAAGGGGATGCTTTGCAAGCCCTAGGGCGCTGGAATCAGGAATGATTTGAAACATCAGCTTTTCTAGATATTAAAAATATAGTTCAAAAGAAGTTGAGGAGACCTTAGCATATTTATCTTTAATAATGCGTCAGCATAAGTCTGCTGAAAAATGACTTTGAAGGGTGGAGAAACATCTACCAATGCACAAGAAAAAAAAAATGCTAACAAAAGGGAAGGAACTAGTTTAAGAGAGACTTTCTACAGGACATTCAAGAGTGGACTTTTCTGAAAGAAGCTGCTGTCACTCTTCACAAATGGTTCGCCCTCTGCTATCTCCTGGCGCACCAGAGCAGTGAAACTCCACACCACTCCCTCCTGGGCAAAGCAATGAAAAAACCCACAGAAATTCTGTAATCCTAAAGTGTTTATCCTCTTTCTGATTAGCCAGCCTATTAGTACATAGGTAGTGCCTACAAATCAACATGGCCTGGCTGCTTTCCCATTCCCATGACACGAAGCAGTCAGAAATCTAGTTTAGCTGGGCAGTCAGGCTAAGTTTACAATTGCTTTGCATTGCTAGAGCAATACAAATCAGTGGGACAGCACCTACAATTCAAAACCCACCTATCAGATATGCCAGTCTTAAACCATAGCTAGTACAAGTCAGGAAATTTCACATTAGCTCTTTGATATCAAATCCGTCACACTCTCAGTTGTACCTAGGCCAGCAGTTACAGGACAGTCATCTTTTCAATGGCACTGCAGCACCTAGGGAGGATGCTCTGCCTTAGAATCAGAGTTGCACAATCAGTCTTCAGTTCTCTCTTTACTGGACTGTTTGTTTCATGACTACTTTTTTACTCCCCCCTCCCCCCCCCCCCCCCCTTTAGAGAAAACCCAGCATGCAGAAAATTTGCTTCTGGTATTTGCACTCAATGGTAGTTGTTTAATGAATGAAAGCCTATGGCATTATACAGTGTCCTAATTCTTCTTCACTTATATTACTGCGTACAGAAGTAATCCTCTTCTCTCCAAAACACAAGCATATTTAGATTTGCAATGTACCATTTAGAGTCATCCTTTTAGATAGGCAGAATTTTCAGACCAGATGTTATTTATTATTTCTTATGCTTGTTATCCCTTCTGTCATCCATAATTTAGGGGAAAAAGAAATGGTAAAACAGGTCTAACTGAGACAATTCATTGGCGTATTTAGAAAGTTAAACTCTTCCACAAAGACCATTCGCTGAAGAACCCATCTTACAATAGAATCATTTTCCAGTGGATCCAGTGCCTTCATGATATTCTGACCAGGACAGCCCAACTCATTACATGTAATTGATGTCTGGACTATATGTGTCTCAGTTTTCTCAGGTCCTGCCATATGTACTCATATTTGGTCATTTTATGTATTCTGCATTTTCACTTGAACAGTGCTCATCAAGTGAAAAAAAATTAAAACTAAAGTAATTTTTATGAAATTAACTGGCTTTTTCAAGACTGCAATCCTATGCCTTTCTTGTTGGTGTTATTAAAAGTAATAATAGTAATCATATCACAATGACTGAAAGCCCTAGCTGTAGCATAGGACCCTACTGTGGCATAGCAATATACAACCAGATACATAAAATATGGTCTCTACTCCAAGAGGTGGTAGTACAACTATCTGGTTAACCACTGACAATTTTTTTTTTATTTTTTAGGAACAAAGTTATTTAAGGAGAAAGTATTTAGAATTGTAGGTACTTAGGGGGAGCTATGCAATTAAAGACACCCTTATCCTCTGCTGCTCATTTGTAACTCTTGAAAATGAATCCCTGAAGACTGGCAGCATGGGCCAGTTAGAAGGGAATGGATAAGGATATATATATAGGGATATAAAAGGATATATAAATATCTTTAAAAAAATCAAAAATAGACTAGACAGTCAGGCAAAATGATGCTCAGCATTTAAGAGGCATATTCAAGGAAGGTAATGCCACTATAGAAAATTTACTTTCATTAACATCTTCAGAAGCTGAAATCTGGGAGGAGTTTAGGAGCCAGGAGGACTAAATTAAGGAGCAAGGTTAAGTACCAATAAAAGTTTCAGAGCGTACTAAGAAAAAGGACAGATCCAGCAGCAAGAGCCAGGCAATACCCACCAAGAGTTCTAAAGAAACTCAGTTGCGAAAACTGAAAACCAACAACAATATATAACCTACTGCTTAATGCAAGTTCTACTATTTTCCAGCAGAGTGAAAAAGCACAAGTATCAGACCAAGTTTTGTAAGGGGCCACAGAGGCAATCTGGAAATTACAGACTAATGAGTCTGATTAACATACTAGAAAATTTATGTGCCAGCTGATTAGCATAAAATATAATAAAATCTAAAACTAGTTGGTAAATAAATAACTATAACATATTGGGGCAGATTCAACATGCTTTTTATAATTCCATGAAAGTATTTGACATGTAAAGGATGCAGGAGCAAACAGTGTTTCAGCGAGTGTACTGCAATGTGCTTTCCCAAAACACCTTTAAATAAGATCCTTCAGCAACAGTTCTTAAGAAGAATTAGGGTGGCACAAGATAAGAGGGAAGGTCCTGCCAGGGATTAATAATAGTTTAGAAGATAGGAAACAACAGAGTGGAACAAATGATCCACACATTACAAGGTGGGGAATTTACCAGCAGAAGTACCTCAAAATCAACCAGTGTTGTTCAATATACTTGTGAATGATCTGGAAAAGTAAATGAATAGTGAGGTCTGACCAAGTATGACATTTGTCTAGTTAGCTCTCCATAGTAAATTAGAGACAACTAAAATGAGGATAGAATGTATAGGACCTTGAAACAGATGGCAAGTACTTTATAAGTGATGGAAACAGAGAAACTAGGGAGAGAGGTAAAGAGAGAAATAACAGTGAACATTTGAAGGAGGCTGTCCAGTCCATCCCTGCCTCAGGCTGGGTGAGCTCTAAGATCTTTATATCATGCTTGGCATAAGTTTTTGTGAAAGACTCCAGTGATACAGCTTCTACGACTTTAGAAAGGTACCTTGTTCAAGCAATTTAGTCTCCCTATTGTTAGGAACTTTTCTTTAATACCAAACCTTAACCTTTCTTGCTGCATTTTATGCCCATTACCTACACTATGAATACAGAGAACAAATTATTCCCTTCTTCTTTTGCAGAGGGCTTTCACATCTTCAAAACCTGTTACTCTACTCTACGTCTGCCTTTTCATTCTTCTTATTTTTAGGCAAGGCACCTTCATCTCTTTCAGCATGTCAGCTTATTTCTTTGGTCATGTTTTGTAGATTGTTCTCATTACTCTGCTTCGGAAGAACCTCTCCCATGATCCACATCTATCTTGAAATGAGATACCTGAGACCAGTCATAGTACTCCAGAGCATCCTTACCAATGCTGAGTGGAGCAAAAAGATAATGTGTGTCATATGTCTTGCAAACTTTCTTTGTTTATACTTCTTACTATAAAGTTTGTCCTTGTGTAACATCAAGACATTGTTGACTCATGTTCAGGTTGTTATCACTATAGTCACAGACTCTTTCCTGAAGAACTGTTACTTAATCAGTTGTTTCCCATCCTATATTTGTGTAGTTGATTATCCCTGTCTAAGTGGATATCCCTATTGATTTCTCAATTTTTTATTAGAAACTGTTTCATTAGTTCACTGAGATCATTTTCAACTCTAACGCAAAATGACTTTTTGATGGCTTGGAAGAGATGACTTTTGATACATTTCCTATTATTCTTTGGCATTGCTGGTTTTTTATGCTAGTATCATTTTTACCGTCTGTTTGGATACACCTCTCTGCATTTAAGTTTACCTTTCAAAACTATGCCTTCTTGCTGTTCTCCCTACTTCCCTTCCTAAGCAGAAACTACTATTTTCATTGCGACTCTCACCCAAGCCACCTTCTACTTTCAAATTATCAAACAGTTATTCCATAGCAGTTTGTTACTCCTCTAGTTGCTTTTTCCATTCTCTGAATTAAAAGTTTGTCACGAGTGCAAAAAATTGTGGATGGGACACACATCATCTGCCTTTAGACATAATGGGTTGAAACTATAGTAAAGAGTGAAATCAGGTGGCACATGGGCAAATACAACAGGATGGTCTGTGTGATTTCTACAAAAGTCATGCCTCAGAAATGCATTGGCATTCACTGACAGAGTCAAAAAGCACAAGGAGAAGGGTAAGGCGCAGGATATTATATGTTAATTTCTTTTTTTTCTTTATAACGTTCACCTTCTGCCGCTCAAATTAAGCTGTCTTGGGATAAAACCTAAGGGCCTCTCAAGGATCTCAAGGATTAACTACTATTTAATGGTTACAAAATTAATAGCAGGAATAAATAGTCAGTTTTCACACTTCAAGGGGGTTACCAGCAAAGGTCTTCTGTACTGAAGCCTCTGCTGCTCAATACATTCATAAATTAGGTAACTAAGTTTTCTGATTATTTGAAATTACAACACTTCACTTGAAAGCTAACTGTGAAGAGCTGCAAGAGATATCGTGTTACTAAGTGAACAGGTAATAACATGCCAAATGAAATCCAGTGTTGATAAATACAAAGCAAAGAATGGAGAGAGAAATAACCACACGATATAGACACAACGATGCATTCTAAATTAGCTATTGTCCTGTACCAAGAGATCTTGCAGTCATCCTGAAAACATCATCTCCATGCTCAGCAACAGATAAAAAAAGCAAATGGGACACTGGGGACTAATAGGAAAGGAAAAATGAACAAAACAAAAAGCATCATTACATAATCCTGTTATTCATCATAGATCTCGAATACTGTGTACAGTTCACTTCACCTCATCTCAGAAAAGTGTGGTAGAAACAGAAGAGGTACAGGCAAAGAGCAAAAAAAGCAGAGTCTGGAATATCTGAGGAAAGATTAAATAGATTCTTCAGATTAAGTTAAAAAATGATTTAAGTATAGAAAAATTAAGGATAACAACAATTATTCACCATTTCTCAAACCCAGTAACTATATCTAATTGTCAGGAAGCAGATTTAAAGAAACTGAAAAGAAGGGTCTCTTTACCTAATCCATAATTAAATTATAGAACAAACTCCACAATTCATAAAAGAAGGCTTCAAAGATAATTAGATGCAGTGATGCACAGACAACCTACAGCTTAAGAAGTTTTTAAAACATCGAGTGCCGTGTGAAGAATCTTTGCACTTCACTATTCTAATATTCTTCCCCTTGGTATCCACCATTGGACACTCTCAGGGACAGAACAGTAGGCTAGATGGATGTTGGGCTAATGCAACTGGAAATATATGCCATTAACCCATTCCTAATTTCAGTAATGTAGATTGTACAGTACATTTTACTTCACAGACAAAATATGATATGCTCATGATTTTTTAATTACCAATGCACCACGTGATTGAGCTCTATATAAAAATGATGTTCTTGTTCCAGAAAAAGAAAAAAAAAGGAGAGGCAAAAAGGGGGTGATTATGAAATCAGTAATTTGGGCATGAAAGAACAGGTGGAAATGGAAAAGAGTGAGAAAGCCAAGACTTTGGTGAATGTCACAAAAGGGGAGAAGAAGAGAGAAAGTTAAGGCTGTCACATCCACATTTGTCCTAAACTGATGCAGTGAAAAAATTAAGCTAGTGGGGTAAGCGTGGCAGAACAGCAGACGGAACCTGCAAGATGAGGACAGAAGGCAGAAGAGGAAGAACTGTGGTGGATGCATGTAGCTCACTACATCAGAAGACAAGTCATAGCTGAGTAGCAGGGGAGCCATTACTGCTAGTACTGCACACACATAATAAGATAAATCTATTGCTAGCTTACCAGGTTTATACAAATTTTCTAGAAACATTAGGTTCCCACTGGATGGAAAAGTGTTACATTGCCATCTAGAGCAGGAAAAAGGAAAACATCAGAAACTCTTATGTGAACATGCTCCTCTATTTTTATTCTAAAGCAGTCATTTAGAAACTCTCCAACCAGGAAATCCTGAAGAGCAGTAAGGATGCTTTTTATCAAATACTCACATGAACGGAAACCCCAAGTCAGTTCAACGTAGGACCAGAATTTTGGCAGCATGTGGCCTGCAGATGAGCTTCAAACTATTAGAGAGATAAATAGCTACAGGAAGAAAACACTGGAGCTGACAAGACTAATCTGACTAGTAGTCTTGTCTGGTATCCTGTTTCTAAAAGGGCCAGATGCCTCAAAGGAAGGTCCAAGAAACTTGGCAATGAAAAAAAAACCCTCAATGGACAGTTTTTTTGTTTTGGTTTGTTTTTTTTACTAACCCTCATATATCAATGTTTGGTTCTCATACAAGAGCATAGAAGTTTATTCAATTTCTAAGTGTATTTTCCTGTGTCTGACATAACTGTGTGTCTTTTCTCTGTAGCAATATAAATACGAGTCAGTAAATGTTCATTATTTAAAAAAAAAAAAGACAAGTATACTTTCTCTCTAAAACAGTTATAAGACAAGATCTTAAAAAACTGGATAAAACTTTTCAAAGTATTCTTCACAAACTCAATATTTTTGAAATTAAAATGAGCTTCACAACTTGTAAATTTAAAAGGTTGTATAAAATTCAAGCTGGAACAGCATGCCGACTACTCAAACAGCCACATAGTCCCCTGAAAAGCACTACTACTGGCTAATACTTTATAATTGTGGTAGAAATGCAATTGTTAGAATGAAAAATTTTATTCAGCTTTACCCTCAGGACCAGAGTAGACCTCAAACTAGCAAAGCACATGCTTAACAACAAGCTCAGAAGCAATGCAGTGGCAAGGGAGAGAGCAAAGCCACCCCATGACCCAGGAGCTGCTCTGCTGCGGATGCTGTAGGGAAGTGGTGCTGTTCCTCTAGAGCCCTTTTCCTGGCACCCTCCCCATCACACACAGTGGGAGAAGGAGAAGAGCACCTCTGTCCTGTGCCAACTCCACCTCTGTCTCCCTGCCAGGACCAAAATTGCCCTTGCCACCATCATATATATTCACACCACCACCATGCCCAGCCTCGTGGACTGCGACTGCTTCCATCAACTGCAGCTGGCACCAGGGCTCCCTGGGTCCCAGCTGCACCCAGTTCTTCCCATTGAAGAACTGCTGCTCCGTTATACATGCAAGTCTGGTGGGGCAGGGACCTGTCTCCTTTGAGCTATGAAGCACAGAAATACCTACTGTTTTTTAAAGTGACAGTATTAGTGAGTTTCCATACAATAATCAGTTTAAAGTCTGACAGAGCAACCGGTAGCTTCTGACTGTACACTATCTTCACTGCACAACCTTCATAAATCTTGTAAGTCACAACAGCCAGAACTGTTTGCTTAGGACTGAGCAAGAACAAAATTGAATTACCTCTTGTTATTAGAGAAATTTGTCCCAAAGGTGTTGAAACCACTGAAGCAAAAAAAGCGCGAGAGCATTTTATGGCTCACTGCATTATGAATGGCCTATGAATACACAGACAAAGTAGTCTCCAAAGCTACCAGCTCCATGTTTGATTAAAAGATTATAAATGGTCGGACAGATACTCCTGTTTTGCTCTCCTTTCAGTTTATGACTCCTTTCCATTTTACGGTACTCAGTGGCAAAACTTGCCTAGTTCAGGCATGCATTGAGACTCTAATTGTTTACCTTGGTTGATTCAAACTGACACGTTTGAAAATGATTATATCTGTTTGTTCTGCTAGATATTTGGTCTCCCTTGCTTATACTTCTTAATTTCACTCTTCTCCTATTATTGGTCTTATGACTAAAGCCTTTAATTTATTCACCATACAGTGCTTTTACACACATTTTCTGTCATTCATTACACATTGTCTCCATTGTCTCCCAGTACCTCTAGAGTGAAGTAAGAATAATTGAGAATATAAAAAGTTACTCTATATATTACTTCATATGTCTGCCTTACACTTTAGCTATTGAACTTTTATACACTTTAATAGAGCAGGCTTTTCCCTACTGAAATTATTTAATTATGAAAGTTTAATAGTAGGTGTGAGCCCACATAGTATCAAAGTGCAAAAACAGGAATGTTGGCAGACTTGGTAAAATTGTAACCAACACACATTTTAGTATCTCAATAAATTTGGGGAGAAAATATCAGTGGTGTCAGAATAAGCAAGACAATCACTGCCTTCTTTTTATATCCTTCCTCTAAGTTTGATTTTTGTTTATACTTTCATACCTGGCTGTGGTTTGTGAATGCTATCCTCACAGAAATGTACCTCAGTTTTAGGAGAGAAATTATGTCCAAATCAAGACATCACTTAATAATTGACAGCTCACACTGACACTTCCTCACTTCCGGAGATACAGGAAAAACATCCATTTTGTGTACAAGAAAAGACAATGAAAAATTCTCTGACTGAAAATTCTCAGCTTTCTCATCAGGCATTTTTATGCCTTTTGTCTGTTCCAATTACTCTTAAATAACATTTCCTGCAGCTGCTTAAATCATTAAATATTCACATGCCTTCTTAAAAACTCTCTCTAGTGGATTTTGCTACCATGACTAGAGGAGTCAAAGCATGGCCTTTCCCACCAAAGCCTTGCATACCTGCCTTTGAAAAGAAAGCCCAGAGGGAGATCCTGCTATTCCAATTTCATATCACCAGAAGATTCCTCTACAGCAGCAGGGGAATAACTGGCAGGTATCCTCTGCAGACAGCTCCTAACAGAATGACTTAAAGGGGGCTTAGCTTGTTGAGATTCAATATTTAATGAACTGAGATAAAGGGAACACACAAAAATCTTACCAAACTTGAAAGAATTACTGTAGTACTATAGGAGCAACAGGTAAACGCAAACTCTGAAACTCTGAAAGGGAATCCTCTGATTGCTTTTTTTCTGTGACAAGTGCTGATAAAAATGCTTCTTTAGATCAGTCTTGCCCTAACAGACATCTCCTGGTCTGTGAAGGACACCTGCAGCTCTCAGCCACCTCTTAAAATTTAACAATAATATCAGAAAGCAAGTGTTTTGAGAAGGATTTTGAAAGCAATGGAAGGACAATTAAACCAGCTTACTCTCTGAAGCTATGATTAAAATACAAGCTTTTCGGTACTCTTAAGGACAAGTTAGTAACAAGGGCATCAAACAAAAACCTGCATAAATGCACTACAGTCATAAAAAATTGCAAGCAGTATAAAAAAAAATCAAATCAAAGGTCTGCTGATGATGAGAAATTACACACAATAGACTTAGTGCCTTGCTGACCTCTTCCCAAGTGGTGGTGTTATGAACTGCTAAGAGCTTTTGGAAACAGCCAAAAGTCTGACATCTGAGAGTAATTCCTCTTGATCCCCTTCCCAAGCTCTAGCACCAGAGAACAACTGCATTAGAAAAAGAGCTTACCTCTTTCAAAATGTAAATATGCTTTCCTGCCTAAAAGACTACCTAGTTGTTGCAGTCATTACTTCTGGATAACCTGCAAGTGTTAAGCTTTTGGAGACTAAATAGAAAGCATCAGTAACCACAACTGTCATGATGAGGCACACCCACCATCACTTTCTTATTATCTCGGCCAGCACTCAGCTTCAGAAGTCATCCTTTCAGATAAACATAACAAAAAACCCTCAGTCTATATTCATATTGCTAAATCTATATGAATGCACTCTAAAACCGTAGTGTTCATTACCACCATTTTATTCAGCCTGAGCATTTTCTACAGAGAGCTTTGAATTAATATCTTCTTTCCACGATAATTCTTTTGCACATTTTGTTACTGCCTTCTGTAGAATTTGTTTAGGCTTTTATTTTCCAAAAGTGGAAGGGACTATAGCTCATCAGAAACTAAAATTGCCAGGTTAAGCACCACCTTATATTTTTATGAGAATGAGATTTATGTCCCTAACCTTGAAATATTCTGAACCAATTATTTACTTAATATTTATGTTAAATTATCTGATTGCAGCATTGACTATGAAAGTGACCAGAAAAAAATCTGCAGGTGGCCTGTAAAGCTAATTTTGAAGTTAGCTCTACTAAGCTCATGCAGTGGTCTTAGAGAATATTAATATAGTGTTATAAAATACAGTACCCTCAGGGTGTTCACCTGCCATGGAATTTAATTTATTTCATATCTCATCTTATAGACTGAATCTCATCTATTAGGTAAATATAATGTGAATACGTTTCCTTGTTTCTCTAAGGAGTTTATTGGTAAAACCTGGAGAGGCATTCCTGCAGAATCTTCTACTGCTGTAATTAGCTTGAAATTGAGCTTATGTGCCCTTTTCCTTATTAAGAAATACAGAATATCCAGTCTAGGTACATAATAGCACCACACTCAGTGTCAGCACAGCAGCTGCATTGCTTGTGCAACTCATTTGTGTTTATTCTTTATATTGCAAGGAAGTAAAACTACAGCAACACCTGGGGATTTTAGCCAGAGGCCGTGACTCCACTGGGCTGAACGCTATGCTGACCTAGAGCAGCCCTTCCCAGAGGCAGTGCTATGTTCTTGCCTTGGTAGCATAAGCAGCACATTCCTCTGTCTAAGCAAGTAAACCTCAGTTTCGAAGCATTATGTGAATGTTTAAGTTGGCTGAAAACAAATGTAGTATTGCCTACAGCCAGAATCTTGGCACGACTTCAACACTAGGAGTGGGAAAAGGGCTTAATCTGTTTTGTCTCTGTGTGCATCTGCTCTCTTGCAATACCTACACCTCGCCGTGGCAGCGCAGTGCACGTGGCATTTGTTCCTGGTATATCCAAAGCATACTGAAATAGCAGCTTACTGCATGGGGTCATAGGCAGCACACAATAAAGGCATTTTCTAGTGAAACTGGGGAGGCAAGGAGAGAACATGCTTTCTGATTAGCTCTACTCATACGAAAAGGTGTCTTGGTAGGAAGAAGGCCATATCAGTTTTCTCTTCCTGGTTTGTTTTTATGTGGACAGTTCTGAGCATGACCTATTATTGCATGGTATTGTACGTATTTGGTTTATTCTTCACAGTCTGTGTTCGTGACAGTTATGGTTGTTTAACACGAAAGCTTCTCCTGTAAGCCAGCTCCTTTGTGCTGCTCTGTCCATTGGGATGGACAGATTCATACATCTACTTACCTTTTCAAAAACACTGGAGAACATAGCTTTACAGATAGCCCAGAACAAACCCAGATAACCACAGCTTGTGCTTTTGTAAATGAAGTGTAGTTGACATAACATCCAGGAATAGATCCTCCAGAAAAGCTAGCAGTGACATGAAATTTAGGCATCTGACACTATAAGTGTTTTCATTCTGAGTATACCATTTATGATTCAACTTAGTCGTTATGTCAAACAGAGGAAAAAGACATGCAGAATGGATAAAAACAGAAAAATGCATCACAAATACAGCATCAGAGAAAGAGAACGAGAAAAAGATAGAACCCATGGGCAACTTAAAAAATAAAAAGTAGATGTTATAGTTCACTGAATCAGATATGACATTATAGTGCAGAGGAAATTGAATTCATCTGTACTCGATAAGGGTGGCTTCATTATTCACTTGTGTCTTTGCTTAGTTGTGACACTCATGACTGATGAGACCATCCCCATCTCATGAAGATAAATTCAATATCCGTAGTATCATTCTAATATATTCTCTATATATAAAGAATGCATTTAATGGATAGTGGTGGGAAAGTATTTTTATCTTCACTGGTTCATGGAAGGAAGGAGCACAATTTACCAGAGGTGACACTTTGAGTGAGTTTATATAGACCCCTTTCACAACTGATATGTCAAGGTTGAAAATGTCAGTATAGGGACATGGGAGAGGGTAGCACAGAGGTTGATTTCACTGACTTATCACCAAAGATCTGAATCTAGGATTGGATCAAAAAGGAGAATGGATTTGGCCATTGTATCGTAACCCCAATTAAATATTTGTACAAGTACAACAACACCATGATATACTCAATAAGAACAAGTGCCAATGAAATGTGCTGCCATTCATCTCATGTCGTTCAGAGCTGTAACTTTCCTTTTCTTCTTCTGTTCGTGTTTAGTTTTCCCAGCCAGTGAACATCTTCACCTTGATGACGTCTCTGACTCACCTCTCTTTCCTCCTCCAGTAGGCGTAATATATGCATGCACACTTCTAGCAGACTGGTTTAAAAATGTGTGAAATTGTGGAAGCTATTCAACAGAAGTGATCCCAGCAGAGATGTAATTAATAAGTAAAACAGATAGGAAGAGGTCAAAGGTAACTATCATAATTTTAATTTACTGTGCACCTATAATTTATCACAACTCTGTACAGAGTATTCACATGCCTTTTCAAGAGAAGAAGATTTTTCCTGGTAATCCAGAGAGGGTCCACAGGAACACAAGCCAGCACAGCTTTTTAAAGTGCTCCCTCTGCACGTGCTACTGCTGCAGCAAACACACATCCACCCGTACACACCAGTTCAAAGGACTGATACAACTGGCCATAATAGAGATTTCCATCGGGATCACAGTCGATATCCTTTAATTCAATATTATGACTCTCACAAGAAGACAAGTGACACATATTACTGGCAGGTAAAAGAAACACTGAAGAGGAAAATTCTGGAATAAACTGCACATACGGAACTTTATTCTAAAGCCCATCACTTGGCAGCTGCTTTACACCCAGTGCATGAGGAGTCCTATAATTTCTTGTGTGTAACTTTTGCAGTGTCACTGGGCAACACTGATATTGCTTAGTTTGTCAGTGTCTTCATTACAGCCACTTTGAGAGTTTTATAATGCAACCATTAAAATCCGCTTCAGGCAGAAATTTGGCACACAAATGCATGAGGAAGCCAAAGCGAGAAATAGTTACTTTAATTTCTAGAAAATTATTACCTTCTGCCTCTGTTCTGGAGTGGTGAATATATGATAACTTGCTTTGATTATCATATGCATAAATTGTTAATGGAATTTTCTTCTTGTTTGGTCTAAAACTGTAATTATATAAAGCAGACACTTTCTGTCATCGTCTACATAATGGAGGATTATTATTTTAGGCATAAAGCATTATTCCTCGATTCAGACACTCAGTAGAAAATAGGTGCTATGCAAATAAATATCAGTTGCATAACCAATAGAAATGTAAATTTTACACTAGAGCTAAGATGTTCAAAAGACAACAAGGACACTGAATGGGGGGGAAGTCACAAAACAAAACTAACCCTTTGCATTTTTTTGTATTTCATACTTTTGACAAAAGTGCAATCACAGTCTCACCATTTGTTTTTATGTACAAAGAGCCTTACAGCAATAAAATGTGGTTAGGAGGATTGTGTACATCCTGATTCACAGAAATAAGTCTGTATATTGTTCACAGATTCTCGGAGGAATGTAGAAAAGCGTTTTTATAACTTACCATAGAATTATGTACAAGAAGTATACGTATGCATGAAGAGTTATGCATAGATTCACTGGAAGACTGAACTTAAGGAGCAGGGTCCTTTATGAGTTAGGTGGAGCCAGGCCAATTTACAGCAGTTAAATAACTGCCCCAGCAATTCACTGAAACATTTCTAGTTGGCTTTAACAACATTTTACATGGGTATTTTTTTCTTCCTATTTTCAATATAGAATTTAATTGATATAAGATCTGAAATATTATCAGGCAAACTCATTTAGAATGGAAGTATCACTTTCCAAGTGATCAAATTGCCCATCTAGTTTACTCTCAAAAAGCCTCTATTCAGACAGGTTTAATATTGATGTTATACTTTTTATTAAAGATTTTCAAGACACCGTGGAATTGTGAAACCTTATATACAAAATTTTTGACAGCCTATTGAAATAAATAGCAGGAAACAAAATGAAAGTTCTTTCTTTTTGCCCATTCAATGCATTAGAGATTTTCCCTACGGTACAGAATAGACTTGCTACTACTGCTGAGATAATACAAACGCCCAGTCTAAAACCTGAATAAATTCTGATCATAAAAGAAAAAGATATGGTTAATAAATATTAAACCTAACCAAAAATTTTCTCTCATTCGTGGCATTTTTATCAAAGTCTTTTCTATTTTCTCATCTGAAAAAGTGCCCACTCAATAGCATGGGAAATATTACCCTCACTTCCCCACAGAGTGCAATTCAAGCTCAGTAGCACTCCACACACGTTCATTCCCCGAATGCTCCACTGGTAACACAATTGCGGTAATTATGGCATGAGCATGTTCTATGAAATGGATACTAGTTCATTAATTAGAAGATGAACGTAATTGATTATTTCAACAACAAGGCTAAACACAAGGGTAATCCCACAGAAAGATCTGTAGGGGGAGATCTGTGCAAGATGTGCCCTTGACTTAGTTGTTTGTCCCAGAGGGTCTCTTTAAAGGAGCATGGCCTAACAAGATACTAATTACAGAGCTTTATTAGTAATAGATAAGTCATTCATGACCTGCTCCCCTCTCACAATTTGTTCCAGAACGGATGTGCATTTCAGGGACTATATTTGCTATCTATAACCATCAGACAAACACTTTAGATGGACAATTCACACGTGTAGGCTCTTGGACATCTCCTGGGATTATATTCTGTTCAGATAATGTTCAGATTCAATCTCATCTTTGTTGTTAATATCTCAGAGTGGCTCAATGAGTGCATGCTATCATTTCTGCCCCTGGTTTGGCAACAAAAATCCTTTGAACAAAGGAAGACTGAACAGTAGGAGTCAAATATCCTTGTTCATGCCACCTTCACTGTCTTTGTCGTTGAGCATAGGGGTGATCAAGAAGACATTTTGTGGATGAAAATCCCCTCATACAACTTGTTCACTCAAATACAAAAATCAAACATGCCCCACGTTTGACTATTCAGACTCATTCCCAAACACCATTCTGTGTTAGCTGACCAACCCTAATTATGATCACCAAAGGCCTAATCACAGCAATAACTTAAATCTATCTTTTTTTTTTTTTTTAATGCAATACTTATAGTGGAACCATTCAAGCCTCTACTGCCAAACCTGAGTAACCATGTCCTTCTTTCTCTTTCACCTTGTCACAGGCTGATTTAAGGGTTATTGCATCTGGCTTGATTCAAACATTGTACGCAGTCCAGCTCGTGGTTGACCACATATGGGTGTACTAGAGGAGGGGGGAAACCAAGAAGCTTTTCCTTACCTCACTGCATTCCTAGTAATCATTTACCCTTGGCAGTCATCAGCTCTTGGCAGCCCTCCTTGTTCCCTGAGCACAGAAACAGGTCCAGTCTTGTGCTGGCAGCAGAGGTACCAACACCAGAAGAAGAGGAGGGGAAGGGCAATGACAGTCTCTTGCCACCTCTCAGCTGGCAGAAAAAGCACCCTACGCTGGTAGGGTATGGGAAAGAGCATATACCACACCTTTTCAAATGACGGTGCTCCCTTTCATGATTCTTGAATATTGAATCAGCCGGAGTTCATCCAGGAACACTTGGAGAGGGATGGGGTCTAAAGTTACCAAGTAAAACCCTGGACTGATGTAAATCAGTATGAGGGCACTGATCTCCCTAAAGATATGCTGATGGACATGTACTGAGGATACTCTCTGTAACCTTGCCTGGAATGATTAAATCAATCCAGATTCTCTGATATGGACACTGCAGACAATAACAATATTAGTCTCAATAAAATGATACTGAGAGTAGAAGTCCTTTTCAGTTTCTTTATTTGATTAAAGCTATTCTGGCTCAGTGTCCCCTGCATATTATCCCATGATGTAATTGAATAAGGAGATTGAAACAGAAAGCTGCTTCTAAGTAAGGGAATACTTCACTGGGGCTTTTGTTCTTATTTAGTACAGTTTAACAATTCATTCCATTCATTGATCATGGATGCCTGAGAAACTCGAATATACATGCCTTGCCTTGATATGGCTGTATTCCATGGCCCATCATGTTTAGAAGCACTCACATTCGTAATGGATAAGAATCCAAATTCGGAAAAGTAACCATTTAGGCCCAATTTTTCTCTCCTCAAATACAAAAATTAATTCCAGGATATTTGTTAGTGCCAGTGAAAAAAAATTTAGTTTTTAATTGTGTCCAAAAGTCAAAGAAAAATGCCCGACAGCTTCAGTGCTGCTCACTGCCAAACTCTTTAAATTCATTGTTGTTGTTTTTCTTTTTCCAAATCAATTTCTGGTTTTTTAGGACCATTTATGATAGCAGTAGGAAAAACAGAACTTTCCAAGTTTTAAACTTCATCCTGCTGAATTAGATTTATATTAAATGTTTATTAAACAAACTGACAGCTTAGAGAAGCATTAAGAATTGAAAATTAAACAGTATGAATTAAATCCCTGCTGCAGTTGAAGCCAGTAAGAATAGGGTCAGGTCAAATATACCTAAGGGAAGCAGCGATTTGATCTTCTGATCAAATGGATGCAGATGTTTAAGGTTATGGTCTTCATTAAGCTTCTCCTTTAGTCCACAATGAAATATAACTTAGAAAGCAGATGAGGCTAGAGAGATAGGTCTCCTCCTTTTAAGAAAGCTTTAAGTTGTAGCACAAAGAAAAAGAGCAACTTAGAATTACTGCCTTTTTTTCTTTAACTAGTACTTATGCATTTCCAGTTTTCCAGTCTTGCAAATCCACCAAACAAAGCTGGCTACAACATTTGTAATATGCTTTGGGTAATAGATATAATCCTATAATTTCAAATACAATAATAAGAGGTTTGATTTTCCATTTCTTCCCACTGTGATGGTGCCTGCCTTTGAATTCTCATTTATGTCTGCGTGAGTACACAAACCTAATCTGCATCGCTGTGAAGTCAATACCTGCTCCTGCTTCTTTTTCATTGTTAAAAGGCAAAGAAAAGCCTGACCTGTAATTTAAAGACAAAAAAAAGTTTATCCCATTAGACATCTCTCTATTCTCTACTTTAAATATGGTCTGGTATGAGGACCTGTAGAAGGAGCTGTTAAGAGTCCTACCAGTTCTGAAAAGGCAGCCTTCCTTTCTCCTTCAGGACTTCCCATGAAAGGTTAACAACCATTTTAAATTCTGTAAGCAAATACATTCCAATAACATGCTTTTTTTTTTCCTGAGAAACAGAGAATTCCTATAAAAATCTGAGGTTTGAAAACCTATGACTAATTCTCAAGTGACTTAACACGGAGAGAAGTTAGAGCAGTTTTTCCCCACAACGAGTGGCTGCCAAGACATGAGACCTGGGTGATTTTCACCATCAAGGGGAAAAGGGGGAGAAGAAGGCAAAGTGCTGGAAAAACAGTCTTTATTCTTCTTACCCAGAAAAGATAGTATGAAGGGTTACTATTCTCTTGTCTCAGTGTGGAGCCTTTTCATCTCCCAGCTACCCAGAGAGAAAGCTTTTCTTTTTCCCTCACCTCTTTCTTAGTTAAAAAGGGGACGAAGGTTTGGGAAGAGCTGAGAACAGACAGCAACAGCATATTGTTCAAGTGTTTCCTGTCCAGAATGAGCTGAAAACCTCACAAGTTAAATGCAAAACACATTTACCCATCTCTCTTTTTATGGTGCTGAGAAATGGTTATTAGTGTTTTATAACACAGAGTAAAATGCAACAGCTTATCTTTAATGCTTGCAACCTCTGAGTGCTTCAGCCAAGTGCGGCTGTTTATATCTGTATATGTGTGTGCATGGATACAGCTGCAAAACAGTGTGTTAGACTGGCAGAAAGAATAGAATAATTTTTTAATGGAAAGTTGTTGCATGTATGGGAAGGAGGGCTCTCAACATATTTCTTTCCAATAGTAACATCTTATTTCTACAAAGAATTTTGATGTCTTTGGGGTAAAAAAAAAAAAAACTTAAAAACCTGAAATCAAATTAAAAAAGAAATCTAGTATAGCCAAAAAACTGAAACTTTTTGCAGGGAAATATGAACATACGCCATTCAACTGAAGCAAAACATCTCAGCAGTCCTAAAAACAAATGCTTCATTTCTGTTCAGTTCAACATTCAATCTAATCCTTGCAAGCTGTCACAAGGCTTCGGAAGAACTGTATTTTAGGAGCCAAACACCCCCATTCTGCCAAAGCAACCTGCTTCCTCCGTATTGCATTCTAGTAACAGTTCCCATTTTGCACACTACAGGCAGGGCAGTCTGACCCATTGAGATATGGGTTATTTGAGCTTCAACGGATGAGAAAAATACCCTGGTGAACTAGTAAACTGCTGTAAAAAGAAAAAAAATAAAAGCGTTAAACTACACTTTTTTAGTGCTCCCATTGGAGCAACTCTAAATAAATATTTTGCTTTCTGTTTTCAGTCAAACATTTTTATGTGTTTAAAGAAAAAAAACAGAACTTTCCAAGAAAAGTAGAAACATATTTTGACAAGCTCTAATACTTATGTTGTGGGTCTGAATCCCTCCCCTGCCATTTACTCCGGTTCAGATCAGGATTAACCCCAGCACATAACTGTGAAATCAAATTTGGGGACCATTCAAATGACACCTTATACTAATACCATGTAAAGGCCACCCCTGGGTTCGGTCATGTGGCCCAACCTGCTGCTGAGGGATGCTGGAGGAGCTCCAGGGCCCCAAGGCTCATGTTTTCTCCTCGCTGCCCCAGTCGTCCTCCCACGCGGTGCGACGCACAGGCTGGCATTTCACATGAGGGCACTGGGGTGCTCTGGGCCTCCTCCACCTCCTGCTGCCACCCCAGACAACACCGAAAAGACCTCTCACTTCAAAATCTTCCATGTGCCCTTGCTCATATTAACTTGCCAACATTTTCAGGGAGCAGTTTATCTGGGGAAGGGTTTTTTGGAAGTCTAGAAAATTTTGACCTGTAGTTGAGAAAAAACAAATGCCCCTTTTTACATACACATGCATGTCAACTGCAATAATAAAAAACAAAGACTGCTGTTCCACTTCTCGGTTTCCCAGATCTATATAAGCATTTTCCGAGTAAGTTTTACTGCCCATTACTCCAAGGTAGAAGAGTAAATACATTTACAGCAGTTCAGAGATGAGATTTCTTCTGATTTGTTAAAGCCACGGAAGCCACAAAGCGAATTTTTGAATTCTTGTGTTCCTTTCAATTAAAGTTCGAATGGCTCTTCAAATCCTATAGCTCTTCCTGAGGTACTTGTGGTATGCTTGGGTAAAACTAAGCACGACTAAAGTAAAGCACAGTTTTTCTGAGCAGTAATAGATACTTATTTATTCTGGAACAGCCTCACACATTATTAAAACCATACTACTATCATAATTAGGTTTTAAAAAAGGCACAAGCCCACGATTGTAACTATGTTTATCTTTAAGTAATATTTTCTTATCAGTACAACCTGCTGCCCTAACACAAAGTAGCAACTGTGCCTGGCCCCTGAAAATTTAACCACAGGCACTAGTGCGGAGAGGTATGCATGGACAAAGTTACTTCAAGTCATACTCCACCTCCTACCCCACTCTGAGCCTTTCATCATTTCTGTAGCACTTTGTTTGCTATTAGGATCACCAGATTTATTTGTTCAGATTGGGAAGTCTCTTCTTGACGGGTCGCTGTGTTCTGTAAACAGCCTCCAACAACAAACAAGGATTTAAATAATCACTGTGTAATCAGTAGGCACCAGCACATTGGATCGCAGCTCTTTAAATCCGGGCAGCTGTCTGTCAAATCTTCATGTTTATCAGCCTAAAAGTTAGATGTTTTAGCCACATCAGAATCACCCAGCCCACTTTGTAAGGAGTTTTGGTGAATTTAGCAGAAAAGGGAACAGACTTGCTGGTTTTGCATGGGTTTTATTGCAAGACGTCAGGTTACCATCAGCTTCGGCTTGAACTTGGTGTGAAACCGAGGTAAATCTGGAACAGAGCTAGCAGCAACCAGGGCAGAATACAGACCAGCATTGACTTGTGCCTTGGAGGAAATATTACACTAATCAAGTAACAACCCAGTGACTGTTCAGCCCCAGTTAAACACCTTTCCTACAGCTGCAGCTAGTACCATTTGGGTCTGGCAGGCACGTGCGCACTTGATATAAATGTCTGTGTATAAAATAGCTTGTCCTAATTAAGCTTTTAAAGGAGGTATACTAACAGCTTCAAAACTAGGCAAAATAGTCGTATTAGGAAGATAATTCAGACATTTAAAATAATCCACTTTTAATTCTATTAAATCAGCTTTCAATTTTATTTTTAGAGGCTCACTTATTTTCCGCTGCCTAACACATTCTCTTAAAAACTTAAATTTTTCAACACTTAACACACAACCAGCAACCTACATTTGAGTCTAGGCAAATACTGATTAACATTATTAAAAGACAGGAAAGTTTACGTGGGTCTGAACGTTGTGTTACAGCTTCGTTGCCACTGTGTCCTCTGGCTCTACAGGCACAGAAACTCTCAAGGAGCTCAAATGATAATGAAATTAAGCTCGGAGAGAATCTATGAGTGAAACACTGATCTACAAGGTGTTGTATGAGTGTGTCAGTGAGCAAATCCAAACAGTAGCACACACACAGACTCCTTGTGTACGAGGCCAATACATGCTACTTGCCAAGTTCTTTAATATGAAAAGATTCTTGGTGTTAAATCAATAAAGGGGAGGTGAAGAACAGGTAGAAGGAAAACATGTTAGATGAGATAAAGAAAAGCTTGATTACTGATAAAGAAAAAATGGGCACTTAGAGTGATCACTCCAGAGTATAGAAAGCGATTTTTAAATTACTTATCTGATTAGTGCGAGCTAATGTGTCAAGCAGAAACAAATACACATAAATATTCTGTAAATTAAATATTCTCTTGTCAGTGAAGCTGCTTTCAGTTATTGTTGGTTGCTGTTTTTGAGGGGGGGGGGGGTTTGTTTGTTTATTTCTTTCCCCTGGGAAGGAGACAGCTTATTACATCGATTTTGGTCTCCAAAATGCATTCAGTAATTATGCAGTTCCAATTGTCTGGCATTTTTCTTTTTATCCATTTCAAAGCCAACTATTGACATGAGTTAGAGAGAAAATCTGATCTCAAATCCAAAAAGAATCAAATATCAAATATGATTCAGTTCAGCAATGTACTAAAATACAAGTTGAAGCATGTGCTTAAGTCCATCCATACTCAGTAAAGCATGTATCCTATGTTTAATCTTACCTCTGATGGGACTTAAACAAGTGTGCTGTGGCATGAGGACCTACATCTTTGCTATTGCAGCATTTGTAGGTGTATATTGTGCTTTGCAGATACATGCAAGAAGAAAGAGTCAGGGATCTCAGCTTATTAACGTTTCAAGAATTTATTGCTCAGCTGCTGTTTGTTTTCTCTGACAACCAAATGTTATGCAGGGCACTTTTGCCAGCTGCAATCTGATTAGGTATCACCTTTTCCATAACACTGCAGGCCAGTCAAACTGTGGCATACAGAGAGTTTAACCTTTTGTAGATCTCATAATAAACAAATCCAAGTTTCAGGAGAAAATCCGCGATAGAGAGAGCCTGACTACAGCTTGTAAATCAAAGCACTCAGATAAGATGTGAGAGCCAGACTTCTCAGAGTTGATCACGCTGACAGTTGAGCTTTAAATTCTTGCTTTATAAATCACTTCCTTATGAACCAGCTGCAAAATCAGGATTTGTGAGCCAAAGAAAAAAAAAGACAAGATTTTATTCAGGATTTATTGGTATGATTTGTAAATCTGTTGTAGGACTTACAGATCTGATTTAAGATTTGTTGATCCCTTTTAGGATATGGAAATTTTTTCTCTGACTTACCATATACTGAAATGCTTCAGTCAAAAACAAACTAAAAATCACTGTTTAAAATGATGGTGCATAAATCAAAGGTTTGCAGTTAAGATTTGCTGGCAGGTTCTATAAATTGCACAGTACGTTTATAACTCAACCTCTTACAAGGGCAGATTTATAAATCCAACTTGCAAATTGTCAGACAACTATTATGGGCTCAATTCTAATCTGAGAAACAACAGATGTGCTTCACTGTGCACTTGAAAGCGCTGCCCTTTTTTTCTTTATTGTCCTAGCAGAGATGGCACTTGTATAAAGTGGGAGTGAAGCACCATCACCAGTGGGAAAGGAGTGGAGAGCCCTGGCTTACTGGGGTATCACGCTCACCCTGCAAACAGATAGCCAAAGAGGGGAGGAAAAGATGTTGGGAAGGAAAAAGAGGAGGTGAAGTGTCAGTTACAGCAGCAGGAGCTAAAGGCTCCCTCCTGGCAATGTTAGCTGGTGCCTGGGGTGGGGTGAAGAAAGCAGGGAGCCTTGACTAATTCCCAGGTTGCCAGGCCTCGGGCACAGCAAAAAATTAAACTCCACCCTCAAGGCAGTGGAAAACGGGGCTCAGCAGGAACAAACTAGTGCGAGTGGAGGAATTTTTTTTTTTTTTTTTTTTTTTTTTTTTTTTTTTACATACCCAGTGATGTCTGCTTGCCTATCTCAGATTACAATGAAGATCTTCTGGGAGAAATCCTGGCCCTGCCAGCGTCGGTGGTGACCATCCCGTTGATTTCACAGGGTAGGATTTCACCCTATAAAAAGGGTATTGGCCAGATTCACTGGAATGCTCCGGCTGCCCGGCGCTGCCCTGGCCACACAAAGCAGCTGTAAACGCGCCCCTCTCCCACCCGCTTCAGCAGCCGCCTTTCCCCCCGCGGAGGAGCGCAGGGGGCCAAAAAGCCAGGCTGTCACAGCCTCCTGCAGCTCTGGGTCGCAGCCAGCGGTGGGGGCCGCTCTCCTCCTCGCTCTTCCCATGAAGCAAGCACCGAAAGCAGCATCTCTCAGTAATTATAAGAAAACTTACACACGTGCTGGGAGTTAATATGCTTCCTTTCAGGCAGTTTTATACTAACCATCAAGGTTTATCCAGAAGCTGAGGGTCATAACGGTGAAATAATAGCACTATGTTCCTGCTAGAATTATTGGACCTTATCCAAAGTGAAAACTCTATATGATAAAAAATGGCTAGTCCTAGACCCTGTGCAGGAGATACTTAAAGCATTAATGCCTTCTGAATTTTTCTGACGTGTCAGGCTTCTTTGACTTTATGGCTTTTGGAGGAAAAGGAAAAGAGGATCTAAAATATTTTATCTCTTATCATATTTAAAACTTGGTTGAAAACTTTCATAAGTGACTCTCTGTTCTCTATTATTGCAATGCTCTTTTCCCTTGAACTATCTGCTGCCCTGGATTTCCTATGAGATAAAATAACTATAAGGATGTTAGCAAATAGAAATATATAATCCCTTCTTTCGTCCTTGCTGGCACTTTAGAGTCTAGGATCTGATTGTTGTAAAATCCAGAAAATATTCATATACTGTGCTATCTTTTCAAGGAATTTATGTTAAATATGCAGGATAAACTGCATGTTCAACTGAATCTAAATACTATTATAAGAGTAACTGAAGCAGGCAGTGCCATTAGAACCAAGACAATTTGCTTCCATAGCTTTGCATGCAACTGAATACTCGATTTTATGTGCAAAATTTATTCAGAATCGGAGGACAGGGGTGAGAGAAAATGGTTAATATTCTATAACATGGTAAATCATCCCTTTACAGACTACCCATTTAAAATGCATGAAAATCAATTATCCTGAAAACAAATGATTTTTTTCTTTTTCATTACATGTTCCAAAGGACATTGCATCACTGTCCTCCTGTGCATATGCGTCTGACAGAGACACATAGACCTACAAAAGTTTGGTCTTTTCCTTGTGTTTAGCCTAAATGGAAAGAAGAAAGAAGAGTACGTTTACAAGCAGAAAGAGCATGTGGAAGGCAGCTGAAAGTCAGTCTTCATATCTGCGGTGAGGAATTGTAGCTGCAGTTGGAGAAACACTATAAATAATTGCTTTAACAAAGAGACACTTTGATTTAGTAGAAATAGAGTCTTTTCACATTATTATCCAGCAGGTGATGAATGAAACAGACCTCTACTGCAGTAGCCCAACTGACCTGTTGCAATGCTGGAACTCATTGCTATTTCTCTCATTCCTTCTCTGCTCTACTTTGGGGAATACAGGAACAGCTGAACTGCCTCAATAATATCCAAATTTGGTCTTAACCCAAAGAGGTTGTTTCTAGATCAAAGGCAAAAGGCACTTCACAATTGTGCCCTACAGTCCTGATCTTCTGATTGTCCAGCTCAGGAGCCTTGATGGAGCACAAGCCATGCCTGGTTTCTTGGGTTTCTTTGAATGAAGAAACACAGAGTGATGGTGATATCCCCTGAAGCAGCATGAGTATTTGGGGCACATCTGGGCTTGGGAACTGTGAAACCCTCCTGGATTACAGACAATGCAATGACAGGGCCAGGGAGAACAACACAGACAAACCGCTGAAACTAGTGGTGTTCTTATGGGACGGAAAGGATCAAACACAAAGATCTCTGAAAAATCAAGATAATAAAAAGGGATTTCTACAGCTGCAGTACAAAGAGTATATTGCAAGATCATAAAATCCGTAGGATAAGGAGAGGAGTAAGAAGCACCTTATTGTGGCTGTAGTTGTACAGCTTTATGGAGCCATGAGTTTAAGCTCTACAGAGGACCAAAGACCTAAAGTGAACATCTTTTATTTAAAATATAAGTTAAATATTTCAATCTAAAGCTAAAATGGACATCTAAAATTCTAAGTGTCAAGGGGTGGAGGAGGGGCATAGAAGAGGAAACAGAAAGAAAACCTTTAGGTTGCCTGTGGAGAAAGGACATATATCTACTGGACAACAGCAGGGCAATAGACTACAAGCCTATTGTCTTCCTACTCCTGCCCTAAAAATACTATGCCTGGGAGGGAAAACAACTCTCTAATAAGTTGAACAACATGTACAAACTGTCTAAGCTTTCACATCTTATCAGTCCATTAATTTCTCGTTTCAGTATAACGAAACTAACACATTCACTACAAATTTTGTCAAAACCTCAGGTCATTCAGGAACACTAACTACACAAAACAATATTCTTTTGGTTTGGACCAGTCTCCACAAATACTGAGGAAAACACTGTAAAATTCACTTTTTTATATACCTTCATCAGCAGTGGCAGTAATAAACATCTTTTTATTTAAGGTTTCAAAGACAATTAAAAGAGGTATAAAGTTACAACAGTTTTAAGCAGAAATTTCTCTTTCACTGGGAAATTTCAGAGCCCACAGTTACAGTCTGTCATTTAACCTGTTGCATTTTTCCAAAGGTTAATTCAACAGACATGATCGGACCCTACAGCTTTTCAGAGGCAAGGGAAAGTAGAAGGATTAGCTTCAGCATTTGTCTCACTGATGAAATTCTGAATCTGCTGCTGGAACTGCAACAACTACATTTCATATGTGTTGTTTGCTGTCTTGAGAGCAAACTCTTCAGGTTAATCATTTGATCTACTTGTTTACAATCCTCTTCCCTTGTAACGGCCTGGATAAATAAAACAAGTCTCATGAAAGAGTTTAAACTTCAGATATAAACTGTAATTAAGGCCTTCTTTTGGCAAGGCTTATGGCAAAAGGCTCATTGCCAACCAGCCAGCTGATATTCACCTTTCTTTTCAAAGCAACACTTACGCTGCAGCAGAGGAACCCAACACAGGCAGACCACTATCTTGCAGACCCTGAAGTCACAGGGGAAAGGCTCTCCTCCTAGCCACACATGGGGCTGACCCTGGATATCACACCTAAAGGCAGCGTGCAGGAGCTGAGCTCTCTTCTGGAGTGCCTCAACTTTACCCACATTTCTTTTGAGTCAAGAAGGTGAGGATATGTGTACATACTACAAAAGGAAAAGCAGGGTTTGGGTTTAGAGGGAGGATCTGGTGCACTGAATCTAGCCAGGGAAATGTGAGCTGTACTTGTGGGTGTTTGCTCCCTTAATCAGGATTAAGGGAATTGCAGTATGCAGTGTCCTTGAGCAGGCCGCAGGCCCAGCTTTGCCTTGCATTGCCCCTCAGCCCCCCTCCAGGAGCCCTGCTTCGCCATCCTTTCTCAGTCACCTTCCTGAGACACAGTGATGAGATCAGGATCCAGGCATCAGACCATGTCAGGACTAGCATGAACCATGGCCAGGCCACCAGTTTGGAGACCAGGCTCCCATCTCTTCTGTGACTTACTGATTATATGAAGCATCTCTTGAATTACATTCTTCAGAAGGAAACTGAAGAGGAAAAATGGAGATGGAGATTAAAAATAGATCCAGTTGTGGCCTTGGTTTATGGGTGTTTTAGAATAAGAGCATGGAGTGTCTGCTGCACTGTGTACCCATACCTAGGGGATGAACAGCACCACTCAGACAAGTTAGGCACAGGACAAGGAAGGAAGCATCTTATGGCAATAAAGTGCTGGGACCAGCCTAGTTCCTCAAGGCACAGGTTTGGGGGGTTCATTGAATTGGATTTGTTTACTTATTTATTTTGCTTTGGATTTCCTGTTGGACTTCTCTCCAGGAAAATTTTACTAACCAAGGAGGACCACAGTCTTTTCTTCAGCTTAAGACACTTTGGTTGTTCTATCCTCTATCATCTCTTAAAAGAAATGTCCTGTCTCAAACAAAAGCAAGACTGTGTTATCTAATTCAACAGCTACTTGTATCCTCACAATGCTATTGCTATCCTATTGCTACTACCTAAAAGGACCTTCAAAGCAAGGTGGGGGAATGCATGTGTAGCTCCACATTTAAATCATATGGGCATGGGATATGCCAAGGAACTAAACGCAGCTTGCCCACTCCTCTTTCCATGACACCAGAGAAGAGTACTGAAACTGTAGCACTTAAAGAAACATGACCAAATTTCAATGGCTTCACAGGTCATCCTGTCAACTGAGTCAAGCTAGTCAATGATGTGCGTGCTTTCGGTGTAGTCCGGTCATGACTGTTAACTTACTACTGTGTGAAAAAGTCTGAATTTTAAGAAGTTTAATGTTTAACCTTAAACTTTTAACATTTTACCTTGCACTGAGGTGGGCAACAAGGGTAGTTGTGGCAGACTAACTTCTCAAGTCATCATAGTTCAATTGCAACTACTTGAATCCCAATCCATGACATGGCCTTTCCCTTAGACTTAAAACTTTGAAAAGATTTTAAAGGTTCTTCTTTGTTAAAAAAAAAGAGGGGGGGACTTTAACCATTACGAAGAATGAAATGATAAATGGATCAATCTTTACTAGCAAACAGTAGTAATTAGGTCATACCTCATTTCTTTATTAGAGAAAGGCTTTGGTGTTTAATCATCATCATACAATCATTTAGTCTTCTCCAATCTTTATCTTTATCGTCATTGCAGACTTGGGCCCTGAACCTTCAAATGGTTTTATGCAGGAGGAACCCCACGATCAGCTCTTTGGGTCAGCTACAGGATTCTGCCTTTGTACTACATTTACACTATACGGTCTGTGTTCATATGGTAACACAGATAAAGTAATGCAGATAAAATTTCCTAAAGTACGCTAAGGAGAAAGGAAGAAAATGAAACATCATTAAATGAAGATACTGCTACAAAAATGAGAGCATTTGAAATCTCTATTAAGATGTCAGACAAAGCATGGCATATAGCATATTACCATCTTGGAGAATGTCCAAATGCCCACCATTGTGTGAAGTCAGATGTACTAGCTACCAGACGTACCGTGTGTTTGCTTTAAGCATAAAATCAGTGTTCAACTGTACATCTTTTGAAATAAGCCTCTGAAATCCAAATGAATGGGAAAGATAATGAATGAATTCTAAAAGAAATAAGCAATATCAAGTCCTTTGAGCCAATGATTTCATTACATGACAGACTTATTTTCTTAAGCCCATTTTCACTTAAAGGAGCTAATAATCCTATTGGCTGATAAAAAGTCAATCAGAAACAAAATAGGATGTCAGCAGTGATAAGAACTCCTGCAATAAAACAATAAAATCAGTAAGGCTTACTCTAATGAGAAGTTTTCACTCCCAAAACCTCAACAATCATTTTGTGTCACAAGGGTCACTACATGGAGGAAAACAGAGACGTTGACTGTATCAAAATTTCCTTGGTGAGGCAAGATTAGTTTACATTTTCATAACGCAATGGCTAACAGCTATCTATCAACTAGAGGTTCATCTCTCTTCAGGGGTGCCGTATCCTGCTACTTTTCATAAGGAAAAAAGAAAAACAAGTAGGAAGTATTAAATGTTTCCAAACGTTGAAAGACATTTTGATGAGAATAAAAGCAGCTTCATGGGGAATGGGGGGAGGGGAACAACTCCTTAGACATCTTACTGCATGTAAAACAAGTTTCCTTCCTAAAAATGGAAATCAAGATCTAAGGCCAGCTCAAGGGTCTAGTGCCAGCACAAAACTATATTTACAAGTGGAAACGCTTTACCTACGCTCTTTTCTAACCTCTGAAGATATCCATTAATGAATCAGAAAAATAGGCAAAGCAAACTATGTGGCACTGATTTCGTGAGAATATAAATGTAACTTGCAAAACATCTGTCTCCTCCTTCTTCTCCACATTCACTTTTTGTGGTAAGCCTGAAGCAAAATGTTAGGTTCAACCTCTAAGTGACCTCCTCCTGCTCACACAGCTAAAGCCCTAAGGCCACCTGAACACCTCCACCTCAAGTCCTGTAAGCCTCCAGTTTCTCTTGTATCAGCAGAGAGGGACAAGCCGTACCTCAGAACTATATACAGTAAAACATACCTGCCTGGGCCAATTATGCTTCTAATAACTTCATCACCCCTAGCTCTTCGTAGGCCTTTTTTTGCATTTCTTCAGATTCCTGGCTATAGTCATCATATTTATCCTCAGGTAAAGCATCTGAGCAGCATGCTGCTGCCAAAGGGAGTGGTTCCCCCTCCTCGTTTCTGCAGACATGTCCCCTCAGCACATGCAGTCCTGCCTCCTCCATTTCAGCAGCCATGGTGCCCTATGACCTCTTTCCCTTTTCTTTCTTTTTTTTTTTAATCTTCTTCTTTTGCTAAGTTAGCTTTGCCCATTTAGTGGGCTGAATGAAGTGAAAACTGAGAGATGGGATGGCGCAGGGAAAGCAAGAGCAGAGCTGCCCCACAGTTGTCTTGTCAAATAGCATCCTTGGATGACACTGTCTTTCAATTTCACCAGTCCTCAGGTCCCATTTCACAAGGTGTCAGATGACTGGTAGTTAAAAAATAAAATGAAAAAATCCCACAAGCTCTTTAGAAAAGAAATACTAGAAAAGACTGACAATGCTAACTGGGAAGCTGTCAGCAGTCACTGAAAGAATAACGTAATATAATGGAATGAAATGCCAAAATTCCTCCTTCCACAGGATGATTTTTCACAAAATAACTGGTTTTCTGTTCCCATCACCATTGGCCCCATGAAAACAAACCTTTTGAATTCATTCTGTGAGCTGAGCAATCAAGAGAAGGGGAGGATGCAAATTGAGCCTTCATAACAGAGCACTGACAGCATTTATCACACACTGCTTTATCACTATCCATGGAAGGCTTGCTACATGCCAACACTATCCAGGTACAGAGGATATGCCTTATAATGCCATTTCTGACAGAATATGCCCATACCAGCAGAATCCCTTTCTCATGCACAGAATGAAAACAAAAACAAAACAAAACAAAACAAAAAAACACAGGACTCAATGGAGAGAATCAGGTATTCCTATGGCCCAAAATATGTCGTCTTAAAGCACATGTCGGAAACCGATCTTGTCTTAAAACAGCCTTCTGTCCATTAGGATAAAGTGATATTGAAGTGACTAGCTCAGGTGTAGCAGTTTAAACTACAAATATCTGAAGTAAAATAAATCTCACCCCATGATTCAGCTAAGGTGTAATGATAGTCCAGGTCTGTGAGGTTGCTCTACGGTAAACACGTCGAGACTGGATCTCTTTGAGACAACACCCAGACCTTCTCACTCCATTTCTCAGCCCTAGATTTTGCAGTTTTTCTTACTCACATCTCTCAAATATCTCCTTCATCACAGCTCCTTCTACCACATACACCCTTGTTTCCTATTCCTCTCCCAGTGGTGCCAGAGTCTCCTTCTCCATTAGCCTTTTACTATTGGCTTTCAATGTATTCAAGGAAGATTTCTGTGGTCCAGAGCACAAGAAAGTCTGTGAGACAACTCTGCTACACATCCTTTTGAACAGTAACCTGTGATTTCAGGGAACCAGACCCCGTGACCCAGGCAGTCTCTTCAGTATAAAATTCTCCATTTCTTACAAAGAATAGATTTTTTGCATGCTAGTTTTCAGCTTTCTTTAGTGCAGGGCTAATGTATCCTATTAAGGCACTGCAGCATTACCAAAATCAACAAAGATACACTCCTACCTTATGCCCTCTAATTTCCTTGTAAACTGCAAAAATAACAAATGTTATTTAACTTGACATAATGGCTGAATTTTGAACATTCAAGATTGAGATGCAAATACAGTTTTCTTCTGATAGCTTATTCATCTGTTGCTGTCCTTGCCTCAGCACTATTACCCCAACGATAATATTCTATTTCATAAAATAAGCAGTTATCATAACTTACTCAATATAGGCATTAGCCTGTACTCTTTAAATGCAGTCTATATAAAACCAGTGAAAGAAACAGGGAGGAAATTACATTTGTTTTTGTATTTAATAGAGTGATTTTCTTTATAACGGTTCTCTGGAGCCCATTCGCTTTATCGTTGCTTTAATTTATGTCAGGAGATAGTCAGAAACTATGCTGTTCCCAAAGGAGACCTATGCCAGCATCTTCTGCCATATTGCACTGGCATACAATCCATTTTAAAGTGCATCACGGGAGTGCAGACACCACTTCTCTGCTTTGTGAGAGCATGTTCTAATGACCAAGCTTAAAAAACATTTGACATACAACTCTGTGCCTAAGAGTATGTGAATATATTAAATGCTGTTTATAAAAAGCAAAGCTGTGCTAAAATGCCTATTTGCCCCCCGCTGCTTAGCAATATTAAAGATTAGAGCCAATTGTTTTGTATACTGAAGAGCCTATAATGGCTTCTAGGGAAGAACATGTCAGCAAACTAGATAAGGTTCCTATTAAATTTTTGTTGCCGTGGACCACTGACTTGGGTCATTATACACTTAAATTGAGTTATTGTCATTGTTATATAATGAAATAGAGAGCCTTTTGCCTCCAGTAATGTAGCATACCTTTTGAAGAATGGACTCTCCTGACTGATTTATAAAATAATTCTGATTGCATTATAGTACTGGGCTGTTGGGCGTTTCAAAGTGATGATTTAGATGAACTGTCCTAAGAGTTCTTGTGTATTTCAAAAGACAAATATCAGAGTCTTGTGTGAACCTGCTTTCAATAATCTTTGAAATTTATTGAGTGACAATGAAAGACATAGTAGAATTATGGGCCTCTTCTCTTCCATAATCTAGGACCGTTTCATTCCAAAGAAAGTGTGTTTAAGCACTTGTATTTTTCTGATTCCTGTTAAATATTTGTTCAGATAAAAAAACAGGACTTGTCCTGATTTCTTCATTCCAAGAATATTAGTCTTTTATAATCTTGGCTTTATATTATTTAAAAACCAACTAACACTTCTAAATCTGAACAGAGAATGTGAACAATGGAGAGATCAGATGACAGTAACAATGAACTACTTCTCTCCAAGCTACTTTTTTCAAACAAGTTAACCTGCTGGAGGGAAATTAGGACCGTTCAATTTCACCATTGTCTTCACTGGAGCCAGGAGTTCACTCCACACACATTCCACAGGTTTTCTCCCTTGAATGCATCTAATGGCTGTTCAAGAAAAGATGGAAGTGTCTAGGCATATGCTATTTTACTTAAATGCTTTTAATTCCCCATGCCTAGTCTCTGAATAATTGCTGCATTTTAGCATCATTTTAAGAGAAATTCCATGGTGAGTAGTAAAAAACCTGGTATCAGCATATGCAGGAATATCAGACTGGAAGAGTATCATTCCCAGCAGTCTCAGAAAACCACATGTTCAAGTGATGCAGGCCTATGCTAAATACTTTCTCAGTGTTCAATTTGCTGGGCTATAAAAAGACAAGCTCTTTTTGTTTGCTCTCCACTCCCCCCAGCCATCTTGCTAGCCTTTCTCTGCACCTTTTCTGGCTTTAGTTATCTTTCTCAAACACAGGTCACCAGTGTTGTATAACAATACTGAAGAAGTTCTCAACCAGTCACATCCACGCTTCCTTCTCTCTGTTAGTAGTGCTTCATCTGACACATCTTAGGATTTCAATGTCATATCATTTGGGTTACTTGTATCATTCTTTGATCAAGGAAAAAACCCTCTTCTTTTGTCTTTTCTAATGGTGAGATCCTAACTCATAGCAGAAAACCTTTATATTAGACCCTTTTGCTTTATATTTCAAAACCCATCCCATTTCTACGATCATAGTTCTCAAGGTCATCCAATTTTGCCAGTGTCATAGATCCTCTTCTGCATTAATGATGCCTCCCAGATATATACCATCATGAAAATTCATTGGTGTTCTAAACATTGAGTGCACAGATCATTAGCAAAAAGACTGTAAGAGATTTATTCCAATACTTTCTCCAGAAGAAGCCTAACAGTAACCGCCCTCTAGCCTATATCACACATATGACTATAGTCTTTTTAACCAGTTCCTCTCCTGACAGTTCTTTTACCAACTTCATTCTCCAGTTTAACAAGTTGGAAATTCATATAATATTTTATTGCAATTCTGATTGATTAGGTGTACTGTATTTCCTTTCTCTAGAAAATAATTTATTTTACTAAAGAAGGTGCCAGATTAGGCTTGAAAAATTCTATCTTTGATAATATTTTGTGACATTTTATCCAGTTTCCATTTGATTTGATGTCCCTAATTATTCTTTCTTTCAAAATGTGTCCTAAACTTTATATAGTATTCAACTAACAGGCGTAGGTTGCTCAGGTTACTTTTTTCCCCATAAACACACCCTATGTTCACTATTCTCCAAGCATATAGAACCACTTCAAGATAAAGGAAACCATTAAAAAAACTCGATACTGAATCTGTGATTCCAAAGCTTGATCCTTTCACAATTCTGCGATAATACTCATCTGTTGCCCTGAAATTACCAATTTCTTTCACTTTGGAAGTAGAAAAACATATCTTAGTCATCCAGCTCTGCAGTTGCCGTGATTCTATTTTTCTTGTATTTTTCTTTATACACGGTTAAATTAAAAGCTTCCAGGTATTTGTTCTAATATGCTTTGTAAGATTTACTGCAGCTTAACTTCTGGAAATTCATGCTTCATCCCTATGTTTTCCAGCCTCCGAGGTCTCTTTCTTTCTTGCCTATTTCTTTTTAGTCATCTGGAGCACTTGATGTATGAGAAGAGACAGAGAAAACGGGTTTTTTAGCCTTAAGAAGAGAAGGCTAAGGGGAGGGATCTTATTGCTGTCTTCGACTACTAAATGGGAGGGGGCAGAGTAGACAGAGCCAGTATCTTCTCAGAGCAGCACGGACAGAGTAACAGGCAGAGTAACATGACAAGAGGGGATGGACACAAGATGTAACATGGGAAATTCCAACCAAATATAAGGGGTTTTAACCATGCCAGTAGTCAGACACTGGAGCAGATTGCCCAGAGAGGTTGTGGGATCTCTGTCCCTAGAGTTATTCAAAACTTCACTGCACAAGGTCCCGAGGAACCGGTTCTAGTTGAACCTGTCTCGAGCAAAGGGTTGGGCTAGCTGACCTCTAGAAGTCTCTTCTAATCTGCACGGTGCTATGACTCTATGATTCCTTCCTGGCCATTTGACACTCCTAGGACACCCCTAACCTTGGTGATTAACACATTTGGGTTTCCAACATTTTTCCCTTTTTCATGGGATTGAAATTCTAAACTCATTTTGCATGTTGGACTTCAAAATTTTGAGTTTCTTCCACAGATAGATCTATGAATGCTGCTCTCCCCTTCACTGAAAAACCTTTTCTCCCATTGAAACTGAGAACTCTGCAGACTTTCCTTTGTTTATCCTTTCATTCAGACTGAAACACAGCATGGCTTTTCAATTCAAAGTTATTTTCTATTATATTCTTTTCTCTAACATCTTCACTTCTTAACAAAAGCAAGCTTAAAATAGCATCAGCATCTGTTCATTCAGTGCCTATTTGGTAAAAAATTATAGACCACTCTTTACAGAAGCGAGTGGGTGCTGGTCTTGTTCACAGCTTTTGTTCTCCAATTTATCTTGGACAACTAAAGATTTAATTAAATAAATACCTTTCTGAAGGTATTTATTTTTCTAAAAGCAATACTGAATCCACAGCTACCACCAAATCCAGCCCTGATGGTCTGTCACCTGTATCATATCTTTTATCCTCTTTCTCCAAAATAATTTTGACTTAGAGTTTTTTTATCCACTGTCTTTGGGTTTTTTTCTCTTTAGAGTTTATGGCATGGATAGATATTGAGTAATATGGGGGGGGGGGGGGGAATGGGGTGGAGTCCAACTTTTCTGACCATTTAGGCCTTTCATATCTTTCATTGTTCGAGTCATGGCCACTACTCTTCTCTCTGTGATGTCCAGTTTCATTCTGTACATTAGTAGTTCTAATGCCTTCAATTTCTTTGCCCACACTCATATAGTTATTTCAGATATTCCTTAGTGACCATCCTCCACTTCAATGCCTAAGTACCAACAGTTCCTTCTCTCCTTGCTTTATTTTCCCACTTCCTAATATCCATTTATCCATATAATGAACTTTGTGATAGAGATTATACAAGTTTCTCACAGTCATCTTCCGTCATTTTGCAGTTTCAAAAATTTTCTGTCACTTTTGCATATCAGAAGTTAAGTACCTTGGCTGCTCAGGTGAAATCCATCTACACAGAAAAGTCTTTTTCTGTGAAAGTCTCCTTGAGGCTGAGCTTAAAAAAACCTTCTTAAAAAACCATCTTTTATCCACAATTTGATCCTTGTTACCTTGTCATTCTTTGAGTCCTTTTCAGGGAAATGAAACATTTCATTGAAGGTCACTCAAGTCTCTGCTTCTTTATTGTTTTGATCCATTCCAGCCTGAATTTGGATATATCGTTTGTTCTAAGATGATAAACAGTTAGTCGATTCTGCCCTAGTTCTATGTGGAGCCTTTTCAGCATTTTATGTGGAGCTTAAGCCAGATTTTCTGAAGATCTTGAAATCTGAGCACTGAGTGTCTTTAAAAATTGTCTACAAGGGGCATTGAATGTAGTTTCTAAACTCTGGGTCTTCCTTGTGTGCCTAGATAGGATCTGGTTTATTTTGAAAATCTATTTTTTATGGTGATTGCTGAACATTGTAGAACTTGAAAATCCTGACATAATCACTAGCATTCCTCTAAAGTGACAAAAATAAACCTCTCCAACATGTTCTCTGTGGTTTTATATCTTTGCAGCAAGCATACTCTTCAGTAAGTCTTTATTCAGCATTGCAGATTCAGAGGCACTCCCATGCTGTTTTTGTGATTAGCAGATCTAGTAAGTGGATACATATGTAATTTTAATGAAAACTTCTGGAGTTCCATGAATATTTTTAAAGCGCAAATGGTATAATCTTTTGAAAAAATCAGCAAATTATAGTCATTTTTACATTTATAAAAATACATATAAGAACTAGAAGGATATGCACTAAGACTTATTAATCAACTCCAGTCTGTCAACATTCATTGCAAATGGCAGGTCCACCAAGAGACTCACTTTAATTAAACAAATCTTCAGTCATTTCCAAATCTTTCTTCTGGCAAATAATTCTGTGGAACCATCAGCCTTAGCAACCAGCATATTTATGTTTCATCAGACCAGAGGCAGAGCGAATATGACATGAGAGTTCTTCACCGAGGATGTGTTTTTCACAAGAGTGCTGAGCTGGTCTAATAGCTTCGTACCACCAAAAAAATATTGTTCAGCTTTCTCCTTTTTCCCCCTCCCAGCTGTGTATACTTACCACTGTCTTTGCACTAGTTCCAACAACTTGATGGGTCAATTCAGCTCACTCAGCAAGCAAAAAAGGGAGATAATAATCTGCCTGTTGAATAAGTCTAATTAATTGTCTCATCAAGGGGTCAGGTGAGCTTCAGAACCAGCAGAAGAAATGAGACAGGATCACACAGCCTGAGTGGAAATGGAAAGAAGACACAGGATCTATCTGTGCTGACAGAATAGCACAACCATTTTTTGAAACTCATATTTATTGTCATCCACATCGTGACACTAAAAATGGGACTAATAATGTGAGTATCTTCAAATATGTTCCAGGCACTTCACTCTCAAGACATTGCCCTGCTAAGCTCAGACAAACACCTCAAGGGTTTGATTATCTGAACTCAACTGAAGCTCTTTTGTTTAATAAGTAAAAGAGGTACTCATAATTCTTACATCTCCCTCTTTTTTAATAATTTTATTTTAGCTTAAAGCCACATTGTTGGCTGATGGTTTATGCAGAATTTGACCAATCTCATCACATGAGGTCTTCCCTCTCAGCTGCAAAAATCAGCATTAAAAGTACACAAAATGTGTGCCTGATATTGTCTTTCCCATGTAAGCACTGCCTTCAGCTGTCACAAAGAAGATACAGGATCACAGCTAGCAGTGGAGAAATTCATAAATTAGCATCTGCTTTGAAATGTGTTCCCCACATGAAAAAGTCACAGTCTTGCTTTAGCAAACAATTCGAAGAAACTGTATTACATACCCTTCAATCCTTATTGCAGCATCTGCTACACAGAATGTTTCCTGTTTTATCCCTTGCTCCCTATTTTATCCGTTTGACCACAGCTTACTGGCTATTGTATTTAAGGCTCTGTTTATTAAGAAGCTGGACAGAAGAGGGGAAGGCTGTCGGTGTGATTTGTCCACGATGGTACACATTGAGTCAAATAAAACCCTCTGGTGGGAGTGGGGGACTGCCCCGAGCACATTTAGTTGGGAAAACCTCCTGGATCCTGGGCCAGGGAAAACATAGATCCTGAGAACCAGGCCTAAAGGTGGCAGACCAATAAACAGACTTTTCATATCGTGTTTGTTATAACCTAGGAAGCCACTAAAACTGAGAGCTGGAGGAAAGGACCTGTCCTTCAAGGATCAGCAGTTAAGGGAAAAAGGTCTTTACTAGGCTTCTTATTTTTATTCTTATGTAGCAGAACTGTATTATCTCAGTTTCAAAAATTATTGTCTTCTAAGTTGTGTTCCAGTAACCTGAAACTTTTAAATATTCAAAATCATATTGTGCTCACTGGAGGAAGAAGGTGCAGGCAGCTCCACCTCAGAGCTCTGGCTCACTGTGCGTCCTGTCATACTCAGAACAAATCAGCAGACTATTCCCATTCCTAAACACTCGTGTTATTTTCATATTTAATCCTGACATCCAGTCCTTCCATTTGTATACAGTTCCTTCTGTGCCTTACCGTGACTGCATATGGTCAGCTTCCTCCAGTAAAGGACCTGCTCACCAAGAAGGACTTTGCAGGATTGGCACTCAGCCTCTGAAAGCAGCTCCAGCTTTGCCCTGCCTTCTGCAGGCAAAATGCCAGCCTCTCTGCATCAGATTACCTGGTATTTCACTGCAGTCTGGGAACTAGACACAGCATTCATCTCTGCATTAAATGTAACAGCTATTTTTTTTTAAATGAAGAAGACTAAAATATTGATTCACTTCAAACAAGACTGCAACGTGTACATTCTGAAACTAATTAGAAATATTATTAGAAGAGTAAAAACTTTTTCATGAATAAGCTTTATGTGCACTTGAGAGCAAAATATGACATACTAAAGGGGAAGTAATATTAATCTTTGAGGAATACAAATTTCCTAGTCAGCAAAAATCTTCTGGAGTTGTGTACTTTTTACAAAGAATTAATTCATTGAGCTACTGTAGAATCCTTTAGAGCTAATAATTAAAATTCTAAAATCTTTTTTTTTCAGTCTGTAATAAATATGGCTAACAATCAAGATAGATGAGACAAAACTAGAAAGGTTTGTTGGATGATTTAAGTTGGAGAAGTTGCTACATCAATATATTGTACTCTAAAAAGGGCATGCATCATTAAAAAAGAAGACTCTATAATTAATATGTTTTCATACAACCTACCTTATTTCCCCTGAGATCACTAACCAAACCCCTTTAAAAATCAATTAGTTCAAGCACTTAGCTTACCACCACGTTAGATAGGAGCAATACAGATATTAGCTGAAGTTAAAATTACAGCAACTTTATTTTTAATTGCTGCCCAAAATCCCAGATTTACATATTATTAAATACATTTCAGTGGCAGAACTGACCACTAAGAGCCAGAAAAATTAATTATACTCTTTATAAAAAAATCACTTAGCATTCAGAACATCTGCATTGTTGTCAGCAATAATAAATGTGATTAAGCTTGTATAAATTTCACTTTATTAACCAGTACAATAACTCAATAGTTTTGCAGAACTGAGCTGATACTATACTTCACAACACTGAAATACCAAAGTACAATGTAGGAGGGTTCTAGAAAAATATGTCAAGTCTGGAAGGAAGAACTTTGTCCTTTCAAGGACAATTTCACCTTCTTAAAGTGTCAGAACAAGGGAAATTTCTGGAACTGAGGATTTTAACAGAAAAGGTTCAATCGCATCTGTTAAGCATTAGCAATACAGTTGTCCTACTAAAGTTAATGTGTAGTTTTGAGGGTTTGGCTGTGTTCTTTAAGGATAAAGAACAAAATTACTTTAGGGGAATATGCTTTATGTCTTGAGGCATCACAGTTGGCTGAACCTGGAACAATTGTGTATTATCCCTGTGCCATCCTACAGAAGGCTGACGAAGCAGGAATGTTGTTTGGCCCATACAATGAAGACGTATTGCTGATATTTGGCACCTGCATCCTGAAACAAAAAATAAAATATAAGCAGTAATATTTCCAAGTAAAAGATACTTTCCTCTTAATGAGGTGAAGCTCCAAGCTCCCAGAGCACTGCCTAACTCAGACAGTGTAGACCACTGTTACTGCCCCATAACACAGGTTTAGGTGACAATAAAATATCCTAAACATCTCTGAGGAACCTGGTACAAGCTTCTGCCACCCATGACACAGGAGGAACCGGTCCTGTCAGAGATCCCCATCTTTTTGCTCCACTACAGTCAGTGGAGATTTGCTCAGTGTAGGCAAAGGAGATGGCATAAGCCTGAATAGGACATGTCTTATAAGTTAGGCTGCGTAATTTAGGCATCACAGTTCCCCTAGATGCAGCAGAAGGACTATAGGCACCTATAGAGGTCAATTTGTACTAATTTTCTTAGACTTGTCATTTATGATAGAATGAGTCACCCTCTGCGGTGCCTGTTTTTCTTCCTACTGATTAGAGACAAAGCTTAGAAGACAAGAACCAATGAACTGACCCTATTTTAGATAACATTAAAGGAATTTCACCCTGGTGTCAGTTTTGCATTATTCCGTCAGACTACAAAAAAAAACAGCATGAGTCCTATAGAACCACACCCAAACTCTACACCTTAAAAATAAAGCCCTCAGTAATTACAGGAAGCTGCTTGAGAAGCCTTCCTACAAGGAGATCGTACTGCCCAAGTCCAACACAGACCATGTGCAAACAGTTGGTAAGAATGCAGATATGCAGTCTGGACAGTTGGCCCAGCCAACATGGATGGACAATATACATATTTATGATCCGCACACATTCAGTAGTGAGAAAAGGAGTCAAAACTGAGTAGAGATCAAGAAGCAGGCATACTTAATAAAATGAGAAGATGTCTTGTCAAGCTCAGCATCTCCCACTAATCACAAATAGATAACATTGTCTCTTGGAAAGTCTCCAATGTCATGAAGGGGTGAAAGTGTCCAGGGACCTTGAGTCAGCTGATGCAAAGAAGAATAAATTCTTGAAGGAGGGTTGCACATAGAAGAGCATAAGCAATGATGTCACAGAATTCAGAGGATGAGACAAAGGAAATGAGGAAATATTTACAGAGATAAAAGAATATTTTGAAAGCTTCTTATCTTTTTTGGTTTTTAAATATCCATCTCAATTTGTACAATACCCCTTTGAAGTGCCACAACAAAGAATATTTTGTGGTGAGGCAGCTCCCTTCTGCTGGGGTGGTGTGGAGAAGTGTTGGATGGTTTCTTGACTTAAATTATGGCCATGAGGAGGAAAGATCAAAAATGTTTTCATCCACAGGCAGCAGCTCCTATGTGAAGTTGTAATGCAGACGTACTTAATAAAAAATAAAATAAATTTCAGAGGCAAAACTTTCAAACTGCCTTGCAAGACATGACAGTGTTGTATGGCAATTCAGGGTATGACATGCACTATGTACTAATTGAAATTGCAGGGATAACTTAAGCTAAGCTATAGTGAATGAGTAAGAAAAGGAGAGCTGTACTCGTCTATCAGTCTGCCAAACTGAGGATGCTCCATTATGTTTTGTCTGAAAGATGATGACATAAGTTGTGCCCACCAGTGTAATAGCCAAGTGCTTTTTGTACATCTAGTGCTTGAATACAATGTTGAGAGAAGCAAAACACTGAATAGTAAGTACTGTTTCCTGCAGCATTTGGGCTCTGTTGATCACTAGATCTTTACTTTGTCCTGTAGCCAGGGCAAGGAAGGTCCAGGATTGATCTCTAGATAAATCCAGAGACTGTGGCCCCAATTCAGAACTTGTTGCATTTGCTGGAAGCTGGTTTGACTGATATTATAGCATCTGGAAGAAATGCACGCTGACAGCAGAAAGGAGGCTCAGGAAAACAAACTCTGGGACTTTTGAGGGGCGAGCCTTAGAGACAAGCAGCAGTTTCAGCACACAGAAGGACTTTCTGTACGATCCTGAACATCGAGGCTGGAGATAATATATGACCCAAGCTTTTTGTCCCAAATGAAAGCATTTCTTATGCTCCATTTATCACCAGTGCTATCTCTGTGGGTACTGACAATCTCATAAAGAAATCCCAGCTCTTTTGCATGCCATCTCCTCCTGAGACCAAAAAACCCTCTTTGTTCATCTTGTACTTTCCTGGCTCTGGGGGAAAAGAAAGCTAGGGAGATAAAATCTGCATCTGAGTGGCAAAGAGAGGAAGAGGCAGAAAGAGAATGGAGGCTCAGGATACTGCCCCATCCCTTCCACTCACGTGAACAATGGGATATCACCCTCTGGTGCCTTCCAGGCCTGGGAAGAATTCAAGACACTGTAAGTTGACCCCTTCTCAAGGAGTGAATACCATGAGGATCAGAGAAGTAACAATTATTGCAGGGGTCTGAAGGTAAGGGAAGAGATAGGAATGAGAATAGGGACCAGTATTGGTTTATCCTAAACACATGCAGAACTGATAGTACTAATTACAGTATGCATACACACACACACACACACACACACACACACACACACACACACACACACACACGTGCACTGTGGCAAGGGGCAGAGGAAGTCCAAAAATTAAAAATAAGACCAAAACATGATACATTGTTCCTGAAACCAAGTATTTAAATTTGGGGGCTAGTCTCAAATTATGGGGGCCTGACTCGTGATTTTTGAACCTTTGGTACTGGCAGCACAGCTTTCTGCTGTAAAGTAATTATAGCACTCTTAATTAGGTTGGGAGATTGCTCCAAGATTCCTGAGACACCCTCTGTAACAAATATAGACACCCTCAGGGCAGTCATATACATTTATGGAAACAGCAATCTAAATAACAGCTATAAACAGATCAAGGGGGTCTGGTGACATCACTATTATAAAAATGATTTTTGACAGCACCTGATAAAAAAATTATTTTAAAGAAGAGTCTCTTTTCTCTTTATTACGTCAAAATACACTGATGTCATTTAAAATTGCAATTGAGAAAAACAAATACTCCTCCTTATCAACTATGGCATGCATTCTGAATAAAAGGTGATTAAGAAGTTGTACTACACCAGGAATAGTTCTACACACCCTTGCTGCATCAGAAGGAAGCTATTTCATGCAAATCTGACATTGTAGTTTTTGCTTCACTTGATGTATGCATCAAGTTAGCAGTGCTCATGGTGGGATTGTGAGCACATTGGTATTTGCACTTGATGGTTTCCACTTCCTTCCTAGTACTTTCTTCACTAACCAAAATTTGGTTTGGTTTTTAAAGATATGAGACAAAGATTGTGTTGCTGTGCCAAATTCCATTCTACCAAATTGCTGAATTAGAGAAGGCACTCCCTATTTCAGTAGACCTTGGTTGTTTTGCTTGACCTCCAGCAGATGTCCAATTAAGTCTGAACAATTTATATGATATTACCTTTCCATTGATAGTTCTGGAATTAAACTGATGAGATCTCTAGAGAAAGATCATCAGTGTTACACCTTTCCTCTTTAATTACAGTGGTTGAAGATGAATGAATGTAGCAGAAGGATCCCAGCTGGGAAGTAGCAAACTTATTAGATAGCTGATAATCCAATATCCACTCTGAATTCTGATTATTTCCTTCAAACATCTGAAGATCTTTCAACATATCTTATGACAAAATCTCAGTAAATATTCAGCTGGGCATTGACTGTATTCTTTTCTTTTCTTTAATTCTACACAGATACAGCCAAAGAACTGTGATTGGCATTAAGGAACAAAGACTTTCAGACAAGGTGAGTGAAAATGTCCTGGGTAATGTATTCAATCTGTTGTTTCTGACAAATGCATAAAGATCATCTAAGACAGTATGTGCAGGAGCAGAGCAGAAGACTCATAGACAACTCTCCCAGACTCTCACCATGGAGGATTCTCACTCAGTCTGCTCTAGCACTGTAGCTCCAGCATCTCCTCATGTGTTTTACTTCTGAGAACGTATCAGTGGAAATGAAACTCTAAATGAGTTCAAATTCAGAGTGAGTCATAATCAAAGGGACTTGTTAGGTATAGCCCATAATGTAGACACCTAACATTAGGTTTCCATAATTAGAGGTCTGCATGCAAGCTACTTGTCTAGGCTCTTTGTAGTCTACTGAGAGAAACAGGCATGGACATAACTCATTTTATCTTCAGGAAGATGTCTAAAAGACATCAGATGATACTGTGTAAGTAACATCTTCAGGGGTCAGCATGGAGGTTGCTGAATTATTTTAGTGTTGCACATTTTAAAAACATTCAGGCCTTGCCCAAAGCCAACTGTAATTAAGTAACAATACTGGATTAACTTCAGAGATGTCAAGCTAAAATAGGAATACACTGACCTGTTTTATTCAAGTAAATTCATTGACATATGAAGGGTGCCTTTTTTCAGTCCTTTGGGACTTTACCCTATGTCATGACTTAGTGCCTCAGTTCCTTCCTTGTAGGCTCCAGTGCAGCCAGACTGAGCCCCTGGAGAAAGCATATCCTGTGCACCAAAAACTAAAACTCAGATCTTCTATTTACACATTTATTTCATAGGTAGACACAGCTCAAAATAGAGATGCCTTGAGAGGATTGTGTGGTAAACTTGACTAATTTTTCCACTGTGCATATTTTTAGGCTCTATTGTTACGTTTTTATTGATTTACTGTTTCTCAGTTGTGCAGTAATGAGCTGAGTGATTCACAAAAACACACCAAATCTAGCCCTGCTCAAAGATTATGTACACTGAATTGGCATAGCACAGGAAAGGAACTCAAACATAGGCATTGAAAATTGAAAAGAAAGTCATAGGTAACAGCAGGAAGATCTCGCAAATTTTTTGATTGGTTGCATACTTCTGTAGACAGCAGATCCATGCACAATATTATTTTACTTCCATTGTCCAGGGCAGAGGTGATCTCCCTTTGCACCAAGCTGGAACATTGTATACTAGTTAAAAAAATGGACCAAGGAATAAGAAAATAAAAATTCTTCTTTCTGCCTCTGGAAATCATAGAGGAACATTTTAGAGGAATGTTGCTTGGAAATATGCTTACTTCATTTCAGTTGTGAGGAACTTGTAGAGCCTATGCTTCAGACCAGGTAGTCATTGTCCAGCGTCACATCCAGTAATCAGTGATAATACTCATAATTACTTTGAGGAGCATGAAATAAGATTCTGTACAGGCGCAGAGCAAGTTTTACAGAGACACGCACACACCATAGCTACAAGTGCCTTACACTCTTATTTGATTCAGTAAAGAATCCATTCTCTTATTCCAGCCTCACTCTATTATCAATTATAAATGCTTTACAGCTCAAGCACAGGATCAGTCAACCGAAGGCTTAGTAAATGTTTTATTTATACAGTTATTTGTTAAAATGAGTTTCATTGCATTACCGAATGTTAAGACAAATTGTTGTGGGCTTTAGATTCATTATAGATGACAAAATATTAAATTAATCTTAAATAAGTATTCACCTTTCATCACACAGAAACCTAAATGGTTAGATCTTATCAACAGGAGAGTCTTTTTAATCTTCTTCATTAACCACACAACAAAAATGATTGTTTTTTTTCTGCCTTTCTCTTTAAAAAATCTTATAATGCTTGTTCGAGGGGATAAAACCAGACCTCCCTTCAAATAAGCAACAAAAACCAGTCTTTAGTGAAGGAAAGCCTAACTAGCTTTACTGACTCTGGGCTGCCAGGTACTATCTCACAGTGAGACATTAGTTGAGTGTCAAAGGCAAGATGACTTTTTATTAGGGTACTTTATTGTACACAAGCAAGGAGTGCGTTATCTTATCATCTGGTCTTGTAACTTCCTGCTTCATTGTGCTGCTGCAGATAAAAAAAAGATTTGGGACATAAATGTCATCTTCTGTGTCATTAACCCAAAATCTATTAGAATTTTATTAGAAAATAAGTACTAAGACAGTACAGCTACATTTCCTCCCTTACGCTGTGCTAAATTGCTTGTGAAAGTGATATATTATGATTCTTTCACTGCAGCCATTGCAAAATATGGAAGACAAGCCCACATACTGTGTACATTAAATGATAATGTTAAATTGGCAATGAAGCAATGAACATCTCCCTAAATCTCCAAGCAGGTTGTACAAATTTCCCTTTTGTAGGGTACTGATAAATAAATTGTTTCCATCTAGGACTGAGAAAATGGTACTAGCAAATTTCCTTGTTGATATATCCAGATCACAAGCTATTACCCTTTTTTAGAGACCAGTTTTTAACTAATAACCACCAAAAAAGAAAGTGCTGCTGTATTTTCCTGCTTGGGGCAGGCAGTTCCTTCATTATTAAAAGTCAGAAAAGTCTTCTGAAAGAAAATACATTTCTGAGCCAAGAATTTAGAGGCTATGAACTGTTATTAAGGTTTCTGCAAAAGAGAAAAGGTCTCAGCTCATTAGGGTTTTTAAAAAACTCATATTGGAAAGCAGAAGGCAGGAAGGACTGAATTTCTTCCTGCATAACTGGTCAGTACACGGTTAAATAAAGAGATGTTATGCATGGACTAAGGGCTACCTCCTTAGGTCAGTTTTACCCAGAATGCAGCACATGAGGACTCTGTGAAGGGCACATCCAAAAAAGCCAAAAAAAGTGAGTTGGCAAGTACCAGGTTTAGGCCTCTTTGGGGAGATATTTGCACACAGATACACTTGGCAATGTTGAATTTTCTGAATTAGTGAAGTGAACACCTCTGTTCTTTGTAAGATGAAATCAAAACGAAGGCCTGACCTTCAGTACGAAGCCACAAGTCTCGGCTTCACCTCCGCAGTGACCCATAGAGGACACAAGTGGGGGCTAAGGCAAGGAGCAGTTCCCAGGCACAGCTAGTAGGCTTCTCTCCTCCACCTCGAAGTTGCTCTGGTCTCCCAGCAGGACACAGGTAGCCTCCGTAAAGAGCTTGTTTCTAATTCTCCTGCTCCCACAGCTGCTGATGGCGATGATAGTCCATGAAGCTTTCAATCTGCACAAAAGAGCACCAGGAGAAATTAAAGCTCTTCAGGCTGGAACTGCTGTTGCAGAATATAATCGAACCATCAAACACTGGCAGCTGTTTTCCAGCCTTTGGAGATTTGAACATGTATAGCAGGACCTGGATTCCAGAAATGAAAACAGCCTGCAGGGGGGGGAGCTGAACCAGCACATTTTCCACCCAGTCCTCGTTCAGTTTCAGCTGGGACTGAAGTCATTCTCATTTGGGTCCCAGTTTGGGCCAATAACCATTTACGACCAAGTCCAGCAACCCCTTGAAGCATTTAACATTGAAAAATACAGCTTGTAAAAATAGGAATGGTCAAGTGACCTTAGAGTGCGGTTTAGCTGGAGGGAAAATCCCTGCTCCCCCATGGGAGCAGTCATCTTTGTGTTCACAGCACCACAGGGTCCTTGTATCCCTCACAGCCAGCTTGAGAAGGTGGAGGGAAAGTGCAGCTCCTATACACACACCCCAGCCATACAGAAACTCATACACATCTATACAGCAATGTGCCCTACAGGACTGCAAAGTTTCAAAAACATAGAAATGACCTGCTGTAAAAACAGTGCATTTCTGTCTATTGTGGGAGAGTAGAGACCAAAGATACAGCAAGGTTTGCTATGGCTCAACACAAAGGTTACCTGCGTTGACCTGGACTCACTAGCATCTGCCAAGCAGCACACCATGGTGCAGGAATGAGGGCTTTCTTATCCCTCTAGGGTGAATCAAAGAAGAGGAGGAGCAGGAAAGGTGCTACGTGGCCTTGTATACCCTTTGAGGTACAAACTATCCCCATGCTGAATAGTTCCTCAGCAGAGATGTCACTTCACAGTCAACTCATTATTCTGAAGTAGTAACTGGAAATATTTGTTGGTTCAAACTCGGCACAATAATAATTTCAAAGTGATGATTTGGTATCAGTTCCCATCCCAGGAATAAATAAGTCATGGAATCAGTTACCTGCTCAGGATTAAGACTAGGTTTAGCTGGCCGATTTTGAGGAAATGGGGGGATAAAATACACCCATGTACGAAACACAAAATCCATTTTTGCTGCATACTTGCAATCAGTACCTGGCTCTCTTTGTCCAGAGACAAAAAAGTAAGTAGAGCTTTAAAGGTACTCCTGTTCCTGTCACTGTCAGAGAGGCTGTTTGTGAGCCTGCTTAATCAGAGTCGCTCTTCAAAGGACAATTCATCTTTGCATACACATTCTTTATATTCTGCTGCCAAAGCAATGTCAGGTTGGGTCAGGTGCCTTCAAGGCAACTTTAACTTAGGCACCTTTCTTCAAAAGACATTAAAAATGATTTACATTTTCCTCCCTAAATCAGCATTTTTCCTATCATTTATGTAAGTGCCAAGTTCGCCTCATTCTTCACCTCTATTTTGGCCTGCCCTTCCCCTCCCCTGTGCACTCCTGAATACCACTTGTGTGCCAAGAAACCTGTACTGATGAATGCAAAGTTTGTTCAGTTTAGAAGAGGAAACTATATTGCACAGCCTTCTATGTAACCCACACTAAAAATCTATCCAGCAGTGGCTTAAATCTTTCATGAACAGGAATCATTTTCCTGAATACAATACTTTCTCTACAAATGGCACATACCCCAGACTTGGAATTCAGCCATTTTTTTCTCATTACATTTCTTAGCTCATATTATGCAGTATATGCCAGGATGACACAAAGTGACACACTCTGACCTCTATACTGCCATGAGAAGGCATATTTTTGGATTTGGGACAAGTACTCAAATGTTGCGGTGATTAGTTCACATTAATTTTTGTTCTTTATTGCTGATACTTTTTTCCCTGATGGGTTAACATTTTCCCATCCATGTGCCCCTGCCATCAAGGAAAACTACAAAAACAATTTTGTTAGTTTATTTGGGGGTTGTTGGTTTGAGGCTTTTTTTTTTTTTTTTTTTTTTTTCCTTTTTCAGAAATATGTTTAATTTACCATGCATTAAAGTATGCAGCAGAAACCACAGTACAAATTTGGGAGAAATTATGCAGGGAACAGGCAAGAACTGCACATTATTCCTGTCTCAAAGAACTTGATAATGTTATTGTGTCTTACTCTCAGAGGGTCAAACTGAGCTATGAGAAGTGATTGCTTAGATATTCCCGTGCTTGTGCGGGCACAATGATGTGATTGTTTTCAATATGGCTCAGGATACTGTCTTCACTTACATTTAATGCCAATGTCAAGCACAGGACATGAGGGCACTAAAGTCCTTTCAGATGTTAATGACTCACACTCTTTAAATGTGCCACATGCCTGGACAAATCCACCTTCCCATAGAAGGCACCAAATGCCATTAGATGAGGCAGATGTTCCTAGCCAACCTGATTGTGAACTCAAGTGACCCTCATCTATTTTGGATTTATCAAACACTAAAGGCTCGTGCCCCTGCCAGCGAGACTTGGGCCAGGCAATTCAAACAGGTCATTATACAACGACCAGCTACCTAAGCCAACCAAAGAAAATCCTGTCTCCCCAAGGGAAGACAAGCCCACGGAAGCCGAGGTGACCATACCACAGGCAGCGCCCTCACTGACCAGGGTGCAGTCCCACTGCATCTGAGCACAGCAGCCTTGAACCATGACAGCCATCAGCCATCCACTGGCTGTCAGACAAGGTGAACAAGTCAGGTGCAGGGTCCATATAGGAAGACATTTTGGAAACAGCAGGAGACAGGACTGGGGACTGGACTGGGAGCATAGATCTGGGATCCATCCAGAAAGTCCATCAGCAAGCCAGAACGGAACTAGATAGAGCTACGACAGCTTATCTCAGATGGGCCTGAGGGCTTATTCTCAAATGAGGCCCCTGGCCCATGGGCAGAGGGTGCATGGACAACTGGGGCCCAGTGGTGCCCTCAGGGCCCTGACACTGTCCTGCCTCAAAGGGCAATAAATGTCAAAGTTAGCCAGCCTCCTTCCAGGATGCTTTCTCAGTGTACACATGCTGGATTTTGAACATGGGTAGTCACAAACATCTGGAGGGTAGGACCTTCCATTTCAAAAGATCCATTTCCAGTTCTCCGTTATGAACCACAACTTCACAAACAGAAAGATATTCCCCCGACAAAGCGCTGGAACCCCAAAACTTAGCAATACAGCATTTTAACAAATACTACCCATAACTCACTAAGAAAAGATGCCAGTGCTGCAGTCCTTAAGTACTAGTAATGTCAAAATGATAGCATGGAATATAAATGAGGTTGTGCTCCCAGATATTTACTTGGTAACCCACCAGGAGATTTACATATGAATTATGTTGTGAAACAAGAGATTAATAAAGAGTAAAACTAGCCAATAAAGAAGTATTGTATCAGTTCATTAGAAACATGGACTGTATCAAGCCCCTTACTGTAAACATGAATTGAATAATTTCTGCAGCTATGACAGAGCAATCTGAACAGATCATTGCACAGAAAAAAGCCCTCTTTATGGAGTACTGAAGCGCTAAGAACCATTCAGCCAACAGCACTTTTCTACTTGCGTGCCATCACCGAGTGCTTTACACTGCCAAAGACTTCCACATTCACAGCCTAAAGATAAGATGATGGTGTCTGTTTCACACCAGGTAAGGGCCTAAATGTAGCTTTCAATCCCTATATTCAGACATACTTTTTTTCAAATTGTATTCCTCATCTACTTTACCAAATATTCAACACAAACAGCTCCATGTTACCAATAGGGGGAAAAATGCTTTGGTGTCTCCCATATCCTGTTGTCTTGGCAGTTTTATAGCACCAGGGTACCTTACTAGCTGTGTTGTAAACAGGGACAGCTTCAGCCCAAAGTAAAATGGGCAATTGTCTTGGGCAACACACCTCCAAAAAGTGCAAATTCCCAATGGCTTCCCTGCCATTTTTGCTTACACCAAAGCTACAAAGAGCCCAGCCAAGGAGTGATGCTGTTGCCATAGGGGAAGGACTGGGCTGCCGGGGTAGGTGATTCCTGAGACAGGGCTCCTGCAGCAGCAATTGCTCCCACACCTGTGCCTCAGAGGTCAGTCTCTGCCTGCTCCCTTACTCTCCGTCCCCAGTTCCTTCAGCGAAACAGTCTTTCCTCTATGGGGGCAAATCCTGCTTTTGCCTGCACTGCCAAGGTGACCTGAGTGGGGTCTAGGAGGGGAAGACAAGACCTGCGGGACAGTACTCGGGGGACGTTTGCTCAGGCAAAAGCAGTCTTCAGTGATACCACCCTGCGTGCAGCCGTAGCCCCAGTAATGACTGACTGGGCACATTTCTTTTCCAGGCAATCTAGCTCAAAAATGGCAAACAGACTCTCTTTCTGTATTGTTTACCTGTTAGGGAGCAGGGAATAAATGAACCATACACATGTATGTGTACAACTTTTGTATATTGGGAAAATTACCTGTCCTTCACTTTCTCATTTATTAAACTCTCATTTTGACAGGTTCTTGCACACATGCTTGGACAATTTTTAGAAGTGTCATCAATCTAAAACTGTGGTTGAGTTGCTCTCTCACCCCCCTGTTCAGGCTGTGACTGAACAGTTTCTTTTAATAAATGAGTGATATGGCTGGGTGTTATCAACCTACTGTAACATTTAATAGATATTCATAACATATATTAATCATGAGCAAGTTTACACAGGATTCAGTCCTGCAAGGTGTGGAGAACACTCAACTCTCCTTGAAGTCAGTGAAGACAGAAAGGTTGTGATTTTTGTTCTCCCTAGTACAGTGCTGCAAATGCCAGCTCCTCTTCCTAGACACTAAAAAAATGAGCACAGCTTTCTGAAGAAGTGCATGCTGCATATGGTTGGTTTGTTTTACCAGTACCTGTTCACCCAAGATTTATTTTTGTTTTAAAAATTAAACTACAAATAGAAGCTTTCCACCAAATTTATCCCAGAAATAAGAAATCTGCCTTTAAAGAGAACTTTCTGCATTTTCTCTGGCTGCATTGAATCAGAGAGATTCTGCTTGGCATATAAATACCCATATAGAAAATAAAAATGTTGGCATTCCTTTCCAGATGCAGAAGTCAGAAAAACTTTGTGAATTAAAAATTAACCAAGTATACAAGAACAATAACACAGCTTCCTAAAATTTACTAACCTAATAAAGTGAAATATGGAATTGCAATTAAGATTAATGGGAACCAAATGGAATGAATTTCAATCAGTTTTATTTTGAAAGCATGTGGGCTTCTTTCATCGTTTATGTGAAATTATCAACTCTAATCTCATTATTGTTGTTTCTTCCCTATCGCGTCAAATATAAAGCATGCACACAGACAAAATCACGTTCCCACGAGCACAATGCAGCCTTTTTGACTCCTTCCCACAACACACAAATACTCAAATATTTGAATAGAAAGTACCACAAAACATAACAAGTAAATTAGTCTCAATTATGTTATTAAAATCATCAGACCTGTTCTTTAACATGAGCTTTTAGAAATAATGTGTAAATTCCTAACATATAACAAACAGGGAAATAAAGAATGTTTAATCCTAAGAAAATATTGCATTTATTTCTGTTTGCACACCAACAAGAAGGTGGCAAAATTGAGATACACATAACTGTGTTCACTAAATATACACCAATTTGTCAGGTCTGTTTGTACACGTATTCATGCTCTGCCTGGTTTTTGGTCATTTCTCAACAACAGGCAATACCATTAGATGCTTCTTGAAACATTAAAAAAAAGCTATCTAAATCCTATATATGACAAGAGATGATGTTTCTTCTACTCCATCAGTGTCTCAGTTCTGCAGTTCATTTTGATCTAAAGAAAGTAATTTTCAGAGCAGCTTGGAGCCTTGCAGTTTGGGTCAGGTAATCTCCAGGAAGTTGCTTCTTCACTTTTACACTAAAGAGATTACAGGCAAGGTCTCAGGTCTCCATAGGTTATATTGAACAACAAGCCTTTTATTTATTTATTTTTTTCTGTAGAGGGGAGTCTTGATGGGCTACTACTGAGAAGCTTTCTCAATAGCAATACTGCAGTTCGTGGGCCTGAATGTCAGAAAATCTAAGCATTTTTCCAGTCACTTCATACTCCTGAACATTTCTGCAAGAATTTAAACATCCTAAAAAGTACATATTTTCTCTTATATCACCAGAATTAGTGAGAAAACTTTGGAAACAACCGCAACTAATTTTCTTCTAGAAAGTCAATATTGAACTTGCAACCAAGTACAGGGCTATGAATAGGGTACTCAGGTGGCTGAAGGTTACGCAGTGGTACCTGACCAGTTTGAAGGGTAATAATCAAAACTTTCTTCCTGTTTGCTTCTTTTGCTATAATTGTTTTGCCTTTGTAGCCCATGACAAAATGTCATTTTAGATGATACTGTAAACTTACAGAATATTTAACAGCCATGAAGAAGTTAGTCTTCACCCTCTTCTGTCTTCTATATGCTAATGTACCCTCCTACATAATCTAGGTTATTTTAGGGGTTCTTTACCTCTGCACATGCTTTCAAATCTCATCATGCAAATCTAGGATATGACATACAGGCTAAAGGAATATAGTTAAATTATTAAATGAAAAATCTGAATTCTTTTCAAAGAGGAGTTAGATATGCAGTAATAAAAATTAGAACTGCTAGCTGATAATCAGTTTTCCAGCTGTCAGTTTAACAAACAATAATGAAAGTTTTTAATAAACTCTGTTGGCTATTTGAGGTTTCCTTCAGTGAGAGGCATTCTTTGTATGATGGGATCTTGGGAGAGGTGGTAAAGGCCCTACACAAGGAGAGAATGCATGTCATAGGAGACACCCTCCTCACAGCAGCTTTCTGTAAGATCCCAGCTCTGCTGCCCTGCCAGGGGAGTCAAGCAGCAAGTGGAAGAGGTGTCTGCTGCTCCTAAGTGAGAAGAGGAAATGGAAGCAGAATAGTTGCAGTGAAGAGAAAAAAAGCAGATGGTGCCAGTAGGCTGTACAATTGTTGATTTTGGTTTGTAATTACAACTGGCAATCATTTTGAGCTCCTTTTATTAATTATTCAGTTTTGATTGCAATTACAAGCCAAAATCAACAATCCTAATAACAGAGCTCAGACTCTTCTGATGAAACAGAAAAACTCCCAAGTGTTTGGAACCTGACCTTACAACCCTGAAATTTAACAGGAAAACTCATTAACAAAAAAACCTTTGGGATCATAGGTTGTGTGCCAATATATTTATAGACTACAGCTATAAGAGTAGGAAGGTTACAGGGAGGACGGTAGAAGTTTTCTTTTGGAAGCCGAACTACAGTGAGTAAAGCCAGAATTTTCCACAGTGGCCACCAATTTCATGCACCATTCTACTCTAGAGCCCAGCTTAAGATGATCAGATACCTCAAGATGAACCAAAGACTAAGCCGTTCTACAATGCTGAGCAGTTTGAACATCTAACTCGTTCAGAACTGTCTCATATATGCAGTAAAACTCTTCAGTCACGTTATGCATTTAGAAGTACGGCACAAGTATTTTGAAATTACCTGTTTTCTCTTGTTCTATCCATAGAGCATGAGGGGAACAATTACCCCCTCCTTTAAGCTGTGCAAAGCCCATTATGCTTCCCCCCTAGTATTCTCCTTTCTGAATTTAACAGTCCCAGTTCTTTAAGATTTTCCTCAGAAGTTGCTTTTCTAGCCCTACAAATATTCCTCATATCTCTCTTCAGCTATCTTTTCAACTGATCCAAACCTTTCATGAAAGGGAGTACCTAAAACTAGATGCAATATTCCAAACAAGGCTTTACCAAAACTTAATAAAGCCAAGGACTATTTCACATGCCCAACAGATAACACTCCTGTGTAAGTATCCTATTAACTCACAGCAAAATTACCTTCCCTAATCTTGTTCAGTTTGTGATCTACTGTGACCCCAGATGCAGCCTAACCTCTTATTGTTCAGTGTGTGTTAACATAAGAAGATTATTCCTGTCCAAGCTTAATATTTTCAAATTCTTGTTGAACAGCATTCTACTGCTTTAGACTTTAACTTGCCAAACTATCTGAAACCTAATCTTCTCCGCCAGCCTGCTTCTAAAATTTTGGCATCATCTGAAAATTCATTAAAATATTGAAAAGTATCACACATGACAGACTGATAGTGAGCTTTTGATAACTACTTTCTTATACAGTTTTCCAAATAATTTCATGCCAGTCTTATGATAATTAAATCTATACAGTGCTTCCTTAGCTAGTTTATAAAATAACATAAGAGATAGCATCAGAAATTATCAGAAGCAAGCAGCATATCATCACCTGTTTCCTACATATCCATAAGGGTGGGTATTATGTAGCTATAGAAGGAAATTAGATGATTTGACATAATCTGCTGTTGGCAAATCCATGATGGCTGTTAACTCATTTCCTTATTATCCTCTGGGTGTTTACAAACACTTTCATTATTTGTTCCAGTATCTTTTGAGAAATTGAAGCTAAACAGTCTATAATACTCAGTTCCTCATTTCACCCCTCTCCAAAGGTAAATACGAACCTTTCTCTTTTCCAGTCTTCTGGAAGCCTACCCATCCTCCAAGAATTATCAAAGATAATTACTGGATTGCTTCTTCCAGGCTTCACATCACAGAGACTCAGACTTTCTGTAAACATCCAACATCTAAATACTTTGTAATCAGCCTTTCTTACTCCTGCTCCTTTCTTGCTACCTGCTCCTGAGGTCAGCTTTATTACATTTATGACCACAGGTGACTGTTTTAGTGAGGGCTGACACAAAAAAAAGCCACTAAACACTTCGACCTTCTCAGCCTCATTTTTGGTAGTTTATTTTATTATTCCGTTGAAAAGTGAATCCAATTTTTTCCTTGGTCTTTCTCTTGCCTCTAGTACCCTCATGGAATGTTTTCTTTCTACCCTTTGTGCCCCTTGCTACTTAATGGTGACTGCTGAAAATGTGATTGCTAAAGCATTAATTCTAATAGCTAGCATGAAAAGTACATGGGTACGTTGTGGTACCTTCAAGTGCAATTGCAGTCAGCCAGAGTGATTTTCTAATCAGTCTGCCCTGCAAAAACCACTGGCATTCAGTGGTGCATTGTGGATGGCAGTAAGTCGATGGCTGTAAACGCTCACAAGTGGAATGAGAACGGACGTCATGTCATGGGCCAAGAGGAGGCATGGGTAGATAGATCAGAAGAGCACTCTAATGTACTCCATGGCTTCGTTTCTTCCTTCTCCACTTGTCAGATGTGCCAGAGGTCAAACATCAAACTGAAAAGCACAGTAGTTATTCATTCAGTGGGCTGAATGCACTTTGTGAAACTTCCCACCCGGTGTCCCCACCTGACCAAGCAAGCAATCTAGACCAAGCAGCAGTCCTGGTGCGCCCGGTTTTGAATGCAGCCACTGCCAGCCCGCTTCTGCCCTAAGCCGCAGGCAGACTGAGAGGTGGATTGACTGGCTCCATTTCTCTCAGTTTTCTTGTCAGCTCCTCTGTCTGTAAATAATGGAAAATCTCTCTCCACCATGCCTTCCCTTTCCTCTGAGCAACACAATCTGAGCTGCATTAGGGCAGCTAGTTCTTTCTTTGCTCTGATTGCACAATAACGGAAGGATGGGAAACAAAGATTAGCAACTTCTGAGATTAATCCCCCTTCTGTTCTCATCTGTCAGGGTTTTTTGTTTTGGGTTTTTTTTTTCCCCCTTTTTTAACTAAATCAGGTCATTGTGCTACAAATCTTTATTCTAAACGAAAGATTAAAACACAGGTATTTTATTTTCATCAGGGCAAAATATTCAGCACAGAATAATTGGTTATAGTTTCACCTGGATATTTGTATGGGGCCCCCTATCACATTCTACTAAATCCTTACTGACCCTTTCCATTTTGCTGAATTGCTTAGGATCTTCCTGCAGTAGAGTCCAGGCAAACAGAATTTTGCACTTAATTATAACTGTCATCTCCACATCTGAGATGTCATGTTTTCCTGAAGCCTCTTTAAAGAATCAAAAGAACTAAAAGGTCTTCAGGATTGCTTTGTAATAAAAATAGTAATAGAAAAGAAAAAATCCATAATCTAAGCATTTGTCCTTGACATAATCAGTATTTTTTTTTTACAATGAAGAAAGAAAAAGAGGAAGGAAAAAAAAAAGAAGCAGGAAATAAGAAAAGGCTTTCAGACTTCATTTAATTGCTTTAAAGCCAACAATAAAAGTACTGCAGTTAAACCAGAAGACCAAAAAGGCATAAGGTCATCAAACCCAAGGCTCATAGAGGCAGTGTATTTGGATAGATGTCATTTCCACTTTGTCTGTACAAAGAGTGCTATATTGTACACAGAGAGCAGAGCTCATGCTGCCATAAAATTAAAAACAAAAAATATCCATAATGCATTGTGGCACTGGTTTAAGACCAGGCTGGTTTCTTTAACATGAATAGCCTTTCTGGTACAATTCTCCCATTGAATACGTCTTGATGTTTTTTACTTTAATAGGATAGATCACAGCTTAAAAAATTTTTAAAAACACTATCGGAGGGGGAACATATTTTCTCAACCAAGAAAAACTGTCTCTATGTTGCTTCTGCTCTTCCCCTGCCAGAAATCGACCCTGCATAGCTTTGGGACTAAATTTAAGCAGAGAGAGACAAAGCATGACAAAAGCATGGAGCATAGCAACCCAATATGGACCTTTGCTAAAGCCTCAGGTCTTTGCTGTTGCAATAAATCAGAATATTCCCAGTCCCACTGTTGCTGTTCTTAGTTTGTTTTGTTTTCTCTTCAAAAATATTATCAATTTAGAAATAAAAAATTATTATAAAATTCTCTTTTAGAAGATAATAAAAGTTAAGGCTGATATTTGGAGAGCTTGAAAAGTTATGCCTCTTATATTAAAGACTAAAAATGTTTATGAAACATTTTGGATTATTATCAGAATTACAAGACTTCCACCACACACATGCCATGGAAAGGAGTTCATATCAGCCCAGGTCCTGCCTAGACTATTTTATTGAACCCTTTGCTCTCTCTGAGTAGCATTTCAGTCAATCTAATATATTTTAACATTTTTGATATACACAATGCAAGCATGGGCTCACTCCTTGTTGTTTTGATAATGTCCATGTGTGGTGTTAAACACAAGTTATTTACAATTTCCAGATAAGAAGAGTTTACACTGCAATCTCCTTTCTCTCCACTCCTTTCCAGCACAGGCAGGAATGAAGTAGCTGGCTCCATTTCCACCTCCTGAAGGGAATATTTAGGCCATCTGAAGACAAGCAGTCATCCAAAGGGGCTACCATATACCTTTCCCTTTCTGGAAAGAGAGTTCCTAGAGAAATCTTGCAGGCAGCCGAAAGTTCTGTAAATCATCACCTGTCAGGATGTTTTGTTGGGAATAACAAATGCTGCGGACAGAAGAATACAATATTCACCAGCCCAAGGAAGTAGGAGAATCTACTCATAGGTACCTTTCCTTGAGTTTCCCTATCAGAAACTATGACCATCTTGACCTCCTCCCACTACCTGCCAACAAAAGCTTGTTCTACACAACACCTTTAAGGACTACGTGCCTTCCTCTCAGCTACGATTTAACTATTTCATAGCCTAATAAATATTTCATTTTATTAATATTGATAGTCTGTAGCCCTCACACCCAGTTTACTTTTTTACTCTTAGTTTCAGATTTTTTTCTCCTTAGAATAACCCTGGGAATGCCATAAGATTAAGATTTGAAGATAGCTGTTGATCACGCTGGTGCATTTGATTCCCTCTCTCACACTTCCAGATCCCTTTTTCTCCCTGCTAGCCCTGAAGGTCTCAACACCCTTTTCTGGCAAACTGAACTCAGCAGCTCTGAGTTACCAACAACTCAGCACAATGAGTGTATGCTATATCCAGATATACGGTGATAGTTGCCAATTCTACAGTGTCACTGTAATAAGGAATGTGAGAGAAAAGACAAAATGCAAATGAAAATATACATAGTATTCAATATTTATTAAGTAACATATTTCAACAGATACGTATATGAAATAAAGGTGATTTTCAGGGACATGTCAATCTGGTTTGAAAATACAAATATTTTCATTACGTTTTACCAAAAGGAGGAAATTAGTTTGGGGGGTGGGGGAGGCAGAAATGAATTTTCTTATCTGCTTAGGAGTAATTTGTGCAAATGCATCCATGTAACGTCCTGAAAACAGCATCAAAATTTCCAGCGCAGGATTTTCAGACTGTGGTGACTGTCCCATTGTGTTTAATATTGTATAGGGAAAAAAAAATCACAGAAGATAATTATAATAATAGCAAATGTAGCAAGAGTATAAATAGACATTCTCTTTTCCATTGATCCCATGACCAAGTAGTTGTAACAGCGTGGACAGTGCTAAGTGCTGCATAATATAGACAGGTCATTGACTTTGGGCAGGTGAGCCCTAATGAGAAATGCCAGAAATACTGCTTGATCACCAGCTGCGCTAAGAAGTTGGAAAAGCACAAGGCAAGCAACATCCTCTGAATGTGGAAATCTACAGCTTGCTGCTTCTTCAGGTTACTCGTGTCTTCTTTGATTGATATCACTGAGATTTTTTTCAATTCCCTTCTTTGGTTGAGCTGTGAGTTTTGCTTCTTTGTGCTGCAGCTGGGAAACAAAACACTCCATCATGAGGAATACACAAAGAAAGAGGAAGCTGAAGAAGCACCACGTCCCAGTGACAGGAATGCCAAAGCGCTGGTCAAAGCACTCTGCCAGGCAGGGATGAGAGATCTGCCCATGGCACTGAAAGTCACTGTTCAGGTAGGACCAGGAAAGGCATTTCACATAGACCACCAGCATGTGCCATCCTGAAACACCAAACAACACTTTACGTGTAACGTAATAACTGGCTTTATCACCAGCAAGGGACTGAAGCACAGGAATAATCCCACCAATCACTACTACAGCCATCTTTGGAACTGTGACTTGGAAAGAGAGACGATTCTCAACACATTTTCCTAGATAAATTAGCATTTTCATTACTTTCCAAAGCTAAATTTTGTTTGTTTGGAAGTCTGCCAGAAAAATCCCTTGGTAAGGAAATCAGGTAAAAATACATGCAAATATGACTGAGAAATGACTTGGTCATCTAGAAAGTTTGAATTTCAGCCCTTTGTATCTACTTGCTAAAGAGATATGAGAGGCAGGTCTCTCCTCCTATATAGCACCAGGGATAATGAATACTCTGTTCTGAGCAGAGGAAGAGAAAAATGGTGGAGAGGTCTTGCTGACTGGAGGGCAATTCTGCTGGAGTATGGGGAGAAATAAAAGAGATTTGTTACCATCTTTCAGTGAACAGGTGGAAGGAAAAAATCCCTATCTAGGAAGATTTCCCTAGAGATTTATTTTTTCACCCCAGATCCTTACAAGGATATTTTAATATCACAGGCACAAAACAAGATTTACACCAGGTAAATGACTCTTCAGCATATCACCATAACCATGGTTTAACTCAGCTTCCTTGGCCACTCGCAGCAGCAGGACTAGTAAATTGAAGGCCTGTCTCACCTCACTCTGACCTGAAAGCATCTCTGCCACCTAGGACTTCTACTGCAGGCAATGGGAGGGTGCTGGACATATACTGGGTCTGTTGTGCGTGTTGGCTTATCAGGTGTTACTATGTGGCATAAAATGTATGCAAAATTGAGTGCAGATGATACCCAAGCAAACCTGTCTGTATCGTTTGGTCCAGCACCATGAAAATTAACTTGAGCCCCAGAGATCCTTATTCACTATGGAAAACTGCACTGAACTCCCTTATCACTCCCTGCCCTAAAGCCAAAAGATGCTCACAGAAAGCAATTGGTTCTCAGCTTTTTCACTAGCAAGTACAAGAAAGAGGTTTCAGACAAAAGAAAAAGGTAAAGTAAGAGGAAAAATGGATTTATAGTTAATGTTTATCCTTCTACTAAGCATGGTTCCCTCCCTTCCTTCCACTTAATCTTCCAACTTTAATCTGAAGGCAAGAAAGGGATAATAAATTTGATCTCAAATATCTAGCAAGGAGAACTTATTCCCTGGCATTGGCCAATAGGCTCCTGCAAGTGAAATTGGGTACATCTCAGCATAAGAGTTTCACTGGCATTCAGGGCCCCCAGTCCTATGGAACTCAAAACACTACTAAAATACCTTTAACAATTTTGCCACTAAGCCTCAGTTTATCACCTGTAAAATTAAGACTACAGCAGTTTCTTACCTCACGGGGACCTTGCAGTGAGTAATAGTTTAACATTTGGAGTTGCACATGTTAGACATTGAGGAGGACTTGTGTATTTATCCAGAAACACTGCATGTCTAAGTGGGTGAAGGTAGCTAGATGTAAATTTATGCTGCCTAATACTCTGAGCTGGCTGAACCTGAGCTAGTAATCTTTGTCTGGAGCAAAAGCAGGTCGGTCTGCTTTCATCCTGCATACATTCCTAGGGATAGTCCTGACAGTTTTCAACAGAAGCAAAGTTTCAAATGTACCCTGGAGAGCAGTGGATTGCGGTGAAGTGTTCCAAACACACCATCAGGCTTCCAAAACCCTTCAGGGGCTTGTGGGTTTTGTGAACCTAGTGGACTTGGGTGCCTCTGAACATCTCAGACAGGCAAACACTAAGCTACCATCAAAAATGCAGAATCAAATCACAACACCACTGCAAACTTCATGAAGCTCAGTGGGGAAATCCTTTTCCTTCTGCTTGTTGTTGATGTCTGAGAAATAACATTTATTTACAGTGCCCAGGGGACTTATTCAATAGGATATAGTGACACTGATGAGGAGGATTTTTTATTGTTTGTACAGTTGTTTAAGGATGTAAGACACTGCATAAATACTCTGGAAAGCATGATTTCATGAAAAGGCTCTCAATTATGCATCAAAATCCTTCCTGCATAAAGTCCTTCTGGACTTATTCTTTGTGTCACAAGCTCTCTTTGCAATGCTCAGAAGGCCTGACGGTATCCATTATTTCACAGTATCTGAGATGCAGTGAACATAAGAACATCACAGTTGCTACCTGTTATTCATACAGCACCAATAATCTGCAAGGCATATTGATAATGGTCTTCACATGCCTGATAAAAGGACTAAGGAAACTGTGTCTTTATTTAACAGAATTTCCTACACAAACTACATTAATGGACCATGGAGATTGCATTCAATAGTGACAAAATGGTATGGTAAGGACTGCATGAGCAACTATAACCTGGTCATTCTGTGTAAGCGTTAAAATATAGCATGTAATTACTAGGCTCTGTGTGAGCTCAGAAATTTCCTAATAGGAGACACATTTGTGTCCACAACCTCAGAAACACACATAAAAGAAACTTTATGTATCTTAAAGGCAGCTTAGCCACCATAGAACAGACCACCAAACATTTGGTGATAGTCTTCAGCTCTTCTGCTCTTCCATTACTGTCACTGTCACAACAGCCAAATGTAACCGTATTGACTGGGGGACAGTTTCTGCCACTTTCTGCTCTTGTGGAATAGCTCAGCAATATTGATTTAGTGACGAATTACACACATGAATTAGTCATATGTCCTATAACAGGACAATTCACACAAGTGACCATTCATACCAGAAGGAGCCCACAATCTGCCTCAGTAGTCCTTTCAGGTTGCGTTCTGTGCATTATGCTTCTATGAAAACACTGGCTTTTTCCATTATTTACGTCCACTGAATATATTTTATATATTTGAAGTCTGTTGTACCAAATGCGACCAAAATCATTTCCCATCATGCTACTTTGTTGTATAACTGTAGTTACCAACTCCATCTCTTAGGGTCTAATTTTTCCCAGGGTAAATGTGTAGTCTAAGGTAATCTACAATGAATCAATAACCTCTAATCAATAAAGCAGGAAAGATATCTCTAGAGGTTGATTTTAAACACCTACCACAGGGTGAAATAAATCTTTCTCAGGAGTCATCAATCCCTGTGTCAACTACAGAGCCAGCTGCTCAGACCAGGCACTTAACTCCTGGTGACTAACATCAGGCAAGCTGAGTGCCACCACCATTGGGCTTGAACTAAGCCACAGCAGAGTTGTACTTAGCCCATATCCTACTAAAATGACACTTTTTTCACAAACTAAAAGTTTGGGAAGCTGAGATGTTGCCTTCCAGAAGCCAATAAATCTGAAATTTTTAAAAAATTGGGGAAGAGGGGAGAGAAAGAAAGAATATCTTCATCTTGTGGGACACACACAAGCAGAACAAAGGGTCCTTTTTTACTGTATACTCATACAATACTCAGTGATTTAACTCCACAAAAAGATTTTCTGTACCCAAAAAGATTTTCTGTAAAACTCTTCTGGGCAATTTTATCTGGATTGTATTAAGACAAATCCAGTTATGCTGATCTATTACTTCTATCTGAGCACTTAGTTTTCTTCAATTTAATAACAACATAAGGGAGTAGGAAAATGTTTAAGAGTGACATACTATACCATGCTGTAGTGTTGATTAATGTGTATCCTGGGTGCATGGGGAGTAAGACAAGTGTCTACACCATACGCAGTGAGTGCATTAATCAATATTAACGTGTATTAACAGGTAATGAGAGAGGATACTGGAGAAGAGCTTTTTTTGGAGTCCAATCCTGCTCCGATGGCAACAGGGGACTGAATCTTGTTGACATCCTGACCTCTGAGGCTGTGACCTTAGCAAAGCTCACATATTTGATGAACTCCATGCCACAGGATGTTGCAGAAGCTAAAAGCTCACATAGATTCAAAGAGAGGCTGGAACAATTTCACAAACCAGAAATAATTTCAGACTAAAAATTCAAAGAAAACATCTGCCAGGCAGGAAGACTTTGAGCCACAAATGACTGGAAGCCAGGAGAGTATCCAGAGAAGTATTATGCACCCTGCTCTTATACTCTTTCCTATATATCTGCTTTTGGCCACCATCAGGGACAGGACAGGGAGCTAGAGAGCCATGTGGTATGACCAGTTCAGCACTCTTACAATCTGTGTTTTTACATCCTAACTTTACAACCTCTGAATAGTCCCTGTAAAGTCCATACAAGATGTTCACCTTTGATTCAGAACTCAGACTGGAACATTATGCAACTGTATACATACCTCCTTTAAAAAAAATGAAAAGCCCCATGACTTTTTCTCACTATGAACACCAGCAGGAATTTGAAAGATCTTCCACCACAGAGACAAGGTAGCACCAATCACCTGCTCCTGGGGACACAGTAGCTTTCATTTCAAAGTTTTGGTGAGGTTTGAGAGCTAATCACCTAAAGGCAAGAAACCAGTCAAGAGATGTAAATCAGTGCAATACAAGGCACTTCAGTAGTTCAGCAGTACCATTTCTCCAGACAGCTGAGGAGTGGTATTTTCCTTGGTATAAGGCAGCAGCTCCCACTCTCTGCTGAGTTCAGAAACATACCCCTGTTTTCTCCTCTGCAGGGCGGAGACCTTATAAAGCAACTGCCATGCTAGGGAAACCTAAGAAATAACAATAACACATTGCCTACTGGAGCATGTTAATTTACCCCGCAGCAGTCTCTCTGTGATTGTTAAACATTTACCCAAGCTACCGAAATAAGTGTCTTTTTTTATTCATGGCCTCCCCTCCAGCCTCTGTTACTTCCAGCCCCTCCTACTAGCACAGCAACCAGAGCAGTTCAATAGTCCAACAGCCAAATGGTGCTTTCAAATGCCTACTTTTGAATAAAATTAAGATTCCCTAATGCTTCTAGTTTAAAGTACTAACACAAACAATAAAAGCTAAGCTTTGAGATTGGCTTTTTTCTAATTCATTCCTTCCTATGCTTAAAAACCTTTTTTTCAAGGGTTGAAGTGGCTTTTAAAATTAGATTTTTCAAATGATAGATAAACAAATAAATAGATTTGAATACTAATCATTTTTCAGCTCCATGGGGTTTTTTCATTCCTAATTAAAGGAAAGGAATATTTAAAAGGTGACCAGGTAGAGGGGAAGAACTCTGAAAACCGGGCATGTCACTAAAGCATCTTGGATATGTCTCGTCCTTTATCTCCCACATGAGCGAGCATTTGTAACTAAAGTCATGGATATTAGGATCTGTCCCTGTGCAAATCACTATAGACCGCATGACTTTACTCCGCACTCCAGACCAGAGCTTTAACTACTCACAAGACAGCCTGTAATTTGAGCAAGGAATGAGAGTGCCTGCAGGTGTTGAATTAATGCACCATGAAAGTAGAACTGTGCTGCATTGTGATGGAACTAAAATCAGGCTTCTCTAGTAGTGTTGACAGTATTCAGCTCCCAGTGTATTTCTGACTTTGGGTACATAGACTACCTGGTAATTTTGTCGCATCTTGAAAATAGAGCAGGAGAAAAATCCATTTAGACTATTACAGACATAGGTTCATATTTACCATCCTCTAACAGACTGTCATATTGTGAATGGAACCTGATTCTTCAGTCCAACAACAGAGAAAGTTTCTCTTGCATCACTATCAGAAAGTAAATGAATAATAAATGAATAAAGTCACTGATTTCTAAAAAAAGTAATCTAAATTGTGGTGTGAACTAAAAAGTTAATCAATAAAAGTCAAACTTTGGGAAAAAATATTTTTAAAAGAAAAAGTACTTTTAAAATCAGAGATGAAATGATGCACTCAGTAATTTCAACTTTACCGATCCCATTGATTTTGGATGAGAAAGCTGATGCAGACAGCAAAGAGAAGCCATAACTCAGGCAGCTGTTTTTTAAGAAGACACCCACTCAGGTCTGCATCTGTGGGTATTATCTGTAAGTCAGCCCTAATTGCCATTCCATGTGTGCAACATTTCTGAGGCCATCTTGTAGCTTTATCTCCCAATATACTAGTAAAGCTGTGAAGATTTAGGTTTCTGACCAAGGCCATGAAGACAGCTGTCTCTGCTCCTAACCTACACCACTAGGTCACCCCACCGAGAGGTACAGGCAGGCCTTCAATAGGTGGAGGTGAAGGTGTCTGCTCAGTATTTTGAGTACAGCTGCTCTGTTCCCTGGAGCAAGTTTGTAAGACCTGGTCATAGTTATCAAGGTGAGGCAATGTAGGCAACTGCCTAGGGCAGAAGACTGCCAGGGCGGAAATCAGCCATTGCTGTCAATGCAACTGGAAAGATCAGTATGTGCAGGGCAGTGACTACTTCTGGGCAGGAGAATGAGGGGCCTCATTCAAGAAGCAACTACCACTCCTACTCTTCCTCTCAGCAACAGCAAGTCAGGCTCTCCGAGGCTCTACCTCTGTTTTTTCAGGCTTGGTTTTACCCCTCTCCCTGCTAAGGAACCTTAGATGAAAAGAGGCAGACTCTCCCCAGATAACTGCCAATGTCAGATAACTGACTTTGGGTGTCACAGTGAGTGATATAGCTTAAGCTACCTATGATCCTTTGCGAAATCAGGCCAGGCCAAATTCAGATTAATAAAACTACTCATCACATAATTCCCCTAATACACGTGTGGTTTCACTTTGCAGAGTCATACGGTCGTAACAGTGTGGTTGGAAGGGATCTCTGAAGGTCACCTTGTCCAAGCTCCAGATCAGCTCAAGCAGTGGCTTTGCCCAGTCAAATCTTCAAAATATCCAACAGAGATTACACAGTTTTTCTGAGTAACCTGCTCCTGTGCTTCACTACTCTTACAGTGAAAAATTTTTCCTAATGACCAACTTGAACCTCGCAAGCTGCAGTGTCTGGCTGTTGTCACTTGTTACATTATCTGCCATTTCTGTGAAGAATTGCAGTTCTGTCAGCTTTGTAACTGGCCTTCAAATTGTTGTAGGATGCTGCCTGGACCCTCTCCAGTTTCTCCACAACCCTTTTGAACAGGAGAAACAAATATTGGACACAGTATCCTAGGTAAAACCTCACCAGTGCTGACTGGGGAAGAATAACTTCCCTCAGCCCTCTGGCCATGCTCCTCCTAATGTACACCAATATGCAGTTTGCCTTGCTTGCAATGAGAGCACATTGTTGGCATCCACCATAACGATAGTGTCCTTTTCAGCAGAGCTGCCCCTCAGCCAGTAAGTTACCAGGTTTATTTTAAGCAGAGGACCAGACTCTACTCCGGAGGAAAGGAGGAAAAACAAAGCACTGTACATCTACAGAAATTCAAAAATAATCTGTTCAGCTCCCATCATCACTTTAGCTCCCCCTTCTGTATTCACACCGCCCGCACTAGACACTAACCTGTATTATTATTAAATTTTGCTGTTGGAATTGCCTGTGAAAGAGCATCCACGGATACTTCTATAAATAGGCTTAAAGCCATGACTTCCCTAAATGTGATTAGGACAATTGCTATTGGCTTGATCAATATTTATGAATAATCATATAGCAAGTATGTGTTTGGGTGAGAACATATGTGTGGGGCAGGAGAAAGAGTCTCCAGTGTGTTTCACCTGCTAAGTCTGCATTAGCAAGCAGCGCAGCCCTATAAAAGTGGATTTGTTGAGTGAAATAGTTGGTGCTGAGGACTCAACATCCACTTTATGAGAATTTCAGTGCATATTACTTAAGCCTAGCTTCAGTCTGTTCCAATGGACTTGAATGGCCATGGAGTGTATATTAGGTGCACTCTTGGACCACATCTTCCAGTTTAGTTTTATGCACTACAAGACCTCTCTACAATTTGAACCAAAGTAGAGTAAACAGGAAAGACGAATATTTGTGCCTCGAGGTATACTCTTGATCTGAATTAAAATAAGAATGCAGAAATACCTGTAGAGTTCTTCTCTGTGTCCCTCCTCACCCTACTTCTTTTTTCTCTATAGCATACAACATGCTTTATTCCGAGAGACCCTGAGTACTAACATAGCCTTGTGATTACAAGGGAGTTTCAGTTGCTCAGTACTATTCTTCTTTACTTCAGATCTTCAGTTCAAGAATCACTACTGTTTCTTTCTGTGCCTTATGTGTCTCATTGCCTCTTTTTATCACATGTACTAGTGCCATTCTTCCTGAAGCATTTGAAGGTTGCTCAGTTTATTTACATCCAGTAGCACATTAATACTTTCCACATTGCAAAGTGTGCTCTTAGCTATTCCTTAGACACTAATTTAGTCGAATGTGATAGTCAGAACTCTCTGACATTGTTAAAGTTAATGACCTGATGCTTTACAAGACAAAAGACATTTCAAGTCAAATTGATCGTATTAATAGTTTTACTGAGCAACGTTAACAGAAGTGTATTGCTCCACAATGTCCTCAAGCAAAGCCTTTATTAGCACTTTAATGGTGACAGTGTCCAAATCCATTAAGTAAGAGACACTTTCTATTTCTACAATGTACAATTACAGTTAGCCTATAATTGTAGATTAGAAACCAATAACCATACAGCTCTGCTAGGAAGCCCTGTCTTCTATCAAAATGCATGGATTTGCTGTATGCAAATCACTCCAGTCTAGCAACAGTCTCTGTGTTTCCAGCTGCCTACGCTAAGGAAGAGAAAGACCCAGTGGAAACAGAATGAATAAACTTGCTCCTGAAACATGGAGGTACCTGAGAGTATGGGATGGTACTCAGTATCTTGGAAAATTAGACTTTTTCTAAGCAGTAAGCTCTTATGGCATTTCAGGTCTATGTGATGGATGTCTGGCAAGGAAGGCAAGAGGGAAAAGAGCTGGGAAGAGGGGAGTAGGGCTTCTCTCAGATATATTATACCTGAGTAAGTCAAAATAGGCCAGATTCACAGGTATAATTTAAAGCTGCTGAGAAAGCATATTGTACTTACCATTACAGTTTACTTGACCTGAGGGCTTTTCCAAGCCAAAGATTTTCTCAGTCAGTGCAAGGTCACACAGTACTTCATACACACACTCAAAGAAACAGTTTTCTGTACTGTACAGATCACAGGCCCAATTCAACAAACCTTTCCTCATGTGATGGCAGTCATTTATGCCTAGCCAAATACCAAGTATCATCACAATACTGCAGACCTTCCAGCAGTTTCTGGACTTTCTGCATGACAGATTGCCAAGTGATGTTCCTAACATGAACACAGAGATGCCCTCTTTAAGGCAGAATAACTAAATAAACATCTATGATCAGTCAACTAATGGTATGTACCTTGCACCCAGGATGACAGGATTATCTAACACCCTTTTTGGTGTTTTGATGAAGAGAGTGTCTTCTGCTACAGCAATTCTAGCATCAAAAGAATGGAAAACTGCAGAAAGTACAGTGCAATAAGATGTTCCATCTCTATCCCTCCTTCCTATCAAGTGTATTTGCCTAACATCTCACATCCACAGAAGAAAACTATGTTACCCTTAATAAAAGGGATCATATATGGTATAATGTAATAATGAGCTGGGCCTGTGAAGTGCTGTGTTCAGACTACCAGAGAGCTTGGGTTGTTTCTCTCTACTGAGGGCATTAGGTTGTAAGCAACCTGAATTACACACCAGTCCCTCTGTGTCAGAGGCCATGGTAATTACAAGGCTTACATTAGCCAAATATGCTACATCGTCTGAGTACTACGGATATTTTGGATAGGTTTTGTAGCTTGTTCCTTGTAGCAGTAGCCAAAACTGTGGCTAAGGGTAACACAGGCAGTTTGCTGCCTGTGTTCCTTTATAACGTTTTCAACCAAAAGCGAAAGGCGATCTGCGAGAAGCGGTGAAACGCAACGGTAATCCATCAACTCAAAAGGCTTGGGAGCCATTGCCTTACAAAAGTAAGATCTTAGCAAATTGTCTAAGCAGCTCTTAGTCAAACAAAGCTTGGGCACCCTGCTATACCAACAAATAGAAAAGGCAAAACGTAGCCGTCCCGACTAATAGGGTAAAGAAGTCCATGTGGCAAATTCTTCTGCCATTTATTCTATCCTTTGCTGCTTTGTCCCCAGGTACAAATGAACTTCCCTACCTACAGTTTTCAAGAGATAGCCTTTGAAACTTGGTATGATGCAACAGAGTTAACTACAATACAGCAAGGTCTCTAGCTGAAAAAGGAGACAGTAGTAATTTCAGGGAAGAACTGCAGACAATTGTTGCAAAGACTCAGTGGCTGAATTGTAAGCCTGAGCTCATGAACTAAAAATCTATCTCAGATAATTGACATTTATTTGATTGAAACAGCAGGGTGCCCTCCATCAGAATGGGAGGAGACCATATGGAGTAACAGTATGAGTGGAGATAATGTTTGTCTGCTGAGTGTGTCAATGTGTTTAGAGATTATTCATAGGGCTCTAGAGATTCCACTATGGTAATGTTTCAGCTAAATTAGAATCAGATTAATTGTTGTAATCTAATGGAAAGACAATGTTTATCAAATTATTGCTCCTTCACCACATGATAGTGCAGTGTCATTACTCTTTGAGTTTAAAAAAAAAATCAAAAGGCTCTCTTGTATCACATCTGCTCAAGAGCTCCATAACAGTGCTGATTTCTGCACAGGAGAGCTAATGCAGTTTATAACTCTTTGAAGTAACTAATGAATTAGAGTGAAAGCTTTGCAGAAGATATATCCATGGTATTTGTGGGTAGGTCTTCATAATGGATAGTCACCCTATATTAACTGGAATTAATTTGACTTGGATTTTTTTTTTTCTTGAGGGAACACTTTTTGTTGTTCAAATTTTGATTACTTTTTGCTTTTTTGCATTTTATTTCAGTGGAATGAGTTCTTCTGCATAGTAAGAAGCACCAAAACTGAATTATATAACAACAAATTAACATTTCCTTCACCTGCTTTCACTTTCTTTAATTTTTCCTTCTACCTGAAAAAAGCTGAATACACAGAAAGAACTCCTAAAACCTTTTGGGTATTCCTTATATCATGTAACTGTTAGGGTCATTTTAGATCACCTTTCAAATGCCAAGTCTGAGGAGATGCTGAGTTCCTTTGGCTCCTTAAAAATGCAGTGGCTTGCACAGTTCAAGAATGTGCTCCAAGGAGGTCTTTTAAGAGCTGATCCAAGGTTTTTTCCCCTCAGTATTTTCGAACATTGTCACTACATGCTATAAATGCTAAAACACAACATTGAAATATTAGCCTTTTTAAAACAGCATGAAGTAAACATGAGCTGTACTTTAAAAGGAGGAGAAACATGACCTTTTCTCAAAAGAACTAATAAACCAACAAGAAACACTCCTCCAACCTGATTTTCCACTGTGTTACATTAATATGATGCTATTGCAAAGCCATGGACTTCATGGGACTTTGTGTATCAAACTGGAACAATAGAAGACAGTCAAGCATTTCATCTCTGCTTAATTTATAATGGTGACACTATGTTTGTGAGGCATTCAGGCTGCATACTTAAGAGAGCACTGAATAAATATTTTCTAGGCTTCTATAGTAACTAATAGTTGCTCCTGCCTTAACAGGGTCATATATCCTTTCAAGACATATTTCACTGAAAATCTGTTTAAGAAAAGTAAATACCTTTGTTAGTGCAATCTCCATGATGTATATTAAAATACACAGTTTGCAAAAGTGGGCCAAACATAACCATGCAAATGATTCAACACTGGATGTAAAACAGTGGTTACACATCCTGTCCCCCATTAGCTTTCTTTCCCAGGTACAACCAGACACAACGATGCCAGGTTTTTAGGGCACAATCATGTGGTGGTTGGGGATTTGATATGCTAGCATTTTAAGAGTGGTTGTTTACATAACCCTTTCCCCCATGCATTTTCCTCAGACACACACAGCAGTTTTCTGTCCTGTAGGCAAAGATTAATCTTCATTCAAGTTGTTTTCGCTTGTGAAAAATTAGAAGTTCATAGCACTTCTTCCACCCAAGGCTTTGAGTTTTAAGGCTTACTTTATAAAATGTAGATCAAAGTTAGAGTGGCAAAAGCAATTCAAATAGGACTGCATAAACCACATGCCCTCTGAAGCCATGATTACAAAGCCCCAGCCACTTGATCTTCTGCGAGTTGCATTACAAAGCTGCTTGTTAAACTCTTTCGGCTACCCAGCTTTTTAGCCTTTCAGCTACCTAGCTATTTATACATCTGTTTGAAACTAACAGGAACATCTGCCCTCTTTCCTGGAGTTTTCCCACTACTTTTGAAGTGAGTAAGGCTCCAGAAAGAGGCACGGTCTATGGCGGGGAGACACTTACTCTACCATCAGTCCGTGCTTGGATCTAACTTCGTCCCTTTTGTTCTGAGAGCTACAGCAATAGCTTCCCTGGTGTTTTCTGTGCCGTAGGAGCTGTGAACCGCCAGCCCAGTCGCTCCCCGCTGCACTCCTGCAGTCTACACAGCACAAAGATGTACAGCCACGCAGCGCCGGGCGTGGAAAGAAACTTAGCACTGATACATAATTGAAGGGTGTTCTGGCTTTCTGAGCAATACTGTGACTCACGCCATAACCCACATCAGGAAAATACTATTCAGGAGAAATATTCTGGTTAAGTAAGGATCTATAAACTTTGAAATATAGATAGCTAATCTAAATGCTTAATTTAAATAAACCTCATTCATGGGCTTTAAACTATCCGCCACCGTTATTTGGAAATGATTTAAAGTAACTGTAGTCCAACACGGGAGAGATGGTAACATGCTGTCGGGAAACCTTTCTTGGTAAAATATACGGCTTTATCTATTTAGAAGCAAAAAAACCCATTGTGCACATAGGAGACTCCATGTGGCAATGAATTAGCAGATTTGCAAACTAGCAGCAGGGGATAGTGTATCTGAAGGAAAGTCCTTTACTAGAATCTGCAGGGTACTTCAAAAATGCTATTATTACTATCTATTAAAAATCATAGTGTTAAAAATGCATAGAATGCTTTTAAAAAGATTAATTTTATGATTTATTCCTTGCTCCAAAGAATTTAAAACATGGTTCTGCCTCCAGAGATGTTGTTGCCATGCTCACATAACCTTGAAAGACCCAACAAAGTCAACAAAAGTTACAACCATGTGATGAAGAGCACAGCTGGGCCCTGATTTTGTATAGGCAAAGCAAGTGAAGAAATGACAATATTCAGGCCTGAGTATTTTGACCCCAATTCTTCTTACAGTCTGCTTTAACTTCACTGCATAAAATCCTGGTCTCATTGGCAGTGAATGGAAGTTTTATCATGTATTTAAATGGGATTTCAATTGACTTTAAGGAAGTTCCCGCAGTCCACTTTTACATGATACTGGAATCTGGTTATGTTGCTGATCAGCAAAATTTATGCCTGTACACAGCTGAATATATTTCACTGCAGAATGTATTTTAGTATTTTTCAGATTATTTAACAAGGCAATATAGATCTAAACGATGTTTTCATTACTTTTGTGAGTGTGTATATGTATGCTTGTATATTGTGTACATATACATATAATCGAAAGAAAGCACATAAGTAAATTTTGGAAAAAAATTGTTTGCTTTTTAGTTTTGGCAGTACAGTTTTCTGGCACCCAATCATTATCGAAACTTCTATGCATTTAGAAATGAAACAAAAGGACTTCTACTTCTTTGATACATACATCCAAGTGATGGGATAGCAGAAGGATTCCCAGAACAATTAATTCTAACTACAGTTTCTTTCCAAGTCCTCATTCACACATGTATACGAAAGTCATAAAAATATGCAGTATCCGCTATAGAAAGTACTTATTTTGCTATTCAGAATAAATACTGTTACTTCACAGTTTTCTGTTCCTTTCTATGGCTTTGTCTGTGCTAATAATAACATGCTGCCAGGACCATTTTCTGTCAATTGAGTCAGTTGTGGAGCAGGGGCAGATCCGGGTAAAAGATGTCATTAGCATTACAAGTCATAAAATGCCAACAGAAACAAAATACTAATATTTGTGGATGTCACACAGGGAGGCCATGTCTCATGCAATGAAATGCAAATTTGCCCAGCGCAAGTCCATCTACATTTCTGGATTCCAGGAGACACACCAAAGCAAGGCTGTCCTGTGACCATGCCCTTCCTCTAGTCTCGGTGCATGCACACACCACAGTTTGAAGGACCTTCTCGTGTGGGGAAGGAAGTGCTGGAGGGAGCTTTAGATCCCGCAGCAGCTAAGGCAAGAGGAGAACAAGGACTGGACATGAAAGTATCCTGCGGTATCCCTTTGTCTTACTCCTCCAGTGTCTCTTGCAGTTTTATATATTTCCTCCAGCTGGAGGGTGGGAAAGGGCAAGAGGCCGGCTATTTATTGACCTGGCAGGATAGTGACACTTAGTCGTAGAGAAAAGACTCTGCGAGGAAAATTTTCAGTCTCAGTCGCCTTGCTGGAGCCAAGGCTAGACTGAGGGAGTGTTACTCCAGTGCTTCTTGCCTGTCCTTGCTGTTAGGTCACATGTCACCCGGCTTATTTTACTATAGTATTTCTTCATTCTTTTGGCACTGTACCAGTAGAGCAGAAGTTTGTCCTGCTATGACATGGTAAAGATGTCGCAACATCAATACTCACTCATGACATCTGCAGGGCTATCCAAAATTGTGGCATCAATATGTATATTCAATCATATTAATTATATTTTTAACTACCTAGAACCTTTCTGATCTCTAACATAAATATGCAATGTGTGGAGGGCATGTGTTATACACATGAAATACAGAAAGCAGAATAAAGTTTCAGCACAATGGCAACTTTCCCAAGTTCAATAACTCAATTTTTATCTAATTACCACAAATTATGACATAATTTCTGAGCCAACATCATTGCTGTAACTGATTTTCTGCTTGAGCTGTACAAACACTAAAAACCGCTTGAAACTGGCAAGCTAAGTGCATATAATTGAAAAAAACAGTTTGTGGTAAACAAAATGCACCAAGACTTTTCACCTGGAGCAAATTATTACAGCTGTTAATAAAACCTTTTTAAATAGATTTCATAATATGTGAGAAACTGCTCAAATACCTCTGTATGTGGCTCTTTAGCTTTATCTCACGGGAGTAGCCTAGCGGTCCTAGTAGAACTAAACTGACTGCAGAATTTAGTATTGCAGGACTGGCTCCGGTGATAGAATAAACACGTTGCTGTTCTTCACAGTTGCAGGGTTTGAGAGACACCCATGTACTCTGCATCTGTGTCTCAAAAAAAGGTGGGGGGGGGGAAGAGCCCACAACACTTCTAGAATTGATTTGCCTTTTGTCACTGTCACAGATATGTTTTCCCTGTTTTGACAGGTAGTTGTAATTCTATTAGCAGCCCATCGACTTCCCTGTGAAATCGATCTGTGTTGGGCTAGCTGGGTCTTCTTAAACTAGCTGATTTATTGCTCCTGCCTGTTAAAAAAAAAAGAAAGAAAGAAAGAAGAAGAAGAAAAAGAAGGTCTTCTGCCTCCACAGCAAACAAAGTACCTAAACAACGCCTGAAAATGAATAATTTTTAGCCTCGCTGCTGGTTGTCTCAGCGGCAGATGAGCTGTGACCTTTCGCCGGCAGTTTTGCTGAGCCGCCTGCTGATGCCAGCGTGTATAAATGATGGTCAATTTCCCTTATTAATTTACCTGCCTGTCTCCTGTAGAAACAAGAAGATCTCATTCACCCTAAATGTCCTCAGCATCAATCTACCGTGTTTACCTAATTCTGCGGTTTTGCACTGGGCTGCCTAACGGCTTGAAACTGGAGGACTGCTGGAAACACAGTCAACATCTATTCACTTCTGCAGATGGAAAATGGGGGCACGCAGGTGAATTTACAGTTGGTGGCATTCTAGCTTAGGTCACAGAAAGAGGTTATCATCATACTCTTCTTATTCAGTGACATCAGAAGAAATTTAATGAATCACCAGGGTCTAAAATGATGTCCTGGAATTTTAACTGGTAGCTGTCTTGGTTGCATTCATTCTTTTTTTCCCCCAGGTCAGAAAAATAAATTACTTTCCTACTGGGCAAAAAGCAAGCTTATATTGTTGCAGGTTGTTGTGTGGAGCTTTTCTATTATCTGTAAATATGATTTTTTGGCTTTGGGTACAAAGAGATAAAGTATATTTTTGTGTCCTTGGTTATTTTAACCAAAAGTCAGTTTCTAACAGCCTTTTCTAATAGGCTCTAGAATCTAAGTAGAGAGTTAAGGAGGAATAACTACTACGTGCAGAGGCAAGATGTAGTATCCCTCCTTTTTTACATAATGGTGGGATCAAATTAATTTTTTTCATTAAGCACATGCAATTGGTTAACTGATCTCATTGATCCATTCTTATTGTGCACTGACAGGATTATTGGTTGTGTTGAATGTAGGACATTGCAAGTCATCTTTATAGTTTCTGATGTACCTCTCTGGCCTGGCAAAGAAAGAGTTTTGTGTTAAGCTCTGGCTGGTTATGAAAAATACAGATCTAAGGATTTCTTATGATTTTTCAAGGTGCATAAAATTCTAGTTCACAGAAGCAGGAATATTCCCTGTTATGGGAAATGCTAAAAAATCAAGTCGGTCAAATGCAATCAGGATCTCTGCTTTCCATGGATAAAATGGCTTTTAAGGCAGACAACACAGAACTGAGAAGGCCTGGTTATGTATGAGAGCCTCACTGGTAACATTAGAGAAATCCAAGGGGAGAAAATGCTTTTCAAATGGTTTTCTAAGAACTTTTCTAAAAGGAAACCTTAATGCAAGATTACAGTGTGTGCACTCGTCATGCTCACGGGCTGTTCTTCACCTCACTGAAATTTAGCTTGCAGCACAGTGTTTAAGGGAAGCAAAGCCTGAACTGTGTGCTGCAGGCACTGTTTAGATAGCTGGGTCGACAGCGTCTCACCAAGGGTCAGATCCAGCACAAAGGCATTCAGGCTCCCCCTTTCATGAGGTTTCAACCAGAATTCTTCAGGATACAGATAAATGTCATTTTCCAAACCTGGCTGTGACAATGGAAAAAGGATATAGTCTCCAGTGTTTCCCCATCCATGTCTGCCAGCAGGGCAGTTTGAATAAAAGTCTCCCTAATTCACTTCAGGCAAAATCAGGCAGCTTTAGCTTAAACTGGTTAAATGGTTATTTGAGCTAATAGTTAGTTTGGCACTGATTCAGATGTTTCCATGGCATCAGATGACCAGGCTGCTAAGTTGCCCCAAGCCTTCTTTTCTGACAATAATTCTTAAAGCCCAAGTCCTATATGGAGCAGAAAGGCATTATAATCAATCTACTTAAAGCTGGTTTTATTTAACATTGGACAAATAATTTCTAAATGCACCAATTACACCAGCTGATCTTTAGGGAAGCTGTATTATAGGTGGTCAACCCAAAGTTAACTAACTGACCTACCCAAAATGTTATAGTGAGTTATTTCCCTTCTAGTTTCCTCTCCTTCCTATTTAATGCAAATATAGATCTTAAAGATAACCTTAATGCTAAGTCCAAAGGTCAAAGGGAGAAAAGGAAAAAACCCAGCAGTCATTTGAGGAGGAAGTTGCATAGAAGAAAGTACACAAGTATACACTGTAGGAAAAGGAAGAAAAATCAATAATACCCTGTTAAAAGAAAAGAGTTAAATAGTACTTTTGGAGGTGGATGTTAAGATTGATACACTAAGTTCAGTGAAGAGAAATAGTATCAATTCAAAGCAAGACTGATTCTAGTAGTGAATGAAGGAGTTATCTTGCAATACCTACAAGAGTAAAAACATCCAGCAGCTCTGCTGGACCTTTCAGGAAAATATGTCAGGCTTCAGCCAAAGCCAACATCTAGTAGGAAGAGACTGGTGGCAAGAATTAGAATGAAACTGGGAGAAATTTCTCAGGTTAGATTCAAGCAAAACACTTCAAACCACAGACTGCCGGAGGTACGTGTAAATATATAAAAGCAGGGTCAATTCCCTACATTATCAGTGAGAAAGCCAGTAAGAAAGCATAGCCTGAAATAGGCAGTTTGGTAAAGAAGCAATGGTTTCAGAGCAGCTTTTCAAAAGGCCACACCACCAGGCTGAGTTTGACAGAGGGCTGTACTTTGTGTTTCCTGTTGGCAAGACACCTCCAAAGACCTCAAGCCAGCTGATAAAATATCGCCAGAGACAGAGACATTAGTGGGATTTAGATCAGATGACCTCCCTCTTTTTTGGCCTATCTACTTCCATCACTGTTTTTTTCTCTGTGGCTGTGGTATAGGCTAAAATTTTGACAAAACAGAGAAAGCTATGTAAAGATTAGCAGCAGCAGAACTTCATGTAAGCAAGAAACCCCTTTGTTTTCAGCAGATAAGAAGTAGTAGTGTGTTCAGGCCCAGTATGGACAAATGGAGGAAGATCCTGGGTCATTTAGTGGCACAGCACATAAATATCTTCTAACCCCATTAAACAAAGCTAACTGTTATGATACTCAAGGTCTGTTAAATTATTATCTCAGGCATCTCCAAACTAAGATAGGCTTTCTAGAGCCTTTGTGTTAACTCCTGAAAGAGCGGAATGTTTTTCAGGACTCTGAAAAGAAAAAGGAGTCTTCAAAGCCCTGGTTATTTTAAGACAAAATGCTCATCTTCCCACTACATTTCTTTGTCATTAGGTGTAAGAGCAGTTTTGTTCCACAACATGATGACTGCCAGAGAACAGCCAGCTGGATGTTCTGGATAAAACTGAATTGGGTTACTCATTGCAATATGAGGAGCTGACACTTTGAGAATTTAAGAAATCCAGCACTACCTGCAGAAGCACCTTTTCGTCATTCTGATAAATCACAACCATACATGGGACTCTCCAAAGAAAACAAGGATTTGCCAGCCTCAGTGGTTGCCCAGCTACAGCTTTTGACACTGACTTCAGCAGAGTATAAATATAGAATAGTCCATAATGGACATTGGTTTCTAACAGTATGGAGACTTTGAGTTGAATTCAGTTCTAGAAAAAACAGGTTCTCCAGCCCTTCTAGGGGAGACTGTGTTACTGCTGGAATACCTCCACTAGATCCAGTAAAAGCTTTCTACAAGTTGTGTACATTTAGGGCCAAGATAACAACAGAGCACAGGAAGCAGTTACAATATAGGTCGCAAGAAATTGTTCTCACTTCCCTCTCATTCCTCAAAATATGGGACCATAAAGCAAATCTTGGAATATCTTGCATGAGCTATTTGTCTTGGAGATGTGTATTAGGATGTGAGACTGGAGAAATGTAGTGAAGAAAACCTGAATGCCAAGCATAGCAGCAGGGTTCATGAATTCTAGGGATGGAAGGAAACCATAATGCATCAACTTTACAGATTTCAAAAAGGTAGTGATATCAAAATGAGCAATGATGAGTATGCGACAACAGCAGGAAGCTCCACCAATTCCTGAGACACATCCTTGCCACACATGAGGTACTTATGATATATCCCTAAACAAAAGCTACATCTTATAATGATGAAGTTTAAAGGCCAGGTCTACCTGACTTTCACCTAAATTTTAGGCATGAAGAGTGGCATTCATCTCACATTTAGGTCTCTACAGTGTTGTTGTGTACATCTGAGTTTATCAATGGAGTCTAAAAAGCAACTTTTCTGGCCTACACAACTTTTCTGCTGTTTGGGCAACAGCAACAGGAAACTAGACATATACTCAGATGTGGATATCCACGTCTAAAATCAAGCAAAATGAATGAAACAGTCTTCTTTAAGTAAGTGCCCTACCTCTTTCTGCAATGGAGGGGCATCATTCTGAGGGACCTAGAGAAGAAATTTGTTAGGACTGGTTAGGAAATGAAGCAGAAAGTGATTAATGGGGAACTATAATCACAGTGCGCTTGATTTGTTTTGCAGCACAGAACAAATCCTCAAATTAGGACTGCGGTAAACCTCATCCAGCTTTTGAAGTGAGGAATACAGTCTTTTTGTCTTCACTGAACTGAATCCTCAACCTGCAATAGCTAATTAAAACTCCAAAAGTCTCTAAATACTTTGATGAATATTGATATATCAGCCAGAGACACTTACTTGACTAGTTGGCTAAGTCTTGTTTCATTTACTTCTGTGATACAGAGAATGATAGTGGTGATTTCATCATCTTCAGCTCCTAATAAAACAGCTAGCCCAAGAGAAAAGATATATAAAGAGGATCTTTCTGTTATATAAACCAAAGAAATTCCTTCTGATAAAAGAAGGAAAATGGAATGTCTCACTGTACATACCTACAGTTGTAAGGTATCTGGGAAGAATCCCTCCTAAAGTCCTTTTTATTAAAATGAACAATAACACAGAGGACCAAATTTGGAGGTGACTTACAGCAGGTATATAATATGAAGAATGTGACTCTGTTAGATTTATACCATTTTCACATGCTTTTCAGTCTGGTTTAAATACTTAAAAGGTGGTCAGTTGGATGCTTAGGTCTCATTCCTCACATTATCACGTGAGATTTACAGGCTGAGGAATATATTTTCTATCCATTTTCCTAATACAAAATGCCACTGGCAGCAAATATCTAGATATCAGTCATTTTTGAAATTACAACTAGAGTCCAACTCTGATATCAGTTTTTATTGTTTTGCTGTCTGCCTGATGTTAAACCTACCCAAAGGTTATAAACATAACATAAGCTACCAAGCAAAGGTACATAATTAAGATGCATACAAAATACCCTGTGCAGCAAGTAAATATTTTTTTAATTATATTATTACCTGTCTTTATGTTACTAAATTGCTACACAATTTCATATACAATTGATTTTCCAAGAAAAGTATTACCAATGTGGTTCTGTAGTTCAAAACAGCATGAACTTAATAATATGCAAACAATTTTTATCTCACAGCCTATAGTGCTGCATGAGATTTAGTATGCTGGAAAAAAAATATTCCTTCATATTGGCAGTAATTTTGAGTGTAACATAAAAACTCAATGATTTTTTTTCTCTGTGTTTGCTAAGAATACCAACCATGCCTCCTGTGAGGATATATTCTGTAGGTTCTTTTGCAGATTATGAAAATAGTTGTGAGGAAATATTTGGATAAAGGAAGACAAAGCTCCAGGTAGCAATAGGTTTCACACTGAGTTGATAAATGCAATTATGGATCAGAAGGATGAACAATTACTTTGAGGGAGTTTTTTGCAGAATGCAATACCAGATGATTAGAAAACTGGAAATATATCATCTTTTTTCTATTGCAGAAGCATCCAGCAGCCTCAGCCCAAGTGAGGAAACCATCATGCTAGGGCAATGAAGATTGCATGCCCTGAAGTGTTCACAGGCTCAGTATGAAAAAAGATCACCTGCCCTTCTTGAGAACACCTGCCCTGTCTTGAGAATAAAGCTACATTACCCCAGCACAAACGTAAGGAGTTATCATGAAGAGTTAAAATCAAGGAGAACTCACAGAGATCCTTCTTGGCCAAGAGGGCTTGAGGTGTATGGGAAGCATTCCTTCCTAGGAGGAGCATGGAGCCACGCAGAACCTACGCTATGGTTCTGATAAAGAGGTAGAAGCATTTCACAGCCACTTTTTATAAAAGGACCATGCATTTACCAATGTTAATATCTTGCCAAACCAGTTATGACAATATCATAGGCTCTGTGTTACTAATTGCCAGAATTTCTCATGTAATTGATTCTCAAAGAATGATGCTGCCAGAAGAGTTGCACTGCTTTTGTTAGATGTTGATCATCTCAGTGAACTACTGACTGCACTGAACTCCTACTGACCGCAGAGGATATGCAGCATTCCCCAGACTGAGAGACACAGGATGGTTCTTCACAATCCTTTAGAGAAGAAGCTTTCTTGAAGAAAAATCAAACTGAATCTTGTAACTTAACCTCTGATTTGCTCTCAGAACCTGGAGGAAAAAGTAATGGGATAATAAAACATGTGCTGATTAGCTGAGCAATTCTAACTCAGTTATTGTTTCCATTATGCAGCTAATAGCCTCTTCTGGACAGACTTGATTTTTTTATCTGTTTGCATTAGAGTCAATTTGTGGTATGAGACTGGTATTATTTATTGAATGCTACACCCAGCTGCAAAGTTAAAAGTATGACAAGCCTGTATGAATTTAATTATACAACTGTGAGACACAGGCTTGTATAGATGCCATAAATTCAGTTTAGCAAATATCACTAGTGTGGTGAATGGTCAAATGGAGGTTACCAGCTCCATGAAGCTGCTTTTAGATTGTTTGGCCCAAGTTCCGCAGGCATTTGGGACTTGCTTATTTTGTACAAGTAAACGTTCAAAATAAAGTCAACTTTATCTAAATGTGTAAAGCTAACATGAGCATGTTCAAACTTGGGACCTAGTTAAGATTTGGTGTCACTGAGAAATTTGAGTGTGCCCTGGTGATTCCTTTATATATTCAGAAGCTACAGATTTTTTTTCCTGTTACTAAATACTTAGTATTCTGAAAGGCAGAATAAATTTGATACAAATAAACATTACCATTTTTTCTATTTTGTCAAAATCCTTCTGCCCTAAGCACTACAAACAGTTTCTCTCTTTTCTTGCTCCAATATGCAATTGACAACTCAGCCCACTGTTCTCTTCTACCTTTTGATTTTTCCCTCAGCTGCTAATAGCATACACCATTTTATACAGCTTCAGTCTATTAAGCAAGTGCCTGACCTTGTGGGATGCTGAACACCTGCTGGAATACACTCAGTGCCCGTAATTTTCATTGATTTCATTAGGAAGAGAAAGAACTTGCTCTCTCCCATGTCATTTGGGCTGATGAACAAAAACCTCACTAGTAGAGACAGAGCTCTCGGTGGACCCTAGCGGTTCCAGAAAGTGCCAGTGTGGCTGACCGACATCAGGGATAACTGATCCCATGGTGCCCAGCCTTGGACTGGCTCCAGATAATATTACCTACATAGTCAAAAAATATAAATTAGGAGCATAGCTATTCTTCGTTTCCTATGCAGTCAGTAGCGAGAGACATGAGACATGCTCCACTGGGTCTCACCAGTGATCCATCTAGCCCAATATTTTGCCTCTGACTTGAACAATAAGAGATGCTATTAAGGGAAAGCACAGGAGCCAGGCCACTTTCTGCTATCTGTTCATCTTGCACTCCCCCAAAATCCACAACTGCAGCATTAGGGATGTTAGAAGCTAAATTTCTGCCTCTAATAGTGTGCTCCACACAGTTCCAGCAGTGCAGGATTTGGTGAACAAAGGTTCTGCATTTATCTTGTCTATCACCTTTGTGACTTTGTAAAGCTTGGTCATATCCTTCGTCAGCCTTCTCCTCTCCAGGTGAAGAGTCCCAGATCTGCTAGCCCCTCCTTGCCGAGCAGCTGTTCCATCCCATTAATTACTCTGCTTGCACTTCTCTGTATCTCCTCTAGCTCCCCTTCCAACATGAGGCCAGAACTGCTCACAATGGTTGAAGATGGGGCACATCACAGTTAAAACAGCAAAATGGTGCTTTCTGCCTTGTTCTGAATGAGGGCTAATCTGAGCTGCAGAGTTCTCTGTTTGTACATCAGTGAGTATGTGACTCATCTCACCCAGCTAGGTACCTGCAGCAGCCATGTGCATCCAAGCCAGTCTCCCTAACCGCCTTCCAGGGAGAGGCCCCTTTCAGACATGAGTCATCTGATTTACTTTTTCATCTACTTTAGGATCAAATGAATTGCATCATCTGTATGCCTCTTTCCTCCCATTGACTGTAAAGCTAGACTAGATAGCTAGCTCAGACAGTGATATCTGAGCTGCAGTTGTGTACAGCTGTCCAGAAGAATCTTGTCCTGAGTATCCTTAATTTCCACACCTGCTCCCTCCCTCCTTTAGCTGGGATTTGAGGGAAAGGTATCTAAGAAGAGGGAGTTCAGAAGTGTCATGCAGTTAATTAATAATTGTTTTGAGCTATGCAGAGGCAGAAGCAAGGGAGGTGTTCCCAGTGTACCCAGTTCATCTGGGTTGCAGGTTTTCTGAGCTGGTGTGGTTGGGGTTAGACGTGTTCAAAAAGAAGGGTTTTTAGGAAAAAAGGAAACATTTTGAGCATTAGTGAGGTGAATGGAGAAAACTTGTGAATAAGAATATAAACTAATTCGTGATAAAGGAATACTGACTGGGATATGCTATAGTGAAGACTGGGATGAAGAACAGTGAGGGGGTGACAGACAGCTACATATTACCTTTTTTCACTTTTTCATTTCCTGGAAAGTATCAGTTTTTCATTCCAGGAATATGACTAGTATATAATCAACTGTGGGAAGTGACAGAGATAGGGAAAAGAATAGACTGACTCTGCTAACTGCTATCCCACCAATTATTTTGTGCCCCAGTCACCACTGCAAGAGGGTTTCATTCTCTCAGTTTGTATAATTTTTCACTATTCAAAAAAAGGGAAAAGGGTGAGAATATGAAGAGATGAAACACTACTGCCATATTTCAGTTCAGCCTTGAGTATCCTCAGAACTTCCCAATGAATTAAACTCCAGCAAGGCATTTCATGTGTGATTTATTAGGCATCTTGCTTTGGTTTTAGTGAATGTTCCTGTGAGGGAGCATGTTATAATCGACTTTGAAACACAGAGCTAGTCACAAACTCTAACTATGGAGAGACAACTGTCTCTCCATAATATTTACTTACTGGTTTATTTATTTGCAGTTCTCTGGGTATTAAACTAATAATAAGCTCCCGGTAAGTCATTGAAAGTGATAATGTACTTTCACTGACTCACTAAAACATATCATCATCAACTGTAAAAGTTTAAAAATCTGGAAACTGGAAAGATCAAAGGTGAAAGCTAAGAAGTATATATTAGAAATAACAACAGATGGCCCCAGAATGAAAACAAATGAACTCATTCCTAGAACTTTGCTGCCATTCGTAAACCAATTCGTAAACCAGTTCATAGTTTACAACTTAACAAGGCCTTTCCAGAGAAATAAAATCTTATATTCACTAAGGAGCCATTGCTTGTCCTTTACATAATATGTATCAAATTGTAAAGGTAATAAATATTTGCAAATATGTCTCTTTATTGAAATTCAAGATGTATTTAACAGAAGACATTTACACTCATATTGTGCTTATTAACTACACATATGCAGAACAGCATTTACCTCATGGTAGAATAACACATATACTAACATTCCAATACAAATGCAGTACTGCGATTTATGGGCTCCTTTGCTGTGCAATACGCCTGATTATCAGTTCCAGACAAGCCTTCCCAAGAGAAATGAAAAAGCAATAAAAAATGGAGAACAGAATGTCTTACACCAACTGGTATCCATTATGCTCCTTTGTCTTTCTTTTTCATTTTGTAATTGAGAAAGTAAAATCAGAAGCCAACGTAAGTAGCACAGCTGTCCACATGCACTGTTTACTTTGCTTCTCTGCTTCTCCTTTGGTGTGTTTTCTTCCTTCTTCTTCTTTTTTTTTTTTTTTTTTTTTTTTGTCTTAGCTTTAGAGAGGGTTAATTTGGAACATCAGGCCATTTGAGAGTTAGCATGTAAAGAACTGCATGAAAATGTACGTTGCTATAAAAGCCTCTAGCATTTACAATGTGCATTTTTTATTTCTTTTCAATTCCTTATGTTCTCTTTCAGATTGTTTAGCTAGAGCTATGGACCTTCTCATCAGAAAGATCCCAGTCTGTAGGTGAATGAGGACCAGCAGCACAAATAGGTGTCAATGGAGAACTCAGACCTGGAATATTTAGAGGGCTGAGGTGTATTGGCTTGGTCCTACCACCTTTGTGAAGGCTGCTCCCTAACTTCCACTCCTGGAGCTATCAGAGTATGGAAAGTGTTTAATACCTTGCAGATGTAAACAGTGCCTCACAGCAATGGTGTGACAATAGCATTTATAAAACATCCAGGAAAGCCTTTCTAAGCAGAGTATAACACACTTGGTCACTCCTGCAGGCCAAGCCCATGGGGCACACATGACGCTCCTTGTTTCCTCCTTTCTCTACCTTCCCCAGGGGTCCTGTATGCTCTTCTCCCAGCCATCTTTATTTAAATGGCTTTCTGCAAACTTCTTCCATGACAGGGGTCTGTGTTCTTTCTGTTTCACCTTCCTTGTGTCAAGGCTGCCTCATTTTCCACCTTTCCTGCACTTGTATTCGACACCTATTCTCCTTCTTCCTTCTCCCATGTAGCCCCCTGACCCACTTCATGCTCCCTTTCCACCACACTGAGGGTTTACAGCACCTCCACATTGCTGCCACAACTTCCACACCACTGTCACTGTTTTTTCTTTTCTCTTTGACTGAAGAATAAATATTTCAGGGAGTCAACTCTTCAGACTGTGTTGGGAGGATAAGCACAGCTGACATGGATGATGTAATTATTTTGGAAGAAGTGACTGCTATCAACCTGTCCTTCAGTCTATAAACAATTACAGAAGTGAGTGAAGCTGCTGAATCTGCTAATCAAATACCAAGTATTTTTATATGCTTCACATTTTCTCTTCTGGTTTTCTAATTTTTACCTGGTATCAACAGGGTTTTTCCACCAGTATCTAGAACATTCCCTGAAGTGCTCTGAATTGCTACGTAGAAGTTTCTTTTTATACTCAGAGGAAGGAGAGAAATGCCAAGCTGAGTCAAGAGGCTTATTTTCTTCAGACAAGAAACAAAGTGTACTTTTTCCTCCCTTAACCAAAGCATTTTCAAGAGCAAGATAGAGGATGCTTAAATCAATAACCATTAAGAAGTACAAAGCTACTAAAAGAATACATCTTTGGAGCAAGAAATTTTCAGGCTTGATGTAGAAATTACTGGGTGAATTTCTGTTTATGCAGGAGGGGTCCAGATTAGGCGATCCTAGTAGGCCTTTTTGGCACTGCAGTCTGAGAAACTATGAAACGTGCAAACAAATAAAATAAACATTGCTTATCCTTATCACAGCTTTTAAAAAATGCTTCTCCAGTAATATAAAACTTCACTCATTCCTTTATTGCATCGAATGTATTTTCATTCTATATGTAGTTTATTAGCTGAATGTTTTCACATTGTCAAAAACATTTCTGATTGCTTTAATTTGAAGACCTTGCCTTCTTTCCAGAGGGAAATATAGAAGCCATGAAACATAACAGCCTGGCTAACTGGTAGCATTGTCAAGAGCTTGAGACCAAGTGAGTGGTCACGGAGGCAGAAACAGTAAGTCAAGCTCTCAGGGTAGGGGAGGCTCAACTAGAGTAACCACTAGAGCCTGGAAACTGCCTCACAGCCAGGTAAGAGCCACATTTGACTGAGAAAACCCAAAGAGTAAGTGGTCATAACCTGACTCTGTGGATGCCCATGAGAGTTTGGCCATTCACTGAGATGAGCTTCATACGATCAAATACTGAATATCTACCTTGATACCCACAGGAGAAGCATTACAGAAATGGGACTGGATCCTGCTTAGCTCAGAAATAGAGGATATTTATATGGGCAAGGCAATACACAATCTCAAAGTCCCATTTTCCAGTCACTGAAGACTGTATTCGTAAGATCTTAAGAAGTCCTATTCTCTGCAGAAGATGGAGGGACCATCCCCTACTATCCCTTACTTGGCTATGTAATGCTCCCTTTCCTGCTTGGCTGGTTTGCTCTAGAGCTGCTTCAAGAAAAATAGCCATGACCTCCTACAGCTTGGGCTACAGAAGGTAACACATAAATGGTCAGCATGATGGCTGTGCCTTTTATTTCCCTGTTTCCACCCTAACATGTTACTGTGTACTTGCTCACAGAGCAAAGCAAATACCGGCACGCCAGCACCAGAAAGGCCATTTTACTTCCTGCAGACAATCCTCAGAGGGTGCACAAACACGCTGTGCTGCTGCTGTAACATTTCAGTTGATTAATGTTTTCCAGAGAACCCACTCTTTGCTGTGCTTTTGCATAGCTGACCAAATGTCAGAAGATTTATATAAAATGTACAAAGCTATTGGTCTGGCTTCTCTAGGTGCCTGTGCATCTTAGGATTAAGATCAGTATGACATATGCCTTGCGCTTCTTGTTAAATTCCACAAAGGATCTCTAAATATGTGTAATCCCTTTGTAATGTGATGACACAGAAGATATCATTGTGCTTAGGGTGTAAAAATATATTGCTTCTCTTCACTGGTCACATTTCAAAGCCTTTAGAATTAGGAATACTTCCACTTTTTTCCTTTTTTGCCTTTTTAATATAAGCAGTGGCTTACTAGCAAGTCAAAAATCATGAATTAGCCATTTGGACAGGAAGGGTGTAAAGTTCTGGACTGCAGCATTTTTATACAATAAATTGCATTCCACAGCAATATGAAACTGAGATTTCCTCACAAATAACAGCATTGTGATGTGAATGCATTTATCACAGATGGGGCTTGGTTCAAGAACGTGAAAACATAATTTTTAGTGTAAAATTGACTATTGGAATTTCATTAAGCTTTAAATTAACACAACTTATTTCAAAACAGCATTAATCATAATTACTAGAATTCAGCCTCTGATTACTCTGGGAGTATACATTCATCACACATTTCCAGCCTAAATAGAAAGTTGTCATACCCACCACTGTTTGTTGCCAATTGACAAAGATATTACTGAAACAAAATAAAAATTAAGTTGCAGCTTGCAGCGATAAAAACAATATTATAGTCAATATTTCACCCATGGTTGAAAACCCTGCTGATTACATAAAGGTATCTTACCAGAGTGGAAAGTAGGGGCATCAAGAGACAAACAGCACCTAGTCCCTCTGTGGAGTAACTTCAATAAACTTTGCCAGAGTTATACCACTGCCAAAATAAGCCCACTAACTTTGAACTAAAGTATGAACCATGCTCTGACAACATGATTGTAATTTTGTAATGATTTTAATTCTTTATGGGAGGAAGAAATTGTGCAGACTCCAGGGGCAGAAGAAGAAATTGTTACACTTATGATTCTCCAATTACAGCTTATGGTGACTGCTTCTCAGCCATCTCTTCACTCCTGTGAAAGTTTTATAACAAGGCTGTTGGATGAAACAAGTGTTTTCAACAGTGTCAGCAACATAATGACATACTGTAGCAAAGCAGGCATTTTCACTTCACTTTGATTCATGTCTGAAGTTAGGGAGAATCAGCCTGCTACTTGTTTGGATTGTTTAATCCTCATTTATGTTCTGGTTTAAGTGGATCTGAAGAAAACACTCTCCTAAGATTGATCTTTTATACTTCCACTTTCCCATTGTAACATTGTTTGAAAGGGGACATTCTTTAAAATAAACATTAAATAGAGAAGAAAAGCAAATTCTCTTGTTTATTCTGCTCAGGCTGAACTACTCTCACTGTCGTCCAGATGGAGCTTAAATGTCTTCTTTACATCTCTGTGTATCTTGCGGCAGTGGACCCTAAACCCAGCTGGTGCAACTTGTCTTATGCTAGCTGACCAAGACCACTTGGCCAGGCTGCAGTAAGAGATTACTGAGTGTTGCAAGATACATTTCCTTTACAGTTGATTTCACTGTTTCAGAAAAGGAGAAATATTAACAGTTTACATATTTGCCCCCAAAATATTGCTCTCTCCCCCTAATTTTATAGATTATTTTGCACAAAGCTTCAAGAATCAAAATGTACAGCTGGCCAAGATGACATAATTGATTCATAAATTACAAGGCTAGGTGATACGATATGATATGATATAATATGATTTGATACAGTTAGTCTGACCTTTACTTTCCCCATAAAACTTCAACAAATGACTCCTGCATCAAGTCCATAACTTCTCAATGAACTATAGCCTATCTCTGAGAAAATTTCCACTATTGATTTGAAGACATCAGGTAATTGAAAAGCCATCATATTCCAAGGTAAATTGTTTTGTGGATTAATCACCTTAAATACTAAAAATACACATCTTTTTTGTCCAGCTTATTTTCCAACTTTTGGATCCCATTATGGCTTTTCCACTACATTAAAGAGCTGTTCATAAATCTCTTCCTTATGTAAGTGTAAATCATAATCAGTTCACCACTTAATCTCCTCTTGGAGAAGCTAAAATATATCAAGCTTCTCACGTCTTTAAATTCATAGTATATTTATATGCTTGAAACTAACTTTGCTAAATCTCTGTGAAAGATTTGTAAAGGGGGCAGTAACATTTCCCTGTTTTTCAGTATCCTTCTTGAGGCTATCCAAGCCTCACATATTATTATTGCAGTAAATATCTCCCCAGCACTGAACAATGTATAATACTGGTTTCCCATTCATACTCGATATTCCTGCTTACACACGTGTTTGTCCTCTGTCCGTAGGACTTCACAGGTAGTTTCACATTCAATGGCTAGTATATTATGAACCCTAACCCTTTCCATTCACACTGCATTTTAGGATACAATGCCCTGATTGGCCCAATTTTGCCAGTTTTACTCATAAAAAGTTGCACAGAGCTGCATGAATGGCTCTGATTAAATCAGTGGAACTGTATTGTCTAAAAAGGCACAATTCAAGGAGCCAGGTCCCAACCTGCATAAATGAGCACAGTTCCACCTACCAACCATAGCATTACACTGGCTGACACTCCCTGAGAGTTTGGCTTAATGTATCTAACATAAGCTCAGCAAAGTATTTTACAGCCATTCTTTCAGCCATTTCTCCCTGAATCTTTCACAGACCGAAGGGCAAGAGTTCAAGAGTTTCTTCCAAACACATCTGGCAAGTAGGTAGAGCACCCACTTGTTACCACCTATCAGACCTGACTTGCCAACTTCAAGGCTCAGCCAGGTGCTACGTAGCAGGACACTGCACAGAGGAGATGCCCTTCAGCAGAGTAGAGGTAAAATGCTTCATCCCATCATAGCAGAAAAAATACTAAGAAAGAATCAGCTAATTTGCAACATACTTACCTGTATTTTTATGCAGCCCACTGCAACACAGTAGGCTTTTCTTTCTTCATCCTGATGCTTGCTTTGAACTCTGACAATGACACATTTTTGTATCACGCACCTTTCTAACCTGATAATCTTTTCAGCTCTAGAAATCCTTCTGGTTAATAATGGTTATCAGTAGGGACTAAGGAGGGACAAAGAGGGAATTTAATGTGAAATCAGAGACACCACTTGAGAAGTCTGCCAATGTTCATGCCATAGAAATTAACAGACCTGCATTTAAAAATTATGGTTATATTAAAGCATGAAGATATTGCAGTAAAGGTGTTAAAATAACCAATTAAACATACAGTTTTACTCCTGCAAAAATACAGAGCATTTCTGTGGAAAAAATACCACTGACAAGAATGCACCGCAACTGCTAGAAATCAAAATAAATAAATAGCTTTAATTGGAAAAGGAATACTTTAGACCACAGTGCGCAGTTTTGTGGGCAAAGCAAATCTGCTAGCCAGTCTTTAATAAGCCCACATTGTACTGGATTCAATTTAGCTTTTCTGAGAACATGGGCATAATCTGTTAATAATTTAACACACCTCTGGCAAAGCAGGAATGCCGTAAATAAAATGTAAACAAAGAAAACAAAAACAGTGCTTTGTTTGTGCAACTAGATGGCAAATTAATGGAAAAGATTCTTATCATAATCCAAAATCTGAAAATGTTAAACACACAGAAATCAAGAGATCCAAAAAAATAAGATTCCCAGAGAGATATGAACTTTACTATAGTGCATCATACATATGACATGTTTTATTTTGGAATGCTCTTTATGTTAAATATGTGATCTCAGCCTTGCTTAGCCACATTGCTGTGGGAACTTCACATTATGAAATTCTTCACTATTGCTGATCTACATTTATTCTATTCTATAAACAATAGGCAGAAACAATGCACATGTGATATACTTTCTGAACACACGATTAATGAACATGCATGCTTGATCAAACTAGACCTTTCATACATGCATTTAATAAGCCCATTAATTGCATATTAGCGAAAAGAAACTAATGTATTGATTTAATGAGCATTTAGCAATAGCTCATAGTTGCTATCAGAGGTATAAAAGCCCTTTCCATTGTTTTACTTGCTGATTATTCCAAGCTTTGCACTAAGTGAAGGTGATGGAGTCCATAGTGTCATATAGGCCTGAACAGCCAGCAGTCTAAGTCACTCCTGAAGTGTCACTCCTAAGTCTCCTAAATTTAATTGTCCGAGTAGATTCCTAAGGCTTTCCCAGTTCACGAGCTGGCAATCTGAATATGGCCCAAAGCAACTAAGAGGTCTAAGCTTTGGATATTAAACACCCAAATACCTCTAAAGGTCTGTCCCTACACCGCTAGAGGTCTGCTCCTACAGATGTATCTGTGTGGCACAGTGCTGTGCTGTAGAGCGATGATATGCTAGCTCTGCATAAATTTGCTACGTTAGCAAGAGCAGAATGGCCACATTAGCCACTTAGAAAAGGACAAGCACCATAAACAGTGTGCCATTGTGGAAGACCCCTCTTCCTGTTCCCATGCTCCTGGAATATCACTCCATTTTCTAAATTTTAAGTGGAATGAGCCCCTACTCTGCACCTCTTTGGCTACATCTCCTTGCCTAAGTTTCCCTCTAGCTGACTGTAGGCAGCTCTGTGCACCTTCCCTTGCAGAGGCTCCTGGGGTCCCTATGTGGGGAGAGGCTCGGGCTTCACCCAGGGACTCCACGCTACTTCTTGGGGCAGCTCTGAACCACTCTCCCCTGACCATTTAGGCACACTCAGCCCCAGGCACCTGAATCAGGCTACTGAGCCCAGCTCCTGCTGCTCGCTGACTCCTTCCGTTATGGTTCATAGTGTCCCTGGACTCTTTTTGCATATAGATCCGGCATTCAGAGCACATTCAGCTCAAACACCTTTATCTTAAGATCCCTTGATATTATTTCCCTTGCCCCTCCATCCCACTCTTCTAAGGCTAGAAACATTATAGACCCAGGGAGGTCTCAGCTACTAACAGATTTCTGTTTCCTTTTGTCACACTCTCACAGCATTGAGGGTTTGCAGATCCCTTTTGAACCACCCTGGAGGCAAGCACTGCTCCAGCTCTGATGAAGGCAGTCTGAGGAACATAGGGATCCTCCATGGGATAATTCTCCCATCTGTCAAGCTCTCATTACCTTCCTTCCATAAATCTTTCCAGTTTGCTTTCCACACAGATGTGACAAATGCACAAATGCTCCATGTTGAGAGTGCTGCTCCCTGCCTCAGCCATTAAACTTCCACTGAAGGTAAAACATCAAGTTTACTTACATTCCTTCATGTTACACCACTTGCAGAAACGCACAGCTTTGATTACTATATAGAGCCCCATAATCTGCAACCATGTAATTGTATGTTATGCCAGTGACTTCTCTGACAACTGAACTCCTTTATGTCTGCTAGTTGCCATCCGGCAGAGTCTGACAGAGGCGTCCGGCTGACACAGAGACACCGGCTCCTGCTGGGAAAAGGGAAAGGAAGGAACAGCGAGGAGGGGAGGGGAAGGGAGGCGAGCGGAGCTGCGCTGAGCTGGGAAGTATGTGAGTCCTGTAAAAGCAGTAATGGAGAGCTGCTGAGAAAGAGGATGGGTGGAGACAGACAAGTGAAGAAGGCTTTGTGGCAGTGCTGTGATGGGAATCCTGGCAGAGCCTGCTGGAGTAGATGACTAGTGTTAAGGCACCCAGATAAATCACAGTAGGGAAATACAAGAACTGGAGCACTGATTTGGAAGTTTGTTCCCTTGAAAATGGGAATACTAGGAAGTCGAAAAAGTCAGTCAAGTCATGTGCTTTTTGTGGGTTACACATCCTTAGCAGATGTGGAAGTTTCAGATGACCAGCAGTGCATAGGCACAGGGTAAGAGAAAGGCATATAAACCCTTTGCTGATGAACTAGATTAGAGACAGAAAGCAGCTAGAGAATTGCTGCATCCTAACTTGTCTAGTCTTGGAGCACCCTTGCACATATGTGTGTGTACATGTAATGTGTTACCTTGAGAGGGCTGTGATGGGATCATTTATGCTAGAATGGAGATGCTGTGGGCTGGATGTGACAACCACGCAGGAAAGACAAGGTTTGGTTGTAAAGTTGTGAGCCGTTGCCAGACATTTGGATGGGCTGAGCTTTGTTTAGGGTCAAAGATTTGTGCTCCTTATATGCTGATAAGCTCACACAAATAGGAGTGAAGGCACTGGAATATGTCTGCTCTTCTTATTTCCTTTATACTACATGTCCCTTCCCATTGGATATGAGAGGATACCATTTCCAGCTTAGGATGCATGAGTGAAAACAAGGACAGAAAGATAAGAGAACTGTGCAAAGCCTCCTCTCTCTGTTTTTTATTACCCTTGTCATCTACCAACAGACTGACTGCTTCTCTTGCTTTTGTCTTTTTTTTCCTCTAGCATATTTGTAAATGTTATTTACTTATTGTCACTAGCTCCTTTGGGCTGTCTACTTTAATTTCACATCACAAATTGTGACTGGCAGCATTTTGTTGCTGCTGCTTTCTTTATTAATTTGTATCTTACTGCTTCAACAATAATAAACAGTTTAACCCCTCCATAATTTGTGCTCCATTTTGGATCAAAATCTCATGAGAATATTTATAGGACTCCAGCCCCAGCAGGGCTGAGAAGGAACAGCGGACGTTTGCTGTGGTGTACCCACGCTTCGGATGCACAACCTGGTACCTTTCTCATAGAGTGAAAACATACAAATGAATACCATACCAGCACTTCCACATTTCTGTTTGCATCACTAAGCGTCACCAGGAGCACATTACTAAAAGCTACTTACATTTTGCTCATACTTAGAGTCCCTGTAACTCAGTATGTTATATATACCCAAAAATAATGCTTCAACCTTAAAGCACACCAGACCCAAACTTTCTGAGTCTTGGGCAGTTCAGAAATTCTTTCTTGAGCCAATTTTACACACAGAACATCTGCCATCAAAATTAATATTCTAGTCATGTGAATGGACTCACCAAGTTTCTCCAGAGTCAACATGTCAGCTGCTTTATGTGCCATTGAACTTGCTACTTTTTATCTGTGAATATTGTAATAGAATTAGAGGCTTGACTCTTTCCCTGACTCTTTAATACTCTCTTTCTGACAGTTTTCGTTCTCAATTCTCTTAATTTGGACCATCACACTTTCTCCAACCTGATTGTAAGCCTGAATTTGATGGTCTGATTACTAAAGATTATTGAAATCATCTTCTCTTTCCACACGTAATCTTCTTTAAATAGCCATGTCTCACCATAAATAAAAGTTGTAAAAACAGATCATACCCCAGTCTTTGTACAATAATGCTAATAAAAGCAATAAAAACTTTTTTTCATGCCAAATATGTCTGTGTTTGCTGAGTAGGTATTTAACTGTGTTAAGGACATTTAATCATGTCCCAGGGATGATGAAGAAGCTATATCCTACAAAGGGAATTTCTCCAGACAAATCTGGCTATGGGGATTCCCAGAAGGCCCATGATATTGCAGTGCAGCAGTTCTGGACTTTTATTCTCCTTCACCAGCATGAACTAGAACTACTGCCTCTATCTTACAATATATTACATTAAAATGTAAAACAGATATAACTGAGGGGAATAAGAGGAAGGAAGAGAAGCCAGAAATCTGTGGTATTAACCAGGATGAATTAACTTGTTTTTAAATGTGTTTAATTCCAGCAGGCTTAAGTTAACATGTTTTAAAGCACCACTCATTTTTTTAGAAGGTATTAATTGGGATACAGGACCTGAGAGCTAAAAATAAGACTGGATAAATGTGTCTGCAAGTCAGATCAACATCTGTTAAGTAAAAATCTGCCTGTCATTGTGTCTGCTTTGTATGCCATCACTGTTGATCCCTGAGTGCAAGGACTCATGGCATTATCACAGCTTCTTTCTGTAGACCTAAGTGCTGCCCTTAACACCATTTGGTTTTTTATTATTATATAGTAGGAAAATTGAATGACTCACACTGCCCACACACACTGACTTATTCATTTGTACACAGCAGTCAGAGCCAAGGGTTGTCTAAATGATCCATATACTGTTGCTTTGAAAAAAGGCATGTTCAAATGAGATTCCCCCTGTCATTTCGAAATTACTGTTCTTGCTACTTACAAATGCATATGAGCCATCTACTCTAAGAAATAAGGTCCCTGTTTATACCGGGGCTGGTATTTCTAGTGAGGACTTTTTTTCCCATCGCATCAATTTAAAGACAAATGTATCCCTCTCTATAGAATTTGTTGCTCTAGAAATATAGAGTGAAAACATCATAAAAAGGCTATTAATGACTGTTGTTTAATTCTTAGGGGTTTTAGAGTAATTTCTTTAAAATGTTATTACATTTTTATTGAACTTGTTCAGGATTTTTAATAGATTTTAAGGCTAGAAGGGACTACTGAATCATCAAATCTGACCTCCTATATTGATCAGGGTACAAAATAGCATCCAGTTAGTCCTGTATTGAGCCCATTCCGTTTGTCTGAGTAACACATACCTTTCAGTCTCACCTCAGTCATTATAAGGAATCCCTAAGTAGAACGGCCTTTTAAAAGATATGGATAAAAATCACATTTGAGTTAGAAAGAAAAGAATCAAGGCTCTCCTCTCCCAAAAAGAAAAAAAAAAAGACAAAACTGATGACTTAAGTAAAATTCCTGTAAAGTACTTCAACACAGAGGAATATTGATTACAGAAATTCCTCTTAATAATAAATAAAGCTATAAATAGTCATCAGTTCTCTGCTAAGCGCACTGAACAGAATTAGGTCACTAAACTTTAGTACTGACAAAATCAGCTGCATGGAAGCCATAATGCTTAGGAAAAGAAATGTGAAGGGGGATTCTGTCCTGTTCTCCTGCAGCCTCCTGAGAAAGAGTCGATTAAATATTTGAGACCTTCAACACCGTGCCAGTAAGAAAGCAAGTGCAGAAGCCCACTTAATACTCACGACCAGCCTTCCATGCAATAATACAAATATTCATGTGTTCACGGCAATATGGAATTCCTCTCACCTAAATTTAGGTGTTGACTGTGTAGATGCACACATCTGAGTTAATCACCTGGGAGTCCATTTACACTCAGTGCACAGAAGTAGATACATTTTAGGTTCCCATACATTGTGGATGTTTGAGGCATCTACTATAGTATACGACAAATTGTATCCCAGAAGTGCCTAGTTTCCTTCGTTTACTTATAAAGAAAAGTGATTAGGTCAGCTATAGACATCTGCATTTGGTCAGGTAAATCTCATTCACATTGACTTAATATGAAGTGTTTCTCCAATTCACACAAAACTCTTCAATATAGTGACCATGTGATCTCCATCACGCCCTGAGATCTTGGGATAAGATGCAAACATAGCCTGGTTTTGTGCCTGACAGGTACTGCCGTCCTGCTTAGAAGAGAAAGTCATCATAAGAAATAGGCTAAAATAGTTGGTCTTTCATGGTTAGGAGCACATATCAAGTAGTAAAGAGAAAAAATGTCTGTCCATCAATAGACTTCTTTAAAGGAGAGTCCTGCAAGAAACAATTCTCTCTCCAGGCCTTGTCAGCATCTATGTGCAGCCATGAAATCATGAGGTCAGGCGATGTGGACTAAAATGCCAACCATCTAGAGACGACACACAGCACTGCTTAGCCTTTGTTATCCCCCACATTTGCTCAAATAATATCTGCATATGAGAGATAGCTGAACCCAGTGACTGAATCCTCAAACTGGCAATAAACCACACATTACTGTAAAGTATAATAGATGCAATAAGTGGCCACAACTTTGCATTTTTAAGGAAAAAGCTGGGAAGAGAGAAGGGCAAATATGCAGGAATCACTGCATATTTAAGATGGCCTAACAGTTCACCAAAATAGCTCATATTTGAAAAATAGCTGGGCAATTTGGAACCTGAGAAACACAGGGGTTATGCTGGAGGTTGTGGAACATACTTCACAAAGTTTATATTCACTGTGCAATATCCTTTCTTTGACATTACATACCCACAGTATGTAATTTAGGTTTGGATTTCTCATTCACACCAAGATCCCATGGAGTTGCATCCATCAATAATGCTTTCATCTCTGATTGGTTAAAAGCCTCCATCCTAAGCAAGTCCATCTTAGTTATATACGCTTTCATTAACTCCCATCTGGATTGTAAAAGTGTATTTTATCCGAACATAAAACAATCAGACCTTTAGAGACACCTACTACCTGATTACAGTGAACAAATCATATTACTTTCTCCACTGACTCTGCAAAATATTGAATTAAGCTCAAGATTGCAGTGTTTATTTCCAAAATACTCCATGGACTTCAGAAAGTTCTGTCACAATGAAACCTTGCACAGTAAGAAAAGAAGTTATCTGCATGAGAGAGAACTTTTCTGTGATCTAGTCTGTGGCTTCTGAATCCCACACATCATCTCACCTTCTCCTGAAAAGTGCATTGTATACCTACATAAAAATTAAAAGATTCTACCAAAAAAAAAAAGTGCATATGATTACACACATCCCTCTCTCCTGGAGATGAACTGGGAGAATAAACCCCAAACGACAAATGTTACTCATGGCGCTAAATACACAGAACTCAAATATTATGGTTTTGATGGCAGTATAAGGAATAAAACAACTGCTACAGTAGACACATTATGGATGTTGCCATCTGATAAAAATTAGCATGTTCAGATAGATTAATAATCCTGGAAATTAGAAAAATCCTTCTGTCTTTGCTACATATTATTCATCTTTTCCTGGCCTCAATTGCAGTTCTAGCTATTGGACAGACTAAAGAAAGTTTATGTGAAGTAGTTCCTTCTTCCCATAATGGAATAAAAAGGCAATAAAGACTGTGACTAACTTTCTTCTATCAGAAGCTGTAATTCTTCAGGGAGACATAAGAAGGACAGCTTTCACGCAGTTTACCTCTGCTCAGGAAGGACTCAATTCTCCACTTTGTAAGCCAGACCATTCCTGAGGTTTTATTACTAACTGAAAGATTATATCTGTAATAATATTATTTTTCTACAAGGTAGTGCCTACCAGGAATAACAGATTAAACAGTGTTCTAGCTTAGACAACTGTTAACATACACCACATGAAGTCTGTCCTGCCAGTTTCAATGATTCTGTCTGAGTGTTCCCATAGCATGTTTCACAAGCGTGCTTACCTCCTTTGCAAGCATTTTACATATAGGGAATCAAGGCCAAAAAAATAAAAGAGAGAAAACAAATAGTTTTCCCCATGTGAGACAGAAGGATGCGATTGACTAAAGATGTAAAAAATTTACTGTCTGTGGGGGACTGGTACTAGTTGTGAATTTTGGAGAGATATTAGAGATTTGTAATAATGCTGTCCCCCAAAATAGATTCTGTGTGCTCCTCTTGCTTTTTGACCACCATTAGAACAGTCTTGGCTCAGAAGTCTGGATTTCAAATTGGTTAGAGGCACTGGTCAAGTCAGAGTTCTCCGAGCGAATCTCTTATAGGGAGAAGGGTGAGCGGAGGACCTGACACCACTTAGAGCATAGCATCCCTTAACTGTGCTGCACAAGGAGACATGTCAGGGGAACAGCGACTATCACTGCTGAAACGGAATACATTGATGTCAGCATTGTCCTTGCTAGCTCGGATGCATTGCTTTCAGCTGGCATATTTATTATTAATTATTATTAAATTTATTTATTTAAGTGTGCTTTGCATAGATAGACACATTGCCAGTCACCAAGGACTTAATATCTAAATTAGCTAGGATAAACAAACGCAAGATGAAACAACACTGTAGCAGAGAGAGTGTGAGGGGATTATTAATGAAGAGAGAAAGAGAGAAGTAATTTATTCAAGTGGTGGGTTATTTAAGTGAGCCGTTAAAGAATAATTCATGGATTTTAAAAACAGACAATATGATCATTACAATTGTGGAGACCAGCCACTTTAGACTATGCAAAAAGCAGGCTTCAATTTCAAAATGGACATTTACCAAAATATCTCAAGCTAAGACTTGAAACCATCTCACACTGTTTCAAGTCTAACCTCCTATTTCCTTGACTTTTTGCTGTCTGATGAATGGAAGAAAATTCAGAGAATGAAGACAAAGAGGGTTTTCCTGACACAGCAAAACAAGGGATGGAGACAGGGAGAAGGCAGGGAAACAAACCGAGCAAGGAGGGGATGGCCCAGGCGGGCTGTTCAGAGGGAATTAGAGTACGTGCACTAGGGTGAGAACCATGTAGGTTGTTCCTAGTGAGCACAGTATTAAAGAATTTTAGTGAGCTTAGTATTATCAGGGCTGGAGGTAGGAAGTCAGTTGTGGAATTAATAATACATGTTTAGAGCAGCCGAAAAGGATAATAACTGTATCAGCAAAGCACCACTAGATAAAGATAGAAGGAATGAGTAGGGCATGAAGGCCAAATGAGATCTTAAATGTCTTTGGCTCTTTAATAAAGAAAGGTTTTTATCTGAGGTCTTTTTCATTTCTTTAGTCCAGATAGAACAGACCAGCAATTTATATCGTTTATTAGATAAACCAGCATCCATTCTTCAGTTGGTTACTAGAATTTATGTTTGAATTCTTCTAAAAAATGATCAAGCAGTAGAATTGGAAAGTACACAGGCTCCCAGGCTTTGAGGGTGAACTATTTCATTCAGAAACATCATGTAGACATACATGGCAAAAACAACTGACAAGGAAATTACATGGGTATAAGAGAATTTCCAGTGGTTGTTTTCTCTTATCTATTACCCCTTAAGTGCATTCTTGAAAGATTTCATATAATCTTGATCCTGCACTCCTCTTTGGTATCTCAAATAGAAGGCCCTTAAATTTCTTCTCATAATACCAAAACGATGCTTTAGTAGAGGTTCTCTGAAGGCCAAAATTGCTCATAAAAAATGGGAGTTTCTCATCACTTTACATCAGTGCCTGCAGATGTGTCAGTGTAGGTTAGGTAAGTCTGGCCTGTGAAGAGATGAGTCCAACCTGACCATTTTCTTAGGCTTCAGAGAAGCAATATTTAGGAACAGAAACCAAAGCTGGAATCACAAGGCAAATATTTTCACTGTCTGTTGCTCTTTTATGTGTGATATTTCTCTGCTTTCAGAAGTATGATCCCTAAAATCTTCTTGTATGACTTCAATTCAATCTCTGAAGTGTGTTTTTGTAACAAAGAAATACTGTTACCAGAATCCAGTGCCACGGGAAAAAAGTTTCCCAGTTTTTAAAGGCATGCACACACTTCCCTTTCCCTCTTGTGGTTACGTAGCTCACCTTTCTCCCTGCAAAGACAACTTGTGGCAACAAAAGCATATTCTAACATGGAAAAATGAGGTCAGAGAAACATTTGATCTCTTTTCAGCAGCTGTTTAAGAGCTATAAGTCCTGGAAACAGAAGGAGAACCATACCCATGTTACCAAACAACCCTACCAGGAATCCTTTCTATGGCAAACCACTTTAGTGTGATTCTTTTAAGCAACTACCTTCCATCCTGCTGCCTCAGAAGCCTGGCTAAGACATGTGCTTATTCTTCTTTGTTAGACTCATTCAAACACATCTGAGACACTGCTTCTCAGGCCAAAACACTTCCCCAGGGATTATATATGTATTTTATCTCAAGATTAATTAATATTCTTAATTATCTCTATCAAAAAAATGGAAGTCCAAAAAAAAAAAGCTACAGAAAGTGTCATTTTAAGTATGCACTTTTGTATGAAAACCCCAAGATTAAAGAGATTCATTTGTAATTGTGAAAAATAGTAGGAAGAAAGAAACCGTTATCAACGGCAATTGATGCAGATTGCCCACGAATAGAGCTGAAGGTTGAAGATGCATGGCTTTATTATGCCGATTCCCAGGTAGGGTGTACAGGCCCTGAGGATGAGACAATTTAACAGGCCATAGCTTTATGTTTTGAGGAAGTATAATCATAAACAAATTCTCTGCCTGGGATCTGATGCACAAAGAAAGGTATCTGTAGAGTATACAGAATGCCTGAATAGAAATACCTTCTGTAGCACTTCCTACTCCTTTCCCATGTTATCTCTATCATGGAGGCATAATCACAGACCCCACTGATATGAGAGACGTATCCCACAGCTGTACATCTACTTTGCAGGCATGAATTTACAAGGGGACGAGTGGCCCTTTATTTTATCCCCTCTCTGCTGTTCCTCCTTCACCTCAGTGTTGGGAAGTCACATGTTCCTAAAACCAGGAGTGTCCTGTGTTCCTTCTTCACCCCAGCTGAACCAGCACAACCAGCTCTATCCTCAGACCTAGAGGCCACGAAAGGGAGGCTGTGACCTTGGCAAACAAGGCCAGTTAGACCACTCGTGGACTCAAGGCATTGTCCCCGCCTCAATAAACTGTCGCATAGATGCACCACTTTAATTCAGGACTTGCTTGGGGTCTCTATCACTTACCTGAGGCATGCTAGAGTCCCTGGCCTGCCATGAAGCACATGAATTTGAAGGGAGACACTATTTGAAAGAAAGCTTTGAAAGATGATAGCCACGTTAGGCTCTTAAATGTTTCTTCCACCCATGGGGAACATACAGTTGGAATTTCCATACTATGGAAAACTAAATAGTTTCTTCCTAAAAAAACCCTATTAAATATCATTAAATAAGGCATAGAACACTTTTCTAATATATTTTAAAATAACAGTTGAATTTGAACCTTCAAATGTATTAAAAAGCTAATTTTATATAACTGGAGCCCATTTTGATGCCACATCCATTTTTATTATGGATTGTGCATGATGCTTCACATCTTGCAAGACCAAAATCTCCAGAATAACTGCTTTTACAAACTTTTTTTAACGTATCCATGTACATTGAGTCAATAAAAACCGACCACACCATGAAAAATCATGAATGTAAAAGACTAGTTCATGGAAAATAAGTTTGCTCTTCTAAAACTGAGCAGTCCCGAACATAGTTAAGGACATGCTTAACTTTGAGCACCAGCATCATTGGTTGGTCCTACTGCTGCAACATCGTTACTGGTAAATAAAATGGACCAGGGCCAGTCCTCTGCTCTTGAAGCCATAGGTGATATCAGCATCGCTTAACTCTCTTCCCCTTAAAGCAAAAGCTACGCTCAAACTCACGTAATCTCTGAACTGCCCATACACTGTCTTGGGGAGTAGTTAGTGACATGTGCCAAAGATGTGCCAAGGACTATGCTGACAATTTGACATCATGCGAACCCACAGACTAGCGTTCAGGCGTATACCTTAGCCTTATTCAATTTTCTAATAGGAGCTGTGTAGTAATATAGACGTGACCACTGAAATTATGTGAATTCTTGACCACTGTGCTGGGTGCACAAACACACAGAGCTGATCCTGATAGAACACACAGGCTTGATCCAAGACCTCCACAAGCAAGTGGAGGAACCCCCTAGACTGCCACAGAGTCTGATTTAAGCAATTAACTGATTATGTTACATTTCTGGTTTTGGTACTGGCCAGGTCTGTTTCAAGACCTCTTGAATATTTAGTGATTTTAATTTATTCTTTCATTTCTGCAAAGGAAGGTACCTGTTTTACTGATATGTAACAAAAGAAAAAAAAATTAAGTGAATTTCTGAAAAAACATATAGGAGCCATTGTTTTCTTTTAAAACATAAGGGAGTCTGAGATGGCTTGATTAGATTTTTTAAAATCCAGTAAAAGGTTAAAAAGTGAAAACAACAATAATGGGTTTTTTTCTGACAAACTTAGCTTGCAATAAAATCTATTTTTATAGAGACAAAAAGTTAGGAAAAGAAAGCACACCAAAAAGAACCTTAAGACCATTCTGCTACAAAAGTTGATTGTAAAACTGAAACTGTCTTCTTTGCAGACAAAAATATGTCTTTCAAACATTTGCAGAAGGGTTAGAGAAATAAATTAAATATAGCCAAAACAAGAGTTCCATAGTAAGTACCACAGTACCACCTTGTGGGGGAAAGACAACAGCTTCACTCTCAGTATGGATTTCCTCCACTGAACAGTTTGTTGCAGGAAATACTTATAATATAAACATAAAATTCCAGCTGAGAAAAATGAAATAGATTCAGGAACCAGAAACATATTTTATGCACGATTTCTTCCAGTGTCAAATTACTTCTTTTGAAGAATTCATGTTCCTATCAAAAATTTTTAAGAGGGCTAATACAAAAACTTAAATGTCTCCTTTTAAATTTGTGTGCATTTCTTTCTTGGCTTCCATTTTGCTGCAGATGTATTTCTCCAGTTACGTTGAATCAAGAGAACAATCATATCAGGCATGTCAAGTTCAGCCCCCACAAAAGTTTCCATAAAGTTAAAGGTTATGACATAAAGGTACTAATCCGAGGATCTTTGAGATGATATTTCTTATTGCTTTTCTGCAACTGATGTAGAGATTAGAGACAGTAATATTCCTGAGTATCTTTGAAGAAATAAGGATATTTATCAAATACTCAGATGCCCAAAGGAAACTATCACCTGCTTTTGTTCATTTCTTTTACACAGTGGAAGGAATTTGAATGATTAAGTCATTGCTGACTGCCAGAAGAAACTGTCACCCACCCATTATATTTTAAGAGCTCTATTAAACAAAATTTTCATGCTTCTAAATATAACTTCTTAAGGGCTTCTGTGAATGTAATGCCCCTAATAAGAACAGCAACTAGCCCTTCCTTTCCTAAGTGGTTTGTGTTGGCCAAACATTGTGATGGCTTCCCTCCTGCATTGCACCAATGGGCAGCACTCTCATCATTAACTGTGCCTGACATCGCATTTGGGGTATTCTTAAGGGAGGAGTGACTATTGTGATAAACTGTGCCAAAGCAGGTTTAATTTTCTTTAACTTAATGTTGTCTTCAGAGGGTATTTGTTTCGAGTATTTTGGGGGGGCATTTTTGTTTGTTTTGGGTTTTTTACTATACAAAAGAAGACTTAAACATGATTTCATTCAAGCTGTGAAAAACCTCCCATTGATGGAAAGAGTGCAGGATCAAACCCATAAGAAACAGAATGAAATTGTTTTCAGATATACTTTTCACATGTCTAAAGTTCAGGGGGCTGATGCAGCTGCAGCTATAGTCTACCAAGAGGCTGACAGTGGCATTAGCTGGGACTGGGCTCAGATCCCTAGGGTGGGCTTCCTCTCACCTCACTTTAGGTAACGAGAAGTTAGAGGCTTAATCCAGTTGCCCACATACCTATGTAGTGTCTTTTCAGATGCTCCAGGATACCCTGCCTGGGCCTTCAGATGATGCCCCAGAAGGAGCATCCCATCAGTCCTATGTCACATTTGCCAGCCCCATGTAGATGTCTCAGACATCTTTGGGGGCCTCCAATGTCATTAGATGGCTGTGGGTGGGAAGCTGAACCCAACCATAGCTGTCTGCTCAAACTTTGTCATACAGGCTCCCTCTACAGTCAGTAGAGAAAGAGACACCTCCAAATGGTAATTCATCACACCCTGAGATACACATCTATCACAGGTGGGAATAAATGCCCTTGAAGATGCCTATCTCTCCTTACAGACCAAAGAAGGGACTTGGAAACCACAAGTCTAACTTTCAGGTGACCACATTGAGCTGAGATGATAAATCCCAAACTTAATGTATAATTGAGTATAGACTTTCTCCCTGTTTTTGCATCCTGCTAAAACACTACAGGCTGCTCATTGTACATATGATTGTGATAATGTGACCTGAACTGTACTTTATACATTGTGCCATAAGCCACAGAGAAAGCATATCAGACAGTTAGCTCAGGTCCCCTCAATAGCAATGGCAGTGAATCCTGCCTTAATCAGCAGTAGCAACAACTGTGATCTGATTGCCAGGTTCATGTGCAGGAGCAATGCTTCTATACCCCTCCACCCTTTTGGGATCCCATGCTCCATGGACTTACTGTCCCTCTGCACTCTCTTCCCAACCCAGGACTGCAACTCCAGTCCACAGAACCTCTCTCCTCCGAACATGTTTTTCAGCTGACACAAAACCGATGCCTGCTGTGTGCCTCCTACCCCCACACGCTCCACCTCCACAAATCAATGCCTCAAAATCATGGGCTCTCCTGAATGCCCCAGGTTCAGTCCCCACACTCCAGCCTCAGTCAGGCTGGATAGGTCTCAGATCTTGGGAGAGCATACTTATGGCTGCTGCCGTCACCTGGCACATTTCTTTCAAGTGACTGTTGTGCCAGTAACACTATATGTCCTATAGTCTAGGAGATCAAGAGACTTTCTAGGATAAAAATTAGGCAAGTCTCAAAGTAACCATTTCAGGCTGGCTGTGAATCTACACATCAGCTATGTTCTGAGTTTTCCATCACAACCATGAGGTCTCCATACCTCCATGTTTTATAATTAATACAGACTTAGCTTCTCAGGGTCACATCGAGGAAGATGAATTGGATAACGAAATACCTGACCCCAGAAAGAAGTGATTTGGGCAGTGGTATTGGTTTGCATTTGAACGCAGGCTCTTCCTAGCTGTAACAAGAGAATAGTTGCAGAGTGCCATGCAGCCACAGTAGTGGTGAAGAGGCTGTGCAACCATGCCACCCCTCCTCCGTGACATGACACTAGGCAGTACTAGCATCTCAGCTTGACAAATGAGCCACTGAACTGAAACACTTGCCTGCTCTATTTTTCTTAGCTTTCCTTTTTTTTTAATTGCTTATCTTTAATATTCTGGTTTGGTCTAGGGCTTTTGCAAGAAAATCAAACTAAAATCTGTGCTGGGTTGACCAACAGGAGACAGAAGAAGCTGGTATCATTGTGAGCCCTTCCTATCTAATAGTTCAGTCTTTGTGCAATAGACCAGCATTCAAATTCTTTTTCTATCCGAGAGGATTCAAACATTCATCTCCCAAAGATGCCATTAAGCACCACTTTTAGGGTATTTTGAATTAAGTGTCCTTCCTCCTCTTGTTCCACTTTGCATAAAATACTTAAAAATTAATTGAGTCAGGGAGAACCATGCATTCTTTGGAATCCTTCCCTTGCTCCAATAAATTGCTGACCACAAAGAGTGGAAGAGCATCACGAGGAATGATTGAGAGTATCTCCCATGCAGAACATTCAGTATCTTTGTGGCTAGACTTTTCTGCTAAAAAGTGGAATCTACAGGTTAAAATTCCCTTAAATCTTAGAGAAATTGAGCCTTGTTAGAGGGAGTAAATTTATAGACTAGTAGTTATAGAGAACAATAATTTTACATTTAGCAGTTTCGTCTATGTTGAGAGGGAGTTCTCTTAAGTGTCACTGATATCTAACCCACTGGTCTGGTACCAAGGAAAAGATATATTTGTGCTCACTGAAAATGTATATGCTTAGATGCTAGAACTTGTTGAGGTTTTGCCAGAAATTAGGTCTCAGTAAGTTCATTGGCTCAGCACTTCGATTACATTGATCTGGCTGTTAACGTAATGCCTATAATGATGGGTTGAAGAACCATTGTGTTCATGAAGTACTCACTTACTGATCATGGTCAAGTACGATCTGACTAGAAGTTTTTAGGAGTGAAGTTAAATTTCAGAAAATCTTTTGCCAGTTCCGGTCATATGGTGAGTATGTGATCTCATTAAATTGGGAGCATCATGTGTCTTGTGTTCCTAGAAAACTGGAAGACAATGTCCATACTGCATTATCAACAGGTGATACAACAGCATGAGCAGCTTATTTCCTTCTTCTATGATTGTTTGCTTTATTCTACCACCACCGGTAGAGAACATGGTATGTTTTTAACCCACCAGCATATTTGACTGAGGTACTTTAGCTCTGCATGCTCCTTGTTTCTGTCAATTCTAGTTGGTACAAAATCAGAAACTAAGCACAGAGGGACTCTACTCCTATTTCTCATTTAAATAGCAGAGTAGATCTTCTAGGAGAACAGAAATATTTTGAAGACAAGTTCCTCATTTAGAAAAGGCTTTCTTAAGCAGGCACTCAGGCTACGTTAGACCTTATCCTTCTCATGTGATCAAAGTCATGAGCACTTTCTCCTCCTACTTTTAGTCCACCATTCCAGCATTTTGTGGTACTCCACCAATTTGTGTGCGTCTTGCATAAAACATTTAAGTCTGTCATCTTCCTCTTCTAATATTGGTTACAAATCATACTTCCCTCCTCTTGTTCTGATTCATTCATTTCTGAAGTTCATGCCACAAAGGTGAAAAAGAGATTGATATTCCTTCTCCAGGAATCTCAGAAAAAAAAAAAATCCCCTCTCCTTCCAAACTACCTTGTGTATCAAAACAAGGTCTTACTCAGATACTTCTGTCAGTATTATTTTTACTTCATCTTAAGAACATAGCAGTTCTTTCCAACACATACTCCGCTATAAAAAAGACCATGGTAAGAATTAGTTTTATTATTTACACTTTTAATGGCACTTGTTAGGCCAAAATATGATTGGAAGAGACTTGCTTATGCAATGAATCCAGTACTCCACTCTCCCAGGTACTTATGTCAAATAAACAATTTCACTGATCAGGCACCATCCAGCTAAGATACTGTTTGCCATCTTGGTTAGAAACCTTCTTCAAGTTTCCAATTTACATTTATTAACAGTATCCTAGTGCGAACCTTTCCTTTTGCTTGAACATCATTTTTCCACCACTGTTGTTTGTCTTCCCTATATCATTATCTTTCCAATCTTTTTAAATAGGCTACATATATCCTCTCTGCCTTTGTTTTGCTAGGTTAAGCGTTGTTTTATTTCCCTGCTGTGGTAAGTCCTATCTTATGTAGACCATCTTTAGTAGCTTTTTTCAAAAACTAGTTCAGTCTCAATTGATTTTTCTTAGGACACAGATAACCAGCACTGTGGAGTCTTTCAGATGAGGTCTCAAGAGGATGTTGTACAGCTTCATTGGATATACATATGGGATATCCAAACTTGAACCTTTTTCTAGGCACATCATCTTGAAGATCCATAGTCCTCCTAAAACCAGTTAAAACATGCAAGTTGTATTCTTCTTCATCTGCTCCCCATAAGTCTGTTGTAGGATAACATGATGTTATGTGTCCTTAAATTACTTCATGAGCTTGCACTCTAAAATTTTAAATTTTGCCCACTTCTCTTTCTCTTGTCCTTGGAGTCACCTAATTTTTCCCAGACGATGTTCCTGTCCTCTTCTCCATTAACCATGCTGTCTCAATTTGTGTCACCAGAAAGTATCACTGTCACTCTCCTATTCTTTTGTCAACTTCATTAATGGAATTATTAAGATTAACAAGATTGATCTCAAAACTGAATCTTGAGAAAATCTATTAGTAACTTCTCTCCATTCCCGTACTTCCCTTTTGACAGTCCCCATTGTCTTCTGACTACTCCCATAGCCATTTCCTTACCTACTTTCAGTTCTTTTAATGATTCTTATCATGTCCAGCTTAATTAATAATTTCCCACAAGGTAATATATCAAATGCAAACCAGATAGAATAGTTCTATTCCATTTCCTTTGCCTAAAAATATCACAGAATTTATCAAAAATGATCTTGTGTAAATCTGAGATAATCTACCTTTGATTAAAAAGATGAGACATTTTATTCCATTTGCTTCCATATTATTATTCTCTCCTTCAAATTTTGTTTTAAAGCCTTATTTTAAAGCCTACCGAGCGCAGACCAACATGTATGCAGATGCCTGGACCACTTTGCACCTTTCTTAAATACCTTTGCTCTTTTACAGTTACCCAACAACATTTCTGCCTTTCCTTAAAATATTTCCTACTGCAATTTCCATGTATCATGTCTTTCAGAACTCTGTAGTGAAGATGAGCCAGTCTACTGTTGTCCGTCTCTCCTTCCTGTCTGACTGTATTAAATGCTTTAATCTTGAACATATCTTTTTCCCATTAGTCACTCAGCCAGTCAGCCCATTCCAGTTGCTGCCTGTTGCCAGGTGCAACTTGGAAAAAAATCTGAATTCAGTTTTGGAACCACATCTAGATCATCTTTCACCTTTACTTTGCCCTTACTGCACAATGGCTGTGCTCTCTTGGGGGTTTAGGCTGCTGGAAAACTTTCAGAGATATAACATGCCTCAGAGTAAGAGGCAAAGCAAGGTTCAGAAAAACTTGAGACCATCTGAGTTCCAGTAATTTTCACACAAGGGAGCTTCCTCTTTCCTTGTTCCCAAGTGCATATACTTCCTTGCATATTGTTGTATTCGGTATTTAGCAAAGCAAGCCACACATTTAGTTTGCAAGGCTTTGGCTTTTTTCCCAATACATATGTTTTAGTGTAAATAATAAAGAATACCTCAATTGAAGGAATTTGAATAAACTCATACCTTTTTAGAAGATTTTACTCAGTGCGGGGAATTCTCTGCTGAAAGGAAAAGAAGTAGTAAGAAAACACAAAGCACATTGTGGCTGCTCTCTTCATGGTCTCAGCAGAAAATACCTCTGTGCTGCTTTGCAACAGTTTCACTAATGCAGGGCAGAATCGGTGATATGATTGAGATTCATAGTGAAATTTGACATAGACAAAATGTTGCAACCTGCTGTTGGGAAATCCTAACATAAGAGCGAAGAAGCTACATGAGAAGAGTGGATTAGGTAAGAACTCCACCATGCTGAACAGCAGAAAAACTTTCAATATCATTGGGGTGATCTGTCCTCATGAGATATTTACACTGCACCCAGACTGGAACGTGAAGTGGGGTTCTTTCAGGTCTCTCCCCGTTGGTTTTGTATGGCACGCATGCTTTATGGTGTGCCTCATATTACTCATCACCAGACATGCTGTGGCATCATACTTGCAAGGCAATGCACAACAGAGTTCATCCACAAGTCCTTGTCACTCAGTCCTCCAGACTAGTTCCCCTCCTGTTAACTCCTGCAGACTTTCTTTGTACAGTGTGCATCCTGATACTTTCCAACACACAGATGAGACAAGGCTAATAACTCACAACCACATCTATGGCTGTTGTAAAGGTCTTTAATCACACAGGATTCCCATGAACTGAAATGACATAGCTTCCACATTCCAGTTTCATTTATTTCTAACATTTACATGGCAATATTGGACAAAAGAAAATAAAGTCAGTCTTGTCAGGAACTTGAACTATTCCTGTGCTTGAAGTTAAAAACGTTCTGGAACCTTTCTTATCATAGGTATGCCAGTTGTTGAGACCACCCAACACCTTTCGCTATTGCTTTCCAGTGTCATTCTTCTGCTGCCTAAACTTAGATGTTTTAACCAATTGAACAAAAATTGTGTAAACTAAATATCTGACACAAGGTGAAATCTTTTGAAAGCAGAAACTACTTAGCTGTTTTTCTAAATTAGGTTAGCATAAAACATGGCGGTTTGCTCTTCTTAAAAAAAACCTACAATAGTTACCTGAGGAAATTTTAAGAGAGCTGGAACCTGAAATTTGACAGAGGGTGGCCATGAAAACACAGATGTGTCTCTCTTCATGAAAATGTGCCCAAATTGTAAGATTCTGTAAATTGTGTTTAAATTTTAGGTAAGATACTCAGATGTTAGGGCTAAGTCTCAGGCCCATTAAGCTGGCCATGTAGACTTACTTATATTTTATAAGACCTACTGCATATCTTCTGAAAAATACAGTTCTTAAACCTGGTCCACAATGGCAGGATAGCTATAAAAATCTCAGTTTGGGGCATTTATTTCTGCTCTGACCATGGTATCCTGAGACTTCACACAATCTTTAAGACCTTAACTTCCTTCTAATGTAATTTCTTTTCACTGTTAGTGATAGGCAATTGGGAAACAGAATCCAGGCTTCCTAAATTCCAGGTTTTTCTTCCAAACACAAGAGCAGCTTTTCTCCCAGATAAACACAGGCTGTAATGGATGCAGTTGGAGTGCTTTTGTTTTCTGTTACCTTTCAAATGTGTTTTTGAATACATATTTAAAATGTTCTATTTTGGGAGTGTTCAAGTTATACCTAGTCCTCAAACCCAACACACAGCTAATTAAGATTGTGTCAGTCAGAAAAGAAAAAGTAGTAACCATAAAAACTGCAACATCCTCAAAACCCTATCTGATCTTCGCAACGGTGACATTTTGATAATGATGATGATATTGCTTTTGCAAGAGTGAGAACTCATTATTTTTGAGATACATATTTCTACATCAATTTCTGAAAGGAAATGAACCTTACAAACAGCTCTAATTGGAATGCTCTCCTCTGTGCTCTTAATTCTCATCGAAAAAAAAAAAGGCTAACAGCACCACTGTTAATAGCACCACTAAAATATAAAAGACAGCAACTGCCACTTGCTTGATATATATCTTCAAGAGGCCTGTGAAACATAAAGCCAAATATTCTGTTAATTTTACCAGAGATCACCACCTGCCACCAAAAGTACACCACCATCAGCCATCTATCCAAAAAACACTAATGTATTTCCCCTTCCCCAGTACATAGTACACATGCCCAAATCCAAAAAAATGTTTTAAGTTCAGAATCCCAGCCTAACACCAGACTCAAGTTTGCAGTTCCATCTGAAAACCAGGAGTGATGGATTTCCACACATTCTTTTCTTCGTTCTTTTCCTTGACATTCGTTGACTTCATGCATTGGCTGCTGTGAATGCCTTCTTTAAGAGTTTAGGGGACTGAAGCAATTTGTTCGGCACTGAATTTCTGAAAGGTGTCTAAATATTAGGAGTCTGTTTTCAATCTGGCCTGCAATTTCCCAGTACCTCAGAAATCTATACTCTCGATCCTCTGAAAACAAATATATTGCATCCTCAGCACCTGAAATAGTAGTAGCAGCTTATACAACAGTGATATGCTTTTCCTTTAAGAAGGAAATTCCTTCAAGTCCTAAGGTCTACGTACAAACCAGGCCACTCTGCGACTCCATGTCATGGTATGATCAAGATGTGCACTAATGGTGGCTTTCACGGCCATGAAATTCAAACATACACCTGGGGATAAGCTGCTGCTAGATCTGAATCATCCAGAGACAACATATCTGGAGAGCACCAGGGCCAACAGCAATATCTAGATTTAAATGCAACCTCTGAGAAACTAGGGCCCCTGATTAATCCCATTGCTGGATCAAGCATGTATTAACCAGATTTGGGGTTATGTGGAACCTTCTCAATTCTAACAGAAGCCTCTCTAATCATTCTACACTGAGCAACATATGAAAATCAAAAAGCAACAGGAATTCAGTGTGTTCAGTACACAAGTCTGCCCCCCATGCACACACAGATCAGTTGCACAACATAATCACGCCGGTCCAACCTGTTCTGGAGACTAGTCTCAGCTTGCACACAACATAGAGTCAACTGGTATAGGCACCATGACTGCTGGTCTGGGATTTCCAGATTGCTATACATTTGGAAATCCTGGTCAAATTACTTTGGGTGAAAGAAAAAGGCAAGAAGGTAGCAGATAACCCAAAGGGACAAGCTATCACAAAAAGCAGCAGCTCTGACAGAAGCGCTTTTAGTTTAGCTTTCCTAGCAACATCTGAACCATCGCTGCCCTTACTCCTCCTTGATCTTTTTCCCAGTTAATTGCCTGCGCAGCTTCTTCAGGTCAGCTCCGTAAATTAGCTCTCTCTCATTTACATGATTTACTGAGAGGTATAAACATTCATTAGCATTTTTAGCGCAGGAAGATTTAGGAAAGCTTACGAGATCGACTAAAATTACATACTATTGATAGTATTTTATAATAACCCAACATTGTGTATATAGTACTGAGGCTAAACATACCGAAAGGAAGTCTGTTGCACAGCTGTTTCGGTGAAACACAGTAGTAGAAACACATCCACTTCACCCCAGCATTGTTCCTAAGGACTCAACCGAGGCGGTTTAGCACCAGGACACGGATGTGTCGCCCAAGCCAAGAGCGTCCGTGGCCACGAGCTGCTAGTGACAGTGGGCTTGGGTTTCCATTAGATGTGGGCCGGGGAAAGGAGGAGGGGGGGGTTAAGGTGACATTCCCGAGTCCTGCCCCTGTATTGCCGTGCGTTTACACCCTTGACTACCCCCTGCTCCGCCACCACCCTCCTCCACACGTTTCCCTCTGAGGAAAAACCGCTGCGGAGCGAAAGCGCCCTCACTTCGTGCCGCGCTTCCCCCTGGGCCGCTTCGCCCCGTCCCTGTTTCCCTCCAAGCCGCGCGTCCCCCGTGCGTCCACCTCAGCCCAAGGGGACGGGAAGGAAACGGGAAAGGGCACGTCCAAAGCGGGGCACGTCCAAAGCGCCCCCGCCCGCCGCGGGCACCTTCTCTGCCGCCCCCGCGGCGACCCCGGCAGCGCCCCCGCGGCCAGCGCACGAAGAGCAAGCGGCGGCAGCGGGCCGCGGCCGGCGGCGGCTCGCCCTGGCGGGGCGGGCGGTGGGCGGCGCAGAGGCGGGCGCCACGGCCCCGCGGCGGCAGCCTGAGGAGCAGCGGCTGCCGGAGCGGCCCCTGCTCGGCCCGGCCCGGCCCGGCCCCGCCCCGCCGGCAGCAGGAAGCGGCGCTGATGTCGGCCGCGGTGCGGCGCTGAGCGGTTCCGCCACCCCCGCCCGCTGCTGCCGCCGCCGCCGGGGGCGGCCCCCGCGGCGCCCCCTTCCCGCCGCCGCCGGGGACGCGCCGCCTGGCGCCTCGCAGGCTCCGCGGAGGCCGCGGCCTAGGGCAGCCGGCGCGGGCAGGCGCGGGATGCGGAGCGGGGCCGCCGGCGGGGCCGCCGCCCTCCGCCGCTGAGGCCCGCGGCCGCCGCGGATGCGGCCTCGCCCCGCGCGGCGGCCCAGGAGGCGCCTCGGCGCGGCCCTCGGCCCGCAGCGCCGGCGCGTAGCCCCGCCGCGCGGCCCGGCCCGGCCCCGGCGCCGCGAGGAGGGATGTCTGCTGCCGCCTCCGCGGACATGATCGAGACCCCCCCCGTCCTCAACTTCGAGGAGATCGACTACAAGGAGATCGAGGTGGAGGAGGTGAGTGAGGCCCGGCGGAGGGGCCGCCCCGGCCCGGCGCCCGCGGGGCCCGGCCGCGCTGCCCCGCGCCGCGGCGGGGCCTCCGCACTTACCTGCCGCCTGTTTTTCTCTCTGCTCCGGATGCTCCGCCGGGCTGGCACAGGCGCCGGGGTGCCGCGGAGCCCGGTTAGCCCAGCCCTGACCCGGGAGTTGGGTGGTGTAACGCGGCTTTTGGCTTCTTCAGGACGTTTTAACCTGGTGGCGAGCACCGTTGTTGCCAGAGGGGAGCGTTAATTCTGATTTTTTTTCCTTTTGAGTCTCTGTTTCTGTCCGCCCCTGCTTTTTCTTCTGCCATCCACCTCAATGATTACACATCTAAAATTGGCACGCTGCTGTTAATTATTTTCCTGCGTTTAAGGCTATGTTAGGTGAAAGGGCATATACCTCTTCATTTGCTTATTTATTTATTTATTTTAGTGCAGGCTGTTGGTGTGGCAGTCATGGGTCCATAACGTTTCAATTTGCGACCTGCACATACTGCACAGGAAGTGATGTTCGGTTTAGTTCAGACATTCAGCATAGTTTGAAGAAAGTATTTCTTCCTCGTGTGTGGAAAGTTTCATGGTAAAATTGATGCTTGAAATTCTTTGAGGCCAGAACTGGATGGGTAAAGTACAGAATTTCTAACATCTTGTCTGTCTAAATTTCTTGTAAAAGCAGGATGGATGTGAATAGAGCATATCTTGTAGCTTTACTAAAGGGCTCAGTACATACATAGTGCGGGGTTTGTTAAGTCTCCCTACCTCACAAGATATTCTTATCAGGTGAGAAAAATTCAACAACAAGGTTTCCACTGGAATAAAGTTGTTTCACACAGCCCCATGCTATGTATTTGGTGAGGTCAACTTGTAGAGCCTTGACATAATGGACATCCAAGACTGCTCAAACAGGCTTTGTGCTTTTATTCTTAGATTAACATCTTCCTCAGTAATAATTAATCTCTTTTTCTTAAAACATTTCTGTGGAAGTGAATTTAGTTTTGTGTAGTAGCTTTTATATGTTTAACAACCACATTCTTGAAGTGGTTTGTTGCATATTATGTTTGTAATTATTGTACTGTGCTCACATGATCTTGGAGAGTTCACAGAATGTAAAGTTTGTAGTATTTCTGTGGAACACTAGAGTACTTTCTTTTTTTTTCTTTCCTTTCTTTCCTTTCTTTCCTTTCTTTCCTTTCTTTCCTTTCTTTCCTTTCTTTCCTTTCTTTCCTTTCTTTCCTTTCTTTCCTTTCTTTCCTTTCTTTCCTTTCTTTCCTTTCTTTCCTTTCTTTCCTTTCTTTCCTTTCTTTCCTTTCTTTCCAATAGCGTCATGGCAACTTCAATTTTTCACCATAGCAGACAGTGGAAATCAGCAGAAGATAAACTGCCTTGCAAAGGAGTACCTTTTCCCCTTTGCGTAGATATGGCAATCATGATCATTCTTTATTCTGTAGGTCTGATTATTCCTCTTCCCATTATGCATGTAACTGTTTTGAAGCGAGAGAATTTTATGGTGCTCAGGAACTGAAAGTATTTTTGCATTTGATGTATACTGACATTTGTGTAATACTTAACAAAACACAGGGATCACATCACATACTTTTGGAGAAATGGCTTGCTTTACCCGAAGAAGAAAATAAAGTTCATAGGAATTTAGAGATCATAAAAAGGTACCCAGGGATGTCTCATAAAAGTGAGTAGCACATATAATATGTTACACATAGCACTTTGAACAAATAAAACATTATACAAATTTTTAATCCTCATAGCACTCTTGGGAAGGCTGTTAGCAAGGATTATATTGGCATTTTACTTGTAGGAAACGGAGCCGCGTAATGTGTAGTTGGTGTAACTGAAGTTTATCCTTCTAAGGTTTAATGTTCAGAACTTGGCCATGTCCTGCACGGTCACCTAGCACCTGCAGAGACAGGAATATATGCACAAAAACATACGTATAGATGATGCTCAAGCCATAATTTATGGTTTATTTAACTATATTGTTGCGTTATCATCAAAATAGCTTCTCTGTTAGAGATGACCAATCTCATGTAACGCAAGCAGGAGAGCTGTTGACGAAAGTGTTACTTCATGAGAAAATTTGGCAATTGTTGCAGCATTTTGCTCTTTGTACCTGTCCTACCAGAAATTCTTACTAGGCAATTGGGATGCTGTAGTGCTGTGCATAGTCGAAATGTCATTGCACAGAGGAGGAAATAAGATCTATTTTGCAATAAAACAGGTGAACTAGAAACCATGTTACTCCTTGCTTTTCTTGACTGTGGGTGTTAACCTCTTAATGTCATGCATTTTCAGAGCACATAATCAACTTTGCAGGCATAACATACATTGTAAGTGAGGATTTGCTATGCTGTTCCTGCGAACTCAGAAATTTTCAAGGATTTTTGAATGGCTATAAGGACTCAAAATGGCCAAATTTTAAAGTATTTTATGACATTTAGATCAGATGTTTCAAAACAGAGTGTCAACAGATCTATACTGGAAACTCAAATGAATGCTTGTATAATCACAGCTTTGCTGTTGTATTATCAAGGCTGTCTTGTCAGCAGATAGCAGTTCCACTCTGCCACTGGTTTATTAATAGATATTGAAGTTCTGGAATACTTGTAGGCCCTGAGTCCTTGCTAATAAATTTACAATCTATAAGTGCACTTTCATTTTGGTTTGGCTGAGCTCTACTGGGTAATATCATGAATATACCGTATTTTGTTTTCGCTATCATGTGCGTGACTATAATACGGAAGTAGCACTGTAGGATAGTTATAAGTCAAGTATGTCTCCTACTTCAGGCTGCCTTTTCGTTATTTAAGGGTTGAAATAAAATGTAGAGATAATTATTACTAGTGAGTCAGAATCAAATCAAAATTACGTGACACAGTGGGAGCATGTTCAAAACTAGAAGGGGAAAAACAACTCAAAACTTGAGTTCAACAGAAATATTCCCTACTTTAACATGCCAATTTTTGGTTGTGTGAATGTCTTCTGTTAAGTTTTCATGTATTACACAGTCAAACATTAGAAACTGAGGGAATAAACTACAGAATTTATCTGCGAACTTAATATAACTGAAATTAATTTAACAATAAAAAGCCCTGTAGCTCTATTTTGGATAGATTAAATGAAAGATTCTAAAGTACTGCTGTCCTGTTCCCACAAGACCTTTCACACCCAAGCTGCGAGCAGGCTTTGGTTGTGAATTGTCCTGGCAGCCTGCTCCCTGCCACTCTTTCCTGAAAATCCCACAGCCATCATGTAACTTGATAACAGTCCCATACACGACCAAAATGCAGACCCCTTCATCACATGATGTGTGTTGGCCTTAGGCTGCACGGCCAAAAGATGCAGGTCTGGTCATGTACACTGTGGCCCTGCCCCGTCACTGCCTGATGTAGACCAGCTGAAAACCATTGCCATGTTTGCACAGTTGCAAGTTACTCTTGAACTATCTGGAAGCATAAATTATTTGAAAGCTGTTGTTTAACGTTGTCCTGATACACTGTGATATACGTTGATGTTTATTTCCCACAATCTATTTGAACAGCCATAGTTAATTGTAAGGGGATTTGGGGAAGCGTTTTTTTAAGATTCACAGGTAAGAGCTCTAAGTATTTATTTTAGAAAATCTACTTAAGATGCCAGCAACTAAGGATGGGCTAATTATGGTATGTTCCCCTACATTAAACATTTTTGACCTATGAATTTCATTGACTAAGAAGTGTGCTGAGAATTGTATGCATTCCTTGCAATGACGGAGCAGTTCAGAGATGAGAGAATGGTGTAATAGAGCAAGACAACTGATTTTTGTTCCGCTTTATAAATAGTTTAAAAAGTTGACGAGATGCAGTGACCAATTACGTCCACTGTTGTACAAAGTAAAGGTGGTTCATATAAACTGCTGCTGAACATGGAACTGATAGTACCTTCTTATTTAACTTGGTTTATAAAACCAAAAATCCCTGAAGGACTGTGTCTAGTTGTAGAATATCCATTCTAAAAATAATCTGCAAAATTGGAAGAAGTTTAGAAGAGGACTGAAGGAGTGATTTGAGATCTGAACAATATTTTTTTGACTTGAGTACGTGAGGTTTGGTTTTAAAGAACCAAATGTGTTAATCAGAATTGAATCTGACATAAGTAGCATCTGCAACTTCTCAGCCATTTTCAGAAAGGAAGCCATAAAGGTGCTAAGTTGGGCATCTGGAAGCAAAGATGAAAAAATGAGTAGATGGTCAAAACCTGAGCCTTAATTTCTGTAATTTAGTTTAGATAACTTTCTGATTTTATTCAAATCAGTGTTTAAATTTTGTTTAGCTATAGCAGCAGCAGATGTTCCTTATTCATCTACATAAGAAAATAGCTGTAATGTAAACTAGAGTTTGCATATAAAGCATAAGTTACACAACACCAATTGCATGTGGGTGATTTTAGCATGCAGTAAGTGTTAGTAAACCATTAATAATCTAAACTTTATGTAAAATTTTATTTATTTGTACACATGCAAATTGGTTGAATGAATCAGATTGCTTTCTGTAAAACATACTGATATTTCAGTCATAAAGAATGCTTGGGAAAGAAACCTGACAGTAACAGGGCTTTTGTATCCCAGCGATGAAAACAGGACATGTATCTATTAGATAGCAATAAATTGCCATGTCTAGCAGCAGCTAAGGTCACAACTGAATGACAATGTAACTGTTATCAGAAATAAAGGGCTTTCCCTAGGGAAAAAACCTAAAACAACAGTACAATCCTTCTGTGTCCTGTATTTATCCCACCCAGCAGATTCTAGCAATACTTTACTGACTGCTGAATGATTATTTATTTCTCAAAGACCAGTAATTTTAGACTGTGACAGACCAGCAAGCCAAATTTTCATACTGGAGTCTTTCACCCCGAGTGCTTAATCACCCCATACTTTGTGTTTAAAATGAGAATTTCCTGTCTAGGCTGCTGTAACAGAAAAAATTGGTCCATAATAGAACATGAGACAAGTGCTTTGTTAATATTTTTAAATTACTGGTCATTAAAATGAATTTAATTCTTGAGACAGATATGTAAAAGGCTGTTCAGTGTATAACAAGCTGGGATTAAAGTATAACCTGATAAACTCTTATCTGTGCTCGAGGCACACACATCTCTTAGAATGAGTGAGCTATCTAAATGTTAATAATATCTTTAGAAAGAGTTATGTGTTTACAGCAAAAAAGAGTTTGTGGAATCACCCATAGTTTCAGGAAGATGCGTGATGATACTTTGGTGCTCCATAAGCATTTTCTAAAGAAGTTGAAAAGAGAATGATTTTTAAGACAGAACTAAGTCATGTAGTGGGATCACTGAACAGCAGCAGTGCAGTGTTGTACAGCTCTATTAGATGATGTCCTAAACAAGAACTATATCAGTTTGTGGCAATCATAAGTTATGTCTGTTTATTAAGAATCTAAGTTGCTTTTTAATGAATGGATTTTAATTTAGACATCTGTTTTCTTACAAAGTTTTGCATAGGTCTTTTACCTTTTGGCAAACTTTTCTAGTTGCCAAATTTAAAGTTTATTTCACTTAAAATTAGTGGGATTGCTGACTGGTTGGGGTTTTTTGTTGCTTTGAGGTTGGGGTTTTTTGGATTGTTCTACAAATCCCAGAAAGGGAAAGTGGTGCTTAGAACTGAGTTGAATTTTGAGAATATTTGAGTATAAATAAATGTAACTAGTCAGAGAAGCTAGCTGTAAAGAACTGGCAAATCTGAGCCCCTTCCTAAAGCTGCTGCAAGCATATTGGCTGCAGTCATTTGTGGTGTGAGGCCTATTTGCCTCAACTTGCCTAATAAAGTGCAGCAAACACCGAGGAATCAAACCTGGAATTTGACTGGTTGAATGAATAAAGAGGATGATGGACATAAATTTTAGGGGCTCTAAACTGTTGTTCATGGGTTCTTTAGGTACTTCAGTATTTTTTTTTTTTTAATCTATATACTTTCCATGTGTAGTAAGGGCAGATGTGTGAAAACCTGAAAATAATAGTATGCTCTATTGGTACTGCTGGAACCAGTATATACAAAAAATAGAAGATGCTAAAATTAAAAATGTGTTTCAGTTTTCACACAGTATTGATGAGTATATATTTTTCTCAGTCTTGCATTGTGTCTGAGGCTTAGAGAGATCCAAAAGTTCAGTTTGCATGAACCTTTCATTCTCAAATATGCCAATAACTAAAGGGACAGATAGATATTAAAGATAATTTAGAGATTGCTTCCTGTTGGGAAGCACAGGTTTTACTGATTTTGGAGGAGGGCTGGTTTGGGGGGGGTGGTTTTGGTTTTTTGTTTTGTTTTGTTTTTGGAACTTGCTCTCTTGCTCCCCCAAATCATTTTATTGCTGTATTATATGTTCAGCAAGGTCTTTTTAAATGAAAAGCACTAAGTACCCAGCATACAGAGCTAAATAACATGGAATTTTAATGGTTAGGGATAGAAACTGTTTCAGTTTCTTTATATTTGAATAGGAAAAAGTGTGCGGCTAATACAAAATTTAAATTAATTCCCTGCAAAGCTTTGACATTTGATAGAGGAGTAGGGTGCATCTGAATAAGCATAGATGCATTTTCTTGTTTTACTCTGGGGGAAAAAAAAAATCATCATTGACATCCCCTAAGATAAAATGCATCCTTAACATACCTGCAGTCTCTATATCCTGCATGATTTCTAGTCTGCATACTTACCGATCAGTATCATATATCTTTATATACAGCATTTGATACTAATGGTACACGGAGGCAGAGGTAATGTTTGTTCTATGGATCTTATATAGTTTATAGTCTTTAAATAAGACTCATTACATTTGTTTGGAAAACAGGCAAATGCCACTTTTTTGCCATGCCATTTTGTCATGCAGTAAAATATAACTTTTTGCTGTTGCAAATTTTATAGGAAGAAGAATAAATGTGTATATACTTTTCCATCTGTAACCAACTGATTCTTGACAAACTTACTTTGTGGAGAAGGAGAAGCATTGGTGTTATATTTCTAAACTTGTCATCTGCCCTATATTTTCTTTTTTTCTCTTATGAGACATCTAGAGGGCAAAAATCTTTTACCAAAAGGATGTGTTTATTTTTAGATCATTTTCCAGACGTACAGTGCCACAGATCAACTGCTGTTTATTGATTTGTTGTGTCAATAATTCCATTAACTGTGCCTCATATAATTCAGAATATGCACTACTGCCCAAACATACGGTGTGGCACCAGCAGCAGGGGACAAGCAGGAATGAGTGTGAAGAAACTAAAGTTCAGACAGCTTTTACCTCCTGTGCTATTAAGTTACTTGGTTCTAGCACACGGTGCTGAAGGAGACTTTACTTACAGTATTTGAATTGTTCTGACAGTTTCTAAGGCTTCCTCCTTTAAAGACTAAATCAGGTGAAAACTTGAAGGGAGAAAATGAAACGTAAGTGGAAGCTGCCACAAGTTCCATTCCCGCCTCTTACACAGGATGTTTTTGCAATGAATACTTTTTCCAGATTAACTAGGAAAGACAGGCTGGGATATCACATATAGTAAACCTGGAGGTTGTATCGGATCCATCATTGCTCCTGACAGTTTGCAGTGGCTTTCACACGGTGTTCCAGAGGCTGAGCCTGCCTCGTGTGGGATCTGCTCTTCTCTGTTTTCCCTGTATCCTAGGTAAATACTCAGAGCGTTCATGTCCTCTCCTCAAGTTCAAGCCTCTGCACAAGCAGACACAGACAGTCACTGATAAATTGTTATGAAACCTTGGCTGTTATGCAACCTTTAATTCTATTGCATGTCTATGTTTTAATCTTTGAATACTCCTTTTTTTCCAAAGCCTGCCCCTCCCTCTCCCTCCCTCTCCCTCCCTCTCCCTCCCTCTCCCTCCCTCTCCCTCCCTCTCCCTCCCTCTCCCTCCCTCTCCCTCCCTCTCCCTCCCTCTCCCTCCCTCTCCCTCCCTCTCCCTCCCTCTCCCTCCCTCTCCCTCCCTCTCCCTCCCTCTCCCTCCCTCTCCCTCCCTCTCCCTCCCTCTCCCTCCCTCTCCCTCCCTCTCCCTCCCTCTCCCTCCCTCTCCCTCCCTCTCCCTCCCTCTCCCTCCCTCTCCCTCCCTCTCCCTCCCTCTCCCTCCCTCTCCCTCCCTCTCCCTCCCTCTCCCTCCCTCTCCCTCCTTTTTTTTTGGCGGGGGGTGGAAAGTCAAACAATTATGACTTTCTGGTGAAGAACTTTGAATGTAATTAGGGGAGTTTTTTCACGGTGCTTTTCCATCCAAAGTAATATTTGCCTGTGGGCTTTAGCTGTTTTAAGGAAGACAGTAAAATTAAATTCTGCCATAATAAACTGCTATGATAATTGGCATCTGTAGAGGCCTCCATTCCACCATTACTGTTTTCTCTTTCCACTCCCCTTCCCTTCTCTTCCCCCTCCCTCCCAAAAAAAAGTTTGTTGGACAAAAAGTATCTGTTTTGTTCCCCGTGATGCATACTTGAAATTTAGGACTTAAAACATGAGCACAGCATGCTGTTAAAACCAAGAGGAAGGGCTGTTGGGGCCAAATACTGAACTTCAGTCCCACCCAGCAAGCCCATACGCCCTTTCTCCTTTCCCTGTCCTTCTCATCTGGCCCCCTCGCACTGTTTGGGAGTTGGAAGAGCTCCCATCCTTTAGCTTCTTTTATACCATGGTGCGCCTTCCATCTCTCCCTCTTCTTGTCTCTACCTTTTTCTTATCAGGTGTATGTGTAACAGCTTGTTTGTCTGGGCCCTCCTCTAGCAGCTAGTCTTGTGAGCGTCTGCTTTCAGCTTTCAACTGCAAAATGCATGTTCTGCTGCTGTTTCTGTGTGTTGCCATTTTTCCCCTGAAGAATGAAATTAAAAGCAGTAAAATTTCAGTTTGTCATGGTTTATAGCTGATTCATAACTGGAAGTAACCTCATAAAATACACAAGATGTTTCTCTATTCTGCTTTCATTCTCTGCTAGGTTTCAAAGAATGTTTCCAAATAATGGTGGTGTTAGAGCTACTTCTCAACACATTCTTCACATTTTTAAAAGAAGTTTGAACAATATAGCCTATAGGAGCTATTACTACTGCTTCTGCGAAGTTACAGTGAAGAGTTATGACTCCCATCTGGTTTTTTTTCATGTGTGTGTGTATATATATATATGTATATGTATATATATATATATATATGTAGCCACTGTTAATTTCACATAAACTAGAAAGCATATGTCAACCAAAGGGGAGGAGGCATGGTTATGCAGACACTGTGCTCATTTGGTGGACACTCGGGAGAATTTACTGTTCTCATACTATTGAGGCACCTGTGAGAAAACTGAAGGATAATTTTGACCAGATTGAACCCTCCACCATACCTCAGCATAGTCCTGTACAGTTATTTGCATATGCATCTAAGTTTCAGAAGTGCGAATTCCCATCACTAGCAAGCAGAAATGAATACAGCAGATAAAGATATAATTTCACTGGCCAAATTTAGAAAAATAAATGTGCCATCATTTCCCTTGTTGTCATCTGAGCAGATCTCATTTGAAATAATTAAGATCTGTTTTTTCTGAAATGCTGGTAATTCATACAGAATAATAAAATGTTTTATATTAGTGTTTTCCTATTTCTGCTGTGAATGATCTCTAAAGGAAGCTTGGGTAAGCGCCAGTTATGCTTTAACTGAGTAATATTAAATTGCTGTTGTAGAATTCTTCGTATATCTTCAGTTTTCTAAGTTAAATTGCTTTTCTATTTGTGAAGTTCTGTTCAGAAAACTAAACTTTTCTTAGATTTTAACTTCAATATTTCATGTTATGTTGTTCTAGGTTGTTGGAAGAGGAGCCTTTGGCGTGGTCTGCAAGGCAAAATGGCGAGCTAAAGATGTAGCCATTAAACAAATAGAAAGTGAATCTGAAAGAAAAGCCTTCATTGTAGAGGTACAATAAGCTTGCTGGAAAACCTTAAGTTTTTTTCTGAGAGCTTGTCTTCTTTTCTTCCTAAGTTCATGGGTGAATTTAGTGTATTAAAAGCTGTGTCTGCATTACAAGGCAGGTGCAGTCTCCAGTGCCTCCCACAGTCCTGGACCCCCCATCATACAGACCAGGAGACCTGCTGGAGCACATTGTACCTCCCTTAATTCACTTCCAGTAGAAATGGTGGAGGGAAAGGATGGAGAGGGGGGCACACAGGTGGGGAAAAGTGAGCTCCTGGATTCTGTCTCCATTTGGAGTCAGGATGCAGCTGAACTACACACAGCGGTCTGAGAAATACTTCCAGGTGCTGCAGTATAAACAGATCCAGAGTAGTGTCATACCTGCTCTGAATTCAGGTTTCTCATTTTTCAGTAAAAGATAAAGGCATTTATATTTAGGTAAGTCAGAGGGTTAGATTTTTTTTTTTAAACTGTGAATATAATCTGAAAATACAATCAGGTTTTTCTTGTTCTTTTACAGCATTGTGAAGATTAATATTCTTTTACCTTTAGTGGAGTGTGATGATTTTAAATATGAACAGTTACAGTTCACTGTAGAAGTAGTACAGTGTTAATCATCTAGAGCATTTGTAGCTACATCTGTGTTAGCTGCTTTACACACAAGTCCTACAATTTTGAGTCTAATATCAGTTATTCAGGATATTGTGGATTTGCTTTCTAATCTTGAGTTCAAATCTAATAATGATATAAAATTTCTAAAATGTTTTATGTAGCTTGTCTCTTAATGTGGGATATCTGCAGTTCCTGAGGAACCCTGAAATTAGTTTAGGCCCCATTAGATAATTTAAATGAGGTGTTATATGTCATGCTTGTTAGTATTCAGTCATTAAGAATCTAAGATGTTTAATATATACAAAATGGATTAAGAATAAATCTCTTAATCTTAGAACTAAAAATGCAACATACTTTAATATTAAGGCTTAAAGGAACTGTATTTGTAGTAGGCCTCTCTGTGTAAATATGTATATGTTGTTTATTACCATGGTAAGTTTGTGATGTTGTTAATTTTAGTCTGGTTGAATAGGGACTAGATCTGATCAGTTTCTTAGCATTTTTGTGTTGGATATCTAAGAATAGAATCCCAGAAATATTATAAGAGTTACTGGGATTCAGGAAACCCACACAATGCAAGCAACAGATGTAATAATCCATTCTGTTCTGTTAGAACTTCCGAAGTGTGCAGAAAAAAATACCATCAGCTCCCTAGACTGGATGAAGAACAGCATATGATAGCACATATGATGCAGATGAAGAACAGCATGTGATAGCACAAACCCGCCTCAGAAATCTGCACAAAAGGAAAAAATTACTTTTTGCTATGCTCTTCTATCTACTTGCAAAAGAGAAGTTCAGTACAAAACGGTGTCATCTCTGTAGTCGTGATGCTTCTAAACACTCAATATCAATCAGTACAAGCAGCAGCAGCTCCTTGCAATTGTATGACATTAAATCCCATGGTTTATCTTACAGTTGTTTTTCTTTTTTTAAAGAATAGTAGTTTTCTATATTGTAAAAGATGGTCAGGAAGTGAGACAACCCTGATTCCAACATAGGAGGCTCCAAAAGAGCACAAAACTTCAGAAAGCCATAGTTGCACAGTTTTTATTATTTAAGTGATTTTACTACACAATGAAATAAGTTTATTTTCTTAAAAGAAATCTTACAGAAATTAATTTTAAAATTCAGTTCCAGGTGGAGAAAAATCTAATTACATAAATAAAAATGTAAACCGGGGCATCAGTCTCGTAATTCCTAAAATCTCTGTTATGCAGGGTATCATGGTTATGCAGGCACATAAAACTGTAATTACTTTTGTTACATATAAACTATAAATGTGAAAACAAAGCTTTAGCATTTTTTTTCCTGTGGTGTGAAATGAGGTGTGATTTGTATTGCAGCTTCGACAACTGTCGCGAGTAAACCATCCCAATATTGTCAAGCTATATGGAGCCTGTCTAAACCCAGTAAGTTATAGCTAGTCATCTTATGTCATATTGATAAAGATTACCATAAGCAAGCATCAACCCACAAAAGGTATATTTTATATATATTTTGTATGTTTTAGCCACAGTAAGGATATATATAGAGAGATTGAGATTGGTTGGTGTTTTTAGTTTAATTTTTCTGTGGAAAAGATAAATTATTTCAAGAAAACCCCAAACACTATTTCTAGACACTATTAAATTTCAATTTATCTTGTTATTGTACAGAATGACATGTAGTGTACTACATATGTAATTTCATTTGTATCTATAGTCTATATTAGCAATATGTGATTCACAGCTTGTATATCAGTTCCAATTCCCATCTATGCCATCTTCAAGAGTCACTATTTCTGCCACAGCTGCAAATAACCCTGCAAATTCTCAGAACAGAAAAGCAAGTACTGTGACAGGACAGATACATCCTTAGCTAATTCTAATATGGGATATTTAATTGGTTAAAATAATGCTCCATCACTGTTTTTAGCTAAATTATTTTGTCATGATATTTAAAATTCTAAAAAAAACCTCTAAAAAATAGCAAAGGCAAATGAATTGCAATTTGAAGACAGCATTTGTTTTTCAAGAATGGGGGGGCCATGTCATTTTCTTCTCTCCTAACTTACAGTGAGAACTAAGTATGAAACTAATTTATATTTCTTATACCTAAATATGTACCATTCAAACTGATTCTTTACCTCATAGATAAATTTTCTGTTCCTCTGAAAGCACTTGCCTTTCAGGTTACAAAATCTCTTGCCTGCCTCTACATTTAAAACATCCCTATTTTTTGTCCCATCCCCGCAAAGGTGTGTCTTGTTATGGAGTATGCTGAAGGAGGTTCTCTATACAATGGTGAGTATCATTTCAACATACTGTCTTCCTGGAGCTGAAGTGCTAGTGTTAGGGAAATCATAATCTGAAATGTAAAATTGTTCTTATATGTATTTTTTTAAAAGAATTCTAAATAGAAAACAGTATGCTTTAAAAGTCATTTTTTAGCCCACTAGTCTGTTTCTTGATACCAGATTTTTATATTTTGCATAAGTCATTTAAGGTTTTCCGGTGGGAAAACTTCAGCTGACAAGACTGTCCCTTACTTGTAAATTCCCTGCGCACTAGTTTAATATAGACTTCACTAGGTATAGCTGAAAATAGGCATCATTTTTCATATTACTAGTTATTGTATAGCAGAATTCTAATGAAAAAATATTATGAAAAAGATTAAAAACTGGAAATTATTATTTTGACGATTTCCATTATTTTTACATTTGGAAAAAGATTTTCAGTGGTAGCGATGAGGTACTGATAAATAATTAGCTAAATTACACAGATCTTTCTAACAGGTATGTTGTTCACTCCATTGTTTCTGTTGTAATATGCAATAAAGTTCTTTTTAGTTTGTGCCTTTGTTTTGCAGTGCTACATGGTGCTGAACCTCTGCCTCATTATACTGCTGCACATGCAATGAGTTGGTGTTTACAGTGTTCCCAAGGAGTGGCGTATCTCCACAGTATGAAACCAAAGGCTCTAATTCACAGAGACCTGAAACCACCCAAGTAGGTTTATTGCTAATATTTAACTTGTTACAATTTGAATTTGAGGTCATTTGTAATATATTTGTTTTATTGTTTTTGGAAGAAATACCTTTAATTGGTACCAACTTTATTTGATATAGTGTATTCTAAACAAAAGCTGTGCATTTGAGACTTTGGTTATAGAATAATGATGAATGGTACAGGAAACAAACTGTACTCAGTTATCTTCTGTTAAATAGGGGAAAAACATCCTGTTCCTGCCCTCCATCCTGGAAGAGGGTTTTAATAGGGACATGGTTCCTAAGCAGAGGCGTTTAAAATGCCTCAGTTTTACTACCAATTTTGTTTTGTTTTGTTTTTCTACATCACACTTAATCTAGTGTATTTGAGCTCTTTTCCAACATGATCATCCTTCTGTATGCCCTCCTCCTTTCTGTTCCACATGCTCAGCCAGAATCTCTCACCACTTTTCATCAAAGCAAAAATAAATAGTATTCTCTCCAGTTTGTTAATCTGACTTATCTTGCAGGGACACAATCTTCAGGCCTGACTCCAAGGATAAGGAGGAAACAGGTTTGGGGATCAGCAGCATCATCGCCTTTCGGTGGTGGCCTGCAGTTATACCAGATAAAGTTATAATGTGAAACCACACCATGAGTCTCTAATTCTTTCTCGTTTCCCCGGTTATGATTTAGACAGCTATTAACGTGTAACTTTGAGTTCCTTGATTTAAAGAAATAATTACATTGACTGACATTAATGGGAGTCTTGATCATTACATCACCACGATTGTTAGGTTTTGATCTCTGGCATATGAAAGACTATCGCAATATGTGCTTGGTGGATTACTATGCCTACATGTATTTATTTAAAATCTATCACATACAAATGTTAATTATAATATGTATTTGCTGGGTTGTTTGTTTGTTTTTACACTATTTTGTATGCTCAGATTAGGCACCAGTGACCTTTACTTATTTTTCCAAATTATAAAACTAAATATTGAGAAGCAAACCTTCTAGAATTTCAACTATGTTAAAGTGATACTTGTTGGAATAAAATTGCAGTGGTTTATTACCAGACTATTTCATCCCACAATTTCGATTTCTTTGTTTGTTTTCTTTTCTTGGCAGTTTGCTCTTGGTAGCTGGGGGGACAGTTCTAAAAATCTGTGATTTTGGTACAGCCTGTGATATTCAAACACACATGACCAACAATAAGGGAAGTGCTGCTTGGATGGCACCAGAAGTTTTTGAAGGTAACGGAGTAATTTACAGTGTCGAAATTGTGTGTTCTTTCTAGGAATGTAACTTTGAAAAAAAATCTGATAAAAGGAAAAAGAGCATCGTTTACATGCACTTTATGTTAATCGACTTATTAAAGCTTGAAGTAAGAGGTGAGAGAAAGTCTTGGCAGGAGTCTATTTTTTATTTAAAAATCGGTAACAATGGCTTCTGTATGACCATAAATTGGCAAATAATTATGGAGAATTTCAAAGAGGAGCACTGGACAGACTGTATCATGTTAACATAAAACAGCTAATTACCTGAAGATCTGGAACTATTACTTGTTGGTTTTGAGGTTTACATAAGTCGTACCTTTAGACTGCTGCTGTTTCTTATTTTACAACCATATGCAACTAAAACACAGCTGGAGGGCTGCTTCTCCAGGATTGTTCTGTTTCTGAGATTACTTAAGAATCTCAAACTCTTCTGATATTGAAATATGCTGCCATTACTTTCACTCCATATTCTGATCAGCTTTTATCTTTAGAATATCGCTGTTAGTGTCTCTAAATTGAACATAATTGCCTTCATTTTCAGTCCCCCACTTTCTTATAACTCTGTCCAAAGTCCGTTCTTTTTTTCTTGTCTCCTTCATAGTTTCTCCTTGTCTCTAGAGGTTTGATGTACTTCCTCTTTTTCACATACTAAGGAACTCATTATTAACAATTAATTTAGTTAAGTAGGAAAACAAGCTATTTGTCAGAGTATAGCTGGGGAAGACTGATGACATTTAGTAATTAGGTAAAATTGCTGCATGATTATTTGGGAAATAATCCAGTCCTCATTAGACTGCAAATTAGACACATTTTAACCAGTCAGGACCTTAGATTTAAGTTTATCATTGTGAATAGCAGGGGGTTTGGAGAAGTCATCTCCCTGCTTTAGGAAACAGGAGTCCCATTGTTGTTACATTTTGCAAGTGCCTAACTTCAGCAGTGGTTTCCCAGATTCTGGATCCAAGTAGCCTCTTTTCTTTTTCTGTTCTTATTCAGAGAGGAGCAGCAAATTACATGTCAGTACTTAACTTTCTGGGGAGGAGTTTCTTCCCAAACACTGGCTTTGGAGCCTTTGTTTTGAATGTACCCAATTCTCACACATACTGCTTAGAGGACCCCGAAGGCTGGTTCTGTTGCACTCTGGTGCCTAAAAGTTTGTCATTATGGCGTTTGATGTTGTGGCACCTACATTTCTTCTGACACTTGTTGACAATTAAATGAACTTGTATAATTTAGGACTGTTTTTCTTTTAGAGGTAATTAGTCTGTGTTGAAGCAAGATTTTTTTCGAGAGTGAGAAATCCCTTCCTAAAACAGATTATGAAATAAATGCAGAGCATATTGTAACAGGGATTTACAGCACATACCATAATTTCTCTCATATATAAATTCAACAAGGCAGAAGAATGTAAATCTTGTATTGCAAATTTATTTTTGGTTGACAGCAAAAGCCTTGGGTTTAAAGTTGTTTTGTATTTTGTTTCTAAAAATATTTACTGATGATGATGCAAATCTTTATATAAGGATCAAATACAAAGGCATCTAGTAATTTCTATGACACAGCGTATCAAATTAATCTTGAAATAGTCCTTAATCACTTAACAATTTAGACATTTGACTTTAGAATTCTAAGAACTTGTTTGCATATACTACCGCATCAGAAATCAACAATGGAATAAATGTTAATATTTTAATTCTGTTTTAGTACTAACTAAGATTTTTAGACAAGAACAATGAAGGGGCAAGAACTGTCTCTGCTGTAGATGGCAGACTTAGAGTGCTTATTGAAATATAATTGCTCTAATATAAAGATTTTTATGTGGTTTTAAATATTAGGGCACCTAAAGTCTTTTACAGATCAAGTGATCTAAATCAAAATAATGTCATTTAGATCAAGATTAACTGAAGGAGCAAGTACTCTAATCTCAGAACTCCTGTTAGAAAAAAACTATTTAAAATTGCTTTGGGATAATTGGATAAATTAAGGAATGATTGTGTGCATCTGCTGCTTATCCTACCTTGATCATTACATAATGAAACAACATAGAGTATTGTTTTTTATGTTAGATACTTCTTTAGCATTGTCAGTTTCCACAGCTAGTCCAAGACTTCTTAGCCACAAAGATAAAACTGAATTTCCTTGCCCAAGCAGGAGAATTACATTGCTTCGCTATCATAGGCTGTGTGTCTGTCTCCCGCTTTGTACCACATGGGACCTTCATTCCTTCAATGAGACCAAGCAATTGTTTGCTGCTGCAGAAGGCTTTGTCCTCTGGAAGGTGATCTCAGCAGATCTTTGAATGCCAGTTGTTGGCAGAGAGGAGGAATCTAAAAGCTGTTGCTTTTTTGTTGCCACTGTAGCATTTTGACTTAAGGGAGGGAGAGTGAACTCTTCAGTGCTTTGCTCCACACAATTGAATGGCAATGTTAAAGCTCTTCCTGGGCCCCTGTTTGCCATTACTGGGGAGGAGGATGGCTGGTAGAAGTGAAGTGCCTTAAGAAGGGATGAAAATGTAGCCAGAAGGGCTATGGCTGCATAGGAGGAGGAACTGTTTTGCTTTCCTTAGCAATCTGCTATTGTTGACCACTACCTTTTTCTCCAGCATCTTTGAAAAAAGCTGCTTGACAAGGCTGGCTTTGTCATTCCCCTTCAGTAACTTTTCAACTCATTAGGCCATGTTCAGCAAGTTTGAGAAGTGCAAAGGGTCTTGGAGATGCTACGTTCGTAAGAGTTTTGTAAAATCAGCAGCTGGGAGAAGTCCAGATTAGTGCCTCCACTGAGAGAGGGCTTCTGATTCACACTGTAGCCTGTCTGTTCTGTTTGGCTTGCAGGCTGGCCAGCTTGCAAGAGCTGGTCTGAGAGCATGCTTCAGGGTTTGGCAGAGGTATAGGGGCAAAAGATGATGGCTCGTAGTGAGAGTGGAGGCTCTTGCAATGGGTTGCTATACAGTCGATATCCACATGAAACTAGGCTTCATTAATTCCACTACTTATGAAATGAGTTATCTCAGCGATGCTTTCTGATTGCATATTACCAAAAAAATCTATTGGTCATTTTATGCCATTTTTGTTTCATGCCTGAAGACGGATGAACAAATCCATAGCATTTATATTCATGGACTTTATTGTCATGTCATTGGTCATTCACATTTCTTTTCAGTATTTGCATGGGTTATGATTACAGAGCACAAATTCTTCTTTTGCAGTCTCTGAACATTTTTATTCTTTATTTTATTACTGCCTAAATGTCTTCTGCAACTTCCACAGGAGACTTAGAAGTACTTTACCTATTCCAAGTTCTTTCATCATAAATTATGACGTGACAAAAAGAGTAAGGATAATAAGCAAGGAGGAAATAAGGTGGTGAAGAGTTGGGAAATCTATTGATTTGTTCACCTGGTAACTTACTGGTCCTGCTAAAGCTTGTAATTAATAAACAGCGATGCATATGATTAAGATGTTATTGGCTGACATATTTGTGACTAGCATGGAAGAAGTGAGTTCAAGGAGAATATTGAGAGGAAACAAACCTCATCAGTAAGTGCTGAATGCAGGAGACTTTTGAAACTTAATAGATCGTGCTTGGGAAGACTCCAAGTGGGAAGGGTGGTTTCCAGAGAGAGAGATTCTTGATGGTCATGCTGTCAAACGATTTCAGACTTAAGTTGGCATGGATCAAGCTGCTTTAGAAAACTTTTTCTCTCAACAAAACTAGTATGAGGTGAAAGGAAGCATATGGAACTATTTATCAACAGAAACTCTAGTTCTTTTTTAATGTGTTATATAGAAAAGAAACAATTTACAGTGATGACTTTTTTCCAGGTAGCAATTACAGTGAAAAATGTGATGTTTTCAGTTGGGGTATTATTCTCTGGGAGGTAATCACCCGTAGGAAACCTTTTGATGAGATTGGTGGTCCAGCTTTCCGCATAATGTGGGCGGTTCACAATGGTGAGTTGAAAATATTTTACTGCATTTAAAGTTGTGTATTTGACCCATAAATTTGCTAAACACTAACTGTGTAACTTAAATAGTTTTTCAGTTTTATACCTCAGTAAATGTGCACGTTTGTCATAAAGACTTAACAGTTACACACAGCCACTTTTGTGCCAGTATGAGGTTTTTGTATTATTTGGTTGCTACAGTGCTTGCATTTCCTGCTACATGTAGTTGTGGTGCATGAACAAATGGGGGAGAAGAGCCAATTTTGTTTTTAAAAAATTCTCTTTTTTACTTCTCCAGATTTTTATCATGCTTCATCTTACTTGAAACCTGTGTGGTACTTTTACTTGATGTCTTACTTTTTATAGCCAGCATGTTTTAAATGCTTGCTGCTTTCTATACACAATGTCACTGCATCTCTTGTGTTAAACACAACTGAATGTTTATAAATTGTATTCGTTGTTGAAATAGTAAAAAGAATAGAAACTTGAACAAAGAAAAAGTTCAATAGTTTATAATATATTTGAAGTAAGATATGTAATTGAAAATATGTCTATATAAATTCTGTCTTAGGCCATGAAAAAATGGCCCAAAATTGATCCTTCCAGTACTTAGTACTATTTCAGGAAGTTCTTAAGAGCAAAAGCTGCCTCAAAAATACCTTTTTTTTTTTTTTTTTTTCCCCTATGAGTACAGTATTAGGAGCCAAAGACTGACTACTGCCTCCTTCCTAGCTTTGACTAGGGCTTTGCTTTTTAGAAAGTGGTAACTTTTTAATTAGCCATTGCAATTAGCATTGCAATACATCTTGTCATTTAATTTATTCAAACCACTACTGAAAGAAACGTTTCACTTATTTCTGCATGCTTGTATGTAATTGTAACTTGTACGTAGTGTAAGCAAAGGAATTTTTTTTTTTGTTCAGTGTGGGTGTTTTGGGGTGGGGTGGGGTTTTCTTTTTTTTTTTTTTTTTTTTGTTTTTTGAGATGCCGTTAAGTACAGACCAGTTCCTTCAGACTGTGATTACTATGTTTTCCTGTATTTAGCAAAATATCAGAAAGAGGTCAGTCACTATCAGCCTTCTTATGGTCCGCTGAGCGAATTAAGGAGTTTTTCTAACTTCAATTGTAGGTACTCGGCCACCACTGATCAAAAACTTACCTAAACCGATTGAGAGTTTAATGACCCGTTGTTGGTCGAAGGATCCTTCACAACGACCATCCATGGAGGAAATTGTCAAAATAATGACACATTTGATGCGGGTATAAAATTTGTTTTAGTATCCTAATCATTTTTTTTAAACAATTATTTTGGGAAATTACATTATGAAAGCTATGCCTTTTTTCAGTGTTTTATCCACACTTTTCTCTTCAGATGCAGATTATCAAAGCAGATTTTGTAGGCAAGACCTTAAAAAGATATGAAACATAGTGGCAGAGAAGAGGATTAATTCAATTTCTCTGCTTACAGGAGAGATCAAACCAATGCTAGTTGGACCAACAAAATTTTGGCTATAACAGAGCTATGCTGTCTAGTTTCTTTTTCTGTTTTTCTAACATGGAAGTATGAGCAAGCCACTTAGCCATTTCCTGGATTTTGACTGCTCCCCTGAAGACCAGAATGTGCATAATTCTGTTCTTGAAGACTGCAAAGTGAACAAATGTTGTTTAAGGCTGTAATATTTTTGTCAACAGCAGTATTGTTTCATATTTCAGTTATTTCAACAACCTTTTTTTGGGTGGGGGGCAGAATTTTTTATTTTGTTAAATAATCGAAAAGTAGAAAATGATACTGAATAAACACCACACTTCATGAGTATAGCATGTGTATTATTTGCATCTTTTTCTAATCCAGAAAGCTTTCCACAGAATACCAGCAAGTTGGATTCCTTATTAAGGTTTTTCATTTGCAGTAATGTCCTTCAATATCTTATCAACCCAACAAGTTTTCATATTTCATATTATGGAATATTCATTGTTCTGTCCTTATGCCATGTTATACTGAGTATTGGATAGATGGCATCATGGAAGTGATTTCATTATGATTATCAGCAGTGCAGGATTCCTTGGGGATATTCTTATAGAACCAGACTGAAAAAGAGCTATCAGTGACAGTCTGCTACATCGTTTCATTTGCAACAAATATGGAGAAATTAATAAAAGGTCATACATGTTTTGTAAAATATTTCTTAAAATAATTGCATTTACTTCTCTTTTAGATAAGTAAATTATAAATTATTTTTATAAACTACTATTTAAAGAAATCAAAAACAAATTTTAATTATTTTTTAGTTAACACATGACTTTTTTTTCCACAGTACTTTCCCGGAGCTGATGAACCTCTGCAGTATCCTTGCCAGTATTCAGATGAAGGCCAAAGCAACTCTGCCACTAGTACAGGTACACCTGTATAAATGAGAGAAAAGAACAGGAACATGGAATGATCAGGTGGATTATAAAGCCCAGTCTCACCTTTGAACTTCAATTGGGAAAGCTCACCTTTCCAAAATCTTAAACATTGGCAAGAGTTCAGTATTTTGTTAATATCTTACACCACATTATGTTCAGTGTTTTCATCCAAATAGTTTTGCTGAAGTGGACCATGAATGAGAATGAACACATAGATAAAGGCTATCTCAGAATGTCCAGATTTAAGGTCTCCCTTTTTTGATGACATATTTTTCATTCATGTGTAATGTTTAGAAGCTGGCGTTTTTAAATTTTTTACTGTTCTAGAAACTGCAGCTGCTCTCAGTTATGGTCTCCACAATTTAAACTTGCAGTTGTTTTATGTTAAGCTGCCATAAGTATACTAATATAAAACAAGTACAAAAATTCCTTTTATTAGTGGAAAGGTGAATGGAACAAAACCTGGGCTAGGTTTTCAGATAGTCTTGCCCCTAGAAAAAAATTCTTTTTATAATAGGAAACAAAGATCACTCAGTCCTCTCATTTTGTAGAGTAGTTTTCATCCTTTATCAGTTTTTAGCTGAAGTGTCTTCACCTTCCACTGCTCTTCTTTGTGGGTTTTTTTTTTTTCCTTCTCCAAACAAATTCCTGTTGTTCTGGATAAAGTTTCCTTGACTGGTTTGCAACTTAAAGTGACTTGCAAATTACATTACAGAGTCTTTTCAGTGGCAGCATTATACTGAGTTCACTAGCTGTTCTCCACTCTTCAGCACATGATTTTTAAGATGTGATTTATCTTTTTAAGTTATTAATATATACTGACTGTTACTTTCAGGTATTTGTTTCTCTGTTGTTGTTCTAAAGCATGGTTAATGAAGAACCTTGTTATTAATTGTGAATGAAGTTGCTGATTGTATTGTTAATGTAACATCTACTGCAACAATTTCAGACAGAGCTAAACCTTGAGTTCAAAATGTTATCCTAGCACTTAGTAGAATATTGTGGCTTTTTTTCCCCTTTTACATGTTTATATTAATGGATCTATGGAAATCTTGCATCGTGGCTTTCATTAAAAGTTTTCAAAAAAGTGCTTTAAAGCAAAGTTAGGCTTCTGAGTAGACCCCAGTAAAGAATACACTTTGGTATTTTTAGTGGAAAGGTAGTTTCTTAAATATTTTTCCATGTTGCTGATTTCTAGGTTCATTCATGGACATCACTTCCACAAACACAAGTAACAAGAGTGATGCTAACATAGAACCAAGTGACTTTCAAGGAACTTCTACCAATGACACTATTAAACGTTTAGAATCAAAATTGGCACAGCAAATGAAAAATACAGCTAAGCAGCCGGTAAGCAAATGCATGGAATTTTGAACCATAATAATGAAATAGGTTTTAGCTGAACAAATGTTGTAATTGCTAGATATCTATTTTAGTTTTTTTTTCAATTTACTGAAATTCAGTGGTCTTTAAATGTATGGTCTCTAAATGTAGTGAGTGTTTTTTTGCATATCCTGGTGGTCCATAGAGACATATGATTTGGCTTGCTCACTCACAGTCCTTTTTTACAAAGGGTTGTAGCAAGGAGGATGTTTTACTTGTAAACATAGACAGAAATAGAGAGTAAACTAGTTTCTTCTTTGCCTTGTACTCTTGCTTCCTGTAACAAAAAGTAGTAACAGTTCCTTTGTTAGCAGTAGTAACCAGAAGTTGCTTCCAGGCCATAGCTGCAGTTACAGCAGTGAGCTGGCTTGTCCATAGTGAAATGAGGACAGAGTGAAACAACACATGCAAATCAGAGAAATACAAAGAATATGAGTCTGTAAGGAGCTCAAAGCAACAAGACTGTCCTGTACACTTCTGCTTTTTTAATTCAAAAGTTGCACATTAGGCAGTTGCAAATCTAAAAGAAAAATTATTTTCCAAATAACCATTTGCTCTAGCTGCATCAGGAATATTTTGCAGATAGTCTTGGACCCTGACTGGGAAATATGTAGGTGGTTCTCAGACTAAGTTAGTTCACTAACTTAAGTTAGTGGTAGGTTGAGTTGGTCGCTAACGTAAGTTAGTGATCCTCCCTCAAATAATGCTTTGAAGATATTGAACTTAACGAAACATTAGTGTCTTTCCTTTCAAAAGTAGTACAAAGTTAGAGTCAGTTAGTTATAGTAAAGAACATAAAAAGGCAAGAAAAGTACTGAATGATTCTGAAAAGATAAATTGGGAAGCTCTAATAAGATATCTCTGAAATCTGAAAAGAATCCTTTTAAATTAAAAGGATTTCTTAGTTTAGGAGGATTCCTTAGTTTAGAAAAGTAACATTATATTTGAAACTCATTTCTTTAAATTAACACCAACATAATAGCGTGACATGAAAGGATTAAGCATTTATATGAACTGTGAAAATACTAAGTTTTATTTCATCTGGGATGGAAAACTGGAAGGATTCTCTTGTGCCAACATTGGCATAATTCTACTCAATTTCAGTCTGGGTGAAGTTAGGTTCTTTTGAAAGTTACAAGATATTTGGTTCTGTGCGCTGATACTAGCTAAAATATTTTCATTTTATAAATTACACAAATTTAAATATTGTCTTTTTTAATGTAAATTATAGAAATATATTTTAAGCTATATACTGAGCATATTATGGAGGGGCTCCTGCAGATTTTTTTCCTCTTTCTAAAAATGTGGTTGTTGAAATAGGGTGATCCTGGCCGTTTGAGTTTACCCCCATCTCGCGGGAGCAGTGTGGAGAGCTTGTCAGATGTTCGTGGGCGACCACAGTCAGCCCTTGTTTCAGGAGAAGCCAAAAGGATGAGTGCTGACATGTCTGAAATAGAAGCAAGAATAGCTTCCACCACAGGTAAAAATAAAGGGTGTTTGGGGGATAGAATGAAGAACTGGAAGGAAGGAAGGAAGATGCAAAACATAGTGGTCTTACAGAAGGTTAATAAGATTAGCCGTATGAAAATATTTAAACCCTGCATGTACTCTTTATTATCATTTAAGTATGGAGGAAAAAATGGCTTCTTTAACAGTTGTGCACTCAACTGTCAAAAAGGTTGAGTTTTTTAATTGGGTGCTTCTGAGGTTACAGAGGGATTACATTTGTTGAATTAGACTTTTACCTTTCTAAAATAATTCTGAGCTTTTTTTTAAATATCAGTCCTATTCCAAGTGCACAAGTTTTCACCTTTGCATCCAAATTAATGTTATTCCATCTCTGCTATCATAATTATTACTGGGATAACATTTCCTTCAAGGTTATTCTAATATATTGGAATGAAAAGGTGGGTTTAAAGTTTGGCATGTTCCCTGAGAAGTTTTAAAATGCACTTTGACAGAAGTGGATTTCAGAATGAGAAACAAGAAGGTTATTTATCAGAATAACAAAGTGCTTATATCTTTTTGGTTTTTGTTTTAAAAAAAAAAAACACATAGCTACAGGTGTGTTGCTGGGTTTGCTTCAGGTAGCTATAAACTATTCCGTCTAAATATTGAATCTGTGAGTGAATTGGAGTTTATGTGTAAGTATAAATACGTAATCTAATGGTGAAAACAATCTTTATTTTTCCCAGAAAAGCAAATTAATAAAAATCTGTATACCTGACAAACATTTTCTTGTCTCTTCTCTTTATCAAAGATACTGTTTATTAATCTGTGCAAACTTCAGGTTTAAGTTTCATATGTAAAACTCTTCCTTATGGCACATAACCATAGATTTAAATAATGAGACAAAATTACCTTGGTTAGTCCAGGTTTATTTAGTTCATCTAGTATCTCTCCACCAATCTTAGAATTAGGGTAACTGAGTAACCATAATTAATAAGGAAATATGCATTCTTTTTTGGCTATCTTCTGCATCATAACAATTTGATTTTTGTTCTTTATTGTATTATAATTACTCCAGGATCCTGTTTTACTAAATACTGAAGATACTCTTGAGATAATACTATCTTGCCCTGAACAGTTTTTACATTAATGTTTTTATTTTAAGGCCTTACTCTATGTTTTGTTTTCTGTACTGTCAATATTTGACTGGATGACTGTGTATCACTTCTCACCCTGAATACCTCTGAAGGTTTCCTAACACAGAAGGCAGCTGTGTACTTACCTGATGATAATAACATGTTGTTTTTATTTTTAAATTTGTCAGGACTCACTTTGGTCTCTGACACTATAAAGTCACTGCAGGTTTTTGACATTAGTGAAGATAACTCTGACCCTACATTGTGTGAGGTTTTTAATTTTCCTGGTTTGTCTTTCATAAGTAGATTGTTTTGAATAGTAATTATTATTTCAGAATATTTTAAGATTTTTGTTATTACTGCAGGGTTTCTTTTTCTTGCAACAAATAGATATATTTGATATACTGGTTATCAAAAAAAAAATACTTTGGGCAGTAGTGGTCTACTGGAGATGAGACCAAACCCATCTGACCTTTTTTTAAAAAAAGCTGAAACAGCACTGGTTTAGTTTTTTGCCTTTAATCTGTGTGACAGAGATGATATGCTGTGAACCTGAAAAAAAATTGTGGCTGGGGTGAGATCGGGCTGTTGTTAAGAGTAAATAAGTCGAGTTAAGAATTATTTATCTTCTTGTTTCATCTATTTTTAGATTAAGCTTAAGAACAAATCTTAATATTAGATAGCAAGTTTGAGGTGGACATGCTTCAACACTACATTAGGGAGATATATTTATAATTTTCTCCAAATAGTGTTTTAAAAAAAAAAGAAAAAAAAAAGATTATATAGTTCCTAACAGTTAGATTTTATTCCAAAGTATATAATGTTTCTTGAATGTCATTCAAAAATGGAAAGGTTGGTGGTGATATCCTGTTTTCAAAACAAAAAATAATCAGTAGTAGAACAAAAGAATAGAAGGCAGGAATGATTATCAAATCTGATAGAACACTAAGCATAATTTAGAGACAGATTAGTTTTTGCTTAACAGGAAATGATGATTCAAGGAAACAAAAGATCCAACTAGCAGTCTTGTTTGTAAATAGTGTGTGCCTGACACTAAAGAGGAAGTATAATACAAGTTTAAGGAATCAAGAATATTTATCTATTCTGAATATACAGGTGACCTGAAATAATTTAATTTATTCCCTGTTTGGATAACTACATTTGGTTTTTCCCTTCTTTGTTGCCATGCTGCTTTCTGTGTTTGACTTTTGTGTTGCTAACTATAACTAATTACACGTTGTTGTATTGATGGCTAGTTCTGCATTTTTGCTTTTTAACAGTTGCTTTACTATTTGTAAGCATGAGTGGAAGGCAACGCAGTTTATTCTGCATGACATTTTCTGCATGAACAATAGTTTAACAAAATTTATGAAAAATGCAATATTAGGAATTCAGTAATTTTGCTATTGCCATTTTAGTGTTTTGCATGTGTATTGTATATGTGTATTTTTTCAGCCTTTTCCAAGCCTAAACGAGGCCACCGTAAAACTGCTTCATTTGGCAACATTCTGGATGTCCCTGAGATCATCATACCAGGTATCGCAGACCAGGTGAACGGGTCTATTGGTTAAGATGCTGGAATAATGATCAGACTGCTAAAAATACTTTTTGCTCCAGCTGCTCTAGGGCAGAGCTAGAGATATCCTGATAAAACTTTTCATGATGTCTCTCTCTGTAAGGAGAAGCATGATCTCTTGGTGCTTTTTATCAGTAAAGGTTTTTTTTCTCTATGATTCTGATGTTAGATTCTTACTATGCAGCGAAAGTATATATGCAGTATTTTATTATAAAACCTTATCTTTAGTGAAAATGGACTTAAATTGAAAAATTCCTGCCCAGATAATTATCTTGCCCTGATCTCTTTAGGGTTTGAGCAACCATTTTTTTAGTATTTTAGTAGAACAAAAGACTTAAGTCTTTCTGTACATTATGTACAGAACTTCAAATCCATGTGATACTTGAGATTAAACAAGATTGGAGCTTAATCTCTGTAATTTTTATATTCAGCTACAATCTTCTAGAGCTAAAGTTTGTTTGCCTGAAGTATTCCCACTCTGTTTAAGTTAATGCAAACTAAAATTATTAGGATAGGCTTCTGACAGGAAGAAAATCAGGATAATCAGCACCATAGCCAGTAATTTCAATTGGAACTCTAATGAATAACTCTCATCTATCCCAAGTCTCAATTTAATTAGAAATATATCTTTTCCTTTCCTGCTTCTTTTTTGCAATCAAAATGGATTTATCTCTTTCATTTCATACTTCTCAAAGCCTAAAAATAAGTATAATCAGTCCCAAACTGTGAGAGGTGCACCATTAGTGGTATGCAAGTCACTTCAAAACGATTTGTCAGAGTCAGGAGCTGCCGGTAACAGTATCTGTTGCTAACCAGGAGATCATTAAAAACTATGGACCCGTACTCTAAATGTGTCATCTGATGAAGCTTCCGTGTAAATCTTGAGATCATATGTGAATCTTAGTAAATTTCTTTGTATGCTATTACCCAGTGATAAAAATATCAGGTATTAAAACTGAAACAGGTTTTTTTGTATTTCAAAGTTGAATGCAAAAGATACAGCATTGCACAAGAAGTTTTTTTCTAATAACTTTATTGAAGATCATATATAAGAACGCAGAATGGCAAAAAGTAGCAACCAAAGAAGTACAGCACTCTCAGTGAAAACAAAACCTCTTCTGCATTGAGACTAATGAAGCAGCAAGAAATTGTACCGGTATAGCTTTCTACTGTATTTTCAAACAGTCCTGGCCTTCCATGACATGTAGGAAATCTTGAGAGAGCGAGAAAAGAGAAAGCGAAGCCACATTCTGAAGAGATCAGTCAAGCTTGGCCTTGTCAGTAAGTGATGGGAGCATGGCAAATACACCCTAGAGGTTACTTGGGCACCTGTTACTCTGTTTGTCTGCCTATAACAGTACACGAGGCTTTAAAAAAACCTAGAGACTTTTAGAGAAGAAAAATTAAACATAAAAAGGTCAATGAAACTTAATACCACCTAGTTTTCTCAAAATAGATTGTGCCAAACATATCTGATACCTTTTTTGAGGTCTGTCTTATTTAGGCAAAGGAACTCAAGCAGATACCCTTCATCTGGACAGTTTCAATTATTAATTGAACTTAAAATAAGAATTTGAAGGTGAATTTGGGATAGATAAACAAGAAATATCAACCTGTAGAATTAGAAGAGTGTATAGAATTGGAGCAAGCACATGCACTGATTTTCTCACAGGTTACTCTTAAGGAATTTAAGCCTTAAATGAGTGCCAATGAAGTTTGCTGTTAATGCTTTATCAGGAGCTGCTGTTAATAAAGAAGAGGGGGTATCACATAGGATGAATTGTATTGTGACTGAAAAACAATAGAAGTAGTGTATGACCCTGAATTTTACCCTGAAAGACTAGTAGCAACAATCCCCTTAAGATGAGAGTTTGTTAGTGGAAATGATTGCAAAGGACAATAGTATATGCATGCAAACGAATCCAAGGTAGAATAAATCACTCATTCGATGTCATTGTAGAAAAAGAAGGTATGTGAAATCTTAGGATTCATTGCCAGCGGTCTCTTTCCGGGAGAGATTTTTTTAAAAAAACAAAACAAATAAACAATTAATGCTGTTGTATAAGCCCTTGGTGGTCTGATCTGGAATGCTATAAACTATTCTGGTCAGCCATATAAAAGAAACATAATTGCACTCCGACATAATAGCAAGAAGAGCTGCTAGGATGGTATGGAGAATATGAGGAAGAAACTAAGAGTGTGTCTTTTTTAAGCCCACAAAATGAAAGCTGAGAAATGAATAATTATTTTCTATAAATGAATCTGCAGGTAAAGACTAGGAAGAGAACTACTTAAGCTAAAAGACAGTATTGGCACTAAGGAAAAAAGATGTAAATTGTCTGCATTTAAGTCTGGGTTGTAAACTAAAAGATTTCTAGCTGTCAGAGCAGCTTTCCAGGACAAATCACAGGGCCAGAAAAAAAGAACATTTCATATTCTTAAAGTAGAGCTTAATCATTATATGAAAGGTATGTGATTATCTGCACAGCAAAGTAACTATATCTATGTATCTATATACTTAAAGCAGTGTTTCTCAAAAACTTCTTGCTCTTAAGACAATATAATGTACCTATTTGCCACCTCATTCTTTTCCCTACTGTCTTAGCATATAGCCTTCAATTCTGGCCTCTTTAAACACTTTCCCCTTTCTAATTACACTTTCAACATCCCCAAACCAGGACCCGGCCTAGCTCCTGCCCCATTACCCGCTTTTCTGCCCTGTACCCGGCTCCTCGGCACCTTGCTCCCCGCGTTGTTGCCACGGCCCCTGGAGCAGCGTGAACACTGGCAGCGGCCGCTGCCGCTGCGTGCAGTTCTGCAGAGCACATGGCAAAGCAGCTGCTTGTGTGAGGGCGCAGGGCAGCACGCAGGCATGTTCCCATGAGTCAGCTGCTTTGGGGTAGGGCTATTTTCGAAGTCTGAGTGCTACATCTGCTATCATTGTTCTCCGTAATACGCTACCCTGGCTGCTTTTCATCTGTGCGCTGATTATGCTACTTAGGGTGTAAAAAGTAAATTTTTATTAGTTCAAGGTAATATGTTTTCAGGAGTAGAAATTCTCAATATATATTTGCTGTTCTTTCTAAATACTTTCTTTAAATAAGTATGAATTGAACTTTCTTTTATTTATGATGCTATGTTTTGAGACTAGTATACAAAACTTAAACACTAAAGAATGGATCAGCCAATTCCTTTTTAGTCTAACAGTTTGGTAGATGACCTTTCAGTGGTTATAATGTGCAACCAGATAGCCAAGTGAGGTATCCCTTTCTTCTATAGCATAGATAATACAGACCAACATTTTATTTTATATATAAATACATGTTAAAAAAAAAAGAAAAAAAAATACCTAGGAACCACCGAAGGCTTAAATCGCTACATGTTTAAAGAAAAAAATGTAAATACAGTTTGTAATATGATCACAAAAGATACACAGAATGCTTTTTGGATGCAAACCAGTCAAGCAACATCTAGCAAGGATATCTGAAAGTAGTCTTTTTTTCACTAGCAACATTACATTTCACGCATGTAGCATGTATGCATTTGTCTCTGTAATCTTGTCATCTAAAACTTTGTACCACACAGAGTTGTAGGATTTTTATAGCATTGACACTGCAAAAATGATTACTCAAGATAGAGCCATTTTGCTGAGTATCTTTAGAAAGTGTTTAAGAATTATATATGCTTCAGTCTGTAATTTTTCTATACACTTTTAAAACCAGTATAAGCCAGAAATCCCACCCTTGTCTCCCCGGATCACTTCATTCTTCTGGAATCAAGATCAATGTCTTCATTTCTTTAAAATGTCATCCTTTTTGTCTTCTGACACTACTACATTCACTGACCATGCTACAGCCTAAGTGAGGTTTATTCTTACAATCTTCTTGGTGGCTAAGGAGAAGGGACTTAAGAACGCTGTGTATGAGTAAGAAAGGGAGAACATGATCAAGGAGGAACCAAGAGGAAGATTCTCAAGCACAAAATCAAAAAAGAGGGGAGTAAGAGGGAATCTGAATGAGAGAACAGAAGAGCTAGAAGAGGGAGCGTGAGTTTGTACTTTGGCTGAAGGGATGCAAACAATATATTATTATTTTAGTGAGAGGAGAACAAGCAGTGACTGTATTTGTGAAAGCAGTTTGTTTTTGAGGCCAGGAGGTATGTTTGTGATGTTTATGGGGAAAGATTAATGTGAGAATCTTGAAGCAGCTAAGAGGGAGTAAGCTGGGGGAAGACAGGGAGTGAAATGAGAGTAATGCAAGAAGGAAGAGAATATATTGTGAGAAAAGGAAGAAAGAGCTGGAGGATGAAAAAAAGGAAAATGCGGAAAGGAAAAGTAAAATAGAACAAAGGAAATGAGTGGAAGAGAACATATACCTTAGCAGTTCAAATATTTTCATATCAATACATTTGAAGTTACCATCTACAGGTAATGCTTTGCAGCATCAAACTCATATAAGACCCTAATGAGTGCCTTATTGTTTCTCTTGATTTTCAACTCCTAGACATTTCAAGGAGTAATGCTTTCCTCTGTGTCTCGCCTCTTCCTTTCTACTCTCCTCCCTACCTGTCCTTAGCTTTTTTTTTCTGTTGCTCCACTTTCACTGTACCCTTCCAGTGTCATTAAGCAGAACATAGCTTGGACATTCCAGTAATTGTACCTCTCGCCCGCAAGATAGGTATGTTGAGAAAAGCTGAAAGCATGAGTCTGCAGATACTCTCAGTCTTTTGAACTTCCTGAAGTAGGTTACAGTAAGCATTTGAACCATAAATGGCATATGATTTTGCAGAGTATATTTCTATTTCAATATGTTTTCCTTAGCTCATTTTAGCCTTTTTTTAGAACTGCATTGGAAAAAAAAAGTTTTTCCTTGACTTCAGATGGTGATCAGGCATTCAGTACTCTTTTTATTAAAGCTGTCATTTCAAAACAAATGTGTAATTGGATGCCTGTTGATTTGTAATCTTAAATTCTAAAAACTGTTGAAATCCTGACATGGTGCATCTGTATATTACATATGGCTACTGTTCTGGGGTTTTTTTTGTTTTTTGGGGTTGTTTTTTTTTTTTGCATTTAAAAATATTATAAATATTATAGTTCTTACAAAGAGGAAAAATAAAGTTTTAAATGGATATAGAGGTAAGAACAAGATCAAAACCACACAGGGAAAGCGTAGAGAAGTAGAAATAATAATTTCAAATAAAGATTTCATGTTGTATATGATATTTTTCAATTGAAATTAATCTTGAATCTGGAGCAATAAGTATTTGTTGATTTGTAGTCTGTTTCTGCTTTGTCTAAACTATTTGCCAGATGTCTGCAGTAGTTACACTAATTCAAATGGCATTGCCTAGTAGAGCTTGCTCTTCCCTCATGCTACGAACTTGAAGATTTTTCATTTAAGGTGTTCATTTATTACAACGCAATAGTTTTGGCCCCTCTTTTTTCCCCAAAAGCATTTTCTTTTCCTTCTTGCACCCCACCCTGATTATTTTAACTTTTTGGCAACCATGATCTAATACTTCAGCAACACATGTGCCGGGTTCTTTAAATTCACAAATGTTGCTAATCTGAAATGAGAATTTCAGATATTTTTGCAAGCTTATTTCAGCTGGGCTAATTTTAGAACGGTGTTCTTGAATGAAATGTGCACGTAATTGTTGTGTCAGTCATGGGTGGATCGTCCATATCTTGAGTATTGAGATGAACTATGGCAGTCAGCTGAAGTCCCTATAGTACATAATTGTATTAAATGCATATTCTTGTTTTTAAAGGGTCAGGTAGTTATTTTAAAATGAACAAATTCAAAAATTTTGACATACCTTTGTCATTTATATGATCTCTCATATCTTCATGAAGAAGTATTAAACACAGTATAATCATTGTGACTTAGGTAAGTACCTACATTCTCTGAATTTCAGAAGCAAAACATCAAGGCTGCAGAAAAGCTGCAGTTCAGATTCACTTATAGTCAGAGCAAAGAATATATTCCCAGTCTAGGATCTTTCTCAGTTTTCTGTTATGCTTGTTTCTCGTAGTAATTTGTAGAGATTTTAGAATATCAAATGTCATGACAGACTGGTAAAGTGACACAATTTTGTATTGCTGCTTTGTGATAACGTGTTTCTATGTGCAATAGTAACTGATATTTAGGATTTTAAGTTATGTTTCTTTTAAAAAGTATGGATTAATGTTAGGTAAATAGTTTTACATTTTAGTAGTAGTTGCTGTGAATCAAAACATCTATCAAGAAAGGCTGTGCAGTAATATCAAAATGATACTGAAAAAGAAATATCTAAGAAGTTAAATTAGATGCCTGTTACAAGACATAGCCGAGTGAGTTGTGCTGATTGTTGAGTACTGTGGGGGCTAGGGGCTACAACTGCTGTAGTACGTGTTTCGAATGCTACCCGCTAGTAGAAAAGTTACGTAATGCAGATCTAAGATCAAGAATTTTGAGCACTGTCAGCTGTTACTCAGGGTGTTTTGGTGTTTCCTTTTGGACAGCTGACCTGCTCTCAAGAGACAATATAAACAATCACAGCAATAAAAATCAAAGTGGCTAGGGAGATTCTGTTGCATAATCTGCTTTATTTTTAAGGAGACTTGGTTTCCTGGAAATGCCATTGAGTGTCAGTGTTACAATTTAAACTGTTTTCTATAGCTGTCACTAGTGGATAATTGCTAACAGGTGGAAGGAGAAGAGGAAAAGATTACAGCATTGTGCTCAGTAGGTCGATAGCAAGATGCGATTTAGCTGAACAGTCTCCTTTTCACGCTTTTTAGAGCATGGGCATAGGACGTAGTTTAGGGCACATTTGTGTTCATGTGAAGAAGAGAAAGAGCTTTCACTTTGACCAGAAGAAAGTGCTTTCACTTCTTAATTAATTTTAGTGAGGGGAGCTTAACACAGGCAGAAGTCCTTGCTATGTTTCTTAAGCATACCGAAGAGTAACAGGTTAGAGCTGGCAGCGTGTTATCTTAGCAGTCTAGCTTTTAGAAATCCCCATAACGTAACGCACTTGAAATAGATGTCGTCATCAGCTCCTGCCCCGAGTACTAAGCCTGGTCAAATACATGTGACAGAAGATGGTGGAGTAGAGTGCAGAAGCTGTTCATGTGGTAGGAGTGGTTATTGTATTAGGGTATACTTTTTCTTGACAGGCCAGCATGTTTTGAGTTAAAATTCTGCAGCTGTCTCTCTCTCTCCCCCTCTCTCACTTTCTCTCTGTGGATTTGTACAAATTCCAAGCTCCTCTCCTACAGTAGCACCCTTCTTATTTTGCGCTGAGTAGATTTCACTCGTTTGTTTTGTTTTGTTTTTTTCCCAGCAGGAAACGGACAGCAGAGGCGCAGATCCATTCAAGATCTCAGTGTTGCTGGAACAGAATCCAGTCAGGTAAAAGCTTTCTGTCGTCTTTATCTTTCAATAAAGCCCACAGTGAGTCCGTACAGGGAAGCTGCTCTGTGAATCTTCACCTTTGATACTTATGTAGAAATGATGTGGATGACCTGGGATCTGTTAGCTTGACAGAATGGAGCGTCGTTTGTATTGCATTTAAATTAGGGTCCATGGGGTAGTCTATGAATGAGATTCTAGATGAGAAGCATTACCTGTGTAGCTCACATGCAGCATATATCCCTTTTGTATACAAGTAGTTTGTATATAGCCACTCAGTATGGCTTAAGGCAGATGTAATGCAGGAAAGGCTTTTCCACCTCTCTGTATGTAGAAAACAGTTGTAATTACTACTTATTGGCTGAAGCATTTATGCATAAGTGCATTCACTTTTTGCATAAAAACAAAAAGCATGTCCATAAATAATGAATTTATAATATTGATCTCTGAACCCTGAAAAGTGACTTCTAGTAGTATCAATTCAGTTTCTTCAAAAAGGTGTACAGGAGGGTGCTATCATTCAGTACAAAAAATCACTCTCAATAAGATATTTTATAATAACATAGCTTTGTATCTGGTATCTTAAGTGCCATGGTAACAGACACAGCAGTATACTGTGTAAAATTTAAATTAACTACAGACATCTTAAAGGTGAAAAGTACAGCTAATGTTTCATTTGATTGTGTTTATTTTGTCGTTCAATCGCTACCTTGACTGTTTCAGTAACTCATAGAGGATATTTGGTCATTAGTGTGAATTAGCAATTTTGAGATCCCTGTTATTATTTGGATGTGGAAAAATGCTTAGCGTATTCATCAGGTTAATCAGGTTTCCATATTAAACATCCTACTGTAATAAACTAAAATAGGTGGTAATTTTAGGGGCGTGTAGTTATCAGGGAGATTAACATTTGATCCTCCTTTAATTTCGTGGAGCGTGGTAGCCACAGAAACCTCATCAAACCCCAGATATTATTAGTCCAGCTTACTATGTACATCTATCAGAAAATAATGGAATGATTCTTAAATACATTATCATATCTTTAAAGAAGGCAGGTTTTTAGAAAGAAATGAGTGCAAAATTTAATAAAGAACTAGATTAGCCTATTCATTTAACTGTAGAACAAAAATTAGGCAAGCTTGGAAAAAAAATTGACAGCCTATCAGTTATACCAAATTCCACTGTTTACTCTATAAATATATTTAAGTGTAGCTTTTTTAACAAAATTTTCAATTCTGTTCATTTTAATGAATGATTAATATTTGAAAATATTATATAATTTCAGCATTTACTTTAAATCTTAATAACTCTTACAGAACCTTTCTTTGAAAGCTGCTCTGCTACTTGTATAGATCTTCTAGCTAAATTATGCTTGTCACCAGGAGGACACAGAAAACTTCTGTTTACCTTACCATTTTCTGATGATGCTCTTTAGTGTTATAAGTATCATATTTTACTTCCCTGCTTATGATATCCTACATATTGGAAATCTACAGTTTCCTTCTTTTGCCTTATACAGTTTTGGAAACACCGTGATAATATCTGGGAAACAACATATTTTAACAGGCATGAAAAATGTACTTTGGAGGACATTCATGCACGACCTGTATAAATAAATAACGAATTTTCACACTTTGCTTTTTGTTGTAAGAAGAGGTAGAAAAGTGCTGAAACAGCTTTTAACTAGTGATACATATATTTTAAAAAATCAGAAAACAATTTAAAAAAAGCAATCACAATGTATTATGGCAAAAGACCTGGTTTCTAAGGTTCAGAGTTCCTTTTTATAAGTTTCTGTAGTTCTGGACCTCCTTCCCCTGAATTTTTATTAAAAATCTTGAGCTGCTATCCATATAATCAGAGGCCAAGCCGAAAAATTTCATCTGTAACTAGCTTAGCTCTGGTCAGTTTATCATATCTCCCCATATGTACCATACCATATATAGGTTATCCTTTCTAATGTGAAAATCTCCTGCCCCCTCCCTCTCTTCATTGCAAACATCCTTCATCTCTGCATTCCAGTCTCTCTTACACCCACTCTTCCGCATAGCCTTCTTCACTGATCTGCCATAGCACTGTGTGCTTCCCTTTTTGCACGTTGTCCTTTTAAGCCGCTATCCAGCTCAAAATTTAATGATTGCTGAGGGGTTTTTTTGTTGGTTTTTTTACACCATTTCACTGAAATGCCGGTTACTAAAGGTGATCAGAAATATTTTTATTAAATGTGTTTTTCTGGAAGTTGCCAATGTGTCAGTATAAAATTATTCTGTTACAGCTGGCATTATCGAGAGGGTTTTTCCAATTCAGAATGGAATTTTTGTTCAGGTGGAGAGAAACACTGGACTTCATGACCAGTACACCAGTGGTTGGGTGCTTACCTGGGAAAAGATTATTCTTATCTGTATACTATTACAAGAGTTAGCAGCCCCATTTGTGACTTGCCAAATGTTATTTGTATAAGGTAAAATGGCTCCAAGAGAAGTTAGAGACACACAAAAGAAGTAGTAATCTCATTTCTAGCCACCATAGGTGGGGAGTGGCTAAAAATAAAGAACTGTATTTTGTACATGGACTTCTTTGGTTGGTTTGTGACTACTATTTTTATTGTGTTCTGAGACCTGAGGCATCTTCTATTTTCCAGGATTCTTACTGAAATTATCAACAGACAGTGACAGTGCTTTGCAGATGATTGTACTACTCAGCTTTTACTTTTACATCAAGAACTTAGATAGAAAAATGTACTAGGCCAGTTGGTTTTCAACCATTGGATCGGCCGTCCTGGAGAAGCTCAGTGTTTAAAATATGTATATGCATTAAGTCCAGTTTTTTACAGATTTCTGTAGTGCTTGGTGACCTTAGACGGAACCTTATTCCAAGTGACCCAAGTAGCGCTGAAACTACCCTTTCTCTACCATCAAGTACTGGTTCCATCTGTTTCCATCTGTATATTGTGATACTCATTTTTCCATGTAAAACGTTATTTTCCACTGAAGTGATTCATCTACCTTCTCACTTGCCTGTACATGTTCTAAAACGTCACAGAACTGTCCTCTATCTCTCTGGTTACACTACTTCTCTCGCCTACACACTTCGGTAACACAGAAGTAAATGTGCAGGCTCCAAACTGCAGCCATGAAAACTTCCAGTGACTTGATGAACACAGCTATCCTGCTGTTTAAACTGGATAGAATCAACTTCCCAGAATCTGATATTTCATATAAATAGATTGAAAACATACTTGGCATAATCCTGAAAGAATTGTAGGTTGCAGTCAGATGGTTAGTAAGATATCCATGTCCTTGCCTATGTATTTTTTTATTGGGGATTTTTTGGTATGTCATCCTTCACAGGACTATCTTGATATCAAAACCATCTCTCTTAAATTGATGAATTTTTTTTAACAACTGGTGCTGGACCTTAATAACTCTTACAGTTTATTTTGAGGTGGAACAATATATAGTATATTAAAGAAAACCATGTACTGTATTGAACAGTGGAGAAGCAAGGTCTTTATGTACGTGCCCACATGCATGCAAGTTAAGTGAGATAATTTGTGGAATCTGATATTATATAGATGAATCATTCTGTCAGTGAGATTATGCAATTGGTCACAGATGCACTTTTTTTCTTCTCCTCTTTCATAGGAAAATAAAATCCACAGAAGATGTGAAGGCAGGGCTAGTAGCAATGGGGTTGGATTTTTTCATTTTTAATTTGGTTACCTATTTAAATTATACATGGAAAAATAGTACTTTTCTTAGGCAGAGGGGGGAATTATTTGCTAGAGCAAGCCAGGTTCTCAGGACTGTATGTCTTTGAGAGATGGAAACTAAGAAGCCGACATCGTAACATGGGTTTGGTGACCTGGCAAAAATGATCAGTGAGTACCCTGACAAAGGAAATAAAGCAAAAGGGTTTTAATCAGTAATTTCTGAGACAGTGGGAAGGTGACGGAAGACTTCATGCTTCCAGAAGCAAGACTACATGTAGAAGGGGGAGTTGGGAAATCCTGGAGTTCCTAAGAGGACTCTGTCTTACGCCTAAAGGATATTCACAAAGGATGAGAAAATGGAGAAAGGGAAGTATGTTTATTTTGCCTAGCCCATTCTCTCGTCTCTCAAAACCTTTTTATGTTAGCTGCACTAGAGGTTAACTTGAGTTTTATAACCTACATAAAACTTGTGTTTTGACTATTACTGGAAGCTAAAGAAATGAAGTGTTAACACATAGTGCTTGCCAGGTGAGTGTTCTGCAAAGGGTCTGTTGAGGATATGGAGATATCTGGAGGAAGCAAGGATGAAAAGATATCCATGAAAGGATAAAAGAAACTGTTTGCTGAGGAATAGCCGGGGCTTGGCTGTCAGAGGGGCTGACGTCAGGGGAGATGACTGCAGCCTGGTGGGACTCCAGGAGGCCTAAAGCATCTGGCTCAACACACAAACTCAAACATGATAACCAAACAGCTGGTTGGTTTGGGCAACTTCCCTTAGGTTTTGTGATGTTACATAAATGTGCTTCACATAAGAATCCTTTGGTATTTTTATCTAAATAATATGATCAAGGAAATGGTCTTATTCTGTGAATGGAACAAAATGATGTAGTTCAGCAAACAGTCTAGTACAACATGTTTTTGCTAAGTTACTTCAGCTAGAGTACTTTTCAGGTCCCCTTTGCTATCAGCTATAGATATTCAACTAATTTTTTTTCTCTTAAAGGAAACAATTGATATCCATTACTGTGCACTGTTAAATATGCTTGCTCAATCTTATGATCTTTCACATCAACTAAGTGTCTTTATCATTCACATCTGATCACGCTGGCAGTAAACAGTTAACAGATCTTCCTCATGTCAGCAAAGACTTTGCAACAAAAGCTTCTTCAAAATAACTAATGCAGTTGTCCTGATAGTTAATATCATCCCATCTGGAAATTTCTATGGAATACTGATAGGATATTGCCCTGTTTCTGACTTCTAAAATAAAACATTAAATGGTTAATAAAAATGAAATTACTTCTCTTGATACTGTTTGCAGTGGCTCTGTCAAAGAAAGAATACAAGGCTAATGGATACATTGCTGTCCCAGTTTGGCAATTCCTTTGTTCTCATGGAGTTTCTTGTTATTTACTGTCTATATTTATGAATACGCGTATTTCCCTTGACAGCATAGAATGCACTCACATGTATGAGTTTCCTTAACAACTGAAGACTGAACTCATTTGAGAGGATTAAATCGCTGAAACAAGTATATAAGTAAATTCTATTTATTAACATCATTTCTCTTTTATAATTAAGAATTATATGTGCTGAAGTGGAACACCTTATGTTTGCAAACATTTTGTCATTGCATAAGTAAGCAAGACTAAAATGTTCAACATTGGCATGGGAATAGTGTTAACTGCTGCAAAATAAGGTTTGCTTTTTAAACAGTTTTGAAAGCTCTGAAAAGGGAATAATTGAGCCATGTTTCTGTCTTCTCTGTTTTACCCAGTAGATTTAAATTATTATTCTTATAAAGATGTTTTATTTTAGAAAGTATGGTCATTTACTGTTATAGGTCTCGTGTGCAGTTGAATTGTGTGTTTTCCTAGCCTCTTAAACTGAAGCAATTATAGGAGAAACATATTCTAATGTAGTTGAAAAAAATGGATATTTTGGTGTGTAGAGTCTTGTTACTCTTTGGATTGTTACTTGACTGACTGAAGTCTTTGCTTCTAAAAATCAAAGTTAAGATATTTGGAAACTGGAGCCACAAAGAAATCCAGCTTCCAGATAATGTTTATTTGAGTACTTCACTTAATAATAATAATAATAAATCATTTCATGGTAAACACACCATTCTCAAAATAGTTGTGTTTTAACAGCATCTCTTCTCTTGACTACAGTTTTTCCTGAAAAACTTGAGGGGCAAGGTCTTTAATCAAAGTCTTCTGCCATGTTAATTTTATGTCAGTGAGAGGTGTACAAAATATAAGAATATCTATTGTGAATAAGAATTCTGAAAGAGAAGCTAGGTAAAATAACAAAGTCTAGTGTATTAGAGTCTGTGCTTGGGGAAACAAAAGGATTTGAGAAGTCAGGTTGTGTGTGGAAGAAGTTCCTACAGAATTTTGTTTTAGTTTTTAATTAAAGGGAGAATTTTTCCTCATTTTCTAATTTTCTTGCTTTGATTCATTGTTCCTTTTTGGTTAAGCATTTTTTCTTGTTTTCCGAAGATGAATCATACAACATCTGAGTCAACACAGGAATCATAACAAAACCTGTAGTTTTAATACATTGCATTCTAGTACAGAATTACAAAACTTTACTGCCTTTAGTTGAATGCAGTGCCATTTATTGATTAGCATTGGAAATGAACTTTATTCCTTCCTTATGTTACAGAACTGATAGGTTTTACTGAACAGTTGTGAAAATGATTAGATGTAATGTCATTGTTCAACATTGCTTTTCCTTATGCTGAATAGAAAAGTCATATCCGTTTCTTTTTATGTGGTAAAGATTGAGTAGAAATGAGGGTGAAATTATCCCTGTAATGCATGTAAAGTTTATCAAGCTATTTGAAAAGCTTTCAGAGTAAAAGGCTTTTAGGTTTTTACACCTACCCCTCCCCCCGCCACTACATTGTGGGGAATGTAGGTTCAGGTTTCTTCATGTTTGTCGTTTTAGTGCTGTTATGTAAAATGAACACTTTAAAATGACAGTGACAGTCAAAAGAAGATTGTTCAGTTTGTCGTCTTTTATCATTTCAGGAGAGTAGAAACAGCAGTAGGTCATCTAGTCCTAGTGTGAGAATGATCACTACCTCGGGACCAACCTCTGAAAAGCCAGCTCGTAACCCATGGACGCCTGATGATGCAGGTAATACTTTGTTTGTTAGTTCACTTTTAGTCTGTAAAAAGTAAGAAATATTTCTTTGATTTTGCTGTGTACACAGACACTAATAAAAGTAAGCAGTGAAAGTGCCAGTCTGTTTTAGTACTGCTTAAATTAAATTATAAAATTATGGCTTTGTTTTGCACACTGAATATAAGAATTTTTAATGTAGGTTATATTAAGTTACATAAACGCTTCAATATTTTGCCTATAACAAATTATTGTTCATATATAGTGATGCTACTATTTAGTGCAGATCTTTGACAATCGGTTTTTGGCTACAGTGTGTTGTTGGGAGTGAGGGGAATAGACATCTTGCAGCATTTTAGTCTTGTGCGTTTGTATTGTGAATGCACAGTTAAAGCTTTCATTGCTCTGACTTCTGGAATGAAGTGCTACTTAGGTGAGTATGAGCTAGAATACGTTAATTTTGTTTTTGTGTGTTGTAATTTTGCTTATGCAAAATATGTGCACACAAATAATTGTTTTGAAATGAATTAATATAAGTAGTGTGTTTACAAAATTGTTGTAAATACAAATGCTTTTCCGTCACTGTTTTGTCATGAAATTTGCATCACTGTTATGTTATGAAATATGCTTAAGAGCAAATGTAATTTAATAGTTGAATTCAATTTTAAAAGTCATAATGCACATCATTATGAAAAGGATTGATACTAGACTGCATTAAAGCAATGATCCCTACAAATTCCTTTTTAGAGTATAAATAAGAATTACGTTTTTGCTATGAAAATGTGTATGTTAGTCTCTAGCTGATACTTTGCAGTGCCTTAAATTCTGAAATCTTTCGCTGATGATCTGTTTCATCTTTGGGCTGATGAGACTCCGTCATTCTTTTCCTGTAAACCAACTGCAAAATGACAATTCCCATATCAACCGATTTTGCCCCAGCATATATTAAGCAAATATAAGGTGATCCTGTATGTAAGATATGTGCTTTTTTTTTCCCCTGTTTCAGTGGGAGGAGAACATCCTCTTGTATTTTTCTTCCACACTTCCTTCTTTCTGTCCATTTTCACTTTTCGTAATCACACTCTCTGCCTTGTAACACGTAATTCCCAAACCCCTTGCCCTCTGCCGCAGCCCACCCTGAGCCCTTATTTGTGCAGCTTAGGTTCTGAGCCCCTTTAGGCAGTGCGCACTTACAAGAATTGCTGCCTCACACGGAGGCAAGCTCTTACGCGTGAGTTGAATCAGTAGTTCATTGGGAACTGAGAGCTGCCGATACTGTGCCACTGCAAAGGCAGCGTGTCCCAAATCTTTGGCCTTAAATGCAGCACAGAACTAGATTAAAAGTCAGATCTGCTACTCTGGCAACTTTCTTCCACACAAAAATGCCTCACCTATACCTAGATAAATGCAGAACATGCCATGCATGTGTTTTTTCAAATTAGGTTTATGCAGTCCATAAACAAAGGATTGTTTTTCATTTCTGAACAGAGAAATAATTTCTGTTTTTTGTAAAAGGGAGAACACTATTAAATTAATGAAACAAAATGATAAAAGGAGGACAAGGTCAAATCTGGACAATCACAGGAGAAGTTACAGTTCTGTGATACAGACCTGAAATGCTCAAAAATGTAATCTGAAGTATTTTGCATGTCTTGATGTATTTGAAACATTGCAGTAATTCCTTTTCTGTAGCAGTATGCCATATATGGCAATTGTCTAATGTAGGCAAGGACTTTTATGTTGTTCTGATTTAAGACATTGTGGTGATTAAGTCTCTGGTTTTAGGTTTTTTCTCTACCACCTTCCAGTTTCCTTACAAACATACACTTAACCACTGTTTCTCCATTCCCACCCTCTTATTTCTGTTTCCTTTTGAAGCTGCTCTTGGAGATAGCGTAGTCTTTGAGGGCAACACCTTAGTTTCTCTACCACGACTACTGTGTGGCAGGTGCTTTTGGGGTATGGGTAAGCAGCCCCTTTTTTTTCCCCACCTCCTCCATATGATCCCCTGGTAGAAGTAATGCAGCTATGAAATCAGTAGTTTCTTAATGTATCTTTACTCCTGTGTTTCTTTAAGCTTAACAGTAACCTTGTGCTCCCCAGATTCTGGGTTACCAAAAGATAAGATCTGTAATTCAGAAACATGTTATATCTGGAATGAAAGAGCTAGAGAAACCCGGTGGAACTGCAGTGTAAGAAGAGAGCAGCCAGGCCCAGGAGATGGATTGGTTATTGGGTTCCTTGCAACCCACAAAATATCTCTACGGAGCAAAGAAGATGCCCTAGAGCATGTTGTGAGGATGATATTTACAATCCTCACAGGGAGTAGGTCTCAAAACTGAGCAGGGGTTTGTGCTTATTTTATTTTGGCAGAGCTGGTTTGCATAGCTTCTAATTTTAAAATCATTAGATGCACGGGCTGGCTGGCTGATCCTTCATAAACAAGAATGGAATGGCAATTTTTTTTTTGTTTTTATAAACAGAGAACAAGATTGCAAACTGTACAGAAATAGTATTTTTCTTAAATCAGTGTGCTGTTACATGGCTTCTAGAAACGTAGAATTAACATTAATCTTTATTTCTTCTTGGTGTGATAGACCATACATTTGAGGTTCTCATTTAACATTATCAGAAAAACTAATGAAGTCATCTGCCTTGGATTTGGAACACTGATATTTCCATTTGCCTTTCCACATTCAGATTGTATATATTTGTGAAATGTTTCAGTATTTTTTTGTGTCCTTTAAAAATCAGATTAATTCATTTTGAAGCTATATTAAAATTTTCTTGATATTGTTACAGAGACCAATGGGTCAGATAACTCCATCCCAATGGCATATCTTACATTAGATCATCAGTTACAGGTAATAGATATATGCTTTATTAGATACTTTTTTTGTATTACATTTTAATGCATGAATTGTGAGCTGCAATATAGAATGGCACATGTTTACCTGTGTTTATATCCTGTCTAATCTTTTACCAAAGCTAAAAAAAAAATATTACGTAATCTGAGATTGGTTGACTCAGATTTGATCAAGCTGTTAAAAACAAGCCCTGGGAAATACGATCCCTAAAACCAAATGAAATCTGAGTTTGACTGTCAAAATAAGACATTGTTTACTTGGGTGTTACTAGGTCATACTTCGGTATTCACTTTATTTTTTCTGTGTGTGATCAAACACTACTCTTATTATTATTCCTTGTAACAAAGATTTAGATTAATAACTGCAGGTTTGAGGTGTGAGTCAACTTTGACATCAGTGCTGTAAAATTTTCCAGGGCATGGTTTAACACTTATTTTTAAAAGCTTACAAGTTTCTAAAAGTTGATACAAATATATTACAGACACATTCTAACACACTATGTATTAGGATATCAGTTGATTAGTTTTTAACATGTCTGATTTATTTTCAGCCTCTAGCACCATGCCCAAACTCCAAAGAATCTATGGCTGTGTTTGAACAGCACTGTAAAATGGCACAAGAGTATATGAAAGTTCAGACAGAAATTGCATTGCTGTTGCAGAGGAAGTAAGTGAAATGTTTTGAACCTTTTCTGTTCTTCTGTATGTTTCTTCTACCCTAAATTATTTATCTGAGAGCATTCTTTCTGGCTTTCTGATGTAACATTTTGTATAGCATAATTGTTTTGTAGACTTAATCTTGGAAATACTGAGCTCCTCACCATGGATGATATATTCAGAGCAGGTAATTGAAAGTTCTGATCGCCATCAGGATTTTCCTTTTGGATGAGTCCTGCTTTAAAGCATGCGTCACATTTGTGTATGTAACATACCAGTAGTGTTTACATCATCTCAAGTAAAAGAGCTCTTCCGTTAAAGAACCTTGTAATTTTATTTCACACACTGTCCAGTAAAAGATTACCATTATAATTTGTAGATAATCATTTAGATAATACATTATAGAATTGCGGCTAATATCTCAGTGTCATTTATTCGGCAGTTAATCTTTACCTTATATCTGGCTTTTGTCGATCACATGCAAATGCAAAACAGTAATATCAACGTGTGTCCTGTGTTTTTCTACCAAGGGTTTAGACCTTAGTATTTAAAAGCCATTACATACCTTCTTACCCCTGTGGACTAGAAATCATCTTTTTAATCTTAGTAGGACTGTATACATATATATGTTAGGCAAGTGCTTGCATGTATTGTTGGATAGGGGCCAAAGCTATTGCTGAATCAGAAGATCAGTAAGTTAAGTAAAAATGAGTGTATTTTTCAGTACTGTAACTTCTCTAACTTCAGGTTCCTCCTTTTTCTTTCCAGAAAGTCTGAGCGCACATTTCTCCCAAGTGGTTTTTCTTAGTCAGAATGTAGTTGCCCTTATGTGTTAAACAAAAAAGTAGTATTATCTGAAGTGATAACTAGTGTATTTAATGCTGTTTGAGATAGTTAATTACTCTGTAAAGGTTGAATTAGTAAGTTTTCCTTAACTGTAATACAAACCATATGGCAACAATTAATTAACATGATTAATTTTCTTCTCTACTATTTTGTTACTAAAATGTTGTTGGCAGCTTGTTGTCTTGTCACCTCATAAACAAATGGTAAAACAAACTTCGTTCTGTTTGCTACAACAGTTTTGTAGGATAATTTTTAGCAAGTTTATCAGTGTGTTTGTTCCCCTAGAATAGTTACTAAAAACATACTGAATGCTTACTGCATAAATTAACTGGAACGACTATTTTGGAAATAATCTGCCTCATTCTCCTTTTGACTTTTTTAAAAAGCTCCAAATACAAAACAATGTTTCAGTGAAAAGTTACCAAAGTTTCTGCAGTGCTCTTTCCACAAGTCAAACAACTTCTGCTCTAGCAGAACTTAGGAACTTAGGCTGTGAGAATATGTTCGGCACAGAATCATTTTACTGCAGCTTTGAACATTCACATAATGAAATCATAACAAAATTTTTGAGATAGCTGCAAGTATGAAAGCATTCTTTAAATGTTCTGTCAAATGTTGCTGGTAAAGAGCAATTTATGAAGAAACAGAACTGCAACATCATCGCTTTATTGAAATTAAAAGATATAGAAGTAGACAATTTGTTTCCCTAAAAATAGCTACTAAAAACATACTCAATATTTGTTGCATAAATTAGCTGAAATGATAGTTGTAAAAATAATCTGCCTGATACTGCTTTCCACTGAACTTTAAAAAGTTCAGCTCCAAATAAAAAAGTGTTTCACTGAAAAGTTAACAGAATTATTGTAGTTCTGCCTTTTAAGTTGGAGTTTTAAGTTTTTAAATATACATGTGGTTAAGCAAAATTAAAGTTGAGTGTATTTATGAATTTCTACTTGGATCCTTAGGTGCTATAATGTAACCTGTAGAATTGCATCTGAAAGCCATTATAAAAAGGATAATTTTAGAGACTGAGGCTGTGGTTTGCAGCTATTTTAAAGCTTATATGTGGATTTTATTTGAAAGAGCACTTTTCTTCAGACTACAAGCAAAGAATAAGATTTTTTTTCTAATTTCTTTGCACAAAATATCACCAGCCCATGAATTAACTGATAATCAAGTAATGATTTAAACATGTGAAGTTGTCTGCACGCAAGTGTGAATAGAATATATATGACAAAGCCTTTTTTTATGTTTTGTTTTGTTTTTTAACTATAGACAAGAACTAATAGCAGAACTGGACCAGGATGAAAAAGACCAGCAAAATACATCCCGTCTGGTACAAGAACATAAAAAGCTGTTAGATGAAAACAAAAGTCTCTCAACTTACTATCAGCAATGCAAAAAACAATTAGAGGTCATCAGAAATCAGCAACAGAAACGGCCAGGCACATCATGATTCCCTGGGACCTTTTGAATGAAAAATATGCACAGAAAAGACTGACTTTTTTTTTTATTATCCCTTATTATGAGAACTCATGAGTGTTAGCTTCTTGGTGTGGTCTGTATTTGTCTGCTACACTTATAACATCATTTAATTTTCCTTTTCCTATGGTGGACATTCAGTTCAACAGGTTAATCAATTAAGGTGAGAAAACAGTGACAGTGACTTGAATCAACAGCCTGCAACTTAAAGCAAGTACAGTAAACAGTGGCTGTATGCATGCTCCTTGTGTGAAGGCTAGCCTAACAAGTGTTAAAGTGGCTGCTAAATTGTAAGATCTTGTACTTAGTTTTTGGTGTTACCTCGATAAGAGCAAAACAAAAACTTTCCTGTTTAAGAATGGTTTTGTTCTAGTGTTTCATCTCAAACAGATTTACAATAGCAGTTATTTTCAGGATTTAAACATGCACCAAGCTGCAGAGATGATGTTGGCTGACCAGAGTAATTCATGATGCATTAGTGATGCCTTTTACCTGTAGACGTAGTGTATTTTTTTCCACATGCAAAATGGTAGTCAAACTGATGCCAGCATCCTTGGTTCAGTGCTTGATAGCCCTGCATTTTGACTAATATGTTTCCTGTAATCTTGCATTCATAAAATATTTGAAGTAAAAGGCTGTATTTTCTTTACTTTCTTGGGGGGAATAGTATGTAGTTTCATCTGGTTACTGGGCAGAAGTTGTGGAGGTGATTCACTGGGCAAAGTTGGTCTCTTGGATAAATGAGAGAAAGAATCAGAAATATGCGAAAGTGTGTTTTAAACCTTTGAAGCTTTTGTCTTTTTAGTGTCTTTGGAAGGAAGTTGAGAAAGGCAAGTTTTTATAAACTGATTGCCTTAATATCATTTATTGGATTTTTCTTACAACTTATTTGCTGAAAAATATTTACAATAAATGTAAATAAGTTTGTTTTGGATAGGGAGAGAAGGGTGTGGGGAGGTGCATTTATTTTAAATAATGAATTATGAAACGGACTTGAGTATGCAAATAGCGGAAACTATTAAGAAAATGAGGGAAATGGCTTAGATCTCCATCAGGAATCTCAGTTATTCCACTCATTTGAACATAGTTCAAAGCAAGCCCATCACAGAATGCCTGCTGCCTTTGTGACTGAAGAATTGCACTTAATGAACTGAAGCAGAATATGTAATGATTGGTATTGTTATTTACCATTATAACGTGGGAGAAAATAACTACTTGTTTACATTGCAGATTGATTATTTGGATTATGAATTAACTTTTAGCTGGTACAAAAATGAGGCACTTATAAATATAATGAGAAATTATTCCTTGCATAAGCTCTTGGCATACTTATTTGTGGATGGGGTTTTAATAACACTATTTTGCAAAAGGAAAATAGAAAATTGAAATTTAGCTGCTGAGTCCTCAAAATAGGGATAATCTAAATTTTGATTTATGCTTATATAAAATGAATGATTGTTCATAGGAGCCCATGAGCAGAGCTTGGTAAAATATTAATGGTAAAGATCTCACAGTATTTTCTCTTCCCCTTCCTGCCTACTTGAAAGTAAACATTAATAATATTGTGCTTATGTGTGAACAACAAAGATGAAGCACAGTTTACTGAATAGTGTCATTCTGTCTTGAAAATAAATCTATTGTTGGCAAAGCTTTGGAAGTTTAAAACCCTTCCCTCATTTTATTTAAATAAAGGAAGGGTTATCATTCCCAAAACCTTAGCAGATAATTTGATTAGTTAGCCGAAACTGATATCGGGATCAACTTAAGGGCACACATATTTATAGCAAAATGTAATTGGCAGAGAAAATAACTCTAGTATTAGGAATAGCACAAGTTATCCAAAGCATTGCTGTTTGCATACATCTGTCCATCTACCAAAATGGACACAGCCAGTGTTCAGCAGCTTGCTTAACATATGTTTAAGCTTGAAGTAGAGCAACGTAAGTACTAATGCTTGACTTCAGATGCATGGTTGATAATTACATACACAAAATCATTTCCCAGGACAGTTTTTTGTGGTTTGCTTTCTCATAAAACAGATATGCTTAAAGTGAATCAGTATTATGTGTGAAAGGTCACTTAATGGCAAATTTGAATAATGGAAGTGAATGCAATGCTAACTTTATGGTACATAATACAAAAGTCATTTCTAACAGTCGCTTATGACTTTTCAAAGTTTACATTAAAAAGGGTCTCAGATTGTAAAATAAGTACTGTACTACTATACCCTGTTGAACTCGGCCCCATTCAACAGTTAGGTTGTATTGCTGTTCTTACGGTGTACAAAGGGAATTTGGAGTTTCACCTTTTGCCTTCAAATTATCCCTTTCTTAATTCCACCAAAAATTAAATAATTTGCCCTGATTTTTCAGTGGGGTGTTCTGTGTGGGCAAAATTGTATATCATAAAAAGCTACAAAGGTAGAATATAGCAATTTGTGCTAAGCAGAGTTTAGCAGCTTATCTTTCTAGTGACTTCTGTCATTTTCATAAGGCTCTTGTTTTAAAGTTGTTTACAAATGTACTTTTATTTTTCTGTTAAACTATTTTGGAGCGTGCAGGAAATTTTTCATGTCCTCTTATGTCTAGTTAAAGCCATTGCTCTGATCATGGAGGTGAAACACCTAGTTTTGTCTAGGCACTGCCTTCTCAAAAAGGTAACAGGCTCTGCTTTTTGTTAAAGTATGTGTTGTGTAAGATAATGTGTAATTGAAAGTATGCTTCTGTATACTGTGCAGTTCTACCAAAAACGCTTTTTTTAGGCTTTCTTTGATGAGAAGTTGAAGATTGTAATTCAAAACTTGTACATAAAGTGGTGAATGATTTCATATGATTCAGGAATGAGCAGTGTGGCTTTCTGCTACAGGGTTTTATTACATTTATCAGGAATCTAATTAATAAAAGCTGAGAGATTTCAACAAGCATGTAATGCCCTAGCATGTGCCAGGGCATCCTTGATTGGTGATGGAATCCCACGTTGGGTGGTGGCTCATCATCATGCAGTTGTTCCCGCCATCGAAAGAAAATTCTTCTCTGATTAGCTCTTCCCTTCCTGTGTGCCCGAGTAGAGCACTGGGTGCATAGTCCTGGTCATAACTGGATATCAAGACATTTTAAGAATGCCACATCGTTAGTATTGATGGTCTGCCAAAAAATAAGTTCTCTTCTTTCATTGTTCAGTTTGGACAAATTCCATTCCCCGTAACTTCTCTGTTTTATTCCTTATATACTCCGTTGTTTGAGAGTTTCCATTGACGTACTCCCAGCAGTTATACCCTGTTAATTATCTCCCTGCCTATGAAGAATGCAAAATTTACTTCAAATCTGTTCTGAGTGCCTTTGACCAACTCAGGCACTTCAGGTGCCCTGCTCAAACTTGCAGGCAAATTTAAAAGAATAAGGGCACAGAAGGGTGCAGCACACTTGACTCTTCAGAATGGAAGTTCCCCCATACCGAACTGGTTGAAGAAGAGAATCTTATGAAAATAAGCATATGTGTATGTATACACACACTGTTGTGTGTGCATTTGTATAGGTATAGCCAAATGCCTATATAAAATGAGAGTTTATAAAAAAATTTTATTTCCAAATTCTGCTGAGCTGAGGCAAGTAAGCTTTCTGAAGTTAGCTTTATTTACTTTACAGACGTCACTAGATGAAGTAGTGGTTTAACACTGTGAGGATGAAGTTCCAGAAAGAAAGATAAATACGGATGTGCGTTTGCAAGAGTGCATTGATTATTTCCCGTGAGTGTTTAACCCTTTTCAGCTTCTTACAGAGACAATTTAGGTTTCCCGCTGTGCTTTCATAGACCTGCTCCCAGTGTTCTGACTTTAAACCTATGCCTTCACTCTGGTCATGGAGGGGTATTTAATGAAAAAGCAAAATAGAACTTAGACCAGCTACTTTCATATAATTTATAACAATAATGAAATATTGTCTTAAAATACTTCAGAAACAAAGTTAAGCATAAAGCTTTAACCTAAACATTAATGAAAAAAAGTTTTGTTTTGTTTTGTTCTTTTTATTCACAGCTGTGTGCTTTATGCTAAGTAGCTAAAAACTTGAGATAAGCCTATTTTATCCTTTGGAGTGTGTTCCCATAATTACATATGTTCTGTCACTGCTCCCTTTCTAACTTGGTTAGCAGTGGTAGTTAAAGGCAGCCCAGCTACTCTTACACTCGGTAATTGTTGCCTTTTACAGATGGGAAGGAGAGGAGCAGATCATTGAATTGAGACATTAAAAACATAAGCCGTATTATCAAGCAAGGCCCTGGAAAGGCTGAAATAGAAGTCGGTGGTGGGTAGCCTGCAGCTCAGAGTTGCGCCTTCCAGCCGACCGCTGCCTGCCCTTTAGCTGCTGCTGTTCTCTGCATAAATCCAAATTTGCTAACACAAGTGTGCAAGCTGGTGTAAATTCGAGGACCTTCCCTTTCCCTAGCTAGTCTTTTCCTTCCCGATAGCGTTGAAGGGAAGAGTGTAGCAGCTGTGTGGAGGCTGCTGTCCTGTGGTATTTAGGGAGAGGATCAAGGAGCGACTTGTATTCATATTATCTATGGGCTAAGTACACAGGATAGGACACAATCTTAATTTATAGCAGAATATTAGAAAAAATAAATCCCTAGCATTATATGGGGGATTGAAGATCATGGTGCGATATGGTAGAGATGCCTAGAGCACCTCTAACTCGGTGCATTCCTCCCCTTTCTTGTGCGGAGTGACAACGTGTATTTTATGTGTTGTGCCACCTTTGAGCAGAACTGCAGAGCTGCCACTATGGTCTTGGCAGCGTCTGGGGTGTAAAAGGGGGGTAGACAACATGCTGCTGAAGGAAAGGAAGAGAGCTGTTTGCAGTAAGCCTTTTACCCAGCATAACTGATGTCAATACAATACACATTTAAGACTACTCGGCTTCCCTTCAGAAAGCAGGCAAAGCTAGAGACCTCAGGCTTACGGAGGGAGTGAATTGTCCCACAATCTGAGAATATCTGTATTTACCAAACCACCACTGCAGAGTCGGTGCTCTGGCCGTCTTTGCTCTCGCAATGCCATGGTTGAGTCTGTGTTTGCCAGTCACCAGAGGACTCCTTGAGCAGCTGTCTCCAAAAAGTTAAACCCGGCATGTGCAGATCAGACACTTATTAAAGTTTCTTACATCATCAGTAGCAACGGGGAGAGGACATGGCTGAGAATTGTTCGTGAGGCAGGAGGTGAAGCTAATTTAGCTTGCTCCCAGAGGTCTGCTTGGGCACTGCAGGGCTGCCAGTCAGAGAGAGGGCCGAAGACAGAGGGAGCACGAGGAGCCAGTTTGATTAGTGCAGCTGTACTTTAAATAAGAGCATAGTGCAATAACCAAATGTTGATAGGCCTGCTGGTAAGGGTTGTGGTGGTGTTTTCATTAGAGACAAGTCCTTAGCTACCACTCCAAGGTATCCTTGAATGCTGGGAGCATTCAAGCTCCCAGTTTTAAGCTGTATTGAAAGCTCAAGGTTTAGGGCAGTCTTTTCAGCCTCATCAAAAACACTGTGCTCCAAGAGATGGCTGAGGAGGGTGTGGTTTTTTTTAATTTAAAAAACATAACAAAAAAAAAAGGCTGAGATCATGGGGTGTACTCCATGTATCACACCTCTGGAGATCAGGGAAACGCATTGGCAGCAATGCACGTTGCCTGCTCTGACTGTGCTACCAAAGGAGCAACATGGTGAGATGTGAAGTAGCACGGTGGAGGTTCTACATTTGTTTTGTGCTTGCTTTCCTGAGTGCTCTGGCTTCACAGATATAGAAGGAAAAAGATCAGAAGCCTTACAAACATATAGCTGGGGATCAGAGTTTAGCTGGCTTATTCTTTACTTCGCCTGTCATGGTGTGCCAAAAAAACAGCACTGCAGGCCAAACTGAGTTTCCAGTGTCAGCTGCTTTAATTCTGTTGTTTTAGGACTGTATTTCCTGCAACACCTGGGCAAGTCCTCAGCCTTTGCCAGCTTTGAGCAGGTAGAGCAAGAGAGGCTGTTTCCCAGGCTGGAAGGAGCCAGTGGGCTCCTGTGAGAGCTACCAGCAGCACCAACTTTGTCCCCAAGTCAGCAACCTAAGCAAGGTGGTGGGGTAGATATGTTCACCAGCATAACCTTTTATCTAACTACTTTTGGAGCAGAACAGCAGGTTAAGAAATTAATTTCTTTAGAATATAATCCTACTGCGACAAATAATGAAAGACGCATAAAAGGATGAACCTTAAGAACCTAATTTTTTTAATTATGTAAGGGCTCAATTATTTTTTCTTCCCCAGAGCCCAGTTTCAAAGCAAGGAAAAGAGCTAGTTCATATTAACCAATTGTGCACCTCTAGCTTTTCTGTATTCTTTTCAACTCCTACAAATTTAGTCAATGCTAGTAAGACTCTGTACAGAGATTCTTTAGACAGTTAGTAAAGAAAGCAATAAAATCAGATTACAAAGAGGATGGCTCTAGAAAAGAAGTTTAGCCTTTACTTGGTTTTTTGTTTGTTTTGGGGTTTTTTTTTGTAACAGTGAAGTGACTTATTTTCAGAATACCAGCAGTAGGGAGAACATCAGTGTCTAATGGTGGGTGTTTAAGCTACAAGTTTTTAAGCAACATTTGCCTAAGTGGTTGATTTGGAAGTCCCTTTCTAAAATTGAAATGCTGAAATATCAGAAACCTGCAAGAAAGAGGGGAAAATACTAGTGAGAAAAATGAACTGAATTTGTAATTAATTTGGCATGTTAATTCAGATTTCTAAAACTGTCTGAGCAGGGAAGCAAATGGTGTATTATCCTCGTACCTGCAGAAGGGGGATGATAAAGGGAAACTCCAAAAGTTTGTTTTGTTCCAACTCTTATCAGTTGGTCTGCGAAAGGTAATTCCCTTCCAGTAAACGTCGCCTGGTTCAGAACCTTTCACTGTCACAACCGCACCCTTGCGACTACCTGCTCTTTGCAAGGCACTAACAAATCCCAGGCTCCAGTGATGGTGCAACCCATGATCCATAACAGAGCATGAAGGGATCGGGAGAAGACTCCATTCTTCTGTCTAATGCGTTTCCCATTTCTCTGTGCTTACAGGAAAGCCTGATTAATCTTGCAACAACAACTGCAATGAGAGAGTTTGCTACAGTGACATGTAACTTGCATCTTAAGGTTTCTTGGTTTGAATTAGTGTCTTGCACCAAGACTGTATTTTTCGTAATCACTTATTACACACACACAAAAATAACACATACATGTTTATATTAGAATCAGTTAAAAATAATATGTAAATGAATTTTTAAGAAATCTGAGGCTTAGATCACTCATTAAGCAAATCAAAAGAGCCCTGCATGTCGGCAGTGTAATATAAAAATTATTCAGAGTATCCTGCTGACAGCCAGTCTTGCCAGGTCCCAAGAGCTTACAGGATGACTCAGTAGGAGTTGGATGTTTTTAAAAGTGCTAAAGAGAAGTTTAAAAATCCTGAGTGATTACATTCTGGTTTAATGTCCCTCCTGCTGTGGAATGGCCAAGTGTGCAGTAGCTCTAAAATATACATAAAGTACGGGAAGTGTTTGGGCAGGACACTTATACATCTGGGTTCAAGCCTCCACCACAACAGCATTCTCCATTGGGAAGATATTTGCAAGATCATCACAACAGATTCGCGAGGATCATTGTCACAAGCCACACTGTTTGCCCTGCTGCCCATCCTGATTGTGTTAAGCTGGGAAGGGAAGAGAAGCAAAGCAGCTGCACCCAGAAGAAAGTCAAAAATTGAATGCAGCGTCAGTGTTGCTGTGGTTAGTTGCATGAAAAGATAGCTGTACAGTATGGCAAACGAATTGCTGGCTATGCTGTTCACTTACTAAGTTGGCAGAAATACAAATCCCTTAAGAATCAGATGATGAACACTATGCACTTTGAGCTCTCTTGAACCTTTATGATCCAGTGTCTGGTATTTACTTGAGCTAATGTTCCCAATGGTATCTGCTCAGACCTAATCGTTGCTGTGTGAGTGATGATAATGCACTAATGCTGGCTCCACTTTCTTTGAGGCACAGCAAAGTTCAGAAATTTTCAACACTATTAAAAATAAGCCACAACTCTGAAGATCTTTTTTGTTTTGCTCTGAAGAGACAAGGAAAATAAATTACAGCTTTCTTTGTATTTTCTGGAGTTGTGTGTACTTGTCAGGGTTGGAAAGCCTACCCAAGCGTATCAAGGACAGTAGTGAATGAAAGTCCCTTTCCTATAGGCTTTAAGATATGCAGCCTTCTCCATAACATGGATCAGGGTTATAGAGGTGTGATGTTGTTTCTGCTCAGTATGTGGCTTGTCTTCCCATATTGGCCATGCATCTCTCTCCCTTGGGAGTCAGCGTCCCCGTAGAGGATAGATGGATCTGGGAGAGATTATCTTCAAATGCCTTCAAATCCCCATTTGTCAGCATCTGTGAATGCGAAAAAAACAGAGATGATGCGTGTACCTATTTGACCTGGGTCTGCTGTGTGTATGATGTTGAATATGTTCAGGACCTTAAAATTGCTTAATAGCTACGTATATAAGTGACACACAGTTTACACAATAAGAGTGCATAGCATGGTAACTTGCCCTGTTATTAGCAACAAGGCTAAAGTTTTGAGATACAATAGCCAGGTTTTTCTAATTATCCTAGAATTAATTGCATAAAGAGCAGCACAGACTGTGTCTGCCCCTGCTGTGTCTCCAGGCAGGCTGCAGGAGGAACCGCAACAAAAAGTCTTGTAGTCACCACAAGTCTTCCTCTCAAAGAGCAGCAGGGGTATTAAGTTGTGGCAGTGGTTTTGCAAAGTGGATGTCTATAATCTAGACTAACGTCGCCAATTTGCTCTGTGTTTGCCACCCAGCAGACAAATTAATGGTATGAGTCATTACCAACGCATGTTAAATAAACTAGTGGCCTAGAGATGAAAGGCTGTCTATCCAAATTGTTTTCATCAATTGCACTGTGGGGCAAGGACAGATTTAATTTCAAGGACAGGAATATTAACCTCAATTCCCTTCCATAATTGAGTGTGGAGAAACAAGAGGCATAAGCAAGGGAAGCAGGGAACAAGGCCATGGGTCACTGTCGTCTGGTCTCAAAGGCAGCAGTGTCTTGTAAAAATGTCATTGCAGCAACCAGAAGGCAAAAGCTTACTTGGCAATGTATAGAGCACAGGTAATAAGATTTATAGTAGGGACTGGATTTTCACCAGTATTGAGGTGCCTGAGTCTCAGCCAAGGTTTATAATGATAAGCCCTTAACTGGAGCCCATCTTGCTACAAATTCATAGGGTAAACACAACAGCAAAATGCCGAACAACAGTCTCCATGGGTAATGCTGGCCCTATGGGAACTCCTTAAAGGAAAAAGCTACAAATGGGGTCATTAGTCCTCCTTTTTTTACTGATAATATAGCACTTGCATAGTATTTCTCACCTGAAGGTTTCAAATCACTGTACAAAAGTCAGTAAGCATTATTACAGGGAAACAGAGGCCCTAGGGAGTATGGTTGTCCTTCCAAAAGGTCAATACCTGATTTGGGAATAAGATTCAAGTGTCCTGACTGTTCATCCAGTAATTTCTCCAGTGGGCTCCAGTGATTCTGCTCCTGAAAAAAGATCAGCTGAGCAGCACAGTTCAAGATAGGTTCCCTGTATCAGGCTTGGCTGGAAAGAAGGTCCTTTCAGTCAGCAAGCGTTAGGTGCTTTTCTTTTTTTTTTTCTTTTTACTGCTGTTTGTGGCTGAGTTGATTAGACTGATACAAATGGAAGTTAATCAACCAAATCAAACAGGTCATCTGTTGTTCTGAAAGCAGGACAGCAATGAATGAATGAATGCTTCTTTTGGACACACAAAACTGGGTGATCTTTTTTGTGTGTGACTTGGATTTATTACATTAAAATGTTGCACACTGTTATGAAAGAAAGTGCCTAAAGCTGTATCTCCACATGTAGTATACGTGAGAAGACAGAATTTCGCACCAAGTTCAAGTTCTTTCTTTTCTTCTGTTTAAACCTCAATAAATGCAAGTCATCTTCCTTTTATGAAATCCAGCAGTGGTTGCAAAGCCTTTAAATAAAATAAATTATTTTCTTATGGCACCATTGAAAGAGCTAACAAAAATTAAATAAATGTATGTTTCATTAGGTCCCTAGAAAAAATTTTCAAATCTCTACAAAATAGTAAATTTTGCTAATCTCTTGATTTAACTTCCTTTCCCTTGGCTCCCAGAGGACCCATCATCTTGAGAGAAATATGACCTGCTTGCCTTGGGAAACCAGGCCAAACTCTTTTTATTTAAAAAACGAAAAGTCAATGGCAGAGTTTCTTGCAGTGATGTAGAAAATATGGCTAAATGCAAGAGGGCAAAAAAGAAAGACAGCAAAATGCAGACTAGCATATTGATGTGTTTTCTATCAGTGTGATAGTGTTATTTTAATGCAGATCTGATTTGTCTTTTGCAAGGCGAGACACCTTACTGAGCCTTGCAGAAAAATCTGCACATGCTGCGCTCTGGATGCTGCTACCCCGTGGAGCTCGCATGTACCCACATCAGGGAGCAAACTGCAGCCGGCCAGGCAAGGCAAGGCAGCCTGTTGAGCTCAGCTTGCACAGTGTCTGGTGCCCTGGTTATCTAAATGATGCTCTACTTAAATGGGCAGCCTTTTTTTTTTTTTTTTCTCCAGATCAATGGCCTCTTCATCCCTGGCTGAGGTTTCTTTTTCCCACATTCCTCATAACAGAAGCTTAGGCAAATGCAGGGGTCTTATGTAGCTCTTCTCTGCTTGTAATCTCCATTGCAAGATTGGACACACACTCAGACACTTTTCTATTTATCTAATTATTGACCTCGTTTGCTAATTTTGCTAAATATATGGGGTTTATAGATAGATAGATATTGCTGTAAAAATAGATCAATGCTAGGCACAAACTAGACACTAAATTCAAGTGATATGAAAATGAAAAAATTGCTATTCCAGTCCTTATTTTACACCCTAGTGGACAAAAGCAAAATACTTGCACTGTGTGAGTGGTAATACATACATGCAGCTTTTCTGCAAAAATTCTCAGTGTCAGCTTTTCAGTAGCCAAGACATAGCGTTTATGCTGGCAAAAATAACGCTGGATTTGCAAAAAGCCACAATAAATTTGAAAAAGGTAATTAAACAATACCCAGACTGCCAGCAGGGACAAAATCACGTCATGCTATAACCTTCATTCCAGGTATAAATAGACTGTGTGTGTCACCTGAGAGCTTGGAGACAGAATGTTACTGTTCTGCTACTGCGCAAAGAAAAAGATCTCATTTTTAAATATTTTTTTCACAGTTTCCTTTTTGCATTTTCAAACATTAGAAATTACTTCTTAGATAAATGGTTATGCCTGGATGTTCCTCCTTTTCAGCAGAGGGAGAGCAAGAGCTAGGCAATTGAGGCCTGAGGGTTAAAGTTTTTAACAAAAAAACAACCACTGCAACATTTAGAGGAGAGGAATAGATACTGCGAAGGTTGGGAGGAGAGAAGGACTATCAAGTACCCAAGTGGCTTGGCACTCACAGAGCTAGTGTTTTTATATCAAGACTATAACTTTGATCTTGTCAGTGTGATTCTATGATCGTATGGCAAATAGTTCTTTCGTCCTTTAGTGCTTTTCCACACGCATTTCTTCTCTGTTGTTCTTTTTATCTGTATTGTGAACCTCAAGCAGGCAAGCAAGAATAAACAGATTATGAAAATATTGAGATTATGTTAACAGGTATGAGGTCTGGTGATTCTGTTTTTACAACTGGCAGGTCTCTTTTGTTTGTACTCTGGTTTCTCTATCTGCAGTGAGCACTCAAGTTTTCAAGCTTTTCTCCACATCCCCCTGTAATAGAAACCCCTTTTTTTAAATGCAACCTGAATTTTTTCACATACGCACCTCACTCCAGGAGCTAGAGCTTAGTAAGAAACTATAAGGCAAGCTAAAGCTGTAGAAAACAGTTGCATGTATTCTGTACGTGAACAGTGAGTGGGCTATATCTGGATATAGCTGTTGTATTGCTCCTTCTCTTCAAGTACAAGGTTCCTAGAGACTATAGTGGGTGTGTAGATGTAAATGCAGAAATGTGGGCTGAGGGCTTAATATGTTGAAATTAAACCTTTAAAATGGAGAAAAGAGGGAAAATGGATGGAGAAAATGGATGCTTAGAAAAATCAATTTAATTAATGCTCTAAACAGAAGAAAGAGACAGAGCTTCTAAAGTAATCTCTGGGAGGAAAGAGGCAGCTGCCTCTTTAGAGCGGAAGGAGGCAGCCCTCTGAAAGCCAGCTCTGCAAAGAGCACAGGCAACACGAGAAACTGAATTACTGTGGTTACCGCCGTGCCATGACTACACGTGTGGGGCCAAGCATGGCTTGCTCCATGACTGGCACCCCGTGCATGCCCGCACCTTGGGGTGGGAGCCTCAAGCGCGGTTGCCCCCTGGTCCCACTTCACCTTGCACAGCCGGGGGCTGGCTTTTCCAGGGCAGACTCCGGCTGGTTTGGGTACACGGTCATGGCATTGTGTCCTGCACTGGGGAGCACTTCTGAAAGGCGGCACGGATGCAGCCGATGAGCTGGGTGGAAGGAGACGGACACCAGTTTGTAGTTCACAGGTTGGGAGAGAAAGGTACATGATTTGCCAGGACTCACCGTGAGTTCTGCTGACAGAGGGCTGAGCAGCAGCAGAAAGCCTTGTTTGAGCCACACTGCTCAGGAGCCCTTCAAATCTAGGTGCTTTGCTTTGCAACCGCAATGAGAATCTGAACAAAAAGGCTCGGCAATGGAGAAATAATGCCAAATAGCCCCTGTTCTTTTTTTTGTGCAAGGCAATTTTTCCACTGCATTAACATGTCAGAGTGCTGAGGACTTCATACTTACTAAGACTTTCTGTCTTATAATTTCACACAGAGTGGTGAATTTGGTACTACTGAAAGCTGTGATTATGCAAAAATATGGCTTTTTCTTTCTCTTGCCCCTGGAGGAATATCACCGCTTTAGAAGAAGAATCTCTGCTCTGCAGAGAGCACTCCAGGCCTGGCAACTTAAAAATGTGCTTGTCAATGACTCCACCTCATGCGCACATTTCATTATGGCACAATGGCCTGGGAACGCTCTTAAGCTAATTAAAATGCACTAAGTAGTCAGATGTTGGTGCTGAGAGCTGTTTTACAGCTTGGCGCGGGGAATTGCGGCGACTGCCTCCTTTTCCTGTGGTGGTGTCGTGAGGGAACGTCACATGGGAGGCCATTCGAGGCACAAAGCCTCTCTAATGGGTGCAAAATGGCTTTGCGTCTCAAATTAGAAATTATTAATATTTTAAGAGTAAGCAAAATGTGCGCTTGGGTGGCGGCTGGTGTTTTTCAGCTACTGCAAGGAGCCTGCTTAAAACTCAGGCTGACTTTGGTGATGGACAAACAGGTTTGGGCACAGAAGAGAAGTTGGATTAAGGCTGTTAACAGCAAATAATTTTAGAAGTATCTGCAATCAACCTTCATTTATTGTAAATAAACACCTTGGATGTTATTCTTGCTTCAGGATTTTCCATATTTTGAAAAAAAATCAATACCTAACTTGGCCAGTTTAACTACTAGACTATTCTTTGGCATTACTCACGTGGCCAAGAGATGTCTGCAGGATTCACAGCTGCCTCCGAACAGCATGGGAAGGGCGAGTGCCGACGATGGGGCCGTGGGTGGGGGGTGCAGCGGTAACCCCCGGTGTAGCACGCAGCCCATGGGGAGCCAACAACGGAGCATCCCTCCCTGGGTTTTTGCAGGCCTTCAGCTGCCTGCGCTCACCTTAACACCATGGCCACGTACCCGTGTTGCCTTCTTATCTTTTACCCTGAAAGGACTCGAAAAGTGCTTGGTGGAACCCAGCTTTTGTTTCAGCAGCAGGCAGTGGTCTTTTTCTACGCAGAAGTGTGGCTTTTTTACTATTCTGGTCCTCCTACATGGCATAAAAGATGCAGACAAATCAGTCAGAGATGATGAAACTCCAAGTTTGACTACTTGCTCCCCTCCAACTATTTTTTTGCAGCAGTGCAACCTTTCTGATTCTGTCAGTGATTTACCTGAGCATAGCAGAAAGCAAAATGAGGTGTGTTTTTGCCTTTCCTCCCACCAAATGAGCATGTAATCTCACAGTCACCTACAGAAACTGGAGGGGTGTAAAGTGAATTTTCCTCTTTGCATTGAAGTTTGAAGAAAGTATATGGAAACTATTTTGTTTGATTTGCAGTCTGCATCTTATTTAAAATTAAAATTGTCCAGTGACTAGATTTCCACTTACTCTAGCAGAGCTCTGGTGATTTACATCAGTTAAGAATCAGCTCATCATTTCCTTTAAAGCTGCTGAAATCATTCTGTGGTTATGAGCACTCTACAGAGCATCTAAGCTGCATCTTTAAGAAAAGAAACCCTCAACAAGCTTTCTGATGCAAATACAACTTTGAAGTGATATTTTGCAGTGATAACATGGTTAATTTTCCTCTTCCAGAGATTTTAGAGAGCTTCAGAGCTATTTTCGATATAATAATCTGTTTAATAAAAAAGGAATGGTTCATACTATTGGTGTCCATGTCAATATTTGTTTCATATTATGTTTTATGAAAAATCATTATCACAAGCTATTTTATGTAAACTCAGCATGTTAAACATGGCTATCCTGAAGCTCTGATGTGCTATCAATTATTTAATAAGCATGAAGCTTACAACTTAGCTAAAGGTTATCATCTATAATACACACATCTCCTTGTGTTTTCCTGAAAGCAATGTATTTTGACCTTTTTTCTATACAAAGGAGTAAACTGTTTCTTTGTCTGTACAAACTGCAATGAGACTGTGGTTTTCCTCTCTATTTTGTACTGCTTGGACTACATGATCTTCAGTAAAACAAAATGCTAAGTTGCAGGGGTTTTATATGGGAAAAGAAATACAAGCACTTCTGTACTGTCATGAATAGTGTCATCATAATATGGTGTAAAACATTGCATTAAAAACAATTTGGGGTCCTGTCACACTGGAATGCAGCATGTGTACCTGAGAATAATGCTCCTTTCAGGGTCATTTCATTTTATCTTCCAAACAAGGACATTTCTCCTGAGAAAACATTTTTTTCAAAAGAGCCAAATATCGTAGGAATCTGAGTTCCATGTTCAGAAGTGAGTTAGGTGCTCAGAAACCTATAATGTTTCCATTGATATTAATGGGACTCTGCTCCTAAAAGCCTGAAAATAGGCCTTACTGAAACAAATCATTTTTCTCTGGCATCACAGTCCTTTAAAAATCTGCTTTTTATGTATGTATGTGCAGGGCCCAGGCCACCTTTTTTAGAATACTCCTTTAGTTACTGGAACACCCGAAAATGAAGCAGTTGGCCTCATGGCAAGATAGACTGCAAAAATTCAGCACCTAAACTTCACAACAAATCACACAGATGCAAAAGTGAGCATCTCTGAAGAGCGGTCCTTAGGCCAGGGGTGCTGGGCCAGCACCATGTCAATAGGGAAGCTACTCAGTAGGGAATGAGTCCGAGTCACCAGCAATGGCCAAGGGGAGTCGTCTTCCAAGGGCAAGCATTCTTTTCTTTTTAAATGAGACTTAGGCTTCCAAATCATTGGCTATATTTAAAATTTTTAGCCCAGTCCTACTGAAATTACGCTTTCAAAAAAACCTTGAAGACTTTTGTGTTTGTAGTGAAACACCAAAGCTGCTGGGTTCTATACGGCTTGGGAGTATTTTTGCTCCACATTATTTATGAGATGAGTAACCTCTTCATTGGGAAGGAAATTTTCTGGAATGCTTCTCAGTGCTGTAGTGCCTTAGAGTTAGGTTTTGGGTAGTGTGAGGTGAGACGTTTCTCACTTTACTCCTAGAGGAAAACATAACTGAAAGTTTGTGAGAGAACTTTCTTTGCTATTTCCATGAACCTATATTAAAGCAGGTAGGAAACATTAAACAATATGTTATTTTAACAGAGAGATTGTTTAAACCAGACTTCCTGAAAGCACCTTAACTCTGGACAACTGGAAATCATTTTATAAAACCTCTTTTTCAGTGAGAGTCATTTAATTCTTTGAAATGTAGGCCATTTTCAAGTCATTTTGTACAACAAATGGGACCAACTCAATCAGTTCTTCACATTTTAGTAATTTAAAAGGATATAACTGAATTTTATTTTAATGGTAATTGCAAACTCATGCAGAAAATGTAAATGCACACTTCCCAATTAGCTTGCAGCATAAACCATGGCTTCTATTAATGTATTCCAATTTGTAATTCTTTGCACAGTATGAGATTTGAAAGCTGTGATTAAAATTAATTAGGTTAAGTAAAGTTTATCCCCCGTGAGCACTGCTATTTGAAGAAAGAAATAGTAAAACACTAGCTACATCTGGCACTGCAGGAGGCTAAAGCATCACAAGGAGTAGCAGCATTGCTTTTTCAGAGGAGTTGCATGCTGCCTTTTTGGCATACCTTAAGCACCATGTATTCTTTCCTAGAAGCTAATTGGGAGCCATTAAGTTACTCTTTGCCTCTTGTAAATGCTCTGGAGCTACAACATCCATACAAGCATCTAACTGATCGATCTTTGTAATGCAGTGGATCACACACATTTACTGGTGGCATCATCTCTGCCTACCTAGGTGTTATACCATTGCCTCACCACGGCGGCAATTGAGAGTCTGCTGGGGTGAAAAGGCAACAGAAACACCATCCTGAGGACCTCCTGGAGTGTTCAACCCTTTCTTCTGGTGCTGTAAAACTCATGATACTTTCACTTGCTTGTTTGTCTGGATGTTTTGGGCTGGTATTTGGCTACCAACCAGGTATTTAAATTATTTTTTTTTCGTAAGAGGGAGCATTTGGATAAGAAGGGGTATAAATGTTGGGGACATTGCACTTGCTGGGATAGGAAGATCTTTTTGAAAGAGAAGACACATTCAGGGTTCACCCACTTTGATCTAGAGTCCCAGCCCACTAGCAGGAATCACTGTGATTTCTGTCACTCCTGAGGAGGCAGCTAGTATAAAAAAGATCTGCTCTTTAGCCTTTCTCTCTTACTTCAGAAAAAGCAATTGAGTAATCAAAGAAAATTCTTTGTCAGGTGAAGCCTTTTACTATTGGCATCTGTCACAGCCAGACTGAGGTACTAAATACACTTGACCCAATAAACACATCAGCCACTAGAAGAAAGAGGAAGAGCTCCTAAGAGAGCAGGAAGTAAGAAGGTATTTTTGGAGACTGATGCTCTTTGGTGATTCAAGATCACAGAATCACAGAATGGTTGAGGTTGGAAGGGACCTCTGGAGATCATCTAGTCCAACCCCCCTGCTCAAGCAGGGTCACCTAGAGCACGTTGCCCAGAATTGTGTCCAGACAGCTTTTGAATATCTCCAGGGAAGGAGAGTCCACAACCTCTCTGGGCAACCTGTTCCAGTGCTCTGTCACCCTCACAGGAAAGAATTTTTTTCCTCATGTTCAGACAGAACTTCCCATGTTTCAGTTTGTGCCTGTTGCCTCTTGTCCTGTCGCTGGGCACCACTGAAAAGAGTCTGGCCTCATCCTCTCTACACCCTCCCTTCAGATACTTATATACATTGATAAGATCCCCCCTCAGTCTTCTCTTCTCCAGGCTGAACAGGCCTGGCTCTCTCAGCCTTTCCTCATAGGAGAAATGCTCCAGTCCCTTAATCATCTTAATAGCCCTTAGCTACTCTAGTAGCTCCATGTCTCTCTTGTATTGGGGAGCCCAGAACTGGACACAGTACTCCAGATGGGGCCTCACCAGGGCTGAGTAGAGGGGGAGGATCACCTCCCTCAACCTGCTGGCAGTGCTCTTCCTAATGCACCCCAGCATACCATTGGCCTTCTTGGCCACAAGGGCACATTGCTGGCTCATGGTTAACTTGTTGTCCACCAGGACTCCCAGGTCCTTCTCTGCAGAGCTGCTTTGCAGCAGGTCAGCCCCCAGCCTGTACTGGTGCATGGGGTTATTCCTCCCGAGGTGAAGGACCCTGCACTTCCCTTTATGGAACTCCATGAGGTTCCTCTCTGCCCATTTCTCCAGCCTGTCCAGGTCCCTCTGAATGGCAGCACAGCCCTCTGGTGTATCAGCTACTCCTCCCAGTTTTCTATCATCAGCAGCAAACTTGCTGAGAGTGCACTCTGTCCCTCCATCCAGGTCATTGATGAATAAGTTGAACAAGATTGGACCCAGTATGGACCCCGGGCGACACCGCTAACTGCAGGCCTCCAACTAGACTTTGCACCGCTGAGCATAACGTTCTGAGCTCTGCCATTCAGCCAGTTCTCACTCCACCCCACTGTCCACTCATCTAGCCCACACTTCCTGAGCTTGCCTATGAGGATGTTATGAGAGACAGTGTCAAAAGCCTTGCTGAAGTCAGGGTAGACAACATTCACTGCTCTCCCCTCATCTACCCAGCTAGTCATCCCATCGTAGAAGGCTATCAGATTGGTTAAGCATGATTTCCCCTTGGTGAATCCATGCTGACTACTCCTTCACATACTTAGAGATGTTATCCAGGATGAGCTGTTCCATCACCTTTCCAGGGATCAAGGTGAGGCTGACTGGCCTGTAGTTCCCTGGGTCGTTCTTCTTGCCCTTTTTGAAGACTGAAGTGACATTAGCCTTCCTCCAGTCCTCAGGCACCTCTCCTGTTCTCCATGACCTTAGATGAAACTTTCATGCTTCTTTGTTGGAGGCAGGCTATGCACTTCAGTGGCAGGCCAGGGCAGCATGTCGGCCAGCTCTTGAAAATGTTTGTCCTGCTGGTGGGTGCTCCCTTTGCCCTCTCTTCTCACCTGAGCTTGTCATGGGCCAGCTGTGCTTCACCAAGGTACAGATGTTTTCAGTGCAGCACTCTGGTGGTGCTGCAGATGACACCAGGAGAAGAGAGGCAAGCAGCTGGGCATTCACAGTGCCCCATGGCACCACCAACTCATTGGCTGCTGTGTAAAAGCCAACATAGGCATCAGGCAAGCTGAGCACTGAAACTGTAGGAGCAGCCATCTTCTGGTAGCACTAGAGATGTTTTTATTCAGCATCGTTGCTTGAAGTCTAATTGTCTGGCCATCCAGAACACTGGGTAGTCCAATGTGTTATCAGAGTCTGGAAATACCTCTTGTGTCTATTATTTTTTCTAACTACATTATTATGTCTATCTCTATGGTGTGATCAGGAATTCTACACTAAAGCTATTTTTTTTAAATCTGACATTTGGGAAATTCCAGTATTTTGACATGAATGTTGTCTGAATCAGGACAAAATGTTGAAACATAAATTCTTTCTATGTGATACGGGAAGCTTATGAAAAATTACATTTTGGAATTAGTTTGTTGTAATCTTTTTTTTTTTCCTGAGCAACTACAGAGCCTTGTGGGAACTGTAGTCTGAGAATTCAATGTCCTTTTTGCATTCAGTGACCCAGGTCCCATGCCCAGAGCTCATCTCCGTGCTTATGTGGTTATCCTGATGCACCTTAGAAATTCAATCAGATGAGAGAGTGGTAAATGATGGAAGGTATAGTCCAGACAGGGAGACTGTCTCACAGAGAACGAAGCATGATGCGCTTAGCCTACAGCATTCATGGAGCGTCCCAATAGACAGCACAGAGGCATATTAATATAGAAATGGGGCCCAAGTTAAGCCAATTCAGAATAAAGTATTTGGATGACGTTTTTACAGTAGAGGAATTAAAACATCTAAAGTGGATCTCTAAAACACGCTCCAGGTCAGCAGTGGCGTTTGAAAGGGGGTTTTCACATAGCTGCATCTCTGATACCGCCACGGAATCTGATTAGGAAAGAAAGAGAAATGGGTTTTCTTACTACCAATATCAACATATACAGCAATACATGAGCTTGGGTGCCTCTCACACTCAAACAGCCTAATTCTCTCACCTCATTGCTAGAAGTCGGGAGCAGCACAAAACACACAATCCCTGTGGAAGTGTGAGGCTGAGTTACAGTGCATGGCACAAGAAATGACCACAGGCTATGACCCTAGGCAGCATAGCTTGTTCCTATTTCTTCAGTATATGAGTTGAAAAAGAATAATAGGAAATCCCATTAAAATTAAAATGCTTTGCACTTTCTCCCTGACAGGAAGTTCTGGTCAAGAATTACTTGCTGCCTATGGTATTTCTGGATTAGAAGGCAAGATCAGAAAATATATAGACATATGATGCTTCAGATATGCAACTGCACAAGCCAGTAAAAACACTGCCATTAGGGTGATAAACAAAAACAGACTGAAAAAAGAAGACTTTGTAGTACTGTGCAAAGCCCCAGGCTTAGCAAGACAATTCAGTTTCTGAAGCTCAGGAGGAAGCTTTACAATCCCTAGGTCCATCATCCTTTTAACTCAGGCCAGGGAGTTACACCCAGTAATTTCTGTTGCAGGCCTGTAATTTATCTGAGCTACAGCCATGTGCTTTAGCAAAATGACAGGAAGAACTGAGAAAATATCGTTAGACTTGACACAGTAGGAAAGCCTACTGAGAAAACAGCAAAAGGGTATGAAGCCCAAGGGATGTGGTGCCTCCAGCCTACCTCCAACAGGGGCTTGTAAGGAAGCAGCAAGAAGACGGCCCACAAGAGGGCCCTGCAATACCCAGCCTGAGGATTTCTCTCTCACTGGGCTTTGAAGGTCTCCTTACACCCTCCTGTCTTCATGTCTGCCCTAGGAGCACCAGAGCAGGTCTGAGTCTTGCATCCAGTGACTGGGAAGAAAGGGACCCTACGTAGGTAACAGGGAGTGGGAACTGCAATGCAATGACATGTAATGATGGGTAAAGGAGAAGCAGCACATTTACACAGGGCTTCGGCAGCTATGAAACCTTCATAGAAGTGCAATAAGTGAAGGCCAGCATGGGAATTTGGTAACATAGAAGACAGATGATCACTCCCCAGTACTCATTCACATCCTTCTTTCAGGGAGACTAAGAATGGCTGGAGTGATTCAGTATAAAGGCCTTTGAGCCCAGTATCCTCTCTCTGATCGTTGCTTAGAGAAACAGGGCATAAATGCAGAGGTTTTTTTCTGGCAAAGTCTCCTTGGTTTGGGGTGAGCAGCAGTTTAGGTTTTCCTTGAGCTAGAAGTTGCAACATAAGCTATCATGTTTCATGAGGCTTTGTAGCTGCTCAAGTACCAAATGAAACCAACTGAAAATGATCTTGAAAACTCAGATCTTCCTGGATAACATTTACCCTAGAGGGCTCCCTTTTGCCATGTAACTAAGGAAGATGGTATGTCATCAAGAAGACTGAGGGAGAAAGGACTTCTGAAATTAACTTACCTATCCCTTCATGATTTAATATTGTTTCTATCAATATATCTCTTCAGAGATTTGCCCAACCTACTTCAAATAAGCTTCCTCTCCTTCCTTACAGAGAAGATAACAATCTAGCGGACCTCTCTGCAATCAGTATTTATTTAGAAATCGTTAGGGCAAGTTCAGCCATGTGCTCTCTGACTTTTTAGGAGAACCAGCTCATTCTCCTGTGGTAGCTCATGCAAGGAGAACTAGATACAAGCCTACATGAACTGCCCTGGCTCATGGAAAGTGATTTTGCTGCACACCAATGTGGAAAACAGGCACTGGTGGAACTGGTGTGGAATTACCAGCCAAGCTACACAAAAAGGGCCAAAGAAGCTCTGCCTCATAGTTTCTGGTAGATCATTGTCGTAAGAGAGGGGTTTCTACCTACAAGAGCCCATTCATGCATTCACAATGCAGACTCAGCCTTCCAGAGCTAGTTCACTAGTCGCTGAGATGAATGGTAACCTGTTGCCTTGTCCATTGCTCTTACATTCATTTTTACTACAAGAACCTTAAAATGACTCTTATTTTAGTTTTGCTTTATGCTAAAGTGCCCTATTTTGAGAGGAGAAAAGATTCTCCAAATAATAGATCTGAAGAAGAGACATGAGCAGCTGCCATACTGCAGCAATACAAGCTTTCATAAAGCTGCATGGTGGCATGGTCTCAAAGTGCTAGATTAGTGAGGTTACTCTGCACGTGGGACTTTGCATAAGGAGAGGCTAACATATTTCTGCTGGCCTGGCAAAAATTCATAACAAATCTGCCATGCTGCTTCAAAGAGTACCATAAACAATTCAGTGCTCTTGTTAGTGCCTACACCCTGCAAATGTTTAAACCACAAGAAACCACAAACCACAAGAAACCTGCGAACTGGATAAACAGCTGCTGCTCCTAACTCAAAATCAAATTTACAAGATTCTGCTAATAGACAGGCATTTGCATTGCAAAAGCAGATTTCATATTACCAATATCTATGTCACAATGAAAATATAGCTAAGCTTTTAGGTGTTTAAATGAATTCATGATAACATACTCAAGAAAATTATCATTTCCACAAAAAAAAGTCTTAAAGTGTCAAAAGACAAAGTGGTACAGGATGTGGATGTATTAACATCTCAGGTAAATGGGACTCATTAGCTACAATATTTCATACATTGCAATATAAGGTATGCACATAAGAAAAGACTCCCTTGGGTTTTTTTAGAGCATGTGCTCTGTAGGTCTTCGCCAGTGCTGCTGGCTGAATTGTTCTAATACAGCTATCCAGTACACAAATCCAGCTGCCCCCACATTAAAGAAAACACTTGGAACTCCGGCCCTTGAACTTGCTTTTGTTAGTGTGTACAAGGTAAGCAAAGAGTAACAACCATCCCGGCTCACACCATGGGCACATCCAACCAGTCTCCGGGAGCAGCCTGTGGGAGATGCTAAAGGAACAGCCTAAGAAGCAGAGCAAGTACGAAGTGTCCATTGTCCCAGGAGCTCCTCTCACCACTTTAGAGGCTTAGGGATTTCTGAAGAGAGCACAAAGGGTCTGAAGTCCTTTGGTGGGTCTTCCCTCCCTGAATTTATCTGACTGACTCCTGAACTCAGTTACACCTTTCAAACAAGCTAAGGAAAAGGAGGTCTTGTAGGAAACATGGTGCAGGTACAGCTGCAGGGACCAAGCCCTGCCTTTCTGAGAGGTGAGGACCAGAGCTCTGTGCTGTTCTGTGAGGAATGGTGTCACCACCTGCCCGATGAGTCACTGCTGGTGACAGTTTTGGTCATGCTGTTTACAGCTACCCTAGTAAATAAAATGGGCCTGGAACTGTTTTTTAGGTCTAACACCCATCTGCGTGGTTTGGCTTACACCATACAGCTAACCCCTTCCAACTGCTGCTGTGCAGGGTATCCAACATCTGCAAGGAGACATTCCCTACTACGTCTCAGCATTGACAGGAGACAGCTAATGTGCCAGGACTGTACTAACCAATTAACAGTATGGACAATCACACACCACTGCTCAGGCCCATTCCCTTGCCCTGTCAAGTTTTGTAGCAGAAACATAGCTGTCATGTTTGAATTTCACGGAAGGAAAAGCCACAGTCCTCAGAATAATGTTGTTAGTCAAAGCTGTGCTTGTGACTAAAGGAAAGAGTGGCTCAAATGGAAGAGATGACAGCTTAAGGCAGAGCTCACTATTTTTCTTAGCAAAACCTGCTAGGTTCTGCAGAAAGGAAGGCAGGGAATGTGGTGGAGAAAGAGCTAGGCACAGGCCAAACTGAGCAAAAAGGAGTTGAAATTCTGGGTGAAGGACTCAACAAAGGCAGAGAGAAAGCTGTCTGGCTAACATGGTGGCAGATCAAAAAGAGAAGTCTGCACCGGGAAAAAACAGCATCATCCTGGGACTTCCATCAGTGTTGTGCACAGCATGGGAAGGAGCAAGGCAAGGCTGGGGAGCTGGTTTAGCAAGGAGCACATGCACAGAGATGCAGGGAGTTGGTGGTGATGAGAAACTGGGCTGGAAGAGCTCACCCCCACGTCAGGCGGTGAGGTGGCCAGCAGCAGAGGGGAGTGCCTGGGTGTGGATGGAGGGCAAGTCTTCGGGAGACTGGGGTGATTGGAGCAGGAGGCAATATTCAGGGAATTGGGAGTCACTGGTCAAATCATGAGAGACAGAAGAAGAAGGGGAAGCTTAATAGCTAAGAGGAGCAATGGGAGTGTTTCACCTTATTTTGAGGTAAATATAGGTGAAGGAGACAAAGCAAGAAGCAGGCAATTAGATTGCAGTTTCTCTGGAATGACCTCACAGCTGCCACCAGCACTGATTTCCCCCTTTTTTCCTAGGAACTTTGTGTTGCCACTGTCTTGTGGAAAAGGAGCTCTTCTGTCAATTCAGTCTCTTGAGTGGAAGAGCACGTGTTGGGTCACTTTATCAGCAATCTTATCATCCTCATCTCCTTTTAGGATGCTTCCTAACAGAGAAGTCATCTTTCAGTAAATGCCCTGACTTTGCTGCATCACATATGCATGGTGCACCAGCCAGCACCAAGGGAGATATAGTTACAGCCCAGTTCACTTGCCCTTTGGTAAATCTGTTCATATGTGCTTCCCATTTGCTAATCCCAAATTGTTAAAAGTTCAGACAAAAATGAGACTTGGGTCTGAGCTACCTCTAGCTTTTGTCAATCTGAATCACCCTGAATTGTTGCCTTTTCTAATTCATTTTCTATAATTCTGAAACAAAATGAAGACATCAGTCCAGAATTTAACCTATTTAAAAGGTGCTCTAACCCAACATTCACCCTAAAGTATGGGACTTCTCTGAGTTCAGTTATGATCTTTGGGTTCATCCATTAGAAAGTGCTTTAAGAAAAAAGTACATACAAGAAAAATGCCACTGGAAGTCAATCTTGGACAAAGAGGCAAACAGTGGATGTATACTTTATTAAATTACACAGCTCTTCTCATCCTAAGGTCAGGGCAGTGCTGAGGAGGAGTGCTCAGTGAACTTTGTAGCCACTAGATGCCAGTATAAGCATGGCCTTATGGTTAAAAATAAGTTTCCAAAAAGCAAAGTGAACAGACAAGTTTTGTTAATTTTAAAACAGTCCCTTCAGTCGTAGCAAGCTTTCTTGTGCACTCCAGTCTAGCTTTAGAGTAGTATTTTCCTGGGCAAACTCTCTGTTATATATTTCCATGCACGGTCACCATCTTCACATTAGACTCGTGGAAACATGAGTATTTGTGCACGTCTTTGGGTTTTGCCTTTTGGGACCATCCTTCTCAGGAGTTGAAAACCAAGAAAATACCATTGGAGTTCTCTCATATGTCTCTCAAAAGCATTTCTTTCACCTCCATTAAGGAAACATTCATGTTTCACCTTGTGCAGAGAAATATATTGCAATATCAGCAACATATCCTGCTGTGTAGCATCATCAGCCACATGCTCCTGTGAGTACTGGCCCCATTTCCTATGCTGCAGGGAAGGTCTGTGACTTTATCTGTTTGCCCCCTATAGCCAGAAGCAGCTCTGCCCATTGCAAAATTGAGACTGGCCCTGGCTCTTTCAGGTTAAGGAGACTTTGACACCACGAAGAGTTGCTCAGTGGCATGGAGAGTGGGAGGCGAGGTGGGATGGGGCACAGAGTGGGTAGCACATAGTCACTGCACCAAGACCAGGCCATGTCCCAGCTGTTCCCCAGTGTCCCCAGCTCTCCGCAGCAGCGAGCAGCTCTCTGCTGTGGTGGAGGAGAGAAGCAGTCCCGTCCCAGGCCTCAGCTGTCCCTTCCGCCTCAGGAAGGGCTATCTGCACCTCAGGCGTTCCATGCTGTCACCAAGGACCATCCACTTGCCTTCTCCAGGCTTCAGCTGCTTCTCGCCCATCACAAAGGCAGGATGCCTGCCCTCCACCCTAGCGTGCTGAGAAATCCACGTGATGCCACCACAAGCAGGACACACACACACACACACACACACACACACACACACAGAGAGAGAGAGAGTTTCATTAACCGCCTTCCTCCCCCAGGCAGTCAATGAAAATGACACTGATCTGGAAGGAGAAAGCCTTCCTCCCACCCACACATGACTCAACCCCAAACCCTCTAAGCTTGCAGCGGTGGTCAGTGTGCTAATCTTCAGCATCATGCAGCCAGCTCAGGACATATGTGGGTCATGATTGTAGTAAGCCAAGCTACCCTAAAACTGACCGTGAAGAAAGTAAGTTTGTCTTGCTAGCTGCCAGTGTTGCAAACTGGGATCTGAGAATTAAGTAATGATTCCTCAGCCTCTGCCTTCTCCTGGTTCATAATGATGCTAAAACCAAAAATTAGCAGGATTGCTCACAGGAGGAAAAGAGATCTCCATCTGTACTCTTCTACTGCAACTGTATGGGCTCTATCATGTCCACTAACTGTTGTTAAATCAGTGTAGAAAGCGCTGTCTATGCATACACATCAGAAGTATGGATATACAATTTTGAGCTCACCAGCTAAAGCACTTCTCTAGACAATGTAGAGAAAAATAGATAGTTCTTTCACCTCTTTTAGATATCTATGTTAAGATGAGATGAATCTCATCATAGATTTGGAAGTCTCCCCTATAAATACCCACACTTGGATAGATGAATCTTGGTCTTGAACAAAATGTTTCAGTTTTGAAATTTCGACAGTTTCAGATGTTGACTATTTACAACTGAAAAGCTAAATGAAAACTGCTGATACTCACTAACAAGCCACATCATATTTCTAAAATGATTTTAAAAAGTAAAAAGTATCTGCATTATTTGGTCAAGGATTGATTATAAATATAAGAGATTTTGGTGGGTTTTACATCCAGTAACGAACCTCCAGTTCATTGCCATGTCGAAGTTAACATAAAGAGCATGCTTTTTTCCTCATCACCTTTCAGTTATTTTTTAAAATGGAATGCATATTCATAAAAAAGAGACACTTTTAAAAGTTTTCTCTTCTATTTTTACCTGCACAGTTGAACACTCTAAATGCAGAGCTCTTTCCCAAAGGACGTTAATAAAAACTGGTATGTTCACAAATGGATGGGGAGAACATTGGAGCTAAGTGTTCCTTGGGCTGCCATCTAGAGAAAACAAACATGAAAGGATCAGTTCTGAGGTGGGTTTTCTCCCCTGGGGCAGTGCAGACACAGACAAGCTTCATCTCATTTGCAGTGGGGTTGGTTGCCTGCTTGGTCCTCTGGAGATGTGCTAGCAAGAAGATGTGAACCTTCCCAAACTATTTGTGAATGCTTCTAAGTGGAGCAGCTATCTTTAATAAAGTCATGAAAACTAAGTCTCTTTCCCATGCACTCTTGGGATACTCTCTATTTTGGCCCATGTTCAGGAAGGCAATTAAATATGTGCTAACTCTGTGCTCATGAATAGCCACATAGAAATTTAAGGAATTACACATGCTTAAGTGCTTTCTTGAATGAAGCCCAAAGTTTGTATCCCAAAGAGAGCTAGAAACACCGTGGCTGAAAGCCACACACCACATCGAAGGGCCTGTCAAGGGAGCTACGACACAGCAGAAGCTCCCAAGAGGATATTGGGGGATGAGAGACAGGAGACCAGATTTACGCATGTTGCAAAGGAAACACCACTATTTTCCACTTGCAGCCACAACCCTACCCCTCTGGTGAAAAGGATATAGTGTTTCCTTTCATTCCCTCTTTCCCCTCTCCAAAGCTTGTAGCACTTAAAAAAATGCCTGGCACAAAGTATTCTGCAGAGCTCGCTCAGGGGATCCTACCCATGCCCAGCTGGATGGCAATGTGCTGTGGAGTCTGAGCTGGGAGGGCACAAAGAGATCCAGGAGCTCTCTGCAAACAAGGGCACAGAAGTCCAGCAGCAGTGCTGTCTCCATGGCCTTTGCAAAGCCAGGTAAATCTTTGCTTTTGTCAAGTCTAAGTCATCTACCATGCCAAGTGCCAATCTTGCAAATCCTGATGTTGTCTGACAGTTTGTGTGTACCTGGTTTAGGCTGAACTAGTCAATATTCTGAGAGTAATGGGGTCAGTTAGCTCTCAAATGTAGCTTGATAGTATCATTACGTGAATTCCAGTGGCTTTGCTGTTTGCCAGATGTTCTCATACCCCCTGCATTGTGTAAAATATAGCAGATTGTCTCTTAGCATAAAAGATAATTTTTTCTTTGCTGAGTCATCTGTGGACACACTGTACCAGGTAAGGTTTTCACTGTGCAGAGAGAGGGTCAGGGACTGAGGTCTGATGCGAACAGCTCCCCTGTTTTGTAGGCTGTGTCCTACAGAGCCTGAGCTAACACTGCCAGAACCCAGGAACCTCTTGCTTCTCCTTCCAGGGACCTGATATGGAGCACAAAGAATGTCAGTAATACTGGGGGGAGGATTGTCTCACCTCGGTTCAACCTCTGAAAGTTGGGTAACCAGTAACTAAGCTAGTCAACCAAGGCTCTTTTTATATTCAGAGGGGAGAAGCAGGCAGCTCCACAGGGCAGTTCCTGTCACGTCTTACTTCTCCTAGGAGGTGATGAGTGATGATGTCACTGAAGGGATATTTGGGTGACAGTTAATAATCCACATATTTTTCCCTTGGCAGCTGCTTGGGGAAGCGGTGCTGAAGTCAGCAGGCACCCATCACGGGCAGCTGCAGCTGGTTCACCTGTCTGCCACAGATTTCTTGTATGGCTTTGGACAACACACCTAATCCTCCAGCATCTCATGAGCTCTGCCTTTTCTCTAGTCCCTGTCCTTTCTGACCTTGCCACCCACACCCGCCATTACATCTTGTACGTATGGACAAGGCCCAGTGTAATCAGGCCCTGCTCTCAGGTGAAGACCAGCTGAGTCGCCTAGTAGAAGAGGTCACACGGTAAAGTAAGAGACTAGACTTTCATACACACTCTTCTCTTCAGCTCTAGCACTTTCTGACCTTCTTGATTTGTCAGTTTGATAACTGTGACTTTCAGGGCAAGCTGCAAAGTCACAGGAAAAGAGGAAACCATCTTAACTCTTGAGATTAGTTTGAAGCATCATATATTGCAGTAACAATTTTTTTTCTGTTGGGTATTTACCCTTTTTAAATGCAAATGCTTTTGGTTTCTGTTATGCAGAAAAATGTTTTGTGTAGTGACTTTTGGTTTCAGTTTAGCTAATGGGTGTGAAGAGAATACTTTCTTCATTTGGACTCGTTCATTCACAGTTGAGAAATCGGTCGGGAGTGGAAGAAGCAGCAAAGCTCATTTCCTCTTCCAGTCTGTGAATAGAAACAGGTGGGCAAGGTCAAGATACACTCATTTTAGAAACATGAAGGATGTGAGGTGAGATTTTCCAAACTGCTCAAGCAGGTAGAGTTCCCACCTCACACAACTGTCACTGATTTCTGTAGGAGTTAGCGTTAGATGCTTTGGGAAATGCCACAGAGCACTCATCTGTATTTTTAAGAAGTCATTTATCTTTGAATATCTGGTTTACAGTGACCAGAAACAGCCTGTCAGTTCATTAACTACAGTTACTACTTCCTTTATTTAATATGTCCGTTAGCTGTAGGTACAAAACTTGTTGCGATGCATCTTCTGTCCAACCTTCCCCACAGAACAGCAAGTACATTTGAAGCTGTTTCTTTTTTTTTAATTAATAGTAAACAATGGTAAAAGAGATGATTAGTGAACTTTTAATTGCCTTCCTACTTACACCCAAAAGCACCTATTAACACCCAAAAGCACTTACACCAAAAATCATGGAAAAATGAGTTCTCACATGGTGAATAATTTATCATCTGCTGATGCAGCACCCTCCACTGGTCCTGTTGACAGCCTGTCAACTTTCTCTCTGCAGAAGCAAAGTCGAGAAGGCCTGGAGGAGAAAGCAGTGAGATGGAGAGACACTGAGAGTCTTGGAGGAATCTATCCTCCGAGGACTATTTCTATACTTCACACAGGAATTGCTTAGTGTGAAAAACAGAAACATGCTTGGCATCACGACCTGGAACCAAGGAGTCTCGCATCCTGATATTCCCAGCACTAAGCTGCAGAGACATGTTCTGCCCCCTCATACCTGTGCAGGCCCAGAAATCCCAGGGTGATTTACAGATACGTCTCTTCCCATCACCCTCTTTTCTAGCCAAGGCTTGCCTATGTTAAGGGCCGATGTACCTCCTGCTAAGCGGTGGGAGAAGGGAGGGCTGCACAGCCACCACCACTACCACTGGCACTTCTGTTAAATCCCTGCCTCTGTATTTGCATAAGTAAAAGCTATGAGCAGATTTCTGTCTGGTTCTTTCCCATCTCAGGCAAAACAAACTTAGTGGATGAAATGTATGGTTAAGTGGATTGGCTTGAAGCTTTGGGGTTTTGACACTAGCATTGATTCATGTTTGTGTGCACGTGTGCGTGTACATAGAGTTTTGTTTGTGATCAGAGAGGTCAGATTTCTCCCCGGCTCGGTTAGGTCAGGTCCCGTGCCTGAGCACTGGAAAGGAGCTTGTGGTTATGTTATCCTCTGCAGCAAGCAGGTCTTCATCCCCTTTACAACCTGCCTCTCCAGCGTGAATCACCCAGCTTCCAAAATTGCTTCGCATGGACACCAGCAAGAATAAAACTCAGTGCCTGGACCCCTCAGCAAAAACAGACCCCAGGTAGGGTTTTGCTACCAAATCAAAAGCATTGCTGCAATTTTTTTCTGAAGGTTTTGCTGAGCTCTGATTTGTCCTTTGCTGAAGTTGCCAGGCTATAACCTGACCTGTAGCCTAAAACCGGTTCCTGTGAGAAATATTTTCTGTTTGTTTGCTCAAGAGAGGTCAGAAGATAGTGGTCTGAAATAAATGTTCTGAACATGTTGCAACCTCAGTTTTTATATATAGCAAGCACTCCTGTGAAATTGATTGATTACAGTTGGCTGATGAGCGTTATTTTGACCAGACAATGAGATCATCTTGCTAGCGTGGAGGCTGTTTTGGAGCAGGCTGCTGTTTTAAGCTTGCTTGAGGTGTGCCCACAAGTCTGTTTATTCTCATGTATCTTATGTGGTCAGGGTGGTGGTGCTGGAGTTTTTCATTGCTGAGCAATTTCTTCTAGTTTATTAAATGAATTTAGTTTCAAATGGAGTACTGGGTTTTCGTTTGTGGTGCTGCTTTTCCTGTTACTGTTGTTGTGGTTTACCGTCCACATTGGGGTGTTCAAAAACTGCTCTTCAAAATTCAGTGAGCTTGTTTGTGATTTGTGTTTTTACAGTTCTGTGCAATTCTTAGTGTCGGAGTACTGAGCGTGGGCTGGGATTTTCTCCAAAAGGAATTACTGTACATACAGCTTTTGAGCGGCACTGGAGCCTTCTGATTTCACCCAGAAACATTTCAAGTTCCCATCGGGCCATGAACCCTGAGGGGAAGCAGGGATGATCCAGGCAGAGCTTGCAATAGCCGTAAGGCCTTCTATAATATACAGATACTGTTAAGGAATTGTATTTCCAGATTGACTTACTACCTATATCTAGCAATGTGTTTTAATGGTTAGAGCAACTTGCTGGGAAAAAAAGAAAAAGAAAAGAAGAAAAAAAAAAGAAGAAAAAAAAAAAGAACATACTCTTTTCCAGGCTCAGGCAATGATTTAGAGGATGACACTGAACAAGTTTTGGTACTAATTTCCCTATTTGTAAGATAGAGATACTGAGTTTAATCATAGAGGGTTAGCCTCTCAAGGGTGTCACAAAGGTTAACTCCTATTAGAGTAGTCTGAGCTAACCAAAGAAAAGGTGCCAGTGGGAGGCCTGGCATTTCTCTACCCAGCTAATGTGACAGTGTTTGAGATCATGATTCTCTTTCCCAAACATGAGCAATAAAGGATTTCAGATGGGGCGGTGTTAGGGCCAAGCAGCTCAGGGGAACCAAGGGCACCGTCTGTGCAACCCCTTGACAGCTCGCAGGGCAGAGCGCCCCTTTTTCACTGACCTCCTTTGTTTTCACTTGTATATTTATTTCACTGTACATTTCCTTAGACTTCAGACAGGTACGGGGCAGCATCCCGCCCAGCCAGCCTCTCACAGCCCCTCATCCCCCAGTGCTTGCACCCCTTGGCTTTAGCATCTCCACGTAACTGTTTTAAGCCTCGGTCCTCTCTCCTTCCAGCCCTGTGGGAATTCCAGTAACCATGCAACCGCCCATGAGAGCCCTTAGTTCCCCTTCATCTCCAGTCATCCCCAAACTCAGTTATTTCTTGCTTACTTTAAGACTGATTCATTGCAGCTGTCTGCAATGACTACTCTTGTACAGCCTACCCTGCCGTATCAGCTCCTGTGTGCCCCAATAACATCCCAGCCACTTTACCAGTATCCTCCCACTCTTAAAGATTTTCATGAAAGGTGGCTAGCTACCAAGCTAATTTTTCAGTTGTTTTTAATGTAGCCCGTGCATTCCCTGTGTGATGTCTGTCATGTATGTCATCATCATTGCTATTATTTTAAGTGCGTACAAGCCTTTAAAGCTCTTTGTTTAAAGACAAAACAATTTTACCGTTTAACAATCAAGAGACAGAACATTGTCAGTTTTCTCAGTTGAGGTTTGCTACAAAATAAAGATTGGAAACCACTGGCCTAACCAATTCTTAATCCTAATAATCTGCAATATGTTCCAGTGCTCAGTTGTCTTTATCATTAGAAAATGTTCCTGATGGCTAACATAAATCTTTGTTGCTGCAATTTAAGCTCATTACTTCTTGTCCTATCGCCAGCAGATATGGGCAACACTTTATTGCAGCCTCTGTTGCAGCTACCTTTTACATATTTGAAGGCTGTTGTCTTCTCTTTTCCAGAATAGACACGTTCCCATCTTTGTTTTTTCCCCAAATTTCATGATTTCTAGACCTCTGATCACTCTTGTTGCTTCTGTCTGAGCTTTCTCCAGCACTGTAATAGGGCAGCTAAATATATTGCTGTTCTTTGCGATTCACATTGGTGAATCTGCATTCACTACAACATTATCCCAAGAGCTCATATAGGCTAGGTTATCAGCCTATACACTTAAATCCCTTGCTAAATCACTGCTTTCTACAATAAAGCCCCTCTTACTATAAGTAAGCTACCTTTATTTGTTCCTAGCTTTATGGTCTTTCATTTGGCTGTCAAAATGCATGCTGTTTAAATGACTTTCCTTTAACAAGTGATCCAGATCAATTTTTCAAGCTGATCTATCCCTGATTCCTCTTCGCCAATTTTTTGTCATCTCCTGATCTTCCACTGGGACCAGAAAGGAACCCTGTGGGACCCTGTGAGAAACATCCCTCGGGTGACAATTTTTTTTTTTTATTTTCAGACAACATTTAATCTCTTTACTATGAGCTCTTTTGGCTTTGCAGTTCTCATCTATTAATGCACTGTCATGCATGGTAAAGCCACATGCCTTACAAAAGCCTAAACGTGTTGTGTCATCACATTTACTCTTAGCAAACCTGAGAGCTGATCAGGAAGCAATATCAAGTTTGCTATATGTAAGGAACCTCCAACTTTCTCAGGGAGTGACAAAGAGTTCAAGAAACTGAAGGTGGTGTGCTGCTTGGAAAATAAAGAAAAAACACAGGCAGGAAATCTGTTAGACATAAGAGGAGTAAATCTGTACTCATTTCATAAAGATACATATTAAGGACTGGAACTGGCTATTACTCTAAATTGATTGTATCTGGTAAGCATTAACTGAGTACACATTTCTGAACTGTTTGCTGTTTTCTTGATCCCACTGGGTAGTCAGCTTCTGATATTTCCAGTGAACCATGTTTAATCATGTTTAGCAATATTTTCGTGATAAGAGCTGGTGGTATTATAGCTCCACTTCCAGTCTTTGATGCATATGATTATATTACCTTCTTCTTCAATGAATGCAAAAATTCTCTGGTAACTTGCACTGTTGACGTCTGAGAAAGTCAGGGCTGTTATTGTTTCAGTGTTCAGCATGCTGCCACTTCATTGCTTTGATCCATGGCCTTACGTGGCTTTTTAAAGCGGAGGAGGGTGGAGGGAGAAGGGTTACTGGGCTTGTAAACATTTCTATTACATCAGATTAGTTTCTCTGCCATGTACAATCTGCTGGTGTGACTCAGACTTTCACATTATATAAAGTCAGCTATGTCTACCGGGACTACAACCATTCTGAGAAATTCTAGATAAATGTGAATTCGTTTTATTCTTATCTTATTGCACAATGTACAATTGAAGAAAAATGCCCTTTTGTTGACTTTTGGTGCAGATGTGCAACCACTGGCAGATAATGAGAACAATGTGTTCCCACCCCTAACTCTTTTATTCTTTGGCTGTTAGCCTTAATACAGGTTTAGGACTAACGTAACACGTTCTCATTCTTAGTTTTCTCGACTGCTCCCTACCCACCCCTCGATTCTGTTATTGTGGCTGTACCACAGTGATCTGAGATGGCTGCCACTAAATAGTCGGAATCATGTTTCTTATAATGGACCATTTGGCCACTTTTTACTCCAGGGAATACGGCATGCTTTCTCATGGTTATAAAAGCTGAGCAAGACAGTTCATTGTTGCCCTTGTTTTGGTTTAGGGCTGTGTCAGTAGCACAGGAAAAGCAATAGTCATTACCAGCAGAAATATGAAGGTCTCAGAATAATCTGGGGCACCACACTGGGTAACATTTTCCGTTAAGAACTTTCTGGGTAGGATTTTCAAACACTTCACTTTGTGGCAGCCAAAGGTTGCAATTGCTTTGTTGTCTCTCATGTGTTTTCTTGCCAAAAGTTTCCACAGTTGTCTGCTATTCAAATAATGTCTTACTAATGCAGTGGTCATTTTGAATATGCTAAGAAACAAGCAGGGTTCACAGGCCGTTTGCAGAGATCCTGGGTGATAACTGTACATTCTTCAGCATTGGTACCCACCAAAGACTACTTCTGAGATATGTATAAGCCCTGTACTGTCCTCATTCCTAGAGCTTTTTGCCTCAGATCCCCTGTCTCACGTCATCCTTTCTTATATTCCTTGCAACAGTAAATAGGACCCACTCACTCGCACAAGCCAGAGGAAGTGATTGTGCCAGATTCTTGCAGTAAACACGACGGCGATTCTGCGGGAGGCCCCAAATACTTCTACAGGGCCCTGCACTGCATCAGCCATGCTCTGCAGTATGAATTCAGAACCAAAGTAAATATTTTTGGAAAGTGCAGGGTAGGACTCACAGAAGAATAAAGGCAGAGAGAAAAAAATATCCAGGAGACCTTGAACAATCCTTACTAGCCCTCACGTTGTGGACTGGACCTCCTTATATACTTACTAGTCCAACTACTAAAATCTGTACACAGTAATAAACTGCTCAGAACTTTCACTAGATCAGTCCTCGCAGTGGGCTGGAGCCTAGTGATTTCCAGTAGGGTCATGCACGAAAAGCCATTCCCACACACAGGGCTGAAGCTGAGCTAGCGTGGGGATGAGATAGGGGACTAACATAAATCAAACAAGAACACCGCATGGCTCAAGGCCAGCTAGGATCTATTTTTCTTTTATTGCCTAACCTTCCTTGCTGAGTTTAGTTCTCTCTTTCTGCACATGTATTTAATCATGCATGTGGGGGTCTAGTCTTAAACGTGGAAGCCTCTTGCAGCGCAGCTCGGTCCGAGGCCCCCTTTTCTTCAGGTGGCAGAGGACACTGGCTGTCAGTCTGAGATGAGTCAAGTATTGCTGGTCCTTTAACCAGCGGAGTCCTTTAATCAGGGTGTACTGAGCAGGCAGATTGTGGGAGAGGTCAGGAAGCTGTTATCAGTTAGAGGAATGAGTCAGAGCAGGATGTGAGCCTAAATATGCTCTATTTGTGGAAAAGCATTTTCTTATTAACCAACCTGTATTTGACAGGGTTTTTACTGAAACAACAGACTCCCCGAGGGCAGGTAAATGTGACTGTGGCAGCAGTTAGAGTTCCCTGGGGCCTTCGTGCATCTAGGATACAATTAGATACATTTGTCTGCAAATGCTTTAAATATTTCAGCTGGTATGCCATTAAGGAATAAGAAAGGATTTTATGTTAAGAGAGACTCAAAGCACTGCAAGGCAGCCAATATCACAGACAAGGCATAAGAATGATTTGGGATAGATAATGGTTGTGAGTAATGTTATAAATGATCTCATAGACTTTTTTTCTGTGAAGTAAATGACCTTCCATCTTCCACTTAGAGAGCTGTGTGGCCATTACAGTGTGAAAAATGTCTCTCTCAGCCAGGACTGCTCAGTACATTTTTACTGAGGTCCGCTGGATAATTTTAATGACATCTGCTCATTTTCGCTCAGCTCTTCTGTGTAGTCTTATGAGGGTCCCTCTCCCCTCCAGGACATGGGGAGGGTGGTAAGGGACAAGGGCTCTCTCACAGGGGTGTAGGAGGCTTCATACAGCCAGATGTTTTTCTGAAGTCTGAGGCATCATTTAAGTAGACCAGATCTAACCTTTACCTTAAAGACCCTGGATTCATTACTAGAGCTCTCATGGACAGAAGCGGGAAGATTCGCTTGCATTGCAGCTGGATTTCTACAGACTAATGAGAGCCATGGCATAACATGACAAGACACTACACTCTCATGTAAGAGAAAAAAAATCATCCCTCTGCCAAAGATCTTAGGCATCTGATAGGAAGTAAGAGGACAATATAACACACAGGCAAGGAAGCAGACAGTGACAGCCGTTGTAATTAGCACAATAAGCGGCAGGCCCAGAACAAGAGGCCGAGAACTGGAGCACAGAAGTGACACTAAAGTGGGTTATCAGTAGGCATTGCACAGTGTCAGTGGGGGGCTCAGGCCTGGCTTTCTCCTCACCTTTCCAAGCCAGTTCTTTGCGGATGCCACCTCCTGCACTTCTGCCATTGAGCGTATAGCAGCAAAGTTGTAACGTGGCGGTTGTAATTCAAGGTGTGCCTACACGCAGGGCTGCCCTGAGATCCCACCTTTGCTCTCTTTCACTATGTTAGTGCAGTGACAAATAAGCTCCATTTGGAAAAGAAACCTACTTGAAAGCCTTCCTTTTCCTCTATTCAGTAAAATTCTCCTCCCTTCCATCTCTCTGGCATGTGCAAGTGGTGTGAAGAGACAATAGTACCTTCATTGTGGCTCTATTTTCACAAGATATTTGCACTGGAGGTCTCATGAAAGCAGGCCTTATGCTCTGAGCAGCCTTTATTATTCTGGATGTCTAACAGTGTGTGAATAGCATGAAGAAGAATGAAATTTGTTGTAGGCTTATGCATTTCTGATCAGGTATTCAAAACTGTAAGACATCACGGCTAGAAGTCCAGTTGAGATATCTGTAAGAAGAACAGAAACCTTATAAAAATCTTTCAAGGATATATTATATTATTCAAATCCAAAAATATTGCTCAATAGCTCACCAACTCTCATCCACTCTACTAGTCAAAGTCTATCTGAAGCCTTCCACTCTGGGATAAGATTCAGCACACATGGCAGCAATTCTACAATTTCTTTTGAACCCCAAATTGCCATATTTACTACAAAAACTTGCTTTTAGCCACAGTCTCCTGCAAATGTGCTTCAACTTAGAATGTCAGTAAAAACACACCATCAAAACTTGAAGCCCTGCCTCCTTTTTCACTCAGGATTTATTCTGGCAAAGCCTCCCTGAAGTCAAGTAGAGACCCCACTGCTCTGAACAAAAACTTCACAGTTTGACTCAATAGACTCGCCATCTTACAGTAAAGAGACAGACAAAAATGCAAAGAAGTCATTTCATTGCCCTGACTTGTCAGGTGGTGTATTGCAAGGACATTTCATTCAGACTCTAACTGAGCTACTGGACCAAAGCTGGCAGTTATCAGTGCTCTCCAAACAAATAGCCTAAGTGTAAACCTTTAATCATGGCAGTCTTAAAAGCAGTTTTCAGATCCTTACGTGTTGACTGTCTGTGGTGGTCACACAGGGGCAGAGTGAAAACCCAGCTCATGCCTGTGAGTCCTGAAGAATCTCTGATGCTCCCATGCCCTGGTTTCCCACCATGCCTCATCCTGTGGCATGTTTGGAGCTTAACTCACTTAACTATGGCTGCTTAACTATGCAAGCCTTGAGCACCAGAAATTTGCCAGCAACAATCCCACAAGTCCCCATCACTGTCTTCTGGCCTTTCTGGTGGAACATAACAATTATTTTCCACCACTTTCTCTCCTTTCTATGGATAAAGTTCGACAGCACTAGAAAATTGTCTGTTTGTTGACGCCCAGAAAGAGTACTGGTGCCAGTCTATCAGACATAATTAAGACCGTGTCAGGTGATTCTCATATGGTGCAGACTGACTGGTTATATGAGGAGACCTTATGCTACACTAGTAAATTTTCACACCCTATTTCCAGTGAGAGTAGAGGGTGTGTTTACACCATATCAGTGTATGCGCTGTGTGCTGCGTTTGTCAGAATATTTCTTTCAAGTTTATCAGTATTTTTCATAACCCGTAGGCCAAAATACCTAAAGTAACCATCTTCTAACTCATTTCTGCTCTTTTCTACATCGTCAAACATTAGCCCCTAAAATTCATAGGCGTTCAGGGTGAACTATTGCCTGGATTTGACATAGACGTCATTGTGCAATAAAATGTTCATGTCTGGAGTTGAAAAAGACAATGATTTAGTGGAGTATTGATTTTTTAGGGAGAGAGGGAATTGCAATTGGTGACTGGAGTTAGTCCAGAAAGAGATGGAGGCAAGGCAAATGAGAATATTCACCTACTTCAGTTAGGAACTTAGTTTCCCATAGTTAGATAATTACTTATCTGCCATTGTAGAAAATCTTACAAACACAAATGCCATGTCTCTGTAAGGTAGGGAAGAATGTTTATTTTATGCTCATAACTGAAGCCACAGGAAATCAAGGTAATGACCACCTTGTTTGGTGAAGTCAGTCCTGAAGGCCACCATGTCCACCGCCACAGTGCAAGCCCTTAGGGCACACCAGTTGCCATCATACCTGGGGTGTGCTCGACCAAACAACCTGCCTCAGAAGGTCCTCAAGCTTGCCCTGCACCTAACTTGCCTGCCCTGCTGTGATCCCAACAAATCAACCCTGCATAAGGAGTCCAGCCCCCTGCAGCCCTCAGCTTCCTCGCTGATCTTGGTGCTGTGGCAGGCCAATACATGTGAGCAGAAAAGGACTTTTTAGAAAAGGGACTGCTATACCCACCAATTCTACAATTAAGCACTTTGTTCATCACGGAGGGCTACCATGTCCTGGCTAGCCTATGGCTGCAGGCAGACTGCTCTCCCCTACGCCAAGAGCTCTGAAAGTCTCTAGAGGTTCTTTCCACCAAGCTCTGACCTGTTAAGTTCTGGGCACTATCATGACCTTCACTTGCTTTTTGCACAGATAAGATGGAAGAGAGAACTAGGAATCTGCCCAAAGTCCTAAATCAAAACGACAAGCAGAAATTGTAAAGTACAAAAATATTATGTTACTGTCAAACACACACAAAAAAATGTTTTCCATTCTCAAATGTAAGAAAATTGTACTGGTTTCCTGCAGAGGGGTTACTGGCAGGGGGTAAACCTGAAAACCAGCCCATGTTTAATAGCTTTGTGCCATTAATAACTAAAAATAAAATAAAACATTTACAAAAGTTCCAGACTTCCTCACTGGGGAGCCCACAGATAGAGGGTATTTTTACACAGTCACTCTTTCTTGCTTGCTCAGATTAAGCACAGACCACACACTGAAAGACTGGTCACTCTCTATTACTATAGCCATCTGGAATCCCCTCAGATTAAGTGTGTCCAGACTGTCTCTGGTTTATGGTTGGAATAGGTTACTGCAGAAAAGCAGAAAGCATAAAAACATAATGTGTCCAAGCCCTTAAAGGTATCTAAGAAATATGGTCTGCAGGAGAGCTGAAGGAGTGCAGCAAATAAAAAGTTAGAGCTACTAACCCTTTCTGACTTACAATGTCAGGCCTCAAATCCAGATTACGAGCTATCTACCTATCTTTTTTGTTAGGTGGATCTGTTAGCACCATCTGTAAAAGAACCAAGACAGGCCATTTTACCCTATAAAAACAAAAAGAAAGGAATGCAAAAAACCAGAAAATAGCCTGATGGCTTTCAACATTCCCCTGGGTCCTGTTCTCATTCTGCATGCTGTCCCTTGCCTCCCCGGCCCACCACCGCCAGCTCACTTGCTTCACACCTAGGCCAATGTCCCAGAGATGGGGCTTTCTAGACACAGTCCTCAGGCTCAAGGGGTGAGACATCAGGAAGGCGGCTGGAGGAGCAGCCTGTACAAGCCACTGAGGAGCTGTGGGGCGACTGTGGCTATGAATGGGGTGATCTTGCACACAGTGGCCCAGAGCCAGCAGTAAGATCTCGCTGTCAAGTTCCTTCTGCCAAGCTTCCATGGGATTGCTTGTGTTGCCGCTCCTCGTGGTGTTCCTGAGTTTGTTAATGGTCCAGATGTAGCTCATTGCTTAAGTGTCTGACTTTCAGGAAATATCCTCCAAATTAAACTCTTTCCAGACCTTCTCAGCAACAGCCAGGATGTCATTTATTCTGTGCAGTCTACATGCCCTTTGCAAGACAGTCAATAGAGGCAACCTCGGGCTGGAAGCCACCTCGCTCCAGACAAGTAGGTGACCTAGACAAGGTGGAGGCTTGGCTCTGGTCACTGATGGTCTCAGCTGGGGTGCTGGTCTGTCTGTGTCAGAAGGCTCATGACCTTGTGGATGTACTTGCTGTGTCACTGCACACCTCCAGGAACTATCTACAGAATTGGGCCTAGGTGCTGTCTGGAGCACCTTCTTCTTACCTGAAGCAGAATTGCCTCCCCTCATCATTACCTCATTCCTGGGGCTGTTTCCACCTCTAGCCTGGCAGCAGGCTTTCCTCAGCTTTTTTCCTTTTCTGTGGCATTGGTTGTGGCACCCCTTCTCTGTGACCCCATTTGGCCATTCAGGCAGTGATCTCCATGCAGCAGTGGCTGTTGCCAGTGGCTTTTCCAAAACAGTAGTCTTATATTGATTCTTTCTATAGGGAAAGGAGAATGCAGGGCTCCACCCAGGCCATATGGCTACATTCTGTCCATTCCAAGGCATTATTGGAGAGGCAAGCTTCAAGAAAGTGCACAAGGGTGTGATAGGTCTTGTCACCTAGTTTTCTCATGGCTTTAGGTCTGTGTGTAGGAGCAAATTCAGGAGAGGTTATTCCAGAGCATTAGCTGTCTTTTCAAGAGTAGAGGCTGTGGAGGGTAACATAAGGTGAGGTTTCCTATATAGGTCTCACCCACTGTGATAGTAGCTGAAATACATGCTGGACCTCCTTTCACAGCTAGGCATCTGGGCAATCAAGAAAACTGGCCTTGAGCTTGCTAGCCAGGGCACTGTTTGTTTGTATTTTGTCTAATGAACATGTTGACGATGGCTTAGGAAATAAATGGTAGAACAAGGTATTAGAATTCAGGTCTCTAAACCACAGCTATCAATCTACCCCTGAGGCTGTCTTAATCACTGGTGTAGCCCCTTACGTGGATGCCTATACACAAAACAAACCCTATTTAAAACAAACCAAAGCAAACCTTTTCTTATCATCTACCAGGCTTTGTAACACATCATATTATTTTCCGTCCAAGCATAACAAAACTCTGTGACATGATTTATCAGAGCACCGATAACAGTCTTTATTCAGCACAGGTGAGAGAACAAAGAGGTGCCTCAGTGCCTGCCCTCAAGGACCTTACGCGGTGCCTGCACAAACATCAGCAATATGTGTAGCTGCTGTACTGTGCACCCACAGGGTGGAAGTGTCAATCTGATCTTCTGAAAGGGTATTTCTCATGATGCTTCATGACATAACAGTCTTGTAGCATCTTTAATTTAAAACAAAAATCTACTGCAGAGGATTGCTCTTAAAGTCTTACTGACTTGAAATCAAGCAGGGGGCTGGTATGCAAACAGCAGTACCTTAGCGAATGCTGCTCACATCCCTTTCATTGTTTGTTTGACGGTAATGCGAAAAGGGTGCAATCAAGATCAGCATCAGTTGTGCTGTGTGTCACCCAAATAGTCAGAGGGATACAGTTGCTGGTCTGAAAAGCTCGTAATCAGTAGGCATATTTAACTAGCTGCTTTTGATTTGTATCATGTCTTGAGATAACAGAAACTCTCAACTGACAGGTAGAGGACATGCTGAAGAAGTCAGAGGCCAGGTCCGCTTGTCGAGAAGCAGTCTGCACTGTGTTACCTGCCTGCCTGAGCGCTATAGAGACTAGTGAAACAGGGTGTTGTAAAAGAAAAACTTGACTGGATCCACCAAATCCTAGCTTTGTCAGTGCATTACATCCATTCTGGGAGCATTGTTAGCAGACCTGTTGCTAGTGTCCAAGCTGAACCTCAAACTCCTCAGTCCACTCTTTGAACACTCCTTGTGTGTAACAAGTTGGCAAGTTGTCACCATGACTATTTCTACTGTGGAGACATCATCTTTCCTCAGAGCCATAACTAAGGAGCCAACTACTGAGGAATATTCAGGAAAGCTGTATGTCCTAAAGCCTACATCCCCTTGGGGTCTGGGTGCTTACAGCATTCATGTGGTAAAGGATTCAGGCTACAGTTTAACAGTACAGAGGCTTCAACAGCAGTAGACACAAGGCATCCCTACCTTGCGTCCAGGCTTTTTTCCTCGCCCTCACACCACAGTACATCCTCTCCCCAGCTGCATCAGCATAACTATTGGTAGACCATATCATCTTCTAGACCCAGACATCAGAAGAGTGGCCTAATCTAGCTTACAGTGTGAACCCACAAGCAGTTCTTGTCAACACAGCTGAGGGGAGGGGGGCCTACAGGGAGGGAAAAAGCAGCTGAGGAGGGATCAGAAACTCCTGAATTTGGCACTGACACCACAACTGGGATGTTAGGAAAGCCCAGCCTTGGAAACATTAGGTATGGACATCTCCACTGACGTCAGGTAACTTACGCCTATTTAAACTTGTCCAGGTTTGTGCCTAAGGGAGAACCAGGATGGAGAGAGGGAGAATTACAGCATAAAAAGAGAAGAAAAGACCATTAGCTGCACAGGGACACTGTTTTTAGGTAGCAACTGCCATTCCTTTTCCTCTCGCTTTATTCTATTTCTCTGACATGAATAATTTAGAAAATTAATAGATTAAAAATTAATATATGCCACTGCAGAATTTGCACGAAGACACATTCCCAGAGATTATTCTCTTCCCATTCATACCGCAGGCCTGAAGCTGACCCTACCCCCCTAGATTCAAACATTTTTTTTCTTTTGTGAATTTTGGATCCAGTACTTAAGGGGAAATGAAATATCTGGGAAATTAAATTATCAGCAGATAAGCAAGACAGATCATGGCTGTGACATTCCTACACTAAAAAAAAATAAAATAAAAGCACAAAGAAAAGAAGGAATTGCTGAAATGGTACATGAAGAATTTCCCCTTGAGAACCTGTCTCTGTGTCATTTGAGATTAATTTAGTCAAGGAGGTGACTGTGGATATATTAGAAATGCCTGCTGTTTCAACTGCAGGCTATTCTAGGCAACACAAAAATCTTAAAAATACACAAAGCAAAGGCATAAACCCAAGGGAGATGGACATGAAGTAATATGCCCAATGTTCAACACCCTATATCTGGTAGTAAAGCTGTTAAAGTTATTCAGCTGAGGTTATGGCAGTTTGAAATATATACTTCTATGAGAAAAGGGAAAATAAAATATTTCGTGGTAAGCCACAAGTTAATGACAATTTGCAAGGAAGAGTTGTACACTTGCCAGAGAAAGAAGTTCTGTCATCCAGCTGTAAGGTTTGAGACAAGTTCAAATTTTAGTAGAATCAATGCAAGACATAACTTTTCCAAGGTAAACAGAGTGAATACCAGTCAGTGTTCTATCTATTTTTGTACTCTAAGGAGTATATCTTAGATATGCTCTAAGGAGCACATCACTGTATTTTCCAAGCCCCTACTGTGTGTGAACTTTTATAGGAATATTATTATCCGTCTGATATGGACATGGAACATTTTTGTCAGTGTGAGGCTAAACTCTGATATGGTCCATTCAAAATTTTCCACAGCATAGGCTGGATTTTTTCTGCCTTGGGTTGATCAGTTCTTTGTTTCAAATTTGTTTAAATTGCTTGCAATTTCTTCACCTTGGGCTCGCTCTGTGCTTGCCTTCTTACCTATTTCTCCCCATTTTCATTCCTTACCCCTCCTCCCACTCATCTTTTATTTCCACTTAGATTATGTGTTCCTAATTAGGGTTACAACCCCGAGGAGAGGAGAGGAGAGGAGAGGAGAGGAGAGGAGAGGAGAGGAGAGGAGAGGAGAGGAGAGGAGAGGGACATGGAAATGGAAAAGGAAAGGGAAGGGGAAGGGGAAGGGGAAAGGGGAGAGGAAGGGAAAGGGGAAGGGGAAGAAATCAAAACACAGACCACACAAGAAGTTTGCAATTTGTTTTGTATTTGCCACCATCATCACATTATTTGTTGTGCTTGTATGCTCCATCCTATTTCTCCCTGGGTCCAGAGCTAGATGGAGACATTGCGGCAACCAGGACCTCTTTAATATCCCTTTTTCTTTTACATTGCTTCATGTGCCTTCTTCTCCCCTCCCACAAAGGCCGAGCACCCAGGATGGAGCAACACCGCTGTGGGACACCCCCACAGCTTGGGAGAGCAGCTTTTCTCCTCCCCATGGCTCGCAGGCACTGCTGCTGCCACAGCGGGTTTCTCCCCTCCCAAGAGAGGAAAGCAGCCGCAGCTAAATCAGGGAAGCCAAGGGCCTTGTAGAGAGGGGAAGGCTACCCACCAGGACGCCCCTGCCACAGGTCTTCTGGGGTGGTTTTGAAGGGGACTGGGTGCCCCAGTGCAGAGAGGCACAGGTGTCATACGGGGGAGAAACAGGGGCCTCTCCCCCCTCAGCTCATTCAGGGCTCATCCCAGGCGTTCTCATTCCCAGGCAAATGAGGGTGCCCCCTCATCTGGGCACCTCATCTCAGACCCCAAGGAGGCTACCGTCCCACAGGAGTCCTCAGCTGCTATGAGCACAAATGCCTGAGCAGCATGAGGAAATAGAGGGGCTGCAGCGTATTTACCTCCATTTGACATCACTCTTCTTAATGGCATCAAGGGCAAGTTCACATACCTAACCCTTGCTAAAGCCTGTCTTTTGCCAGAGTAGGAACCAGGATGCTGGTTTCGTACAGCATCTGGCACACTAGGGTTCCAGTTCTGGTGGGCCTTTAATCACTTTCCTTATACATCTTTTTATTATTAATAATTATTATGTTTGATTTACATTGTCCATAGTGTACAAGTTGGCCTTGCAAAGCTGTTGCTTGCAAGCCTCATCCCCAGACACAGCTGTGTGTTCAGTGGTGTGCCTTATCTGTGTATAATTCATGGCTCAGCTGGGAATTCTGTGGAATAAATAGCATTATACCATTATGAAATGACAATAGATGCCAGAGCTCTTATCCACTAAAGCAGAGCCCAAGAGTACAACTTCTACCAGGCTAGCAACAATTAGATTCACAAATGTAACCAGATACTACTGTTTAATCTCAGCTCTGTTTGGGCATCTGTAACAACTGATTATGTTGTAAGACCACTATGGCTTCCAAATAAGAAATCACAGTGTTCTCATTATGTACTGAGTGTTCATCACATCAGATCCATTTCTCAGCATTTAATGTTAATTACTAGCTTGGTTTTGTATTAGCTGAGAGCTAAATGATGTAGTACTGCAGAAAACTATTAAGATCTGCGTCACATAGGCAAACATAACCATCCACTTCCAGAATGTGAAATGGATAATGACTGGGTATAAAAGAGTTCTCAGAAACCCCAGCTGAATGTATTCAAGATCAGCGCTTCCTCTTTAATAGGCCCTCTGCCAGAATGACACATCACTCTGCCTCACTGAAGTCATTTATAAACTGTCCTTTATAACACTCTTTTCCCTCCTGCATGCGATGTGTCTACTCTCATGGACTGTCGCAGAGGGAGGATGCACCTGATGGTAAAACACTGCACTGTTTAGAAAAGTAAAGCTGCTGGAGAAAGCTTTTCCCCACTACAAAGCCTAGAGGAAAAGAGAGAGAGCAAGATTCGAAAAGCAGAGCTGCACAGAAGGAGTTGGATATCAACCAAGTTCCTAATTCTTTGAGGCTGACTTGGGTTTTCCACTCGAAAGCATTCCCTTGGTTTCAGACTGTAATGTAGTATCTGAAAGCATCCTGTGTAGTTCTTGCATTCCTGGAGAAAGCCAGGCTGGAGCGCAGCGCTGGAAATGGGAGCTGGAGGTTGAGGTAAAGGTCTGTGAAGTTTGCGCAGCACTCCCCTGAAGGGACGGTGCTGAGGTGTATCAAAGGAAATATTTAAAGGGAGGGAAAGGAACTTCTTTAAATTTCTATGTATGTTTCCCCTCCCTTCCTTTCCTTCTGCCTGAGCATGCTCCAATACAATGAGTCATTGGTAGTTGTCACAGACTTGGGATCCCCATTGTGTTATTCAGCGCACAAAAACGCAGTCCTTGCTTACAACGCAGACATGAAAAACCAGACTCAGGGACAGAGTGCACAAGAGAGTAGCAAGACAATTTTGGCCATGCTGATAGGCAGTGGTTCCAGCAAACTACTGGCAAGATTTTGGCCCGTGTTATACAGAGGAGAGTCTTTCTTAAACAGGGGCTGGAAGAAAGGGAGAGCTTTGCAAATTTTTAATGAGGAGTTCCTCCCAAGCCCAAGGAGAAAATAATAGACGTACTTGCTTGCTGATGAAGGTGGAAGTCAACCTCGTGACCATGAAAGAAGGTTTATGGGCAGGGTGGGGACAGGCTCCAATAGAGCTGGAAAGTGAGAAGAAATTATTTCTGCCTGATACCACAAAAAGAGCCGACACAGGGGCATGATCACTACAGAGAGAAAGGAGCCAGCAAAGAAAAAGTAACGGAGTAATCCAAGTGATGGGCTGAGAAAATGACCATTGCAGCAAAGCTCCTGCTGTAACAAAACCATGGAGATGCTGGGTGATAAGAAGTGATGCAGGAAGCTAGGAAGGGTTACAAGCTGATGGAGTACGAAGAGGAAACCTGCAAGACATAAACTGGGCATGATTACTTAAAGAGAAAATACCATTTACTTGGGCCATCAGAAGAAAATTCACCTTCCACTAATCTCTGAGAATCTTTATGCCAGTTTGTCAAGAAAGAAAAGTTGGCTTTTCTTCTGGGTAAATAGGCCAGCAATTACCTGCTTCACCAAAGCAATCGCTTCAACCACTGTCAGCCTAACTCGCTATATACCCCCCTTACAGATATTCTGTACTTGTATTTCAGATGTGGAAGTTATATTGAAAGCACAGACAGGACTGTAGCATGCAAAGATGTTCCTAAGCAGATAATTCCTGGGCAAAATCCTTTTGGATTTAATTTGCATAATTTCAAAACTTTGCCCCGTCTTTAACCAATTGCTTTATGTTATGAGATGCAGTATAGAATCCTGAATTTAAGATATAGCAGATCTCACAGCAGAGCTGAGAGTGCTCAGAGTTACAAGGGAAGCATAGCTGCATGGTGGCTGGCTTTATTAAGAGAAATGTCCTGTCTGTTTTCTCCTCCCTCCTCTCTCCAATTTCTGGATTTTGGGGGGGCCTTCCCTTTTGTCCCTTTGAACAGCCAGTTCTTCTGCTTAGATGTGCTATATCCCTATTACTTCGAAACCATCACTGGTAAAGAATCACAGCCTTCTACAACGTTTGGAAGACAAGATGGCTTTAACAATGACCTTCACATGAGTGCAGACAATAAATGTTTTGTGTGTTGCCAATTGCCTTTGTTTCCTGTGTTTTGCAGAATGTTCTCCTCATCAACCTGCTGAGGGCTGCCAGGGACTAATATTGCCCTCAACAGTGTTAAATTTGCTAGTCAAATGCTTCCCTTAGAACAGAGAACATGCTGTTTTACAATTAAAATGAGCTGCTAACTGGGGAAAGATGAGGATGTTAGCTCTAAGGAAAATTTTTAACTTGTCCAGTAATCCCCTCCCTTTTACAAGACTTTGTGGTCTCAGTGAAAAGATGCTACAAAGATTGTCACCATAGACCTTTTAGTGCTTTCAGATAAATCCTATGGAATCACTTTGTTTTCACCTTTTACAATAGACTTAGACCTGAACACTCCTGTAAATTAAAAACAAATGTAGGTTAAATACGCAGCAGGGATTCCCCTACCTACCCCAAAAGCTAATTATCACTTACTCTACTCCTAGAAGCACCAACAGGCTCCTCCTTGTTAGGAAAAAAATTACTAGGGCCACAGATGAACTATATGATAATATGCAGTGATTACTATGGAGTAAAACTCCATAGTTTAATTAAAAATGCAACGACAGTGGATGCCCAAGTGGAAAGCTAAGATAAGTAGTTATACAAGTGTGGAGTTTTGTGAGGCTTGATCTCACTCTGCTGGTGTTAGTGGACCTTTGCTTATGTCTAGAGGAGAAATTTGTAAAAAAGTCTGTGGCTATTACATATAAGTTTTGCAACTACAGGCCATATCTGCATTCTTGTTGTTTCTGCCTTCTGCCAGTGCCTGTGGGGCCACATTTTAACAATATTGTACAAGCATTCAGGGAAAGAAAACTTAAGTTGCAGCTTCACAGTTCAGGCACATTAGATTTTTCACAATCTTGTGTTCAAACCAAGAGCTCTCACATAAGCATCCAGATGTGGCAATCATCTGTAGGGTTTGCTAATAGAAAAAGTAAAATTGCCTGTAATGCATTTCAAAGTTTGGGGTGGGGGAGGCAGTCATTGCAGATGTTTGGTGTGGCTCTCAGGTAATGCAGACGCTGAAGGAAGTGAGTCTTTTTGCAGCCATCCAGCACTACTGAAAACAGCCACATTCCTTGGGCCAAGCATTGCCTGGGAACTGGTTGCACTGCACAGCTCCCGAGCATGTTTTGTTTTCAAATGACTGGCAAATTACAGTTCAGGAGGCAATTTTACTCAAGGGCTGAAGTGGCAGGGCTGAAAGCAAGAAAATCATTTTCCACTTTTGTTTTTTAATCATATATGTCTTGTGAATATGCATTGAATATGCATTTGGGTCACCATTTGGGGCAGGTAGGCATATTCTCCGGGGTATTCTGCCAGGCATGTTCTCGCTCAACACGGCAGCGTAGGCGAGCCCACTGCAGCCTTATATGCTCTCTCCTCCTGTCTTATCTCTGGAGAATCTGTTTTGCTGGAGACTTCACTCCTTCCCTCCATTGCCTGGATTGGACAGAGTCATTTTTGCCAAAAGACTGGGAGGAATCAGTGGAAGGGTGCTGATGGAGTGGGTTTTTCTGGTGGTGTGTTGCTTGCAGAAACCTGTCTGCAATGGCTGGGCTGCTATGTACATTCTTCATTTCTCGCACAGGTTGATGCCAGTTAAGAAGTACAGTTCTTACAGTGAGAGGCACCCAAGGAAGCCCAGTTTTCTAATGGGTTGCCTCAGTTTAGATGTACCCAAATGCCCTGCAACATCCTCATAGAAATCAAAATTTAATGAGGTCAGTCAGTGAATTGCGATCTGTTCTTCATAAAACCAATGGCAAGTGCAGATGCCGTGATTGCACTATATACGCAGTGTAGTGCAAGGCTATCATGAAAAGACATTACCCATCTTTAATCTGCAAGGGACTATTATTTTCATTATTGCTGTATCACCTGCTAATGTTGCTATAGTTAATGTCTATTCGTGACGGTGTCTCTGTTATTAACTTCTGTTTCTAGCAGTTTATAGCTTGGCAACCACTGTAGTCTTTGGAAGGGTTTTAAGGTTGACATATAAGAATCACAGCCTGGGAACATTTTTATTTCTTAAATTCTGTGTTTCATGATTGCCATTATTGTACTTTAAAAAATAATTTCAGAAGCTGTCTTAATTTAAGCATAGAGATTTTAAACTCTTAGGGTATCTGTTCCACCCTTTTTTCACTATTTCTGGCAACAAGGTTTCAAGATACCTGGATGACATGGGAAGAGAAGGAAAAGGGACAGAGGTATCTGCCAACACCAGTTTTCCACACCTCCCAAGCCTGAGATGGGAGGCTGGTTCCCCCAGTGCCCACCTGGAGTCAGTGGGGAAGGAGTACAACTCCAGAAGGCAATTCAGAGGACCTTAACGGACTTCAGATCTGAACTGTCTTTTGGAGCACTTGCTCTCCAGTGTAGAAGGAGCCAAGGGACACCAGCTGTCTAATTTATGTACCTTTAAATGTTACTACTCTCCCTCTTGCTACTGTAAAGCCTGGGAGAGAAGCAGAGGGGGAAAAAAATGCTCTCTACTCCCTAGACTGAGGGAAAGAGTAGCTCAGTCCCACTGGGCTGGATGATTAATTTCCACAGGCTGTACCCGTCACGGCACCTCCTGTGATATCATAACCAGGCAAACACCTGAATTTGGAGGAAACAGGCCCAAAGAGCAGCATCTTTCTTGTGAAAAAGGGGATATTTCCCCCACACGAGTAAGGTCCTCAGATTTGCTGGCATGGGCCAGCATCGTACAAGAGCGGCTCTGCTCTCTGCTGCATGGGCTCTCACGCAGACCTGGCAGGAGGCCATGCAGCCACTGCAAGAGGGCTGAGCTGAGGGACTGAGAGCTTGCAGGGCTGTCCTGGACCATGTGGGGCAACTTGATTTCTCTAAATAGCTGGGGTGTAAGTGAGAAGGAGCAGAACCAGAGTGTACCGCTCCCCCACAGCCTCTGGGCTGTGGAGCAGCCCCTCGTACCTGGAGGGGACAGCCTGCTTGAATTCATGTATTGGCAGAGTGTGCTCAGCTATGGTATATGTATGTTCTTCACAGGTTAGTTCTGGAAAATGAAAGACAAAGAGAGAGAAAGGAAAAGCTGCTCTAACAGGGAAAGTTGATAACGGAGTTCATAATTAGGAGAATAGATGTCAAATTTTTCAAGGCTGTTTTACCTTGACTGTATGTCAGCACCCTTGAACACCTTAAAAAAGAGCAAGTGTGGGTGTTCAGCAGAGACAGATGCCCCCAATTACTAGTTATCCATGCTTAAAAGAAAACTGTACGGAGTTTGCTGCCTTACAGATTTCACTGGTAGGGTTACTTGTCAAAGGAAGTACATATGCATAGTACTAATGTTAGCAATGAGTGGGATTTACAAATGACATTTATCTCCAGCATTCAGAGAATAATAGCTGGGGGAGTGAAGGACTGAGGAGTGCTTCTTTGGCTATTTTATTACTCTGATATTGCCAAGAGCAGCAGCACCCAATCTATGGCTCATGCATTCTCACTGTGAGGAATTAGTGAGGAGATACGTATATAGCTATATATAAATGTATGTGTGTGTGTATGTACTCGATCATAAATTGAAAACATTTTCCCTGATTGCCCCTGAGTCATTAGAGCGATCCCTTTTAGTGCGGCTAAAAATATAAGCATGGTGTCAGGGATCAGCGAGGGCCGGCAGCTCCTGAAGGGAGGTCGAGCCAGGACCGGGGGTGACCCAGTGCCGGCCATGCCCTCGCCCAGGGGGAACAGCCCCATGGGGGTTCAGCATGGCATGCAGAGCTTGGGCTGTTGGGGCCCATCTGCAGCCCCGGGCAAGGCAGCGATGAACCAGGGCCAGGGACCATCCAGGGAACGTCAGGAAGAAGAGGAGACAGGGCATGCTGGACTGCAAGCTGAAGTAGACAGGGCATGCTGGACTGCAAGCTGAAGTACTAGCAGACCGCAGACAAGCTACGTGGGCATGCTGTGGCCCCTGGGAAAGCAGCGTTTGGGGTTCATACTTCATTAGGCAGCAGAAATTACAGATACTTGTTATAATGCCACAGAAAAGCAACCTCCTTCAGCTCTGCTCCTCTAATCTATTTAGTCTGGGTTTGGCTGCTGTTTTCCTGTGAAGTGTTTGAAATCAGCCTCATCATTGCAGCAAAGAGCATTATCTCGCAGTGTTTTCCAGCTAGCCCCAAGAATAACTCTGATGTCAGCGGGGAGCCCTCTCTCTGGCAGCCGTCCTTTCTCTGCCAGCTGCCCAGAGAAAAGGTCAGCTGGCTCCCTGAGCTCATCAGACAGACCTAACGCATGTAGTGCCCTGTTCGCACCCAACCACCCCAAGCAAAGCCACCCCAGGAGAAAACAGCTCCCTAACTCCATGATTTCACACAGGCTTGAACCTGCCCTAAATTATCTCAGCCCTTGAAGAAGTGTATTCCTGCTGGGGGAGTGCTGGTGCCTGGTGGTCCAGCTGCTCCTTCTCCTCCATGTCCATCCTCAAATGGGGCAAGGCGAAGCGGAGGTGCTCAGCTGGCCCTGCCCCCATGGGAGCTCCTCTTACCAGGGCATTGCCAGCAAGGAGCTTCCAGGGGGTTTCCACTTTTTCATGCTGCCTGACTGGCACAGAGCGGGCAAATAAAGCAAATACTTGGGATCTGAAGTACTTACTGCAATCTTTGGGCATTTGGAGAGACCACAGGCCTTTCTGGCAACTATTCATGTTGGCCTCACTGGTAGAATCTGAGATATTTTGTCAGTCTAAGGCAATTTATCCTCCAGCTGAAACACAGCCTAAAATTCCTTCCCTTTAAACCACTACTCTATCAAGAATATAAAAAAGTGCAAGGTTACCAAGCATAGCCCACCCAGGAACCCACCCCTGAATTAGCAGTATTAGCAAACAGCATTCATATCACTAACCACAATGACCATTTTGCCTTAGTAAAGACGGAGTTAGGACTTCAGAGTTTGGCCCAAATTCTAGAGTACATAAATAGATTTCTATGAATCAAAGCTCCATTATGTAAGACATAAAAATAAGAGAACAAATGAGAGGAAAAATAAGCTGAAGTTCAGAGTCTGCAGTGAAGCATCAGCTGAAGATTTTGGGCACTGAGTCAAGACACAGATCTTTTCTTTTTTTTTTCCCCCTAGTTTGCCTGCTTTGCTTTAAAAGTGACTCATTCACTCACTCCCCCTTCCACCACCACCTTCCATGTTGTTTCAGACATGTCTGTACATTTTAATGCTCATAGGACCATAAAACTGCCTGTTTAGTCACTGCTTGTCTGCATTTGCACTTCCAAATTAGAGGGGGGAAAGGGATGTGCACAGATTAAAAAAAAAGCCTCAAACATGTAGCCAAGGTTAAAAGAAATCTGGTGCGGTGCATGCAGCAGTTTACAATGAATTGAAATGTGACTAAACGCAGCATGTGACAGCTTTCTATATTTAGCAGTGGCTTTTGCTTTTACACTCTTTGAGATACACTGTCAAGACGGCATCTATGTTTGTGCATTTCAGCAGAAGAATGAGCCCCTGAAGGTGTAGGAAATCTCAAACAATGGCTGTGTATACATTCCCGTTGTCGCTCGGGCACTTGTTTATACACGTTACAGGCTTGCCTCGTTCCCCACCTCTGGCACATTCTCATATACTCTTTGCTCTGACCACAGAATATTTTTAGCTGAGGTGGCATAGTCATTTCACCATTGGATCTTCTTGTCACACCTTTTCCACAAGCCATTAAAAAAGAAGGTTTGAGAGCAAATCACTGTGCAACTTGTAAATGTGTTGTGCTTACCATGCTCTTAAGAGATGAGGTATATACTACATTTGCTTTTTCTTTTTTTTAATTTAGGTTAGTTTGCATAGTTAAATGGGTGATGAGTGTGCATTTTGTGCAACGTTATAAAGTAAAGTCATGCTGAACACAAATTAGTCTGAAGTCTTTTATTGCAGCTTTTCTCCAGTATTTGGTAGATAAAAGGTTATTTTCATACATGCACTTGTACTACATGCATCCTTTTAGGATTATAAATAGTCACAGAAAATGATACTTTCTTTCACAGTCCCCTTTCCAGTCTGTTTAAAGCCTTGCCTGACTGCTCTTAAAGAGGGCTTAGAGATACTTAGATAACATGGTGATGCATGCATATAGGAACTTGAACAACACTAATAGTCTAGCTGGAATAAGCATTAAAGCATTCCCAGTATTCCAGATTTCCATAAATAACATAAATTAACCTCATGGCTATTTATATGCAGCAGCAACTACAATGGCCTTTTATTTCCTTCCTTTTTTTCCCCCATTTGCAAAATCAATATTCAGCCAACATTCTGTGGACGGCATCCATTTTTGCAACAGGCTGCACAAGCACAATGGGTATTGCATAAGTTTACTGGGAAACAGTCACCAAAATGTCTCGCTCCAGCCCATCGCTGCTCCATACAGGCCTCTCCATGGGGAGATTTGTAAAACAAAGGTAAGGCTTGTTTTACAAGAAGCTCTGCATACTGCTATCCCCAAACAGGAGGTCTATCTGGCATTGAACCCATGTCAGCCTTGAAACTATACAACAGCAATTGTAGAAAGATGTCTTCACATAGGCCAGGAAGGGGATAAAACTCTCGTCTTCCAGTTCTTGCAGAGATTCTTGGTCCACAGCCCAGTTCTAGACCTATGCTCCATGTTTCCAGGGTTTGGACATAGTATTTTGTGTGCTGCCATAGCAACTGATGCTCACATATCTGCTAGCAGATGGCAGTTTCAGGAAGAAGGCCTGAAAATGTCTGCGCAACAATGTTTGCATCCCTTGGACATTTCAGAAATACTGTACCTTCCAGGCGTCTCCTTCTGCAGTTTCGTATATCACTGGTTGTCAGCATGTTGCTTCATGAAGTAAAGATAGGGCATATAGGAAACTGCAGACCAGTAAGACTCATAGTTGTACTGGACAAATTGATAGAAACTTTTTAAAAGCATAGGGCAAGCAGATACATGGAAAAATATGATATAATGGAAAAGAGTCATAATAGCTGTTGTACAGGGAAGCCTTGTCTCATGAATTTCCTAGCGTTTTCTAAAGGAGGCAATGGGAATGTAGATATGGCTCATTTGGTTCTTACAGTAGACATGGATTTTCAACAGCTTTGACAAAATCCCTTACCAAGGGTTCTTAAAGATGCTAAACTAGGAGGGAAGTTCTTTCATGGATTAAAGTTAAAGGAAACAAATGGTAGGAATAAATCTTAAGGTCCTGTGGAGATCTGTTCTGCGTCTGTGTTGTTAAGCATATTTATTAACCACCTGCAAAAGGCAATGGATAGTAACCTGATGAAGTTTGTTGATCATACCAAGTCATTAAAGTTGTAAAAATAAGTGACAACTGTGCAGAATCACAGACCAATCTCATGATTCAAAGCAACAGGGCAGTAAGGCACTGGGTGAAAATCAGTACTATGAACACAATGTCAACGTGCACAGGAAAAAGCAATTCTAACTTGAGAGACACAGTGGTGGGTTTTGAGCTAGCTATTTCTACCCAGAAAAATAATCCTGGGGTTAAAGTAGCCGGTTCTATGAAGATGCTAGCTCAGTGGTTAGCAGCACTTAAAGAGCAAATAGCATCTTGGGAATTATTAGGAAAGGAAGAGAGAAAAAAATCCTTGTTGTCCCCATATTCCAAATCCTCTGCGGAGTTCCAGTCCTTCTACCTCAAAATATACAGTGCAATTACAAAAGGCACAGAGAACAACATGAGTGATTAAAAGTACAGAAAAAAAAATCAAGAAGCAAATAAACAGCCTAGGATTTTTTCACCTAGAAAGAGATGACTGAGGAGGAAGATGACAGCAATCTAGGACACCTTGAAAGTCATTGAGAAGTTGAAAAGGGAATAATTATTCAGTCTTTGCTACACTATGGGAAGTAAATGGCCTCCAAATAAATTACCAGGGGGTAGGTTCAAAACAAAGGTGGCACTTTTTCACAAAGCAAAAATTATATTGAGGAATTCAGTGCCACAGGATGCTGTACGTCTCAAAAGTTTGCATGGTTTTTAAAAAGTAGTTGGACAAAGTTAGAGGAAAAGATCATCAAAAGGTGTTATGCACAAAGCAGCCACCTCTGGCTCAGAAAGTTTCCCAGTTAAAGACTGCCAGAAGCTGGGAATATACCACTATCACTGTCATCCTGTTATCATTTTCCTACTTACTAACAGTCACTGTCAGAGAGAGGGTGCTGAGCTAGCTAGGCCTTTGGCCTGAGCAATGTCCTCTCATACTGCATCATCTGAGCAACAGGAACAGCTCTTGGGCTGTGCTATATGTGAGGCAACATGGTGATTTTCACTGAAAGCTAATCTACATCAGCTGCTTCAGATTTACCATAAATTTATAGTAGCCCACACACAGTTATTGTACCACTCCATCCCTCCTAGGTATTACATGCTCTCTTACTTTGCAGATAAAAAAGAGACAACTCTTATGAATACATAAAGGGAAGCAGAATACTTGGTCTTAGGCTTCTGGAAAATGTCTGGACCTTATTCTTTTTTTTTTTTTTTCCAGTTTTTGTCTTTTTCCTTATTTTTCCTGAAATGTCATTAGTTGTGCTTCTTTTGTAGACCAAACGAAGCTGTGCTGATCTGATAACCTCCCCAGTCCATCAGCTGTTCCTTAGTAAGAAATGGCTGCCATTTGGTTGGAGCTTTTCCACTGGAATAATGAAGGGTCAAACTCTGAAAACTTTACACACCCTGCATAGTACCTCACTCAGATTCTAGTCACACTGCAATCACTGCAGCTGCTTAGCAGATTAAAAATTACGAGGCTAATGAGAATGAGAATCTGCCCCTCATGTACCAAGTCTCTCTTTAAGAGTCATATTTGGTTCGTCCTACTCCAGCTGCTGCCCCATTAAAGCCTTAAAGAGAACTCATAAATATAAAAATACCCAAGAGCATGGCAGAAAATCCTGCCCTGAATAATTGTACTGAAATGTTCTAAAAGGAACTTAATTTCCTTCTCGGTAGCCTCAGCAATACTTTGAAGAGAGAAGAATGAAGGTGAGGACATGCATTACATTCTGCAGCAGTACAAAAAGAAACCTTTTTGCAGAGAATACATCAGGGGAATATGTCTAAAAGGGCTTATATCTGTGAAAATATGACCTCTGATTTTGCCAAGGTCAGTAAAACCTACTGTGATTCGCTTTGTAAGTGTCGGTCACACAAGTTAAAGCTGCCTCAAGGCAACTTTAATTTCTGTACCCAAATGCAACAAGACATGATGTTTCTGAAATGTTAGCAAAAACCTCCTCTGTGTGGAGGAGCAAGATTATCTGGTCCAACATTTGTTTATGATTATTTATGGATCCAAAACAAGTCAGTGTCTTTTCTATGAATTCATATAGAATGACAGATCAAAAAGCCATGGAGTTCTGTTAATCTAACATGAAACAGGCTTCTTAATTTCAATTTCCCAGCTCACACTATTTGTGGGTAGGTGCTGTTCTTCTGTTAGCCTCAACAGTAACACAGGCCAGATGATCCTCACATCCCACAGGCCTGTGGTGCCATTTATTGAGATAATCTGTTATAACTTTGGGTGACATGATTTGCTGTGTATTTCTTGGGTGAAAGCTGAGAAAAAGAGGGGATGGGTCTTGCACTCTGCCCTGAATGCCTTTATAAGGCTGCTCAGAGGCTGTAGCTGCACCCCGTAATAGCCTTTTTTGGAGACAGATGGGCACATGGGGTCACACCATTACTCATCCCATCAAACATTCCTGATCCTTAGTGTCAGAAAAATGAGCTCCCAACATCCACTGCACTCGTGTTCACATGGGATTGCTTTATTGTGCTAGGAAGAGGAGGATTTCCATAGAAGGTTAAAGCATTCTGTGTCCTTCCTGGCACTGGCCAATTCTAGATGTTTCTGAAAAAAGGTGCCAGGATCTTATTAAGTAGTTGAGGAGTAGTGTGTTCTCCAAAACAGCTTCCTATTTACCTTCACCAGGAAAAGACACTGGCTTATCACCTGTGATGTGTTTACCTTCCTTAGATTTTCTGGTTATCCTACGTAGAATAACAATAAATATTTTATTGATGCCAAAGTCTAAATGCCTAGTAGTGCCTTGACTTTTTTCATATCTTGTGGCAATGAACTTGGCAGACTGCTAAAAAAGTATTTACCATTTGCTGGAAATGGTTATCTTTCAGTTTCATTTCATTTTTAACCAAGACAGAGCTGCATTCATTGTCTGTGTGCTATAGGGTGCTCTTCTATATCCCCTTTTATTCACCTCCTGCCTAACTGAGCAAGCCCAGCCATTTTGTTCACTTTCCATTGAGAAGTCTCCCTTCACTTTAGTTGTTTTACCACCAGGTTTCTGTATCCTCTTTAGGAAAAGTGGCCTACAGCTGAAGTCAGTATACCTTGCATGTTGTATTACATTATAGTGCCATCACAGAAGCTGCTGGGATGTAAATGGTATCCTCTTAGTCCAAGCATCTTGTTTGTTTTCTAATAGCTATGGTATATTGTGTAGGCCTTGGTTTTGCTGTTTATGATAATACTCACAAATCCTTCTGGCTCTTTCAGAAAATCCCAGTCCTAGCTGGAGCTGTACTTGCACTGGGAGAGTGCGTGGGGGAAGCCATACCCCACTCCCAGCCAGCTGCTGAAACCCAGCCCTGTGCGTGCCATGGACTGGGAACGCAGCTACATTCTGGCATGACACCACCACTGAGCAACAGTGGTAAGAGTGCATGCTTATGAGTCTGAAGCCAGAAATAGTAGTAAAACTACGTGGCCCCTACAGATTGAGAGCATGGAGAGTGAAGGTTGACCTCCCATGTAGCTGCCAAGCGAGCACCCAGTGGGCACAGCAGTCCCAACCCTCCAGAAGTGTTACGCCACCTCTGTCAGCAGCATGGTTTCCCTGCTGATGACTCACTCCATCTTGTTAGGCCTCTTTGCAGTCCTTTCTTGACTCATGAACCAATTACAGGCCGTGTACAGCCTTGTGGCTGCAGTGGTTTCCCCTCCTTTCCAGACTGACGCATTTCAAACACTTGCTCTAGATAAGGTGCTTGGAGCTGCTCCTTGTGAGCACCAAACCATGCTGAGAATCACCAGCCTGCTCCTGATCTTCGCTTCTTGCCCATCAAATATGTTTCCCTTGACCCTGTGACTATTTGCTCTAATAATTTTTTTGTTAGGGACTTTGTCAAAGGCTTCCTGAAAGCCCAGGAACTCAGAATTTCCTGAGTCTCTATAGAGAAACCAGACTCTCAACTGCGCCTCCAGGCCTTTGTGGCATTGTAATGTTTTCTTCTTGCTTTAAATTCCTGCTTTCTCCTGTGAGTTTTCTTTATATTCAGATGAAGAAGCAAGGCAAAATTTCACAGGATGGAAAAGATACGCAGCATAGCGAGATGAGATAGGGAATATGATTATGCAGGAATCCTGGGCAACTTGAATTGTAGGAGAGTTATCTCATCTCCTGCTCAGGAATGTCTTATGCTGATGTGTGCAATCCTTTCCCAGTGACTGTGAAAATCATGATAAGGAAAGTGATGAGACACTCAGTGCAGCTAGAACTCTAAGACTTGGGTTTGCCCTCCCACGCATTTTGGGTGGGCAGGCAAACCACAGAATGTCATCTGTGAAGTCAGAAAGCATTGGGTACATTTAATTACTACATTAGTACTTGCTAACACTTTCTATGCCAAGAAGTGGTTGTGGAGAGCTTGGGGTTGTTGTTGTTAGCACTTTGTTTTTACCACGACATAACTATGGGGGTAGGAGCTCACACATCTGAGAGCTTGAGTCAGCCCATTAATAGGCACCTACTGCAATAAACAGGTCAGGAAATAATTGTGGCAAAGCAAAGAGCTGAGTGGCTTTGGTTTATTCTCATACTTCTCTTGCAGTTGTTTCTTATTCTCTTTTCCTACTCACAAGGTTTTCCCTTTGGCAGTTTTCTATTTCCCATGATCTTCTACATTCTGAAGAAGAAGAAAATAAGGTAAATAAAGGCTTTTTTAGTTAAAAAAATACTATTCCAGCCATTGGGATCTAGGCACCACAGAAATTCCCTCTGGGAACCTGGGCCTGACAGTTCATTTAAAAAGGATCTGTGGGTTCCTCACTGCACATCCCATTTATCAGCAGTGCCCAGATTACTGGCCACAGCCTCAGCACGTATCCCGCAGACTCGTCACCCTCCTCCCCAGCAAACCCAAGGGAGTGGGCTAAAACAAGTAGCAGCAGCAGCCAACTCCTGACTTCCACCTTTCCGGCGGGTGCACGGCCCCACGCTGCTGCGTGGTTTCATCATATGGCAGCAGCATGGAGGGGGGCTCTGAGGTCCCAAGGAGAGGACAAGTGAAAGCAGGTCCTTGCTGTTGCTACAAATCACCTACCTCATCCCGTGCTTTGGGCACTCCCTTGGGGAAGCAGACAACCAAGGTCAAGCGGTATGAGCTGTCCTCGTTAGGAGCAGCTCGCTCCCAAAGCCCTCTTCCCCCAGGACACACATGGGCTGAGCGGGATGAGCACGGCATGCTCAGTGCCTCCAGGAAGTTTGCCAGGCTGTATGTGACAGGATCGCACTGCACAGTGTTGCCTGCCGCGATGATAAGTCATGTGGCCTCCCAAGCTAAAAAGTTTGGGTACTGCTGCTTTCCATAAGAAGGGGAAATCATAATCTCATTTGGCAGTTTCGCTCAGAACATCGAGTGAGGCATTCACAAGGGGTATGTAACTGTTCTGATGTGATCTAGTTAAATATTTCAGTAGGCAAATACATGACCCAAAACAAGCTTTGTGACAGATTTGGGATGTTTCAGTTATTTTTCCATACTTGGGATATCTGAAATGAGTCAATGCAAAGTCACTGTTGCTTAATGTTGGGGCATCAGTGACAAAAAACAGTTCAGAGCACTTTTGTTAGTCAGCATTTCCTTCCTCATCCCATGACAGCAAGCAAGGTATGCATGCAGCGGGGCTGTGTTCAGCCTCACCTTCTGCTCACTAGAGCAGAGCAAACGTGCTGGTGCCGCATGTGCATATACTATAACCCTGCCACCTGCCCCCGGCCATGGAAATGTCCTGATACCATACGTCTTCTCAAAACGTGCTCCGGCTTGCAGGATCCGTCTTGTCTTTTCTATCTCAGCTCTCAACTTGGGGTTGAATCACAGGCACAAGGATTGCAGCATTCACTGTTCAAAGCAAGTTTAAAACACTACACAGGTAAAAACAGGAAGATCCCTTCCCTCTTCTCCTTTATTTTCACCCTGATCCCAAACTAGTAACTTTGTTGAGGGGTAACTTTTGTTCTCTTTCATTTTGCCTTCAATTTCTGCTATCCATACCCTTGTCAAGCACAAATATGACTGAATTTATGCATTGGAGCACCATGCTTTTGCTCCATCGGGAGTTATTACATCTGATGTAAACACACAGTTGTTTTCATTCAGCTAAAGATGAGATATTAAGCAGATTTTGATCAGTATGAATACATCTGGTTGCTAAACCTGGGGTAGATTTTTGTATGTGGATGCCCTTAAGTGGACTTAAACTCAACCTGCTACATGTATAGAAAGGTAAATGAGTATAACCACATCCTAAATCAGTCCAGAGAGATTTGCACTGATATAATTAAACTAGTGAAAGTTTGGGTGTGGACAAAATGCTTAACTTCTAGCAAAATACAGTGAAGTTCTAGTAACAGCCTTTCTGCACAGGATAAAATCCGTATTCATACATACCATTTTCTAGAAAGGAGCACGGTTGCCACAGAGAGCGCTTCACAGGCACCGTTGGGCTACGCTTACATTGAGTTCAACCAACTGACCAGCAATTTTGAGCTCTTAGCCACAAGCAGGCAGCAACAGCAACCAAGAGGACCAAGGAGCGCATGGGTCTCTGCCCAAGAAGAGAGCGCCCTTGGGCAGGGAAAGCGTGCCAGCGCGGGGGTGCATCAGCAGCTGCAGACGGATGCTGTCAGCTGTGCTAATCGTGTCACCTCAGCACCCCCGCCGTGCTTGACTCACACACCCCACTGTGGTACATCACTGCCGTCAGTTAGGAGGCATTTATGATGACAGTGATTTTCTGATATCATGGGAGAGAGAAAAGACCTACGAGGGCAAAGTTGTCCTTGGACAAGGTACACAGCCCTTGCTGTTACATGTAGTCTGAGCTTCTCTTCAGCAAATACAGATTATTCAAAGTTCTCTTTCAACTGCATGACATGGAATATTTGTTTGTGGTTATAAGATCATTTCTTTCCTTCTGTTTTGTTTGTTTTAGCTCTACCTTCCTATACCTGTGGCCAAGATACTGAAATAGGGAATGCAGCCCTCTTGAGCCACAACCCATCACTGCTCCCTCAGCTGCCAGAGAGAGGTAAATCAGTCACCTCGGCCCTGCTGTAGCCCTCCCCGTCAAACTCCCAAGTTGGCAGTGTGGATTTCAGCATCCCCAGAGGCCCCTCTTCAGCTCACTTTTTTCTCTGATAGGAGACACTGTGACTGCCTGGAGCTCACCGGTGGAGCAGGAGGAGCTCCATCCTAGGCAGCATCACAGAGTTTAAAAAAGGAAGAGAAACACAGAAATAAACAAAGCACATGCAACATTTTCAACACCAGCTTTGTAAAAAATATCTTTCATGAAGAACTCTGTTCCCAAATTACACTGCAGCTCTTAGATGACCTTCCATTCTGTGCAAGCCCTTAAGCATAGACAGCCTCCAAAACACCTCAGCACCAACCTATCCTGACCGCCTGGGACACTATTTGAAAGTGCCAAAAGCTACCTGAAATGGGGAACCAAGGTACAGAGGCACTAAATGCATTAACCTTTGAAATAAATGGACCTAAGACCTGCAATAGGTGTCCCAACGTCACCAGCCAGAGGTGCCCATTCGTACTGATTGGAGTGGAAATACCTGGAGCTCCAGACCCTGGGCATGTCACTGAGGCTGCTAAGGGAAAAAAGGCAGATAGTGAAAAGAAAAGGTAGAAATTACACATAGCAGATGTTTCTCCTTGCATATAATATTGGACTGTTTGGGAAGGTGGATGAGTGCCTGCTTGTCATCGAATATTTATATAGTTCTGTTCTTATTTATACCATTCTTACAGTGTCTCGAGCTCTCAGAAGGGTTTTAGTTAAATCATTCTATCAATGGAATTAATCAAACTTGTTCTTTTCTTGTGCTGCTTTTCCCAGCTTATAATAAACTCATTCTAGGACTATACTGCCACCTCTTCCTTTTATATTTAACCTTGCTGTCTCTCACTCTGGTTTTACCATTGTGGGTCTGAAATTCATTCATGTATAAGCCAACTGCTGAATAGTTGTTGTGTAATGTAACTTGATTTTACTATTTAATCTTCTTTTCATCTTGCTCATGTACAATATCTACACTTACATGCATTCAGCACTGTTATGAAATAGCAGATCCCTCCCTTCTGCTTCCTGGGAAAGGAGGGTGAAAGGAGAGGGGAGATTTCATCTCTATCCCTTGGTATCATGCTCTGAATGTTATTCACTGTGCTAAACTGTATCAGCATTTTTATAAGCTGATGCGCTTTTAATTGTTTCACTCACTCTCTCATACACATGAAGTAAGCACTCTAATGGGTTCTGTACCTTTCATCCTTTATTTTATTGCTAATGGTCCCTCCAGTAATATAAAATGACAGATGAGTGCAGTCTGAGAAAAGCAGAAAAATCAATTCATGTCCAGACTCCACACCAGAGGAGGCACGGAGCTGAGGCTGCCAGACACTAGGATCCCTCTTGGGCTGCACCGCAAGTGGGCGTTCGGGGTGAGGAAATAAGAGAGGAAGGGCACATCGGCAAAATCGCTCTTGGGCCACACACTGAGCAGTGGAGTTGGGCAAGTGCCGCAGGTCTCATGCACCCTCTGCCCTGTGAGCCCACCTCCTGTCTGCGTTTTGCCCTGTTTGCAAAGAAGGCGGCTCCAGCCGCACTTCATGTACACACACGTATAGTAGCTGCCAAGCATGTGGGCGTAGGATGTTTCCATCCTGCTTGTAAGCGCGACACTCAAGCCACAGCTGGGGTCATGCACAATTTGGGCAGTACGTGGGTGGAGTTATCCAAGCGCAAAGCGACCGAGCAAGCTAGCTCTTCTTCTTCCCAGGCTCTGCCTGACGTGAGATCCACAAAGGCGTCATGCAATGTGCAAAACAATCACAAGCTGTCTCTTTGACCCAGCGGCGGGGCAGCATGAGAAATACAGATGTCGAGATGCGCATGGGTTGTACAAAGCAGCAGGTGTAGGCGGACCCACATGTTCTTGAACAACTGTGCCAGGAAACATGTGACTGTGTCAGATGGTGTCAAGCATAACAGCAGAATAGCCGTCCCTGTCTTGTGAGGAACACCTGATCTGATAGTCCTCTTTATAGTTAAAGGAGCATGTTACATTCCCCAGGAACATCAAGTCTCAGCATCTAACACTATATACAGCCATCAGCCAAAAATGGTGTTAATAAATGCTCAGGGGCATCTATTTGCCGTCTCTAGACATCTAGACATGTGGTCCTCTAGACATCTCTGTTTTTCCTACATAGTTCAATTTCTGGCCATGAAAAAAAACTGTCTTTAAAAGATCAGGAAGGTTTATAATTTTTTTTTTTTTAAAGCAGCAGTCAGTGAAAAACCTATCAGATACCACAAATTTTAGTGGTTTCAGAGAAAGGTACCCAAAGGTAAGGAGATGTATTATTTGCTTCAAAACAAAATCACACCCTTCATGTCAGGCTCTAGCCTGGAGTGAATACTGTACTGCCAAGTTACAGGAGTCCGTAATGGAAACGCTGACATACCCTCAGCACCACTGCAGTCACAGTCACTCTATAAATAGCCATTGCAAATGCTTGCTGTGTGAGATGGGTTCAAGCAGCCACTTGACAGAATCTGGTAATTTAACCATGATCTTTTCAGAAAATACTCATAGGTGGGATCTAAACAGATCCGTGTACGTGCTTTTGCAGGCGGGTCTGGGGCAGGTGTGGGTGTGTATCGGTCCTACCCTCCAGTGCAAGATACAAAGCATTAAGGACGCTGTTCTGCCAGGTACAGTGCTGCTTCCCAAACAAAGCTGTAATATGACCTACTTTGCTCAGTCTAGTTCTGTTCAATTATAAGTGGCCTCTGTTGGGTTTCCACATGTAGACAACATCAAACACGTTTCACTGAAGCATTTAGATATTGATTTTACTCAGCCTGGGAACTTCAAAGTGGGTTCTTTCCATGTCAACTTGAAAACACATCCTCCAGCTCCAGCACTACAGACTGTTAGCGTACATGCACATGCGACTCCCTCAGCTGCTCTTCATCCCTCTGCTATTTGTTTTGAAATTAAGGATGATTGTTGCATCCCTTTACGGCCTAATGACATTAACTATTGTGTATAGTAACCTAGAATCTGTCATTGCTCTTTAGCTTCTGTGCTGTTACCTGGCCATGCCTAAAAATGTGCTTTTTAATTGGATTGCAAAATAGAGCCCTGGTCCCAGGTAGGAACACTGAAGTCACTGGAGGATTGTTTAAAATCTGTGAGCCTGTTTCTAAAGGCAGGGGTATTTTTAGGTTTTCACCATGCATTTGTTCACCACATCACATGTTCTGGGGACGTGTCTCTAGCTAGTAGCTTCACGGAGATCATTGTTGTTCTCCACCTATATCAGGGTTGCATTGTTGGTTTGGTTTGGTTTATGTTTTCCGGGGGGCTTTTGTGGTAGGGGAGGGAGGGGGAAGGGTCAGTTAGATAGAGGTTCAAGTGTAGCAAACATATTTTGTTAAAAACTACCGGAAACTGAAAAAGGGCATCTGCTATACTTTCAGCAGGGGGTTCAAATGTTGTGCCTGAGCCAAATTTCCAAGCTCAGAGAAACACACTTTTTTTCTAAAATTGTTCAGGCAGTTTCAGATAGGAGATGGGAGGAAGTTGTTCCCTTCCTATCCAGTTTTGTTGAATTATTTTGAAATGAAATGAAATGGGATGTGAAATGGTTGCCATGGTTCAACCCAAAGCCAGCAGCACCTGGAGTGAAACGCAGCCCCCCCCCGGGCTTGGGCCACAGGCCGGCAATGCGTTTGGTGCAACGAGAAGTCATTGCCCACCTGGAGTCCTGATGAGCTGGTGTCCTCTACACCCTGCCAGAGCGGCACAGAGCCAGGGCCCCAGCATCCCTCCGTCCTATCTATGGGCTGATGCAGAGGCCCAGACATAATATCCGTTTGTCTCATTCACAAAGCCACCCTTCAAAGTTGGGTGCATGGTACATAATAGTAAAATGAGCAGGTGAATTTTATTTTTTAGGGGCAGTTTTGATATAGAGAGAGTCTTTACGCAGTGTATTATTATGGTGTGCTGGTTCTGGTATTATTAGTATTATGACGCCTAGACTAGCATCACTGGGTCAAATGGCAGTTATTTCCTTGTAGAAAATAATGAATTGAGAACTCCACCATGAACGAAAACCAACAAGCACCTGAAGAAAATGAGCAGTAAAACTACGCTGCAGAAGGTCAGATCTCTTTCAAACGAGGCATTTTTGCTTTTTCATTTACACAAATGAGTGTTCTTGACCAAGTAGCCTTTCCTGATTATTCAGTAATCTTTCCTCCTAAAAATCTAGGGCAGACAGTATGTCATTTAAATTCATAGCAATTATTTCCTGCAAATGTTATTTATTTGAAAGGCAGGGTACAGAAGTCAATGTAATATCGCAGTAATACTTGAGGAGATTTGAACCACAGTGAGACTAATCGCATAAGGTACCAGACAATGAGCAAAACGTTTCATCTGAAGAAGTACAACTTAGGCTGATAGTGGCAGTGGCGATTATGAGAGCTATTCGCAGCCCCTGGAATACCAGGGCTCTTCCCTTGGCCTTTTGCTGAGTCCGTGATACACTATGTGGGACACTCATCTTTTTACAGATGCTGCTTCTAATATTTCCATGTTCTGGTATTGCCAAACGCAGTCTGCTCAGTCAGCACTGCAGCGCACATACTTCTTCATGGAGACTTTGATGACAGCAGATGGTTAATCAGCAAATAGTGCCAAAGGCAGAAAGGATAAGATTGTTGTTTTAAGTAGGAATCCTTAAGGTATAGGATAGGGGATGTTAGAGCACTTTCGACATATATTACCAAGAAAAATGGGGCTGTGGATAAATCAGCACAATAGGATACTGCCAAAGTGAAAAGCTTCAGTTATTATATTTCTTTATGCATAACATATACCAATTAACAATTGCAGGTTTCCTTCAAGAGAGCACATTTGATCCACTGTGGTTTAAAGATGGCAGAGAAAACTGTTAGAGAATAATTATGAGATACAAAATACATAGTAAATGAATGCCTTAGCAGAGATTGTTTTTCTGCGTCCTTCCTGCTTTCCCTTGAGCTAAACACTGTGCTGCACTTAATTCTGGACCAGATATACTGCTCATTTTTTCAAGGCCCAATATCTTCAGTTTCACTCTATATATACAGCAATTGGGATTCTGTCCTAAGTGTTAATATAGGGATATTAGCAGGCAGACAGACTCCCTTGCAGAGGTATGAGATAAAGTGATGGAGCTGGTCCATTTTATGAATGCTAAAAGAGAATGTGCAATGTCTGGAAAACATTAAACTGACCTGCAGGGTTTGAAACCTGCCTATAAAATTCTCATTTAGATGAGATGCTTTCAGAGTGGGTAGGCCAAACTACACTCCTCCTAAGTATTTGCTAATAACTTTAATGAGATGCAAAAGCGTAAAAAAGCACCAGAAGGGATTTAAAAGGGTGGAGAGGGGAAGGGCAGGAATGTCATTCCTTATAAAAAATCACATAGAGATTCACACAGAACTGGTGAGGTTGGAAGGCACTTTTGGAAATCGTCTAGTCCAAATCTCAAAGTTAAACACTCAGATCTGCACATTCACATGTATTCAAAATGGCACAGGCACAGACATCACATCATTATTATTTGACCAAAAACCCTCAAGGAGCAAAACCATTGATAAGGAGAAGAGGAGGCTGGAGTCATTGGATGAGATCTGCAAACAGGCTCAGGGGAGCTGAAGCACACAAGGCTAAATCTACCCAGTGACTGAGTGCTGTATCACTTAACCATTCAGACCAGTAGAAACCACAGCTGCAGGGCAGGAGCCCACATTCTCCATGTTTTGCATGCAGAGGATCAAAATCCTAACAGTGGGATCTTGAAAAGCTGGCGAGGTGAGTGGGGAGACAGCAACCCAGCCACTCAAAAGCGGGTTGCCATCAGAGGAGAGAGTAGATGAGGCAAAGCCCAACACAGACCACTAGGTCCTTCACTCCGTCTGGGACTCTCGCCTGCAGATGGCTGCCAAAACTTGCGCAGCCATTTCTTATCTGAGAGCTCAGCTGCTCTGTCGTGGCTTCGTACGGCCATCAGCCCACGAACGGAGCAGCTGCTGGGGGGAGCAGCTGGGCTCTCAGCCCCACGCTGTCTCGCGGGAGTGGGTTACAAATCCAGGGCTCCCGCCTGCACGTACAGAGGTTTCCCTACTTGCCAAGCTATGACCAGTTCAGGTGAGCCTCTCTTAATCTCTTCCATTAAAGCCAGCCCACTTGTTGTGGCCCTGTTGGAGAAGGATCCCATGGGAGAGAAGCAGTTGAAACAGTTCCTCCAAATGAGGCGGCACATGAGTGAAGCCTTGGCATTGCATGTTCCCGGGGAAATACCCTGAACACTCAGCTGGTGTACGAGCGGTGTTGCCCCGAGGGTTTCATCCACAGCTTTTTGCATAGCGCGGGGCTGCTCTGAATATGCTTCAGCAGAGCAAAGCCCAGCTGAGACAGGCAGGGCGGAGAGGTGAGCCACAGAGTGGAAAACCTCAGCAGCAACAGGAACTGGTGATGTTGTTCATGCTTTCCAGGGAAAATTCAGACTGATGAGAAGTGCTAGATCCTAGTAAGGTTAGGCAGGTGCCAAATAAGGTGTTGTTTTGTTTCCTGGAAAGTCAGTGGCATCTCAGTGCTGGACTCAAGAACTCACAGGGCCATTTAGGCAGCACCTTCTTTTGCCAGGGCCTGTGGGAGTGTGGTGCCATGCTCCCTTAGGTGTTTTGGGAAATGGGACCCAGAAAAGACAGAATGCATCCAAATGTCCTGCTGAAGTCAGAGGACGACAGTGGTGGTGACACACGAGCAAGGATGGCCCTGAGGATTTAGAGCACCCTCCTGACTGCCAGGGCACATTGGGAGAGCAGGAGTCTGGCAGTGTCTCAGCAGCACTCGGGGTGGGGGGAGCAATGGAAAAGTGCATTTGGCAAGGATAACACCTTTCGCTGAGACAACACAGCCCAGCTTTGAAAAGACAGAGAACAAAAGGCCGACTGGCAAACAGGGGAAGAAAGTGCTGGAAAGGAATTTGTTTCAACAGGAAGCTCAATGGCTTGTTGTAAAACAGGCTATGATTCTGTCATTTCCATGTTAATCCCTAAGAAGGGGCAGCTCCAGCAAGCAGCAGCTTTTCTGGTGAAAAAACAGTGGAGGTTTGAAAAGGACAAAAGGGAATTTGAGCTTCCCATCTGGATCAGCAGTAAAAAATAATAAGAGAGCAAGCTTTTTCCCTTTTTTCTCCTCCTTCCAGAAATTCTCTGGTTTCACCTTTTTGAGTCTTAAACATTCATTTAATCCCAGGCTTGCTTAAAAGAAAAAGAAAATGTGTAGAAGGCCTTCTACACCCCAAACCTATAGAAACAGTTCCAATTTTCACTACCAGAAATAGCAAGAGGAAATAAAAAGCAGGTGTGGGAAGGCTTTTCTGAATGATGCCAGGGCTGTGCTTTAACCTTTACTGGAGGGAAATACACATCTGCATATGCCAGGCTATTGCCTTTTTGCATAGTTCCCTTACAGCCACAGAAACCTGACAAAAGCAACCAAATATTCCCAAGTTCTTTTAAGCATGTTTGCTGACAGCCTGTGCCACTGAAATATTGCACTGACCTTTGACAAAGACAGTAAATATGGTTTGCTAGGCTGTACATAGAAAAAATCAGGGCATTGGGGGTCTCAGAATTAAACAAGGAAAATGGTAACACTAAAACAACTTTGAAGAGCAGTGAGAACAAAAAATAAGCACCATATTTGTCTGTCAATCACACCGCATCCTTCCTGCTTTTTTTGCATATATTAGTGATACCTTCTTTGAGTTACTTGAGATGACTTTGGTTTGATCCTGTCGGAGGCTGAGTGACAGCCACTTCCAGACTCAGCTGCTCCGGCAGAGGTGTTCAGCACCTTGCAGTGAATGAGCTTAGATCAGACAGTGTAGCCTGCAAAAGTCAGTTATTCTGTTTTTTGTTTCTGTGGCAAAACAGCGAGATCCTCAGATTTGTTCTTCCTCCTCCTGTACACCATTCAGTGAGGCAAGAATGAATGCCCTGGAGGCTAGCTGTACACTGCCAGCTCAAGCCTCTAAAATGAACACAAAATCACAGCCGAGCCTGAACAAGGAAATGTAAGTCTGAACCTGGCCCCATGGAGAGTGCTTGCTGGAAAGGCCCCCTGAGGCTACTCCAGAGCTGTAATAATCTACGTAAACAGGGATGGTGTATTTTTTTCATCCTCCGTGTTGCTTCAGTAGAAAGGGGCAGAAAAATAATCCACTTGCATATACAGTCATTTAGGCCCAGTCATGATTCCTTTAAAGCCTGTGCCAATGGATTTTAGTCATTCTCTGGCAAAGGTTTCGCTTTTAACCACAAACACTGAATAGTTATGGAATGAGTCACCACCTTGAGTAATCTAATTCCTTGACCAGTACATGCTTGCTTGCTGCACTTCAGAGTGACTTTCTTTAGTCAGACATTTTAATGTATGCCTCTCTCTGTGAAGTTTTTCTTTCCTGCAGTTTCCAGGGTCGCAGGACTGAAGAGTCCACTGCTCAAGGTAATTCCCACTGCACGAGCAGGCAGTTGGGGGCTGGGATGGCGCTGCAGTCCGCTGACCTCCCTCACCTCAAAATCAGCATGGGCTGTCCTTGGGAGCACAGCAAGCTCAGGGTTAGACGGTAATTTTTCAGACAGCAAACCTTTACTCAGCAAATCTGGTTATATCTAGGGGCAAAATGCAGCTTTATGCAGCTTTACCAACAAATTGCAAAACAGCCACACCTGCAACAGCACGTTGCAGCAGCAAATGTTAACTGTTAACCTGCCTTGCAACAGCAGCTGAAGAAAAGTCTTCCAGTCAGCCCTTTGCACAACTGCAATTAGTGCCGAGGACTGCTCTGATTGACTTTAGAAAGGGAACATTAAAAACAACTGCAAGATGCATGGGCTGGTGTCGATGCAAGCCGCATGAAAACCCAACTGTATGTGCTTTTGCATGGAGAGTGGAATGCTTTCTGTATTAGAAGTGTTTCGTGTGCTTTCTTTATGAGAAAACGTACAGCTAAAAAATTACGGGGTTTCAGAACACTAGAGAAGAAAGCTATTTCTCCCCCCTTTCAAATATGTAACATTTCCGGAGCGCTTAAATGTTCGAGGATTAGACTGTGGTGACTGTTCACATGACACCTTTTGAACAACGTTATTAAAATCCTTCATAGCCCCTTCTTTCATCATGGCAGTTTTCTGTTTCATTTCCTATTTACGGGGGACCAAACTCTCCCTCAGGGCATCTCCTGGCCACTACTTGCAGCAGGCTCCTTCTCTTCAGGGGAGGAACAGAACAGAGAGGCAGCAAATGGGAAGGATCAAATTATACTCTGATTTTTTTTTTCAAGCCAAGAAAAGCAGACTATAATAAAAGTACCCTAATATCAATTTATGATCCCAGTGGAAAAATGTCTTAGAGTAAGGTGTCTTTGTGCATTTATGTATATATGAGCACTGCTGGCAAACAGAGCAGAGCCAGCTGTTACTATGTTTGATAGACCTGTCCTGTCCTGACCTAATCTGTATGCACACCTGTACTCAAAAGGCACACACTTCTTTGAACAGGGGAAGAAAAAGTGTTTCACATGAATTGTCCAATGAGAGGATCGATCCTGTGTTTGGTGACTGAGCAAAGAATATTATCATTCTTAATGCTAACACCCATCTGATTTCTTTTTAATAATTATATTGCCTGTATGTATTAATCCAGGCTTTTAATATTTCTTCTTTCTTTCTTAAGTCTTGGTATCAATAAGATGGCTATCTATCTCAGGACTAGAGAATACAATCTGCAAAAATACAGGCCATTTGTATAACAAAGTATTTAACAGTCATTTTAATTGTAAAAGGATGTTTTTTCATTATGTATGGAATAAAAATGGTGTCAAGACACGAAAATAACAGGAGAAACAGGCCTGTTCAGAGACAGTCCCGAGGAACCCGACTAGCTAAGCCAACGCTGTCCACAACACACTGGTCAATGGAGACTGGGACAAATGGTATTCACTAGTGTTTTCACTAGCTGGGGCTAAACATTTCCATATTTGATGTCATACTGACATGACTTGTCCTTGCTCTGTTCTCGTGGTCCTTCTGTCAGCTAATTTTGCCTATCGTAACCACAGAAGCATAGCAAATGAGACTGGAAAGGATGGGAAAATGTTACTTAGTCCAGCAGTTCTCAACCTTTTTTTCCACTGTGGGCCTTGAAAAATTTCTCAGGAGTAGCAAGGGCCTCTTCTGAGATCATCAAATATATAGATTACTGGGTGGCATGGGTGAACACATGGGTTTTTTGAGTATAACTTGACATCACATCTAAGCCAAACTGTTGCCAAAATGAGTGACCTTATTCCTTCACCTTCATTCCCATGTGCTTATTTGTGTCCTATTTCTTCCCCTGGCACTGGTGTTCATCTGAGCCCATCCGGTGCAAGGATCTGGACCAGCAGGCAACAGTTCATTTTCTTCCCTAGGTTTGGTTTCATGCTGGCTTCATACCTCAAACCAGATCCCTGAAGGGTCAGGTTAGTGACCTTCCCTTGTTAGTGGTAAGTCTATGCTTTACAGATGATTATCAAGACTATTTTTTTAGCAAGACTTCAGTTTCATCACTTCAACAGTTAGCTTAGTTTAGCTCCTAACTTTTTCTTTAGTGAGAATCATTTTATTCTTATTTAACCCACATACAGTCTGAATAATGTGAAGAAGATAGGGACTGAAAACTAAAACTGAGCTTCAAGACCCCAGCCACATGCCACAGGCCCAAAGTAGGAGAATTAAAGATTTATGCCTATGGCCATAAAGGAGGCAGTGAGTCTCTGCTTCATAGCTCCAGAAAATAGTCAGAAAATAGTCAGAAAAGGCCAGAAATAGTCGTATCAGCCATCTTCTCCATAGACTTGCTGCCAGTAGTGGGATAAAGGCATATTATTCAGAAAGGTAACTGATCTCATTCTAAAGACATGAGGTAATGTCAGGGTTACCACCATTATGGCAAGCTATTTCAATATTCATTTATCATCACTGTTAGGAAGTTGGGTTTATTTCAAGGTTGAATTCATCTGACTTCAGCTTACAGATATTGGATCTTGTTGTACCTTTATCTGTAAGATTAAAACATTGCACAAGATCTCATTTCTCTGTGTAAATACCTATAAATACTGACCAAGTCATCTCTTAGCTGTCTCAGACTGCATAAGCTTTATCTTTGGGGCTTGTCTTCCAGTCCTTAGGTCATTTTTGTAGCTCTCCTTTGAAATCTCTGCAGTATTTCACATCTTTCTTGAAGCATGAAAATGAGAAGTGGACAAAGTATCATAATAGCAGTCATTAATTCAAAATCACTTCCCTACTTTTACTTTATATTCCCTTATTATACATCAATGGGTTGTATTGGCCAATTTTTCCCACAGCATTGCATTAAGTGCTTGTGGTTAGGTAATTATTTGCAATGACCCCTGTGTCCTTCTCTTCAGCACTACTTTCCAAGAAAGAGCTCCTCATTCTGTGCAAGACTTCAATCAAAAGATAATGTGGTATTAAGTCAAATGGCATTCAGAAATACAAGTGTAAAGTGATACAGACCTGCAGGCTGGTAGTCCTGTCAAAAAAAAAAAAAAAAAAAAAAAAAGAAAGAAAACATGTTTTTGTGACGAGACGTATCACCCCTGAAACCATGCTGACTGATATTTGTTATAATTTAGCTGTAACTGTAGCTTGTCTTATTCTTTTTAGAGTCCTGAATTAGATCTAGACCAAAATCTCCATCAGGGTCTTATACTTCCCTGAACCACACCATTCATTCCTTTCCACAATATCAGGAATCTTTAAATATCCGAGCAGCCTGATTCACTTCTTTCAGTCTCTTGGCTATGAGTAATCTGAACAGGTTGATTTGAAAATTTTGATCTCCAGCAGATGCTGTTTCATGTCCTTTTTTCTGTACCTGAGAGGCTTCAAGTTCTGGCCCTAACTTCATCTGAGTTGGGCATATCCTCCTGTTCCATTCCACCCACAGAGCAGAAATCCTTCTGAAAATGTCTGCCTTTTCTATATCCTATTTACAGGATATATTATCCATCTGCAAGCAGCAGTGGGCCCTTACCTGACCTAGGAATTTTGAATTTCTCTTGGGATAAAAATACTTTCTTACTGATTTTAGCCCTTTAGCCCCAAGCAACAAGAATGATTCCTTTAGTTCTCTTCATCACGGTACATTATCTATTGTTGTTACTTCACCGTTCTCCCATTCTTTCAGCCTGGAAATCTTTCTGGCAGCACAGTTTCTCCACATGACCGTAGATTCACAGCTTAGGGGACACCAGTAGGATAGCATTGAACAATTCTCAATTTGATATAATGCTTCCCACATTACAAATCGGTTATGTCTACAGAGGTATTGAGTTTTTGGAAAACTCTTTCTTTTGAAGTTTCAAATATACATGATAGATGTTGGTACTTTCTTTACAAGGCCAATGAATCCAGGCTGTTCTCACTGGTGCAGAGGCAGCTGCCAATTTTTAGGTCAGTGATGATCTCATTTCATCAAACAGAATGAGGACCAGCATACAGATCTGTCATATGTTCTACTGATACCCGTGTAGCTACTGCAGCATGGCAGTCAATACTAATTTAATCTGCTTTTGTGCCTGCAGTGAAGACTTAGCATTTCTGCATTAAGAAACCATTTGTCATTTCTGAAAACTCAGGAAATGTTGTTATTGGCCAGAAGAGTCTAGCCAGTGTGCCTCATGAGAAAGGTGTACATGATAATGCAGTTTTACTGCACAGTGTATAAAAAGATTAAGGACAAGTAAGATTAGAGGCACTTTAATAAATGCTCACCAATACCTCTTTAAATCACCAGTTAAAAATGTAACCTGTAACCTTTCAGAGATCCTGGGAATCATCTATAAGTGTCTAAAAAGTAGCAATGTCTTTAATGGACAGCGTAGATCACCACCAAATACACCAGTCTGGGCTGCCAACACACGAGTGTCCGTTATTGTGATGATGTCCTTCACTCCGCAGAGGGGTGAAGCAGAGAAGTGTCATGGGATCCACCTGTGCCTTGAAGAGCCATATGCACTGCTTCCCCACCTGGCTGGGATTGTGGAGAGGATCATCTCTGTTGTCTGTCTTGACTTTGACCAGCTGGGAGGCCCTTACGGGCTTCTTTCAGGTTTCTTTCGTTGGAAACAAGCAGCATTTCTCAGTTTCCTACTCTGCCATCTGTGTATCTTCTCTTCCAGTTGGTTCTTGCAGGTTCTTCACTTCAGATGTCTGATTCAGCACCTGGTGGTGATTCGATACTACCAGATGTGAAGATAACGTTCTGGTTCTTCTGCTTCTTGTCATGACAAATTGCCAGTCTCTTTTCTTGTTTCTCGTGTTTCCTGGGCTACTTAATTCCACTGCCAAAGCTCAAAAAATCTGCCATTATGCTGACCAGATTGAGGACATTTTTCAGAAAAGCTTCCCTAGTTCTGGCCTTTTGGAAAGTGGTCAGCTTTTCCTTAAGACCATTGACTTCCTTCTGTAGAAGGTCTAGTAGTCCCCACTTGATGGAGACCATATGCACTTCCATTTTGGGTAAGAAGCAAGTATGACATGTGGTATAGCTCAAAAGAATTGGTAACGCTCTTCCCATCCTGACTGCTGTGGCTAAACTGCATTTTCAGAACAAACCTCAAACTCTCAGAAAAAACTCTTATGAGAGCTATCTCTGTTCAAACTTTATTTTTTTTCAGCAGTTATCAGTTCAGATAAAAGTAACTAAACACACCTACCTTTCTAGCACAAGTGCTGCCACTTTTAAAAGATAAAAAAAGTCTTAGCAGTGTTTGAGGATGATATGGATGTACAAAGAAATTGACACTATTAAGGTCCTATTCCAAAAAAAGTTTTTAAAAGGATTAAAAGATAACTATAATAAGGATTAAGGAAGGAAATACTAGCAATTTTTCTTCAGTGCTTAATTCTCCAGAAAAAAAAAAAAAAATCAGACAAAGGATATTTATACTGCATGTAAGCTTAGCTACAAAAAATATGCCTACCATATCCTTATGGTATTTCTTCTTTTGTTTTGTGGCTTTCAGTTTATTTTTTTAACTACAAAGACAAGCATTCTATTGTTTAGATCATCATGTGTGAATGCTAGAATTTTAAATGTACTTTAATCTATGTCAAGTTACCAAAATAATATTAGAGAATTGACAAAAAGTAGGTCTTTGACAGGAGTGTTATACTGTACCATAATTAGAAACTGTTGCGTGCGTTGTTCTACTATTACAGTTTCATCAGTGCAATAATAGAACCCAATTCTGCTCCCGTTCAAGCAGAGAGGATTTTTGCTATTGACTTTTAGGACAGTAGAGTCATATTATACATTGCATTGAATGAAATGCTTAACAGATTTATTTTCTTAACAGGCTAACTCTACACTGAATTGCTGAAAGCTGCTAGGGAGTCAGAGAACGAGCTGTTTCAACCTTTCCTGGCAGTTCCATGTTTTTGACGGGGTTCAACAGGATTACAAAGGATCAATGAACACAAATGGACCTGGTAGCTTGAAAACTAGCCGCAGAGTGGATGTGAGCGTAACTTGCCCCCATCCTGCTCACTTTCAGTCTGCACAGCTGCCTCACAAATGTCTTGCCCTTGGCTGGTGTGAATGCACCTGGGAACATCCTAACCCACCAAGCAACCTCAGGCAAGCTGCTGCTGCTGCTGCTGCAGAGAGTGCACCTTGAACCAGGCAGGGGCTGCACTTGCACATGGAGAACAGCCCAGTCTACTGTTGATGGTGCTGTTGGCATAGTCGATATTTATTCTCTCTAGAGATTTCTGAGGATCTCTGAATTCTTTCCCTGACCGGATTCTGTCTCTGTTGCACCACTGTTTGCCCACAGCATTACCCTAGTGTGGGTGGGAAGAAAAACATGCTGTGCACCAGGTACAGCTGTGGGAAATGGCTAGGTCCTCCCTGCTCTGAGAAGGGTATGCCCACATACTCATAGGAGAAGCCATAAGGAGAACAGAGCCAGGGTGTGCAGGAATTAAGGGCTAAATCTATGGTTAACACAGATTAGCAACACTCATGAGATGCTAGCCTCACTTGTGCCAGCCAAGAATCTGGCTTCTGGCATCTTTCTTGGCCATGAGAAAAGGACAAAATGCGAAGTAGCCATGAGCAAAAGAAGAATAACGAAGCACTTTGCTAGCAGGAAGGGTTAGAGAGCTGTATCAGTTTCTTCAGTCACTGTCAGAGTCCCTGCTGCTGGCCTCATCACCTGCCTGTTTCAGGCAATCTCTTCTCTAGGCTGCCTTAGCCATCTGGTAAGATTACAAACAGAACAAAGCAGCAAAAAGGAGAAGAAGGAGTTAGGGGGAAAAGCTTGTTCATCCTCCTCCCCCCCCCCGTAACGCCTCCTTTTCATCCTCTGAATGCATAAATCCTGGCTGTGGCCTGGTTCCTAACAACTGTGTGCATAGAGGTAGCCAAGGCCATTTGATTCAGTTCTATTGGAAATGTGATTTTCCATTGGTCTTACACAAAGGTCTATTAATTAGGGCTGATAGAGCTTAGTAAAAAATCTGCTTGGCTAGCAAGTGCACTTTCTCGCTCGCTCTCTCTTAGACCTTGCCAAGATCTCAAAAACAGAGGGAGCTTAATTACAGTCAGTGGATTAATCTCCAAGGGAAAGAAATTGTAATTAGCACTTTGAAATGTGCCACTTATTTTTCTGGGCTTTCAGAGTTTGTCGGTGTGTCTGTCTGTCCTTCTGTATGACTAGAACAAATGTAACTCTGCACAGCTTTTATGTGCAAATGGCAGCTTGACTTCATAAACCCTCTCAATTGATCTTGTAAAGACTCTTGTTTCCTCAGTTTCTCTCTTAAATCCTGTTCACCACTTTTTGTAGGTCTTTTTCTAACTTCAGTCACCAGTGGTCCTGCCACCAAGGCTGTTAAGGCCTTCTGGTGTCTCTTTGAACTCTTACGGTCTCAGTTCCCCACTTCATGACAGTAACAAGTAAAACTATGGTTTCAGTAACCAGTGGACTTTGAGCTGTTCATGTAATGGCCTGAGTTGTAACAGCCCATCAGTGATCAATGGAAAGGCAGTAAACTCAGTGCCTTATAGTATATCATGTATGTTCATGTTCAAGTAGGTTTGAGGTGAAAAGGAGTGTTGGGAAGAAAATTTAAAGCCACAACAAGCCATTGAAAGAGATTTCAGTGAAGAGCCTAGTTCTCAAATGGGAATTAGGCACAATTTTAAAAATCACCTTGATAGATGAGAATGTGCCCAGCAAAGACACACCAGGCACTCTGATTTATAACAGCCTTTGAACACAGTCATGTCCCTGATATGCAGCACCTTTTGCTGTTGAGTTTGCATACATGCTAACTAATTTTCCAGAGATGTACGCCGGGTGCATCACACAGCAGCAGGCAAGATCAAGCCCTTTATGTGTGCACAGCAGCAGTGTATCAAGGAGAAGAACAAAAAGAGGAAATGAAATACTCTCCTCTGGGGGAGTGAGCATGGAGGGAGCCTTCAAGAGGTATATCCCTTAATCCTTCTATCTAGTATATCATCATTCCTCAACAGTGCAGTAAGGCTACCCCTTCATCAAGACTCTCAGTCCTAAGAAAGGTGACCCAAACTCCCCTTCCATCCATTTGAATCTTGCTCTGACAGCAAGTGACTTGTTAATTATTAATATGAAATATCTGATGGTACATAGAGCAGCTGAACCCAGTTTAATGTATGCTCAGGGCGACTCTCTGAAGCTGAAATCAGCCATTCCGATGCTTTGGATTTTTCTACTGAAGTTTTCCCTTTTGCTTCCTCTTTTACTTTCCCGTCTTTCTTTCCCGTGCCTTTGTGCCTTCGTGCTGAGATTCTGCTTTCATCTCAGCGATGAACTTACAGGTCTGCATTTCGATTCTGTTCCTTTACTTACTGATCAGGCTTAATGGAAAAATAAGAAACAGGATACAACACCCGGCTTCCCTCCATGCCTGGAAACTCTATTTCTTTCTTCCATGTTCGTGGAATGTTTAGTCTGTCCAGTGTTACACACTTTTAAACACTTTACGTGTGCACAGCAGCAGTGCATCAAGGAGAAGAATAAAAAGAGGAAATGAAATACTTTCCTATGGGGGAGCGAGCATGGAAGCTCATCTCTGCATACCCTTGGAGTTTGAGCTTAGGTATTAGCTTCAACTGTAAGTGAAATCACATCACCCAGAGTTAAACATGTGCTACATGTGGTAAATACAGGCTTTGGAAGACTTATCTTCTGGCTTAGGGCACGCTTTTAGGATGCAAATCTCCTCTTTAGAATGATTCGCATGCTATGAGATTATGATTTGCTACCTGCGTACTTCATCGACACACACATACGTTATTGAGGTCATAACCACCCACCCACCCTGGGTGTAGCCACAGTTACCTATCAAATCTGGTGCTTTATCATTCAAAATATGGAGGCATCATTTGCTTGATTCCCAAACAAGTTCTTTAGCACTGATTTTCAAAAGCACTTTCCCTGTCTCAGGGCACGTCATATTTGGCTACACTACCCTCTCCCTTTTCATGCAGCATCTCCTGCGGCAATCAAGAAAATCCCACTTTAGCTAAACTCTCCCTTGCAGCTTCCTACTTTTTGTTCACCTTGTTGCATTTTGCCCTTTGGAGAGTCATGAGCTGTGATAATACATGAGGGCTGTGCCAACACGGTCCCAGAATCCAAGCTTAGCCCTGGAGAAAATCTCCCTCCTGATTGGCAGCAGAGAGCCCCAAAGCACCCATCTTATTATTCCCCAGTGACCATGAGAGTCAGCTCAGTTAAAGCCTCTTTGAAAACCTGATCTCCAGGCCATTCGGCAAAACATTAAAACAGCACAGCTGTTTAACAGTGCTAATATGCAGGGTCAATGGCAAAGACAGCATCAGAATCTGGAAATTCCTGGTTCTCTGCTCTTTCCTGCTTACTGCAGTGCTTTTACTCATTTTATGATCACCAGAATATACACAGTAGTTATGCACTTATTTTGTTATGTATGTCCATCCCTCTCTAGGGAGATATATGAGCATATACTTAACCAATATTCTGTTGTATGCTGTAATTCTAACTCATGTTAGGGACCTAGCAAGCAACGCACAGCAGAAGCAACAAGCCTAGTTCTTTGTTTCTTCTCCCTCATTTAGTAGTTGTACTAAATTATGCACATTATGTTTTTCCTGAAGAATAACTTTAAGTAGCTTCATAAAACAGCAGTATTTGCACTGCAGAGGCAACCTTTGTTCTACTTAGCACAAAGTAATACTCAATAACTGTGTGCAAATGCAGAATGGGAGGTGATTTGGAAAGTATTTTTGAAGAGTTTAGAAAGCAGGATTGAGATTTTATTATTATTATTATTGGAAATTTGAACATTTTCTATCACATTAACTGACTTCACAGCAATTTATTTTGCTGCTATCATAAAGAGGTAATGAACCATGAAGTTTCTTCAGGAAATTGTCAGCATCTGCCTGCAAATAATTTTCAACCACATGTGAGCCATGAAGGAAGAACATAGTGATTCCGAGCAAACTGCTTGTCCGTATACTAATGGAAAACCAGTCAGTGTCGCTGGTGTTTGGCACACTTGGGAGACGGGCCTGTTTTAAAGGCATGACACTACTATGTGACAGTGGGAAATTTAAATGCGTGTTAGTCATTGCACAGATAAGATTAACTTCTTTGAAAGCATATGTTTCCACAGATGGATAATTGTAGTGAAAGGATAATCAATAAAACAAGAAGAAATTCAACAACCTGCTTTTTATTCTCTGAGGAATCTCGCTTTTTAAAACAATTATCTCTCTACTATCTGTGACACCTCCTTTGTTCCTCACAGTAGGCGCCTAACACTAAATCAAAACCAAAACCCATATCTAATCAAAGATAATAGGAAGTTTAAAAGATTTCCTTATCAGTTCCAAACACAGACAGCATCACAGAGTAGTTATCTAGGATTAGGAAGCTTTCTGGGTATGATTCAGTGATAGCATTTACATCATATCTCTGTAACTTTGGTGACAGCACTGAAGAATTGAGCAACATCCTCAGATCATGTTATGTTGGAAATCTGTGGAAATGGATTCACCATGCCTGAAGCCTTGTGTGGCCGTTTATACAGGTGCGAGGGGAATATAAAATGCAACTAGCTAAATGCTAATCATTTTATTCTCGCTATTCCTAAATGTAATTGATTGGTACAAGGTAGCGAAAAGTTAAGCTCATACTTGTTTTAATCTTTAAAAGTTTCCCTGTGATAGAAAGGTTGTACATTTCCTCTGCTCAAGCTTTCCTTATCTTCAGTTGGGACATCTATCATTCCCTTTCTTGGGTATTCTTTTCCTTGATGTAATAGGAGAAAAGAGTTTCTCACTTTTTTTTTCTTTACCGACACATCATCATTAAAAGTACCTCAGACTTTGTTATGACTTCACACAAAACACTAGCCATTGATGTTTCTCTGACTAGGAGGAAGCCAATGTTTGTCTTCATACCAGGTTCACTGGCCAGAGAAATAACTTGCTTGAATTCATCACAAGCAGAGAGTTAGAATTCATTGATTTACTCATTTTCCCCTGTGCTCCTCACTTTAATGTTGAGCATTTCATAACTTTGAATGGATTTATCTCCGAAGCAGATCAGTGAGGTAGGGAAATTTTATTTACTTACATTTTACAGGTGAAGAACTGAGGCAATGAGAGATTAAGTGACTTGTCAGAAGGTGCAAAGGAATCCGATAATGCAGCCAGGAATAAAGGCCAGATCTCTTTAGCATCAGTGCACTGCCTTAGCCACAAGAACATCTTTCTTCCTCTTTCTGCCTTAATAACCCCTAACTCATTTCTCCCACACATTCTGTATCTTGCAGCAGCCTGAGTCTCTGTTCATAACTTTCTTGCATTTACCATGATCCCATCATACTCCTTATGGTGCCTTCAAGAGATTTTTTGTCTTTGTTTCCAATATCAATACAAACAAACGATTACAGTATTCTCAAAGTAGCATTATAGCAAACCCAGCATGAAACAGATGGAAGAAATAAAATGAGGTGATGATATGCCACTATAACAATTGTGAGAAGACAATATATTGCTAACATCACTCCCAGTCTGCTGCTTCTACAGTGTGTATAAAGAAAGCTTTGTTAACAGAAATCATAGCTAGTTATTTATCAGTATTATGCTTAAGGTTTGTTTTATGCAGTATTCAACTGGGAGAAGGACATGCAGCAGTTTTTCTCAGAGTATATATGTCTGTAGCATAAATATAGGAGAAATATCTGGTTTTAGTTATGTATTCTAGCAGTATTCTTTGGCTGGGAAGAAGAAGAGAATGACAGCTTGTGGGGATTTGTTAGACAAAGAGGAGAAACAGTTAATATTCTGGATACAGCTTTATTGATGCCAATCACATTTCCTAAGCTCATTACAAAAATTAATAAAGTACACTAGCCAATGGAGTAAATGAATGGTGTCCATCAGGCTGTCTGGGGTCAGCAATGGTCTCAGTTGTAGTCATGTAACTCCCAGTGAAGTCAACAGGAGAGGGTCTCCAATGAGATGCTCTAGATGCATTTCTAGATGCATTTCCGTCCTACACAGCTGGTACCAATCGGTGCCACTTTGCAAGTGACTTATGCCCAATTTGCACAGGTATTGGTGAGTAAACAATGTGAAAGGCCATGAAGAATTTACCCCAAGAAAGTTAATCATCTTGTCTAATTGAAGGCAGAATTTCTTCCTGTCAATCTGAACTGAGACATTTTCAACCTGGTCAGGAAGAGTCTCTGCTGTACCTGAGCTGGCCTGTCCTGGGATTCTTGAAGTCCCCATTCTCTAGCTCCCAATTCAATCTCAGTTTATGCTGCTGCAGCTTAAAAACTCTGCATGTCTTTCTGGCAGCAAGCCTGCGGCCTTTCTAAGAAACACTGTAAGTCCTCTCATCCACCCAACTCTGATCATGCAACAGCGCTGCAGAGGCTCCTGGCACACAGAGAGACTGCCACACCATGCAAAAAGACAAGGGTCCAGGGTAAATATAGTGGTTATTCAGCAAATTCTCCCTCAACAGCAGCATCCAGGATACACTTGAAATAAGGCACAGACACAACTGGGGTACTTGGAGTAAAAACATTCCTATTTACCTCCCTTAGGTTTACTGTACATGCAAATTTCGCTGATGGAGGACTATTAAATCAACTGAGGATAACTTAAGTCTGTTGGTGTTCCAGCCCATACCTGCAACTTTAATCTCAGTGGAAATATTTCAGTGTTTCCCACAAAAAGAGCACTGAAAGCAGTTTCATCCAGCTCCCTCAGCCCTCCTCCTGCATCAGAAAGAGAGAGAAAACAGGTCACATGTTTCCAGCGGGGCAAGGAGCGGAGTAGGGCGATGTCCAGTATGCACAGAAGGGATGTATATGGCAACTTTGTCAACCACGTTCACTCGGACCTGGTGTTTAGCAGGAATCAGCACACAGAGTGGAAAAGAAAGACAGCTGCTGGATTTTTTGAAACTTTAGCTCTTTGCAGTTGATGGAAGGACTCTCAGGGACCATGATATGCCAGACAATTCTAAAGCAAACCCCAGTTTTCTCCAACGTTTTTCAAGGTCTGGCTTGACAGCAAACTGATCCACACCAAAAAGTGGCAGCCACAATATGGATGAGCATCTATGCAGCTCTGTAGCCGCAACCACATCACGTAGCATGAGAGTGCAACTGCACTGTGCCTCTAAAGGAGAGGCCCTGCTGGTATGTCACCTCTCTCGGACGCTCTGTCAAAATTTATCACAGAAAACCTCAGCCCTTGATTATGAATAATGCATTTCCAGAGAATATGAATATTAGTGTATCTGAATATGAATATGAGAATAATTATTAGAATAATAATTAGAATAATGTGAATGTTAGAATGATCAGAGTTAGGAAAAATGGACAGGAGTTACAAGGTTATCCAATTCACTCTGTTCATGTCCGTAACAGCCTGTTTTCAGGAAGTGCCTTAGATTTTTATCAGAAAAGTCTAGAAACTATAATAAAAAAATCCCAGATAATTAAAAACACTGGCATTGGGAGTGATTGCCCTTTCTCATTATGCTATAAAACAGAGAAACTTGCCTTTACATGAATTTCCAAGAACCTCTGTTATTTTTATGCTTTTATACATGCTGTCCTCATAATATTTTTATAGGATGCGACAAAGAAACTATTTCAATAAAGCTTTTCTTTCTTCATGTACAGAGGAAGCATAACTTTTCATTTAGCCTTTTAAGATATGACACATCTTTTGACACTTTCTGACTCCCAGTACAAGGCAAAGGCAACTTCTGAGCTTGTTGTTTTGGTTTTCCTTCTCTTTTTGATCTGTTTCGCTGAGCCCTTGTCAGTTGAGAAAGAATTTTTAACTCATACATTTCTGGATGCTGCAAAAAATTTCTTCTCTACCACCAGATCATGAAGCATTGTTCTTGTCTTTTGTTACTATTATTTTGCAGTGTGATTATATTGTTAAGTAACAAGATAGCTTTTCTTTGACTTCTGGGTTTTGAGTGTTTAGAGCTTATGTTTTTTCCAAGGTATGAGGGCTTGGATAACAGTAACAAGTAGCAATATCCTCTTACAGGACACTGTCCTGCAGTATATCTCAAAGTGTTTAATAAAGAGGTTATCTCCATTATAAAGAAAAGTGAGGTATCTGCTTCTCCACAAGTTCAGTGCAAAGTCGTGCATCTGAACTTAAGCTTTGGATAATGTTGGATGTGCATGAAGATACTAGACTTTACATGAGAGCAGCTGAAGTGCAGGTACATGTTCCCATCAGCCAGCTCTCCTGTGGGAATAACACGAAGCAGAGAGATTGCTAGCAAACACCTAGCAGTGAGATAATATACACACGGCCATAACCGTTTCCTAGAAAAATATGACTAGCTCAAGGTTACCCAATAGCAAAAGGGACTACACTACACAGGTCTCACATTGCCAGCTCCAATACTCCATTTTCGAGGTGGGAACACGGGAATTGATCTAATGTGCCTGACTTAGAAACACACACTCCCTTAGCAGCTAAAGTCATAGGGAAGGCAGACCAGTCTTGAAATTCAGTGCATGAATTCCCTATTTAATCAATTAGTAGAGGAAAATTTCTCTAAGGACCATGAGGAGAGCAGTTTAATTACCTGCCTTTGCAGGATCCCACTTTCTTTTCTGCATAGCTGGTTCTTGGAGGTGAACAGCTCTGCTGCTGTGACTGTACTGCTTCCAGGCTCTGAGTTTGCTCAGCTCACCTTCTCTTCAGTAGAAAATCCTCATGTGCTATGCAAGTTATTGCTCACTAGTGAAAGATCATAACTATGCAAGCAAAGTTCTTGAGTAGGGCAAACCCTGCCCTGCCTCTGCCCATGGAGAGGGTCAAGACTATATCTGTCCTGTAAGGAGCCCGTTTCAGACCATGGTCGGTGGATTACTCACCTACAGCCTGGACAGCTTTACACTGGGAAAAACCATCAGTGCCCAGCAGAGAGTAGGGAGATACACCCACAATATTTCTATCAGATGGACCAGTCCAGTAGTGGAAATCACTGATACAAAGGGTTGGTAATGTCTCATTACAGAACTTAGATCCCCAGAGAGATTTGCTTGGAGACAGAGACTGGAAGTGAGCCAATTTCTCTGGGACTACCCAGTTCCTCTGGTGATTTCAGAGGGCAATTCAGGCAAACAGAGCAGAAACTGCTGAAAAGGAGCTCTCTTTTTCACTACATAGGACTGAGTTCTGTTTATCCTTTTGTCTTTCCTAGATTTGTTTAAAATGCCGTATTTATCAAAGTTTTCCTATGATAAGCTCCCTTTAATAACTTTCTAATTTATTGGTTTTTAAGACAGTGGCTATTGGCCCTAATCAATAACATAATCTCTTGTGTCCTAAAGATGTCACTGACTCCATAGATGAATATATACCTACCATTCTTTACTTTCCTTGGTCCATAGTCACTTTACCATGTACTCTAGAGTAAAGCCCACAAATACCCAAATCATTAATCATTTTGCTTTCCTCTGCTAATACTAACATTGGCCATTTTGGATCTTTAAAAGTGAAAAGTGAAATTAAATTGTCATAATTTTTCATATGAATATGCTCCTATAAAGGCTAATAAGGAGCAGGCTTGTTTGCATAACTCAGCCAAGAAAATAAGAAATCGAATATCCTTGCATGGATATACAATAACAGGCATAATACTTTTTGCAATTAAATCTGCTTTTGATACGTTCATTTTCCCTTCAGGTTAACATTGAGACAACATTGTGCCACGCCCATATTTATTTACAGAATTTAGCCTTAAGCTAATTCAGATATAACTATTATTCTTTCCTCTTACTTCCCTTTAAACTACTGTAGGCATAGTTTGCTTTGAAATGAGCTGGCTATTTTTTTCCCATGAAGTACATAAAGTAATCCAGTGCTTACAGCACTTACTTTTCTTCTCTATTTTACACAACACACGTGGTTCTTAAGATGAGAGAAAAGAAGAGATTATTTTTCTCCCCTTTTTAATTAATCCATTTTGTACCAAAGCAATAATAAGAAGGCAAAGATAACTGAGTCAAAAGGTTTTTCTCTCATGACATTTTCAGTGACAAGTTAAAATGAAAATTGCTTGGAATTAGAGGTTGGATAAGTTAGTGAACTCTCCTTGTATCTTTAAAGGTTTGGTGCAATTCTAGTTCATGTCAAATATATAAATTAAGTTTGTGGTCTTGTCCTGATCCTCATTTGTATGAATCACAAGCTACAAGAGGGCCTGTTATAAGTCACCAAAGCTGGCAGCCAACAGGGGCTGCTGGATACAGGTGCTTTATTTCTACTGTAGTCTCTCGGATGAGGCAGTCTCACTATTTCCTCCAGGCTCTTCATTCAGGTCCCATTCTCTCCTCCTCCCTCACCTCCCAGTCTCCCTTCCAAAAATCCCCACTCTCCTTCTTAAAAAGAAAAAAAAATTAATAAACCAGCTTAACACAGAGCATGGAAGAAATCATCTGCAATGGTTAAAACTGGGCACAGTTTATGAGCAGCTGACAACAGAAAACTATCTGACAGCCTTAAATTTAAGTTGTTCGCCTGGCTTTGTCTACTATCATTGTTAACAATAATTAAAAAAAAAAATCTCCCTGAACTGGAATGTATATTATTACACTGAACCAAGGCAAGTGAAACCTTTGCAAGAAATTCAAAAACCTTAAAGGCTCTTTCAAGGCAGGAGTTTCTGTACTGGAACAGCAGTATGGTGCTGTGAACTTCAGAGACATTGCCTCCAGGACAACACCAGAGGGGCTTTCACACAGATATGTTAGAAATTCTGCCCAAACCAGCTCAGCACAAGTCACAAGTAAACTGTAAATAGACAGAAATTCAGAGGGAGGAGATAGAGCAAATAGACAAAGATATTAAGATAAACAATATATAATTATTCAAATAGACTAAACATAAATAAAGCTGCATGTGTGTCTCTGTAGGCCCTCCAGGTCACTAAGGAATTAAGGAGGCAATTAACAAGGATTAAGACATTTTCAAGAACTGAATTAATTATTTGCATTTGTCTTCACTGTAGTGGGGGATTTGGAAATTTATGGAAATTACGAGTGTGATATTATAAAGATAAACATTTCTGTAGAAGAGGTTCTGGAGCAAGTTGAGAAAACCGAGTTCAGAAAGTTAAAAGAATCCAGGGGTGTTCTGGAGAAGCTAAGCTGCAGAGCCAAGCTACTGGTCAGAGCACGCAATATGAGTTTAAAAAACAAGGGTGTTTCCCAAGACTAAAGAACTTCCCTGTTCCAATATATGAGTCAAAATGAATGTAGGCAATGCAGACCCCAGGGCTGAGGATGCTCGCTGTGTGCAACCAAGGACAAAGTTAATTTTGGCATGCAGAATCAGGCCAGGACAGTCCTACAGCTGTGCTGCAGCTCTTTCCCTCAAACCTGCAAAAAGTGCCACCAAATTAAGGAAGTGGTGTCAGGGGGGGTTTCAAAATGCTTTTGACAAAGCTCCTCATAGCAGACCAATAGGTCAAAAACAAACTGGAATAATATGCCGCATGAAGTATAGATTAAGCAATAGGACACAGATAATTTCAGTACAGGCTTGTATGACAACAGTAAGTGCTAAATCCCTGGTGACTTGAACATTAACTCTCATCTCTTCCCATTCCCATTATATTTGTTTGCTCGTAGTAAGGTTTTATGAAGCGGCTGCTTGAACAAAAGCAGGAACATTTGCCTTCAGGAAGACTGGGCTCTCACTGGCCCCCCCAGCCCCAGGATGCTGCTGCTAGGCTGAACAGCCTTGCCGAGGTTTGCGCTAACACATTATCCATTTTCATTTCTTTCTGTGGAGGTTATTTCTGAAGGCATAACCTTGCTGAATCATCCTGCCACCTGAGAGTCTGGGCTCTCGAAAGCTGAGCAGGTGAAAAGCAGAATGCCCCAGGCCCCATGTTGTTCTTTGGATGATTTTTCACCATGATTTAGAGAGGAGTGACAATGTGTTGCAGAAGTTTATGCACACCGCTAAGACTGAAAGGCAGCATAAATTATGAAAAACTGTGAGTGATTTCAGTAGATCACACATATACACCCCGGGCATGTAAAATGTAGTCTGAAGAATACAGTTTAACACGTGTAGGTGAAATAACAGTTCCTTCATGTGAAATGGCATTCTCTTCACTTGGTTGTTTCAAGAAAATTCAGTATAGCTCACTAAAGACATCCCTCCCACCTCTCCCAAGATGCAGATAATGTCACTTAAGCAAATAAAACAACATAAGCCATCCTAGATAAACAGACTGACACATCACATTCAGTTTCAGACCTTTGTATTTCGCAGGCTGCATTCCCTGTGTGGACATCAGTGCAAAACAACAGCCCTGACTTGGGGCTTTTGTTTGGTTTTTGATACAGCTATAGCTATAACTGAAGAGACCCTGGGACAGGTAATAGAAGTAGCGGCATGGACGACTATATGGTGAAAGGATGAGGGGAAATAGGCCAGATCCAGTAAAATATTTGCATGGCCCTCCTTATTCCTCCTGCTGACTGCTTGTTCCCATCCCTTGCTGCACTCCCAACTCACCTGGTGCCTCTGCCTCTCGCGAAAGGGGGCTCATGGCTTTCAAGAGCTTCCCAGCCCTCAACTTGCAATGAGCTACCATACTCACCATTCTTTTCTTCACCTTCTGAGCACAGTGGCTATCCCACTCCAGTGCCTTGTTCCTGCTGCCCCCACTCCACCAATCTGCCTGTCTTCCCCGGACTTACAGCACTGCCTCTTGCTAAAATGCAGAGGTGCTGCTGGCTCTCTACCCCACACCTCTGATGCTGGAGAGCCTCAGCACCGAGGAGCATCGAGCGAGCAGAGCACCTTGTGGCAGGTTATCAGGCTGACGGTTGCCTCGTGGCTGGGCTTTTGAGGCTGCAAGTAAGTCCCTGCTGCTCTGCCCTGTCCCCAGCCAGTCCTTCCCACTCCCTCCTTTGTGCTAGTCCTGGTCTTGTCTGATCTCCCAGTCAGCTGGTTCAGGAAGTTAAGCTGGCAGAAAACTAATCCTACAAAGAAATGTGTAGCCACTTTAGCTCCTGAACCAGCTTACTTCAGGGTCAGACAAGTATCAGTGCCAGCACAAGGGGGAGGAAGGGGGGAGAAGCAGAAAACACCGCCAGAGGTAAGGATGGGACTGCAGCAATGCTGATTAGAACTGTTTTGAGCTGTCTTGGAAGCACACCCTTAGGCACCAGCCTGCTTAGCACTGACAAAACTGAGACTTGTCTGCGCATGTGCAGAGCTGACAACTTCAGGCAGCAAATGCAAAACTTTAGACAAAAACCTTTTGGCCCTACGGAGCTTGGGCACCTCTTTGCTTAGGAGGCACATCTCTGTTCAGGAGTTCAGGGTCATATCTTCAGGCTTAAGCACTTATGTCCCACTGGGAGTATTTAAGCCATTTTTGGATCTGCCTTTCTGGTATTACTGTTAAGGTCCATGTGCTGGGATTTAAGTAACCGTTTGGAGATGTACATGGAAGAAACCCTCACTCCATGGAGAGAGTGTCGGGAGGATTATTGCTCCACCATAAAGGAACCCAGACCACTCAGTGAGGACACTCAAGGCAGTTCAAAGTCCTCAAAGGGAAGATTTGAAAGGGCTGCCTGCACTCTTAGCTGCATCAGTAGAAAATTTGGAGTAGGCTGGGAAAGAGAGGGAGTCTTCCAGGACACATTGCATATTTCCACAGAATAGCCAAAATGGAGCCTCTGCTACTTCATGAGGAAATGCTGGCAGAGCAGCAAGGAGCTGCCATCACTGCTGCCTTCCCTGAGCTCCTTCTCTGCCTTGTTTCTCTGCCCGCTGCTGCCCTCTCTTTTGAAACATGGGAGGCAGCAAGGCCAGGCAGCATCCCCTGCCTCCAGGCAGACCTCTCTCCTACGGAAGGACCTGCCCCAGTCTTCTAGAAGGCTAGAAAGTGGAGCCGCTAGGGAAGTCAATGAAAGAAATCAACTCAAAAACAATAATTTTGCAAGCAGGGGACAGGAAAGAATTAACTGATTCAGTTATGGAGGACTCAAGGGGAAGGGAGTGGTAGCTTGGGGATTTTTCATGTAGACTGTTAGGTCTGATCCTCAGGGCAGTGGGTGTTAGACCAAAGCTGGAAAACTTTCCCTAAACTAACAAAGCAAAAAGCTTCCATGCAGCGTACATTCAGTCCAAAGAACTTCCTGGTAACTCAGGTTATTGAGGCAGATTGTTGATTAGGATCCAAGAGAGGATTAGAAACTCTTTTAAGCATAAATAGTATTTGCAATTGTGTGAGTTAAGCAAACGGATACAAGGGAAATCAAACCCCATGCTTCAGGGCATAAACTGCTCTCTTGTGAGTCAGGATCAACCTTTTTTCCTCTACACATAGTTAGCTAGGTGCTCGCTGTGGTTTTGATTTGCTCTGAAGCATCGGTTATTGGATGCTGCCAGAAGCAGGATGCTGGACTAGATAGAACCATTATGTGTTTCTGTAGGGCAACCGTTTTGTTCCCATAGGTCTTCAGCAGCTCTTGGTCTTCCAAAGCATTAGTCCCTCATTTCCATAAGCACTAAATTTACTCTCAATTGCTAGAGAAATAAACAGGCAAGGTTGCATGAAGCATTATTTATCTACATGGCACAGACAGCATTTATTTTAACTTAATAGAGATATGCTTTTAAGATCTGTATAGGTCATTTTTCCAAGTAAGAAATGAATTATTTTTTGTATTCCATTTCAGCTGCAAAGAAATCACACAACTTCCAGAAGGTTTTGTATTTTGAGAAATATATATTTGTGGCTGTGTGGTTGTGTGTGTACATATATAAATATATATACACACACACACACACATATACATATCCATATCTATCTGTTGGTCCAAAAAAAGGTTTTGAATTACTAGCATTTCCTTACAAATTAAAGGCAGGCAAGAACCAGTAATGCAGGTGACAGAGCATGCACTAACAAAGTCTGCCTCTCCACACTGCCTCTTTGATGTACTTCGTCTTTGCCCTAAAGGAATTTCATTATCCTATGGTGAGCCAGTAATGGAATCTGTACTCAGAATCAAGCTTTCATAGAAAACGATACCTTGACTCTTTGTTCTGTACAGATTAGCTGTGTGTGGTAGGAATATGTTTCTATTTGTGTGTGATCTGAGTACACTTTGAATACTGATCTCCAGATAAAAAGGATAGAGATCTAATTTGACAAAAAATTAAATTCCTCTATCTTGCTTTATCTAAAAAAATTCTGATGCTTATCATTGTGATAAACATTTTGGGTGATACTTGCAGTGTTAAGATCATGTGAAAAAAATCTCTCCTCGGTGAACCAAATCGAGTGTCAAAGACCCTGATTTATAAAGAGTGCAGAGGGCTCTTCAGTACTATTTTTAGAACAATGCCGCAACAGATTTACACACAGAGAAAAAAAAACCCTACTCTACAGTCACTTAGGAGCAAAGTAGCATTTCACTGCATAATAATGAAGAACTAATTGCTCTTTGTCATCACTTTTTATGCAAATTGCCAAAGAATATTTGCCCAATGTGCATTTTACCTTTTAACAAAGAAAGTAGTCATGACAAACTAGACCAAATTTCATAAACTAAAGACAAAAGTAGGCTGTACCATACAGAAATTGCAGCTAGCAAGTCTATTCCTTTGAGGACCTCTATCAACTTACTCATGAAAGTCCATAAACAAAAAAAAATCTTTTGGCCTACATTTCTAGTTAAATTAAATTAATTCAGCTATTAAAAGACTGAAATTCCTTTTCATGGAACTTAATTGTCACTATTTGCATCTTTGTTTACTTTTTTCTTTTCTCTTGGGATAATCACCAAATATCACCAATTGTCATTTTCTTACAGACTGCTTTCAAGCTTCTACTCATTTCATTACGTCGATTTCAGACGTTGCAGCTTGCTGGTTATTTGTTTAAAAAATGTTTTCTTGGATTTTTTTTAAATAAAAAAAAATTATTATCAGTCTTAGATTTCATATGTTTTCACAACTTCAACAGCTGTGGAATAACATTTCCCTTTTGATCCAACGGCTTCACTATAAGAAAGAGAAATATATAATAAATCACCTTTGTTCTACATGAAGCCTTAATGTTTTAGTCATTCTGCAACTGACACTGAAAATTTGATATGAAAATTATCTAGATGGCAGACCAGGTCAAAATGCAGACATCCTAATGGACTGCATTGTGTCAAAGCATTTTATCCAAAAATATCCCAACATGCTCTTTTTTTTCTTTTTTTTGAGAAATAGAAGAAGGATATCACTGTGCAAGGAGTTCCTGACTTGCATGAGCAATGAATGCATTTGATAAGCTAGTTAGTCTTTTCAATCTCTAATTTTTACAAACTTCAAACATAATAGAGAATTCCAGCAGAATCCATTTCTACTCATACGCTATTCACAGCAGACCTTTATAGTTCACAACTTCAAGTTAACGTAGCAAAGAGCAGTTTTAAATTGCTCCAGTAATCGAGGTCACAATCGTTTGCAGCAGCTACAAAAAAATCACATGCAAACTGCAGGCCAATGCACTCTGCTTTCCCCTCTAAAACAGAACAGCCACAGAGGGTTGACCTCTGTCTTAAGTGCTAACACTTCAAAAACACTATCTGTTAATCAGAAAATATGTGAATATAGTTTATAAACATCTCTGCATGAAAAGAGCTATCTCCACTCATATATTTTCTGCCCCAGTCCTATGCTTAAATCACAAGAACATCCTGCTGTCCAGCCTTTTTGAAAAAAGGCAAAAGTGATCAATGTGATAAGTAAATGAATCAGTCTTTCATAATGTGAATGGAAACCCACAGGTCTATTGAGGTCCCAAGTTATTTGGTTACTATAAAGCAAAAAGCAAAATAAATGACCCCAGCAAAAGCCAAAGCTTTTGGTGTAGTACTGAAGTACCATAAAACCGCTTCAGAATTACACTGTAGTCAGGAAAAACAACTCCAAAATAGTTTGTCTAACAAAAAACTATCAGAGGCAGTGCAAGTTGTTGCTCCAGTATGGCCACAGCATGCCTGTTGACTGCCTTTGCCAGTATGTCTACACACTCCATATTCTCTGATCTGACCTCCTGCATGTCCTCCCCGGCTTACGTTCAGAGTCAGCACTATTCGTGATCTCCGTAAGCCTCCTTATGCTCCACTGATGTTTCAGCTACATAAAGTACGCATTATTATTAAACTGCACATGAATATTAAACTTCCTTTGTCTCTTCAATTTCGTATTCCCCTATGTGTATGTGTGCTATTTACTAGGCCTCTCTCTGAAGGCCCACTGCCATACTTTGCTGAGCTTCTTGGTCATGCTCTGTAACACAGACGCGTCTACCTCCAGTGCACTTGCATTTCACTCTCCTCTGCTGGCTTCTGTCAAAGCTAGCGGCTTTTCACTCTGCTTCCTCCTTCCCTCCCTTCTCCCCCCGCAACCTCCCCCTACTTGCTCCCACCTCCAGCACTCCCATCTTCTATCTCAATCCCACTAGTATTTTAATATCTCCATGGCTTCACATTTTCTGCCATCTGCTACATCCTGCATGACTCATCACTAGAGCACAACAGAAATCCCTCTTCATGCCGAAGCAACAGTACACTCAGCAGAGTACATGTTCTCCTTCATAAGCAAAGGAAACACACAGCTGTCACAGCGGCGGGGTGGCACCGAGGACCAAGGGAAGAGATTATTAAAGGCACAAGTGGCAGCTGGGCATCTAGTAGACGTTTCACCACCACTTACAGCTCTGAAGAAACTCCTTGTGATTCCTTACAATGCGAGCAACGTGTCAGTGTTGTGGCTGCACAATTCAGCCTGCAAGGAAATAAATAAATTTATTTGCATGAAGCCTCTGATACAGTTCTCCAATGAAAGGAGAATCATACATGCTAAAAAATCAGAGCTGTTACCAATCCAGTATTTGTGTTTGTGAGTAATAATTACCTCAAGGCTTTTACTCTAATTAATGGATTCGGGTCTAGTCAGCCACTAGTGTATGTGCATAAACTCTCATTGATGATAAAGACTATGTAGAGTAAAAGACTCCTTAAAAATAGTAATTTCTCAATGCAGAATAAGATTTTTTTCTTACTCATCTTTTTTTCCTTCCCCAAATCATGACTTAGGATTAAATCTTGCCAGACTAATGGTGTTTTTTGACATGTCAGAATTTGGACACAGATAGTTCAGAAATATTTCTGTTTTGTTGAATATGACATGGAACGAAAAAGCCTCCTTCCTGATATTTAGTGTCTAGAGCACAAATATCATCCCATCATATCTCAGCTAATCTTTGCATGTACCTCCTTCTTCTCAAATCCTAGAATTTTTCCCTTTCTGAGTCGTTTCCCTTTCCAAGAGGCTCTTTTTTTCCAACCCTCTTGTGCATTCCTTCATTTGCAGAATGACACACTTGACAAGGCAGATGCTTTGTTTGTGCTCTTAAGGTTTGCTGGAGACATTATCACTTTATTTTCTGGGTAACTGTAAAGAAAGAGGGTTGTAGAAACAATGGTTTTCCAACCGTTCTGAGCAAGTTTAGCTGCAACAAGGTGGCTCTTGGTGCACAGTTGCCCTTAAAGAACTTTCTGAGCTGATTTGTCTGCACCGCTTCGCAGTGATAGGGCCAGATGAACTGAGGTTTAAATATGTTATGTTCGATGGCCCTGTTTTGGGGCGCAGATTCAGTGATCATCCAGACCCACAGAATCAAGGAATTTGCCAGATTTCATCTCTGGAATATTAAAACATAACACCGTTTCATATTCTATTTTAAAATACATTTCTAAATGCAAATTCTGAAATATTACCTATTAATCATAAATAGTAACAGACATAGTGAAAAAATGAAAGTAATAGCAGATCTAACTAAAATCTCAGAAGGCACTGATTTGAAGACAAAGGGAGTAGTCTAAAGCCTTAACCTTACTGGCTACCTACATGACTTACTGTGGGCTGTACTCGGACTGCCTATCAGGGCATTTCACTGCAAGACAGCAGAGCGCTGCTAGGATTGTCTTTGCTCTGGGACTGACTCTGATCTCCTGCAGAACCAATGAAAAGAATAATCTTAGGCTATTCATTGTATGTGTCTAACATAGGTGTTGCAATTACTTTTCCCAAATTACTATACATCAAACCAAAGTCTGGCAGCTCTGACAAGCAGGCAGTCTGAATTGTTTACTGCTCTTTTTTGTAAAATGAAAATGCCAGAGAGACCCTAATGTTTGGCTTAGAGACCATACAAAGTGGTTTGGACATAACATATAAACCTTAATGATTCTTGACCCTCAGTTTCTTGACATGCTAAGTCAACAACTCCTTAAAGGTCCCCTTATATTATGTTATCTACATCCATTTTTTTAAAGGTCAGTGCCTGCCTTTTTATTTCCTGCCTTGCTCCCCGACACTATAATTTTAGTCTTGGCAACAATGCTTTGTTAGTGCTTCAATACATTTCAAATATTATATCTCAGTGGCTCCTCAAAACACCATGCCGGAGATCTGATGCTCTGTGCATGGCAAATGTTCCTTTGTGGAGCTTTTGATGTTATGTCAAGCCATGCTGTGGAGACATTACATTGTGGATCTTTGATATCATGCTCCATGACACTGTCTCCTTCTTAGCTGTCACCATTACTGACTCAGTGTGTGCTATTCATACCATCAGTGTTCATGGAAATGCAGTCTACCTGGGGTGTGTTAGAATCTGGTTGCAAAAAGACATATGGTGCATGTAACATAATCAGTAATCAACTCTGAATTTCTTAATCACTGCAAAGAAAATGATGCAATTTCATGAATTCTACCTGCACAACCCAGGAGAACATGTGCATAATTACCAATAATGACTTAGATCTGTGTGCAGGACCTGGGCTTATCCAGGAAAGCTGATCTTTTCCACCCTAGTGCTGCTGCGTAAAATGTACACTGGAAGGAAATGAAATTTTCCTCAGTTAAAAATTGCAAGGTTTGTCCTTATTTTTCCCTTTGTCTCTCCTTCCATTACCACTGTAAAGATGGAGTTGCAAAAGGTTCTATATCCACTAACATGCCACTCATTCAGTGTCTTCAAGTCAGAGGGGCTGAAGCAGAGACTGCAACAAAAGTTGTTCTGTGCAGTACTTTGGTTTCTTCTTGTAACTCTTTAAGATAGGAATTATCTATTACTAGGAAAAAGCCATTTGTTTTATAAATATGTGATTGAAATATCCTGCAATACACAAAGCTCTCCAACAAGTGGCACTATTAAGACTATTGAAGTTAAAAGATTGATATGCAAATGAGATCTCAGAAAGGGATGTTGGAACATGTTTTACAATATTGCATTCTATTTTAAATCTTTTAAATATACATATGAAATATGACTGAAATAGATATTCATAATTCAGATATTCTGGAAAGTTTTGTGTTAAAGAAAATACTAAAAAGTAGGTCAAGTGCCACAAGCTCAACCAGACAGTCCTTTCTAAAAGGATGAAGTCATGGAACTGTGGGGAAACTGCCTAATTAAGACGTTAGTAAAAGTAGTATGTAGCCAGGAAATCTGTCCATAGGGCTAAGCTAAAGCCAGTTCTTAAATGTATGGAGGTAGCCCTTTCTTGAGGATATTGCGGCATTCAGGGTAAACTATGCTTGAAGCAGTCATGGAATAACTTCTGGATTGCATGTCTTCACATTTATTCTCATCTTATTTTGTTACTGTTGCTTGACAAATGGTTAATCATTTCAAGAGACTATGTATGACTTCTCTTTAAAAAATTCATATTTGCCTGGAATATATGTTTGGCTGTATTTCAAGAAAAATGGTCCAGAAATAGTTACATATACAAAAATCAAGGTGTGAATATAGTTGATTGCAATGAAAACAGGATCAGACTGGATTTTTGTTACTGGAACATAAGCAGTTTGGAAGTGAATTAGGAAGCCAATGTACTAAAATATAACATATATAATATAAAAATAGTATTTTGAAATGGTAGGTTCCTTTTGGTTAGTGTAATATTCCTCCCATCTTTTCAAAACTAATTTGTCAGCTCTTCCCCAGATTTCTGGTGTATGACCAACAGATAAAACGGCCTGTAATAAAATCTGGATCTGAATGATATACAGGAATCCGAACTCTGTCTTCCACTAAGAGTGGAATTTTAACCTACCCTGATAGCAAAATTATTAACAGCATTTAGGTACCAAAGCTGCATATAGGTGCTTACTGAGATTTCGAAAAGCCTGTGTGTGCAGTTCCTACCTGGCCCTAGCTTCTTTCACTCTGTGCTGATTTCCATCCTGCTCAAGAGTGATCTTGTTTACACCAAAGTCACTGGAACTTTGATCACGGGGTACCAATAATTATAAGATCTAAAAGGGACAATTTTCCTTTTTACACTTACTTTAAGTCATATTGTAACATCCAATTTAAAATATCGGCCAGTGAAATAAATGCTAATTATTGCACTTTTCAGAAATAGGTGCTATGGACAGAGGTTTATACAGACTTTTTTGTTTTCTGTTTGACCAACTTTGACTCACTTGCGGCTTTACCTCCTGCAGTGTGTTGTAAATAACAGAATATGTGCACTTTGAATGCAGTGGTATAATGGGCATGCAAAGTGCTAACTAAAGCATTACAAATGCTGCATGCCTTTTATTTTTATCTCTCAGTCCTTCTGAATGTAGTATTTTTATCTCGTCCCAATAAAAAATTATTTTTGTGTCTCTAGGACAAGCAAGGCAACGAGACTCAGCCTTGCCAGCTTTTCAACACAAGACAAATCCCCTTACATACTGTAGGACTTTTGATGTGCTTAATGCTACATATGTCTGAGAAACCAGAACCTAAATGGCACTTGTGAGCAAGGTTTTATATAAGCATTACTTGGAAAAGGAAATATAAGTTTATGAGTCAAATTCTCCAGTGGAGTGCTATTATGCAGCCACATGTAGCTATGAAAAGTAGGTGTAAAATGCTACTAACTGAGAATGCTTTTCACTTTACACAAGCATACAGCCATGCTAAATGCAAGCCAAGGGAGAACTAAGCTTTTGAAAAGTGACAATGTGTCTGACATTAGATATGAAAAGTTGTTTCTGTGTTGATATGCAGTATTTGCATAGCTTTCCGTAGTCAGCTAGACTTTGAAAATGCAGGTAGCCCGATGCAGAAGCCATAATTCAGAAGAAGACATCAGTGAAATGACTTCATTGAAACTGCTCCTCGCTGAAAGAAGATTTGTAAAACACCGTGCGTCACCTGTCTATAGTGAAAGGGGGGGAAAGGGAATGAAAATACACGATAAAAACTGACATAAGCACAGAAAAAAAACCCAAACATATACATTAATTACTAAATATGCTTTTGCTAGCAGTAGGTCACCATCATTTTTTATTGACATTTACTGCAACTGCAATTTCTTTTTCAAGACCACTGACCCAAGAAAATGTAACCCTCTAGTTATCCAATGCCCTTTAATTAGAGATGCCTCCAGAGATAATCTCACTCACAGCCCCCATTGTGAATCATTTATTTTCTAACTTTCCGTTTTATCAGCACTCTTTCATCTTTATGTTTTTCTGTCCTAACCCGGTTGAATAACTTGGGCTTATACAATTCAGTTTAGTCATTTACCAACTCTCACAATTGCATTTCATGTCTCATGACATTTGGGGTCTTTCTCAAAAGCACTGGCTGCTGGAATCAAGGTAACTCGTAGGAATCCCCAGCTTTCCGATTCGTAAAAGGAACCACGGTGCCAGGCTTTGGGATGGGGAAAGGGCTGGAAACCACGCACCTTGCACCCTCCGAGACGAGGCAAAGGACAAATCGTGATCCTGTGCTGGGAAGACTGTCGGGGGGCTATTTTCGTTTATTAATCTCGGGAGCACTTATCTCTGCTTGCGATGTTTGGCAGGGCTGACTCACGATTGCTGGACGCTTGCGGTTGGCAGTGTAAGTAGGATGAGGTTTCTCCGGGGGCGGAGCGCGTAAAATATCACCAGGATCAGCGCCGAGACGCCAATGTCACGCTGGAGCATGAGCGAGGGGGTATTTTCTGCCCTGCCCGTCAAACCTGCCGGCCGCAGCGCCGGGCCCGGCTCCCCGCCGTGGGGCACCGCGACGCCTCTCCCCCGGGCCCCGACCTGCCCCCGGGCCCCGACCTGCCCCCGGAGAGGCGCTTCGCGCACACCACACCTCACGCCGCCGCCGGCCGCCCCCGCCGCCATGGCTGTCGGCGAGGCTGCGCGCCGCCCCCAACGGCCCCTCGCGGCGAACTACGACTCCCAGAGCCCCCCGCGGCCGGCGGCGCGAGGCCAAACACGGGGGCCGGCACGCGCGCAGGCACGCACGCACACACACACACAGACACACACCCGCTCCCGCCGGCCGCGCTGGGAAAGCGCCGGAGGGAGGGAGGGGGCCGAGCCCGCGCCGCGCATGCGCCTCCCGCCTCCCGCCGGCGGGGAGGGGCGGGGCGGGGCGGGTGGAATGTCAAGCGGCGCCGCTATTCGCGGAGCGGCCGTACGCCGCTTTCCGTGCGTAGGGGCCGCGGCCGCCGAGGGAGCGGGCGCTGCGCCGTTGGCGTAGCGTTGTTGTGAATGGAGCGGGGCGGCGGGGCGGGGAGGATGATGTCAGCCTGCGAATGTCAACAATGTAGCGATTGAGGGGAGGAGGCGGCGTTGCGCCGGGGCGCGCGCGAGGCGGCGGCGGGGCGCGGGCAGCCCGCAGAGCGGGGGCAGCAGCGGCAGCGGCAGCACCGCCGCCTCCACGTCCTCCTCCTCCTTTTCCTCCTCCTCCTCCCGCTCCGCCGGGCGGCCAGGGGGCACCGAGCTGCCACCGCCGTGCGCGGCCGCCGCCGGCCCCGGGTGCCGCTCCGGCAGCGCCTGCTGCGCCCCCCGCCTCCTCCGCTGCGGGTTTCTCTCCTCCTCCGGCCCCCCGCCCGCCCTTCCCCCTTTATTTTTCTCCGCAAGACTTTGGCTCTGGAAGCAGCTGGTTCAAAGCAATCGCCATGTGATGAGCGGCTGCGTTTGGGTGGCTTTTTTCTTTTCCCCCTTTTTTGGGGGGGGAGGGCGGCTGTAGGTTTCTGACCGCAGAGAAATATTAATAAGAATTTCCGAAACAAGAGCAGCAGCAACCAGAGCAGCCCCCCTTCCCCTCCAAAAAGCCACAACAAGCTTCTCCCCCCCCCCCCCCGCTCCGCCCCCCGCCCGGCTGCAGCGAGCGGCGACCCGCGAAAGTTGCGCGGCGGCGAGGTGAGTGCGCCTGTTCGCGGTGCTGCGCGAGGCGGCCGCGGGTGCGCGGGGGGTCCCGGGCCGGTTCGGTGCCTCCCGCGCTGCGCGGCTGTTTGCGCGGGGCGGGGAGTGCGCCAAAGGCGCCGAAGTGTGCATGTGTGTGTGTGCGTGTGTGTGTGCATATGTGTGCGTGCGTGTGCGCGTGTGTGTGTGCATATGTGTGTGTGCGTGTGCGGCCGCGCAGCGCGGGAGGCGGCGGCAGCGCGCAGCGTGCGCGCAGCCCCCGGCGCCCTTCGCGCTGAGCGCGGTTAAGTACCGGGGGCTCCCGCCGCCTCCGGCCCCTGCAGGCACCGCTCTGCCCCGCCGTGCGCGGTGGGTTTTTTTTTTTCTTCCCTTTTCCCCTGTTTTTTTATAGGTTCGGAGGGAGATGTTAACTCCGATAGCAGTTTCTTGGATCATTAAAACGTCGCGTGTAGGCAAAGGCGGTTAGCTGCGAAGACGCTGGCTGTCATGAACGACGCGAAGTGTGAAATCATGCCTCTCCTTTTGTGGAGCAGGCTATTTTTGTAATGCGGCGGGTGCCTTGCTTAAAACGCCTCAGTTATCGTGAGATCACTGTGCCCTTATTACCGACGCCCTGGCAGCGCTGAAGTAAACTGCCTTTTTCATTCTTCAGGATAATAACAAACGTGAGGCAGGGGTGACACCTTATTAGAATTACTCTTTAGGATGTTGGAAAGATCGCAAAATTACAGCGTTGCTGTTTGCTCTAGCTGTAGACGCACCAGCGTTTTCGTGATGAAAACCCATTTTCTGAGACTTCGGAACTGTCACTAAACTTGTGCAGGTTTTAATTGGTGTTCCAAGGCTTGCACTAAAAGCAAGCGTGTGTGGTGGTTTTTTTTTTTTTTTTTTTTTTTTTTTTTTTTTGAGGCTGAGATTTGTCTGAGATTGTGCTGTAGGTGGTGGAATGCTCTGCACTTTGAAGAGGGTGGTGGTGCTTGGGTAAATTGACTTCTTCAGGTATGTAAATACTGAAATGTGAGATAATTGCTTTGGATGAGATGGATAGAATAAAATGCTTAAGACGGTGTGTTAAGCAGTTGTCTGTTGGGCTGATGTAGTTTTAAATGCTGTTCTAGGAGCTTTTGCATATGATAGATAGAAGTTAAATTCCACCTCAGATGTGAGCTTGTTCTCTTGAAAATCTGCGTTGCCTTTTGTATCCAGCTGCCTGGGCCTCATCACCAGGTCTGGGTACTTGTGCAGCAAAATGGATCAGCGTCGTACTTCTCTGCAGCATATTGAACCTGTGCTTCCAGCATCATTTTTCACATCTGACTGTCCAGCTTCAAAGGCAGGTGTGAAGGTGCTCTGCAAGAAATGGAAGGAAGATGTGTCTAACTGGGAAGGTAGAGGATTGAAAGTAAGGATCAGGTCTCTACCTCTAGTTTCCCTGTTAGTCTACTCTGTAATACCGGACAAGCCATCTGAACAGATGTTCCTCTATACGTTAAGCTCTCAGATGGGCAGAATTGTCCCTAGTGATGTTGCAGATAGAGGGGTTGTCAGCGTATTTAGAGGCCCTTTGCAGAAATGCTCCGCAGAAGCAGAGGCTGCATTGCTGGGCAGTGCTGGGCAGAGGTGCTCTGCAACTGGCACTTGAGCAATTTTGTGAGAACTTCTGTGTTTGTGAGGACTGGATGGGAAAGGTGCACGCAGCAGGCAGGTGGCTGATGTACGCACTGTAGAAGACAGATCCCAACTGGTTAATCCTCAGCACTTGTTTATGCCCAGGTATCTCACACTTGGAAACAGAGCGCTCGGGCTGGTGTTTTTAGCCCTTTCCTTGCCTGGGGACACGTCTGGTGGCATTGCTGCCGCGCGTGCGTGAAGGACGCGTTCATGGTGGAGGTGGGCCGCCCTCCTCTCCCTCGTTCTTTGCTTTCCCTCGGTCACTCTGCAGGAAGAAAGCATAGGTAGGTCTCTACAGAGCTAGGCATGAAGGAAAGTTAGAGATAGGACATGACCCTCTAGCAAAGAATAATGGTCCAGATCCCAATAAATAGTCACTGACTTGACACTTCCAGTACTCTTCGTATGAGGAAATTCTGGTAAATGTTTGACGCTGTAGAAGGCCTCAGAGACTCATTGAAATTAATGACTTTAATAAAACCACCATACTGTATAGCAGTCTTACACATCTTTTTCTGTGTGTGCATAATTAACAACAAAGAGAGCTGAAACTAAAACTCCCTATAGATGGTGTGTATTGTGGAATAAGTGACAGAATTTGCTCGCCTTTCTTATTTTAACTTTCATTGCTTGATTGTTCTGTTCTTAAGTGTGATGGCTATTTTTCTTAACGGGGCTGCAGTATGATTGCCAATTAGTTATTTTCCTGAGGGTTTTCTCTAAAAATATCTCCAGCCATGAAAAAAATTTCCATGATCGCATCTTCTCTCAGAGAGGTGTCCTGTCACTGCATCTGTGGCATTGTTTTTGGTAGGGCATTACATCTGCAGAGATACAGAGGAGACCTCTCGGAGTGCAACTAACAAGCGTTCGTAGCACTAAGCTGAAAAATGAGATGTATAACATTAGTATTTGTGAGGTAAAAATTACAGTAGTAATTAAATTTTTATATAAACTGTCTTTATAAAAACTATATAATAAACTATTGGAATAAATTGAATAGCATTTATTGTGTGATTTGTGAACAGAGTCTCTTGTGATTTTAATTCAAATAGTATGAACACTGTATGGTCAAATGAAACCGTATGTGCCTTCTTGCTCAAAGGAATGCTCACTGAATGGTTTCTCAGTTTACAAGTTGCATGAACATACCTGTAGTGTTTAGCAAATTTGACTTACATCTGAAGGCATGCGTGCTTCCATCTTTCATCTCTTGATTTGGGTTTCCATCCCTATCAATTTGGGGTGTGATCATTGTATATTAGTGGTTTCTGGGGTGAAGTGTATTAGGGGAGATTTACCAGGCATTCTGTTAATGTGTTGAAGAGAATTTGGATTTAAACTGTTAAATGTCAGCTTTCTGTAAGCCTAAGTTATTCCCGCTGCTCTCAGTGCTCCTCCTGACTACAAACGCTTTAAGAGAATGTGAAAGGGACTCATTTGGTTATTGTCGTTCTCCACTGATATTTGAAGAGGTGCCTAAATGATTCTGTTGTAGTAGCTGAATGGATAATAGATTCCTACCCCCAGTAACTCCCTAAGGTTTTCCAGAATAGTGCTCAGAACGCTTGCTCAGCTTTTTGCAAAAATGGTCATCATTTCTTTAAATTCAGCCAAAGGACATTAACCTTGGCAACTGCCTGAATATTAAACATTCATTTGAAGCTTGCATCAAGAAGATGTAAAATGCATGAATATAGCCAGCTGAGTTGCAATGTGTTCATTTTGCTTTTTAGTTAGGCAGAAACATCTTTGTAGTGCATTGAAAAGAGTGCTACTTACTGTGCCACTGTTGGACTATGAATTATAATTTTAAAGCAGGCAAGCAGTGGAATGCATACAAATTTCTTTGTGGCCAGTGATGAACTTGAAGCTCCTGAGTTAGTAGAGCTACTAGCATTGATTAAAGAGCAACCACATGTTCAGAACAGGTAAATAAAAAGGAACAAGGGAATAGGTGCAGGCAAACCTTTATGCTAAAAGTTTATGTCTATGCCAGAGCTTCGATCCTTCCAAAATTGGGCTTAGACTCCTCGGCTGCCTATTGATCTTCTTGCAAGGAGAGCCACTGAAGCAATCTGAGGAGCGCCTGCTGTGCTGTGCTGGGGACCCGGCAGATCAATAGACTCAACCTGAACTTCATCTGAAGCAGGGTGCCTGCAAAGGGCATAATGCGGTGAGGGGGCTGCTGGGGTGGAGCCCCTTAGCAGTATCAGTAGCCCCTTAGCCCTTCCTTGGTCTGCTTTGCCTCTTTCCTTCCTCTCCCTTTCCTATTTACACCTCCTGGTGTAAACCCACCCTTGGAGCAAGCTGTGACATTTTCAATGAAGTGCCTCAAAGGAGGAAGGGGAGGAGGAGATGGTGGTGGTGGCTGCAGGGGCAAGAGTCGCGGGGACCCGAGGCGCACTGCTTTCTTGTCATTCTTGGTGTCGGAGGTGACCTAAGAGTCTCAGGTCCTCTGAGATTCATTTCTAAAACCTGTAGTTTGCATAAAGTTTGAATGATGGCTTTCACTGCAATTGTGTCAACAGAAAAGATGACTGAAGATGTGTTAGGAAGAGGAAAACTTGGGAACTTCCAGTTGGCACCTGGTGGGAGCTGGTACGGAAGCTGGAAGCCTGTTTCTGGTGCTGAGCTCCGCAAGCACCCGCCAGGCTCGGGCGGGCTTTGGCATGCAGGTTCAGAAGGAGTCTCCCTGCTCAGAAAAACAGGAACTGTTTATTGTTTGCCTGTCGCTGCGCGGTCTGGGCTGTAGAGCAGCAGGTTTGCCTTTTGAGAAGAGGAAAGGCAGTTTCATCTATTCAAATAAAAACAGCGAAAGCAGAGCGACCCCTTGAGCCTTAATCACAGCTGACATCCATTGAGGTGTTTTTTTTCTTTATAAGCGATTGCTTTATAATTTAAGCCTAAACTAGGAAAACAGGAACTGTAAGTGTGGAGGTGTTCCTCTGCCAACGATTTGCATACAGCCTGTTTTTTATTTAGTGGGTAGGTGTGTTCAGTGTGTGCGAGAGCAATTTAGCATGTCAGCAGTTTCCTCCGAGCCGCTCGCTCTTGCTGACTCACGTGTCTGGCGCAGCCCGGAGCTGCCCTCGCGATGAGCTATCCATAAGCGGAGGCGCAGGCACAGAGAGCACCCGTGTTCTGAGGCTGTTTTCAGTTCTCCGGTCACTGCCTTGCTGTGCTTTCCTTCCCCAGTAACATCCAAATACCCTGTCATTTTGACAGCCGGGTTTTTTGCTATGTGTTGCACGAGGTAGAAATGCGCTGCACCTCTGCGGCGGTCGCGTTTGAAGTGCAGCTGGTTACGGCGAGTGTTCAGCAAGAGTCAACCTCCCCATTTTATTTGTTGTTGTTGCTGTTTCTGGCTTTGTTTTGCCTTTTTTTTTTAATGTGAATGGGACGTTGTATTCACCAAAAAATCCCCCGCAACGCTGGTCCCGCTTTTCATACAGCAAGCTGAGCATACGAATAGTGATTTTCCCTAGACCATCACCATAGTGATTTCCCTAGACCGTTTCCCCTGCCCATCGCCCCTTTTTAGGGAAGAATTCTTCCCTTAAGCCAGCAAAGAATTCTGATTCACACCCAAAAACCTGATGTGGCTGTCTTGAATTTTGAGCATTTTGCTCGGTCTTGGAGTCTGCTTTCTTATCCCCTGTGCAGCAATAGCGCCAGCCGTTAGCACGTAAGGATTTCATCGTTTGCATAAAGATGAAAACTTGCACTCTTGTTTAACTGTTTCTTTATTTACAGACTCTTTTCTGATTACTCATAAGGTTCCTAAAATGATGACTGATGATTTTTAACTGATCTTCTTGTTGTGGTTTTTTCTTCTCTCCTTTTTTTTTCTTTCTTAATCTATCATGAAAGCCTTTGCAGAAGGGGAGTGCGTGATCTTTCTGCAGTTTGGGGTTTATTGTTACAGCGCTTAAACTCTTAGTCCTCTTTGGGGGGTTTCATTTTTTTGGAAGAGGGCGAAAAGTAAGCGATCACTAAAAGTGAGATAAACAAAATCAGCTGGTATAAAACAGGCTTTAATAACAAAAAGGTGAGTTCTTGTCTCCTGTTGACTAAAAACAAAACTACTCTGACCAGTAATGAATAGAAAACCACACTGAGAGCTTTGTAACACATGAAGAAAATGGGTGTTCTTGGTTTCCGCCAATACAAATGACTCATCAGTATCAGTAGGGTTTCTACTTCTAATAATAAAACTGTGGAAGACCTTTAAAACATGTGGTTTTGGCCCCTGCTCTTAGTGAAAGGTTGGAAAATATTACTTTGAGCTTTTTTTTTTTTTTTTTAAACTTATTTTAATGATTTGCTGTGCAACAGTGAGAGATCTCCAGCCCTCCAAAAAAACCCTAATTGTGCCATTGGTTGCGGTGATAAAATCTTCCCCTCTCCCATCTCCTCCCTGCAGCGAGTATTGTCGACGTTTAGCCTCGATGTCGGAGATGTGCATCTGGAAAATATAATCTATTTATGTCGAGTGGGGGGAAGAATTGGCACACTACCTCGTCTTGCTGAGCTGTTGTTCTCCACTTCTATTCCTCTCAGATAAAGAGAGGATAGTAATATTGCAGAGCGACCTACATTGCTGTTTGGGCTAGGGTCATACGATCCCGACAGGAAAGTAAATAGAAAATATGAATTGGAGAATAAGTGGCAACCGGCAGGATGCATGTGTTATTACCTAGGAGAAAACGAACATTTTCCACTACCGAAAGTGATACTGAAAAAGAAGGCAAACCGGAAAGTGATCTATTAAATTCTTGTTTTTTTGAGTAGTAGTTTTCAAATGTGCTGGCACCCTTAAAGCTGTTTACCTCTGACACTGAAGTTTTTTGTAAAGATTGTGCTGTGTGCTCTGTAACAGTGCAGCAAAGCGACCCTTAGTGCATATTGCATTTGGTTTGAGCTTCTGTAATGTGTAGAACACAAGGGTTTTTTTATGTTTATGTACAACCAGAACATGCCCTCCGTGCTGTTATAGTATATCAAATTTTAATTCTTTTTTGCAAGGAATTCTACTTGTAATACTAGTCCAATCAGTGTATTGTGATATGCTCCATTAATTGATAGTGTTGCTGCCTGCTATCAAGTTGTCTCTGTTTTAAGATGTAAAGATCATAAATGAGTCAAAGGTAATCCTTTCTTCCACGTTAGTGAAAATTTCAACACTTATGAAATGTTTACTTTGCCTGTTGTTGATATATTTATACTAGTAAGTTATTCCTTATAAGGATGTGATAGTTCTGTGTTTCTCATTATTCTATTTTAAAAACAGGGTGTGCTTTAGAAAAAGAAAAAAACCATTCTGGGGTAGATCCTCAGCAAATCTAGAGCTATCCAAGCTCCCTCAATATCAGTGGGCAACCTTTACCACTAAATGTTTAATTTGGATTTTTCTGATATATCTTAGATATGTTTGCTGGTTTCTTACATAACCCGACTGATGGACAGTCTTCATCTTGTAGCTTCTTACAGGGAAAAGCACACTAAAAATAGAGTTGCAGAAGCCTGTGGAAATATAACTTTGATACATGTGAAAATCCAGTTGTTTGTTACATGGCAACAATATGAGGGATTTTATTATTTTTAGTTTGGTATAGAAGAAAAGGATAACTTCCATTAGAATAGGCTTGAAGAAGTTATTTAAGGAGAGTTCTTACTGAAGTCCACAGAATAACACTCAGTAAGGACTGCAAAATACGGTGTCTGTTTTTATTCAGAGTTCAAAAGGATGTAGATTCAGTGTTCTGATTCCAGCTTGTTTTTAGGAAATCTTGCCATCAGAAGTGTCGTGAAGGTAGAATGACAATAAATGAATAGCACATCTAAATCTCATCCACATCCTGAACTTTGCTTGCTTGGAAACAAGACTCATGTCCCAGATCCCTGAAGGCTGGTCCCAGGAAGGGCAGTAGGCGCTGTCGCTACCTGAATTTGAGATTACCGTTCCCCCCCTCCTTTCTTTGCACGTGGACTGGCATCTGCCTCATCCCGCAGAGAGCCAGTTGTGGGAGCTAAATTGCAGAAGATGATTCGCTTTACGCGTAGGGTTAGCTGGTTGAGTTTCCTGCAGGGTCTGACAAGGACCTGCATAAGGGAGAGGATGGAACCGTATAGAGCTGCCCCGGGGGACACTTGGCTCCCGAAGCGACCCTTGCCGAGCTGTGGGAGGTGGCTGCGCCACGCAAAGGGAAGGTGAGGCACGTCCATGCCGGGTGCGCAGTAGCGGCTTTGGGACCCCTCAGTGCTCTCTCACCTGGCTTCTCTGCCTGGACCAGTTCAGTATTTTATCTATCACACAGATAAAACAGCATAATCCTGTCTTCCAGGTGAGTGGCTTCAACACGGCGTTTCTGCATTGTGGCCCACCTCCTGAAGGTCACCGCACGCTTGTTTTTGCAGCACGGTGAGCTGCGGGAAAAGGTCCTAGTCCAGCCTGCGCCCCGTCCAGCCTGCAGCTTGGCTCCGAGGCCTCGCTGCCAGGGCAGGAGAGATCGGGGCGCAGACTAGGGCTGTTTAATTTGCAACGGACAATTGCAAGAAAAACTAGACAAAAACAAAACTCAGTGAAGCAAGCCTTCCTCTCTTCTGTCCCCCTGACACTGTGCAAAAATAGTGTGGTGCAAATAGCTGTTGTTATTCCCACCTGATTCCAGGCACCCCTCGCCTTTTCTGTCTAACCAGACCTGGTCGTGTCACCCCTGCCATGGCGGTGAAGAACTCTCAGAAATTCAGATTTTAAACCTGGGTTACACCTGAGGACATGGGAAGGGTGGAAAAAGCACATTAGACCTAGAACAATTTTTTCCTCCCCCCTTCTTTTTAGCCCTGGCTAATTTTCTGACAATTTGATGAGTTAAACCCTGGGCAGCTGTGATAGCTGGGGCACTGCTGCCTCTCCTCTCCTCTGGCCTTGAACAAAAGTGGTGGGGTTTGGGCAAAGCTGAACGCTGTCCATGCATATCAGGCCAGTGCCTAGGACTTTGCTAGCAAGATTAGAGTATATGCAGACTTCAGGTGAGGTCACGCTCTCAAAGAGGGAAATCTGAATTCTGCTTTGCTTTGACTTTAGGTATCTAATATGCCCGAGGTGAGATACTTCTGTATGTAGAGCCTATAACCTGCAAAATGCTTCTGACTCCTCCAAGATTTAACTTCATTTCTCACCCTGTATTTATTCCTGTAACTATTTTAAAACGTGTACTGAGGGGGTGCAGAATTCTTTTTACAGAAAACCAAACAAATTAACAGCTTTAAAGTAGTAGTACGATATGTCAGTGAGCTAACCTGAATGTAAAACTCATGGTAAATTTTAAAATTGTTGTGCAGTTTGTCATAGCTGGAAGTTCACAGGCAGTGATGTATAAATATTCTGCAAGGAAATTTTTTGTTTGTCTTTTTTCCCCTTCTTGTTCTTCTTCATTTGTCTTATTTTAGACTAAAAGTAGAGTCAGTGATTCATTCCATAATCTGTTTCTTGGACAGTTAGTCATCTGCCAATTTCTATTAACTTTCCACTTTGTTCATAAAGTGAGTAATGCTTAATGCGCTAACCACCAAATTCCAAGTTTAAAAAGCTGTGAGCATCATTAAAATAGTCTCCAAACTTTCTCTTTACAATTTTTACCATTCTGTAAGATCAAAGCAAGTAAGATTTGGCATGTGATGCAGTATAGCTACAGTCTAATTGTTTTGTCTAGCCCTGGTTATTAAATCAAAACTCAAGGCTGCAAATGTAATACACAGGTTGGTGTGAAACAGAACTTGTATATTACTTGTATTTCTTAATCACTAATATTTCTTGTTTTTCGTCTCAACTCCTGCTTCCAACAGATAAATAAAGCCTCCTTTTTTCCCTCCCCCATTGATTGCCATCACTTTATTAATTTATATTGTTCCCTACCTCACCAAATTGCAATGCTATCGAGACTCATTTAGTGAAAGTAGCTTTGTCTTGCAAGGAAAACTGGAACTGATATTAGCTGGCTCCTGCAAATATTTCTGTTGCTTTTCATCTTTTTCTTTGGTGGAAAAAAATGATTGTGCTGTTGAAGTGTTATCTGTGTAGAACTTGAAGCTATAAAGCCTTCATATAGAGATTGGGAGATATTTTGATCTCAAGGTGATGCCAGTCATATCTGAAGATGTACACGGTACTTGTTTGAATCACCCATAGAATTTTTTTTAACTACTTTTTCTTTCTTGTGGAAACTGGAGTACTGTAAATAGTTACAAGGTCAGTAATGTCACAAGAGAACTTTACAGGACCAAAGTCTTCATGAACTGTTCTGAAATAACATGAAAACTCTGACTTCAGCACTTGGCAGCAGAGATATTCAAAGTTAAGGAGAGACTTTAATGCTACAGGAGTGTGTGTGTTGCTGGGGGGGGGGGGGGGATAAACATCGACACCAAAAGTGGTTCACTTGGCCGGACGCTTTCTGGGTTCCTTTTGCAAGCGCCTGTTCCCCCCCATACACCTGCACTCCGTTTCTTGCAGTGAAGTTATCTTTCTGTCTCTAATCTCTCTGTATTGTAGATCTTTTTCTGATATCCCCAGTTCAATGTTGCAGTTCTGTAAGCACAGAAAGCGGTGGATGAAAAGGAAAAGCCTTCTGTTAGGGCTGCTGGTGGTGATCTCCTTACCTCCTTCTGTCTCAGAAGAATAGTGTCAAAGCAGAAATCTGTCACAGGAAAAATGTATTTGGCGTTGAAGAAAAGGTAGGAAAGAGCCATTTCCTCATTTCTAGTCCTTGTAAATACCCAAAACATCCAGATACCTGTGCTCACTTGCAGTGCAAAGAATTACACCTTCTAAAGGTTTTCTTTTCAATCTAACTTTGCTCACCAGTGGGGTTTGAACAGTTCAGTTGAAGCTTTGGACGAACAGCAAGGTTGGGGATGCTTATTTGAACACCAGCCTTTGAGATTTGCCCATCCTGATTGCTTGCAGATTTTCTGACATCAGTGGTTTTACTTAATGCATGTCTCTTTATCAGCTATCACATTTCAAAAATTACTTGTTTCTGGTTCAGTCTGTGTTTCAGTTTTTAAACTTTACTTTCAGGACTGGTGGTGGTCTGGGATTTGAAAACTTCTTGAATATGTCTGCTTCTCAATTCACAGAAGCGTGAACGGAGCTTTGGCCTTTTGCTTGAAAGGCATACAAGAGCCAACCTGTATGAGTGCCGTTCCCCTGCCTTATTGCAAACAAAAAAATGAAATTGCATAGGATCCCATGTGGACGGACCCAGAGGTTGTACTGGAATAGCCCAAGAAGCTATCTCTGCGTGATTAGGATATTAATAAAATGTTCCTTTATTCCCCAAAAACAAAATTCACAACTTCCTAGGGGGCTTTGAACCAGTTAAGGCAGATCTGCTGTCTTCTCCAGCCCTGTTGAGCTGCCAGTGCAGATGAGCACACGTACGGCCCTGCCGCACTGAAGAAGGGGTTGCCAGGTGGGCAATCTGTGCGAGAAGCCATCCGCTGCCGAATCTGCTGCCTCTGCTCTCTCACCCCAAACACCCTGCCTGTGGCCCACAGCAACAACTGTTTCGGTGCTCTGATTTAATCCTTCAGAGCATGGCTAGGAAACTTCTCTACTTGCTCTTTTGGGAGGGGAGAGAGAAGAGTAAGGGCTGGGGTCCTTGTGGCAGCTATTGGTTTGGTTCTTTGCACTTTGTGTGTGTGATAGAAGAAGTGGTCGGTTCAGCTTGTTAATTTGGTTTGATTTTTACGCAGGTAGTCTGTCTAATGATGAGAATTTGTGCGATTTTGTTAGATTAAGAATCAAAGTAAAATAAAACTGTGAGGCATGCTATTGTTTCCAGTCTTTTCCTTTGGACCTTCGGTGGTTAACGCCAGGAGACAGACCCTTCGTAGTGAGCTGGCATGGGAGGACACAGGCTCCCAGGTTTTAGGGGAGCGCGTCTGGTTTTGGGGATTGCACAATTGCCAGGTTGGAGCATCGGGTTTTGGATCACCTCTGGCACAGGAGGTTGCATGATTTATAACCCTTGCCTTACCTGGTTTAACACCTGGCACAACTGGTTTCTTTGGCTGGGAAGAGACTTTGGGACACACTAAAAATGACCAGTTGCCCAAGATGTTATATTTGTTGAAACTGCACAAATACCCTGCTAAGGGCAGTGGCGGAGCGTTGACTGTTGTAAGCTGAAACTGCATTCAGTGCACTTTCTTTGAGGAAAAACTTTTTTCCTGTCTTCCATCTGTTTCATTCTAAAGTCTCTTTGAAAATGGTCCCATAATGATGGGCACATCAGTGTCCGCCTCCTGAGATGAAAAGCGTCCTCACGTTCATCCTCGATTTTGAGGTGCGACATGTTGGAGTATGCGTAGCCATGCAGGGATTCTCCTGTGTATTTATAGAGCAGGTGTCTCCCTCGGCGATTTGCTCTGCAGGTGCAGCTCTTCTTCGGTTAGAGAAACCACGAGCTGAAATGATCGTCCGAGTGAAACAGTTTACAAATAGCTTTTCAATGTTTGGTGTTTATTTTTAACTCTTTTCCCCGCCAGTGGGCCCCTCCCTGGCACATTAATGGGTCTGAAACAACTCAAGGAAGGAAAATCGTTGTTGCAGAATATGCAGATTGCTTTAATAGTTTCCAAGGGACCCTCAGAGAAAAAAAAAAGGTCATAGTGGCGCAACATACGGGTGAAGATCTTCGCCCTTTCCTTACATGGGCTTCTCCTCTGGTTTTATTCGGGGTGGACGTATGCACGGGTGGTAAAACCTCATCTTCCATAGTTGCTGGGTTTTGTTCTTCTGGTGGTGGGGGGGGTTCTGTGTGTGTTTTAAGGGTTGATACCTGGTGAAAAGACACAGAGTGAAGGCATTGAAAGCCCATGGAGGCAGGGTGCCCCGTAGCACCTGCGAGGGGAGCCTGGTGCCCCATGCCGCTGCCAGGCTGCAGCTCGCCGCGCGCCCCAGCAGCACCTCAGTGCGGTCCCCGCCACGCCGCGGCAGACACTTGCCGTACGCCCTTTTGCCCTAATTTTGGTTTATTGCAAAGAAGTTATCTCAACCGTGCTGCTGCATCTGAACACAAGAGGAAATTTAGATGCTTTTTGTCTTTTTTTCCTTTCCTTAACCCCTGCTCAATTGCTAATGGAAATTTCTGGTCAAAAGGGCAGAATTTCGTTGCTACGCGTTTAATCTTAAAACCACAGCTCCCGATACCCAGGACGCAATCATGCTAATGCCCTGCTTACTGTCTTTTTCCAGTGCTGTGTAGGTGTGGGTAGGTTACGTGGGGGGGAAAGGGCAAGGGAGAGAATGGGATGGAGGTGCCTCTCTTGCCCCTTCAGCTGTATTTCTGTTGGGTTTTGGTTTTTCTTGTTTTTTTTTTTTTAATAAAAAAATCTGCCTGCAAAGTAGGTTGATCTTTGCAAAAAAGATTTGACACCGATCCTCCTTGCATGTATTTTTGCACATGTGCCGCTAGCTGCGTGCGTACTTTGCGGCGGGCGCAGTGTAGCTGGAAAGTATGTGGGAGCGCGGCTGCTTCCTCCGAGGCTGTTACAGGTGGTCAGATGCGGCTGGGGGAAGAGGAGGAGAAGCACGGCGCGAGGTATGACACCCACTTCCTTTGGCGTACATTGTAATGTACTTAACCCGCTTGCCTCTGGCTGTACACACCCGGCGGCAGGCTCTGCTTGCGGTGGTTGTTCTTTGCTGTTACTGATTTGCTGGTGGAGGTTTGTGACTAAGGTTGCGGTTTAATATGCCCTTTTTAGGTATGTGAGTGTTTAAAATTATCTGGTGTTGCATTTCTTCTTCTTTTTTTTTTTTTTGCCATAGCCTTTTCTACCTTTGAAAGTTTCCACAACTTTTAGAAGCCAAGAAGCTTAATTAAAAAAAAAAAAAAAGTTTTCCCAAATAATTACAGGTTGGCTACATGTTTGTGTGTTTTGCCTTCAAAGATAGCTTTTGGAGATTAAGTAGGTTAACAGCCTTTATGCTTTAAATGTTTAGTATGAAATATTGGTGAACTTTACGCGTGCTTAAAACGAGAGCTTAAGTATTTAGAGTTTGTGAGAAGACTGTCCTTATTTAGGTGAAATGTCTCTTTTTCTGCAGCTGTACCCCAAGAAGCTTAGTACTAACATTTGCAAGTACAGATTTGTTTCCTTGTAATTTTTAAATCTTTACTTGAGGGCCTGTAATTTTCCCTTAACTATTCACCTGCTGTTTAATGGCTCAGATATTTGTTGAGCGTATGACATATGTGTTCATATTCCCTTATATTTTTTGATGAAATGTTATAGCCCAGTGAGCTATGCTGCCATCGTGCTAATGGTGAAGAAAAATTTGTCATTGCACTTTCTGGCTCGGGGAGGAGGTGGGAAGGGAAGGGAGTGGATGTATAGTTATATGTACATCTGATTGTTATAACACCCTTCTTCCTCGGCAGATTGTGCAGCTTTAGTTCCTACTGATTATTTTTTTTTTCAGTTCATGTCTTGTTCTGCCAGTGTGCCACCGAAAGGAATAGCATTTACCTACTGCTCTTACTAAAGAAAAGGGTGTTTTCCCCTTGGAGGTACCTTGAATATCTGGCATCAGTGAATGGTTGATGGAAGTCCCAAATGTTCTGCCTCAGGGGAGCTCCTGCAAGTTAAGCTGTTGAATGTAGTTATTAAATATCAAGCAGAGATGTAGAACATTGTTTCTAATATTTATGCCATCTTGGATCTTGCTATTGATTGCGACTGAAACAAAAAGACCCAATAGTAGTTCTAGATAGTGTGAGGAAATCTGACATTTTTGGAGACATTAGTACATGGCTATTGTGGAGCTGTCAAAGCATGTTACGTGCTTTGAAAGAAATGGAGTAACTGCAGTGAAGTCTAGTGCCCCACAAAGGTGTAGCTAGTTATGCTAGTAATTAGCAAAGTAAAACTGAATTAAGTTGATTTAATTTGGGAGATGCTGCTGAAAGTCACATAGCACTCCAGCTCAAGTTCATCTCCTGCAGAAAGACCGTCTAGCTTGTGGTCTTTCTTGTGCTTAATCAATTTAGGCTTGAGGTGGCCAGTTCTTGCAGCTCTGCAATCTGCTTGCCAAACCACTCCTATAAGTTAGGGCGTCAAGGTGCTTCAGGCATCCATCCTTGGGGATGCCCCAGGGAAGCTCTGAGAAGAGTTCGGGGAGACGGTGCCTGTCGTTTCCCGGAGAATTCGCTGCTCCGTCTGCCTTGGGACAGGCAGCGGTGCTCGCAGGCGCCCTGCGGCTTCCCCCTTCCCCAGGCCCGCGGCGTGGCAGGCGGTCCCTGCACCAGGTTAGCCTTCACACGTCTCCAGAGACCCTCGCTGTGGTACCGGCCCTTGGATTGCTCAGGAAGCAAAGACTGGCCACCCTGATCTAGAGACTGTTTGCAGAAAGGACAAGATGAGGGGGTTGTAGTTGAAATAGCTATAAATGTTGTGTACAGCTGCCAGATTGGGATGGTTGGATTAGAAAATCAGAGAGAATGTGGTGCAAAGCCAAGAAGTAGCTGAAAAAAAAATTCAGGAATTACACAAAGAATGAAAAAGAGGGAAGACAATCGAAGCCCTGTCCTCTGTCGCATTGGAAAAGGGAACATATCATTAAAACCCATAGCTCATTTTGGTGTCGGAGGAGGTGATGTTGAAATTAAAACACGTACCTGTTTGAGTTGCTGCTTTCTACGCAACCTCACTTCAAAATGAACTGTACTCAGTAAAAAAGAGCTGCTGTATACAGGAAATCATGTTTTTTACTAGAACATATAGTAAAAACACAGGGTGGGGCATACATGTGCCTTATTGTATGAAAGCAATGGGTATGCAGCAAAGGATCATAAGTGGATCCCTGTTCCTTCGCTCCTTTCTTCTGTTAACATAGGACACTGAGGCTTGAGTTAGGTGATGTGAGAATTAGTCTGCCACTTAAAACACTGCCATTTTACTATCTGTTGTTTGAAAAAGGGACCTACCAGTTACAGAAAGCTTTTGAACATTTGAATTCGCAAAGCAACACATGTATTTAGTTCAGCACACAACTCGCACTCTGAGCAGAGGCACATGGCAAATATAGTTCTGATTTTTTTTTTAAGAGGTTCTAATGGATAAACATAAGTGAAACAGATCTAGATCTCACAGTGGTTGCAAACTGTGGCAGAAACATTAGCACCACACTTTCCAGTGGAAGCAGAACAAAAATGTAAAGTCTGCCAATTAAATTGGAAACAGCTCTTAATTTCCCCTCTCTCCCTCCCCGGAGGATGAAGGGCTTACTCTGCTGTGTGGAACCTTGTGTAGTGACTCACAGTTTTATATGGATTAGTACGAAAATGTAGGTGAGGGAGACACGGATATCTGGCAAACTATATATAGCGTCTAGGAGAAGCGTCCTGGTGCACACAGTAAATGAATGTTTGATCTATATCTCCTACCGAATTAATGGAAACATAAATGCAGAATATCCTCCTCCTTTACTCTCTCCCCTTCTGGTTGTGCTTGGCAGATATAGAGGAGGTTTATGATGCTGAGAGAATGAGTGTGTATCAATAAACTGAACTGTTCATTGCAATAAAGTAATAGTTTCCCCATTGAAATAAAGTAGTAGTATCTGCTTTGCCCCATCTGAAATATGCATGTGCAAAGCACCACAAACTAGAAATTTTGACAGTTCAGAAATGGGCGGTGAGCGTGCCAAGTGGCTGTGGTACCTTTCGCAAAGCAGTTATTGGGTGGTGTTGCATGCTGGATTGCAGTGTCTGAACTTTCCTGTCTGTTTAAGATCAGTTGTAGAGCACTTCAGAGGATGGTCTCTTGGTCCAGCAGGTTTCCAGGAGGGAAAGGCCTTTCCACCTCTTTGGTCCATGTCTTTTTGGTCGGATGACAACCAGCCCATGCCTCACTATAGGCAGTGGCCAGGGATGTGAGTGGGACCTCTGTGTATGTATGTTGGCATGTTAAAGTATGTCCCCATCCTACTTGCTGTTGTAAAGCCACAGGCAGCACAACCCTATTCGTGCTGGCATAATCCAAAATCTAATGGCTCTACAGTTGTCTGTACCTGGTAACTCAAGAATTCAACATGAGACTTCTTCAGTGGACTGAGAAGTTTTCCATCTCCAGGATTCCGTTTCATCTTCCCCACAAAACTGTTTCGTGTCCATTCATTTGCACCAGCATAGCTATTAATTTAACCAATATCAATGGAATGCTCATGATTTTAAAAAGAAAACTTTTTAAAGGTTTGTTTTGAAACTGAGTCATTTCCCTGAGTTGCTAATAAGCAAGCCTACAAAAATTTAGAGCAGAAAAACTAACAGGGTAGTAAATTGCAGTAGAGGAGAAATGGGATCGAGTGACCTGGGGAAAAAGAAAATGTATTAACCTGGCTTTGCTGCCAGATGCAGGCAATAGGGACTGTGCACTTAGGTGTTGCTTTCTCTCTTTAGTCTGCAGCTATGCCATTTGTGCTCCCTGTGGAAAACGGCCTCCTATCTGGAGTCTTCATTAAGGACGAGAGAAAAAATTGTTCTTATGTCCTTGAGTGACAGTCATACATTAAAGTTAGGCCTTATGTAAGGGACTGCCCCTTTCGCGTGGGCATCCAAAAATCTTAGGTACTTAGGCTCTCATCTTTGTATTTTTCACTATATCTTACTTACTGTACCATTTAATTGTATGGACTTTATTTTTACATCTCAGAGTTTTGGACCTTTATTGTAGTAGCATAAAATAAAAATGTTGCCAGGTAGCAAGGCTGAAAATCCTTAGGTCAGTTCTGAGCTCCTAGCCTCTGACTTCCCTAGGCAGTGTTAGTCTTCCCTGGGATCCTGAGTGTTGATTCTCTTCAGTTCTTTCTGGAAAAAACCTTGAGTTTTTTTCTTCGAACACGGTTACATACAGGGTGTCACAATACCCTGGGAAAGTTTTTTGGAGAAGAGGAAATGCATTTACAATGAAAACACACAACCACCACTACCAATAACAACAAAAAGAAGCAGCCGCATCTCACGTAAGTGGGGGGAATCCCACACTTTCTCTCAGTGTCTTCAGAGAAGTAGACTTATTTGGTAATGTGCATATTCTCAGACCTCCCACCATCAGTCTCGGATGTCAAAGAGGTCTGACTTCCATTTTAAAACTAGTACCTGGCACGGAGTAGAGTTATACTTAAAGTCTTATTGCCTAGAAACCCAAACATGGAGAAGTAAAGAATTCATGTCGTTTGGTTTAATTTCTTGAAAATAGATTAAAACTCCAGTGTTTATCTTGGATCCCCTATGCGTGGAGCTGGAGGGAGCAATAAGGGTATTTTATGATTAATGAGCCTTTCTGCATGTTTCTCTTGCCTCTTGGTATTTAATAGTCTCAGTGACCTAGCATTTTGTTTTATTTTTCTCTTGTTGGCATTCTCGTTAGTCGTCTCCTGAGATGCAAGAAGTCATCCCCAACCTGAAGATTTCTTCTCAGCGCTGAGAATGTGGGCTAGGTTATTGTTCTTTTGACTCCATCAGTCAAATGGGTTGAAGTTGCTGTTCCATTCCTAGCATCAGATCTTTTTGTTCTCTACTTCTGCACAAAACAATTCCTGCAACACGTAAAGCTGTCATCCTCACCTCAAAAATAGGATCCAATTAAGATGAGGAGCTGTGTTACACTGGTTACACAGGTTAATTCGGGTACGGTAGCAGTCTAGCCACAATACCTGATGTTCAGTGTGAAATAAATTTGCCACCCAGGCTGACCTCCATGCTGCGTGCTCTGACTGTCCAGGCCACTGATGCTGCAGTGACAGCAGTGTAGGCCTAGCCTAACTCAAGCCCAAGCCAAAATAAAAACAACAGGAAGAACTCTTCAGCCTTCTTTCACCTTTCTCAAAAGAGAAGAAACCCAAGATCACAACAAATGCTTCTTGGCACTTATTTACACCTAGAAGGCAGTGAAGGGGGAAATACTGTATGGACCAAGCATCACAGTCTGTTGCAATCAGAGGCTTTTTTTTCCAGAGTCCTCCTGAAATAGTTTTATGGGTCTGAGTGATTTTTATGGGTAGGGAGGGGTTTGGTTTAAGACACAGGACTGATCCTTCATCTAGAACAGTCAGAAGAACATCTGATACTAAAAATCACCATTTTATCCTTGCAAATGGAGGCTTTCTCAACTGGTGGCAGGCCATGTATGGCACATGAATAGATCTGCCTCCCTTGAGGTTTCTCTCTGCAGCTGCAGACCATGTGCCTGTGTGTGTGTGTGCGCGCTCACCAAGCAGGCAGAGGGGAGTATTTAACCAGCTGCAAGTCAGTGAATCAGTGTAGGGGAAATTATTTTCCTTGGGCAGAGAAACTCTGTACTAGAATGGAGGCTTAATTTGGCAGGGCCTTCTGCAGTACTGAAAAGCTGTGCCACTAATCTGTGTTCACTCACCTGAACTGGAGACGGGAATCCGATTGCCAGGTCCCAATTAAGAAATCCTAGGTGCTTTAAGGTTTTATTAAAATCGCTGCACAACCATCCGTGTCGTTTCCTCTGCCAGTTTAACCAGTATGGTTGAGCACAGCAACAGAGAATTGGAGCATAAACCAGCATCTCTGTAGACTGAGTACAAGGAAATTGAGAATTACTGAAAAATAGCGGTGTATCCAGATCAGGCAGCAGCTATCCAGGAACTGGAGCATGAGTAGAGAATGCTTTTGCTCTGCTGGCAGTAGGGCTTATTCTCCCTTTCCTGCCTTTCTCCTTACTTGGAGAGTAGTCAAAACAGCCGGGAAAAACAGAAGTCATCTGATCAACGTGCAGGAGGCCCTGCTTCTTACTTTTGCCTTGCAGAAGAAGCAACCGTAAAAGTTTCCCCATTCATTCCATCTGCCTCTTTTGGGCTTTTGATGCCTGAGCGAATTTAATCTATACCTGTCCATTTTCCTCATACATGGCAAGTCTCTGTATATAGTAAATATTTTTTCTCTTTCTAACCCCAGGTATAATGCACCTGTTTTCTGTGATGATGTGTATCATTTAAATAATTTTGCTTAAATGAAGGAAGTCAGTGAGGAGACAGAGAGTTTTAATTTAACTGAAGCCATTCAGGAGAAGCAGCTGGATTTCTATTCCATGCAGGTTCTTATCCCACCTTATGCTTCGCTAGTGTGTTAAGTGCCATGATGAGCATCCGGCATGGTGAGTTTTGTAACATGCGTGAGTGGCTAGATACTCACTGTAGAGTCTGCAGAATGAAGTACACTGGGCACAAAAAGTGGCTGTGCTTATGATGTCCCTTAATTTTTAGGGAAAAAGTTTCAGAGGTTTGTCTCAGCCTTTTCTGTATCTTGGTGAGTAACCCGAAGGAGTGAGGCTTGAAACTGAGAAGCAGCTGTTGGAGAGATTTGTTAACTGACAGCCTTGTGCTTTTGGGAGTAAGCATCCTCCTAAAAAATCAGTTTCAAGCAGAGTAAAGGTAATGGAAAGGATGAGGTAGGTTTTCCTGTGATTGATTAGTGTTAGATTTCTTGTACCTTGCCCTGAAACATCTTTAACTCTCCTGCCTGAAGCTGATGATGGAGCGAACCATGAGTGTGATCTGAGAAAGCATTTCTTGGGTACAGTATAAACTGCCCTCATGCAGTTACTACTAAAAATAGTCAGCATTTCCTCTGAATGATACAATTGCAAGTCTTGAGAAAAAAGTGTGTAAAGCAAAAGTACTACTGTGTGGGGAACGCTTAGCTTCTATAGAAATCAAAATTAACAAAGCTGAAAGCTTCTCACTGCATTATAACCTGTGGACCACCAGACTATGTCACAGAACAGGTAACGGGCTTGCCATTGACAGGGTCACTGATAGACCGCATCGACCTGTACAGGTTTGGGAACCCCAAATAGACTAGAAGCACTACAATGAACATCAGCAGAAACACTAACGTTTGCTGTATGGGTGCAGCTGTACACTGAAGAGAATGCTTTAAAACTCTGATCCAACCAATGAAACAGGTTTTGATGGTGTGTTGGTTTTCTTTTTAATAATCATTTTCTTTGCCTAGGCAGTGTTGTTTGAAAGCTAGTTGTTCATGAATGTGTAGTGCGATCTTGGTGCTCTGAACAGTATAATACTGCTCTGAAAAACTTACAGCAAAGCTGTTCTTTCTGTTTTTTCTCGCTGATACTGCAGTTTCTCAGACACAGAAGATAGAAGTAGGATGGTATCTCAGATGTAGACCCACTAGTGAGAAGGAGATAATTGGCCTAGCAATGTTGATAAAGATAAGTCAGCCATACAACTATTCAACGTAATGCTTTTGTTAGGTCAGTGGGAAGGCAGAGAGGCTGGGAAGTAAAGTATGAACATGACCATTAGCTGTTGAGTCCAGCAATATATTGTACTTTTCATTTCTTAGAAAAAAAGAGAGATACTAATTTTAAGGTACAGGATTTTTGTTTGTTTAATAGCATCTCATCTTCGTGAAAAAACATATGCATAATAGCATTGTGTTGGTGGGGACAAGTCCTTATTTGTGCTACAGGCACATGTTTTGGAGAGAGCGTATTTTGGCCGCTGTGCATGGAATTGTATGTAGCAGTTATCCTTTTTGCTTTTGTGGGTAAGTTTTCTCATGCTAAAATATGCAGCTACAATGCTGTGTTTCATTGTTAGACTGTCTGACCTTTGCCTTTATCTGGAAAAGGGGGAACAGGAAATCTGTATTTCCTAAAAGCTGCCTGAAGTCACAGAAGAAAGCAATATCCCTTATACATGCAGTATATGAAATGACCCCTCAGTGCAATCAGAAATAACTGTGGCCACATGAAAGCTGTATGGGGAACTGGCTGTTGGAAGTCAGTGATGATGGGAAGCAAATAACGTCCAGTTCCCTGTTGTTTAATGTTGAATGTGTCAGATATGTGAGAGTTATACTGTAAACTGGTGTAAGTTGCAATAGTTTTGCTGGTCAAAAGCTGATCAGGATCCACAATTCATCTCCACCAAAGTGTGAGCCTGTGGAGCAGATGTATATGCACTGCTTCAGAAGCAAGGTGTAATTGTGGACAAAAGAAAGGTAATCTAGGACAGAAGGCATTAAAAGGAATTTGAAGCCATTGCCTCTGCTGGGACTCTTGGACAGTGTAAGAAAACAAAAAGCAATCCAGGATGGTGAACACGAAACATCTCAGCCTCTCTTGCCAGTTGGAAAACTGCTAATAATGTTTATAGCCTTGGAATAAAAGACAACAAAACAAGTTACTTAAGAAAAGAATCCATCATCCTGACAAAAATAGAGCTTTCAGCTATTTTTTTGTATGAGCCTCTGTTTTTCCAGCCAATCAATCCTGTTACTGAATAAAACTCTGCAAATCAACTTAACAAGATTAATGTCTGTAAATATTTGTAAAACCTATGTGTTACACAGTCTCTTTAAATGAGATTATGTCATGTTTATAATACTAACTTATATTATGTAACCAGTCTGGTCTAAAATCGAATAGTTTTCATTAATTTTTCTTGCTTGTTTAATTTCATGCTTAAACTAATAAGTTATAAATCCGCATGACTGCCCACTTATTGTTACACTCAGAATAATTGCATTGAGTCACTGTTCATGGATGTAGATAGCCATAGGGGGTTAATACTTGGTATTTAAGCAAGTGTGTTTATCTGAAATCTGAATCATCAGTCTATAGAATACAATGCTTACTATGCAAAGTTCAGCCTCGAGTGATTACAGGTAGGAAATGTAATATGTAATCATTACTAAAGACACAAACAAGAATTCTAGGCATGAAGGATGTTATGGAAATTATCTGTTACAATGTGAGAAAATAAATGCAGGCAAATTGATTTCCAGTATATTAGCAATTATTGAACTATGTAAAAATAAGTTGTATGTCATTTCCTAGAAAGACCATATTCATGCTAATTAAGCTTTGAGAAAAGGGATATGGAAGCATTTAATATAGTCTTTTTAAAAGTTTTTTTTTTTTTTTTTTTTTTTTTGGTCCCGGTGTATATCTGTTTCTCATCTATGCTCTGTCTTGAATATCTTATTTAACCAGAGGAGAAGTTGGGAGTGCTGAAGTTAGCTGCTAATAATCAACTCCCTTCATAGACTGAAAGATTCAGTTTTTCTCATCCAAGTTTATTTCCAAAGTTTAGTCCAAGTGTTTAGTTTCAGACACTTAAGTGGAATTTTTTTATGTGCTGAAGTTTTCCTTTGTGGTGGGAAGAATGCCAGGGAAAATGACATTTTGAAATGGCATTTCACCTTCCTTTCTTTTGCTGATGTGTTTGCAGGTAGTTAAATTGCTGAGAAATTTAGTAGCAGTATGACCTGTATGTTTTATAGAAGGAAAACAAATAATGAAGGGAAATACTGTTATTTTACTTGCACCTTCTGCTGAAGTGCCATTCATCGGTCCTAATAGAAGCAACTGATGTGCTATAAATCCTTTGCATGCAGGTGACAGAAAAGAGCCTCCCGCATAATACATTCTGTACATTGCAGTACGAGAGTGTTCAGTAACTCTAAATGGTTTGTACTAGGTGAAGTCTGTAAAGCTTTCCTTTCTAAATTAAGGCATATGTTTTCATTTAGAACGTTGTGAGAACTGATATTCACGTCTTAGGGGGAAAATGCTAATTTTCCAAACTTCAGAGGGTCTAAAACTTTTGCTTTGGGGATTTCTAGCTAAATGTCAACAGCAAACTAGATTTTGTTTCGCAAGAGAGAAGTAGCTGCACGGTTCTGCAGAATGTGATAAAGCAAACTTTAGATTAGAAATCAGATTAGTTTGTCAGTCAGAATAACTGTACTGTGGAGTTACATCTAGGGAGTCAGAAAGCACTTCATTCTTTGCAAAAGACACAGGGAAGATTTTATAATATACCACTTTCTTGCTTCAGTAGTATTTACTGCCTTTGAGAGTAGGTACTACTGACACAGGCGATTCTGTTAGCTTGTTTCCTTTTCCTGCAGTTATTTGGAATATGCAAAGGAATCACTGTTACTCAGTGTCCATGTCTGGCAGCTTAGTGTTCTGTGTTTCAGGTGGCATTCACATGTCAGTATGTCACATTTAAAAATGATGTTTTTTTCCTTTTTCAGCATAGTTACTACAAATAAGAATACTTGAAAACTAGAGGACATTGTAGTTATAGATATTCTTTTATTTATATTCTCATATGATGATCTCTTGCTGATCTTTTGCTATCAATCTAAAGAATGTTTTGTAAACAATACTGATTATTTTATAAAGAATGTGGAGGAATATGTATGTGTGCAAGAGAGGCTTACATCTTTTTTCAAGTGCATTAGACTTTTTTTTAGATTTTAAGTACTTTGCATTATTCTTAACAGGGATAATACATCGAGCATACTGAGATATATTATATAGATATCATTTGTTCTTGGGCACCAGTGTAACATATGTGGGTGTCAACTGCATATCACTGTGGTTTTTAACCAATTTATGATAGTTTTGTTCTGATGTAAAGCCTAAGTATGCTAGAATTAGGATTGCCACCCACTTTAAATGTTGTTGTTAGCAGATAGCATTTATTTCAGTCACTTTAAAATCTTAACATTATGCAGTGGTTTTAAAAGGCTTATGACTTTTTAAAGCAACTTTTATATTCCATCTGGTTAATCTCCACTGGGGTTGGTACTGGAGATCCTTCTCCCAGAGCATGTAATGCAGGTGCAGCATTCTGCTATGTTAAAAAGCTAGATAGCTGTTGGGCCCCCTAAAAGACTCAGGCCATCCCTGTTAAGTGTTCAAACATGGTACACCCCACTGAACTGCAGCGTTCTGTCAAAGCTCCCGTTGATCCGCTGGATTAAGTCCAGAGAGCCCATTGCTTCTAGGAGTGCACGTGTTGGACCATATGAGCTTACATAATAACCTTGCATGTTAAAAGCCCAGAGGGCAAGTAATCCATGAGATGTCCAGTGGTAATGCTGGCAATAAACTGAGAATTCCTGTGCAGGAGAGATCTGGGTGAGTCAGTGGGACTCAGCAGTTGGCTCCCTCATGTTTTCTACAGATGACAGTTATCAAGGTTTTGTTCTCCTACCTTTTTTGTATAGCAGTTAAACTAAAAGAATGTGAAGTGTGGCTCATATAGTCCATGTGAATGTTTCTAAAGCTAACAAGGCTGCATATATTGCTTCTGTTGCCTGTGGTCAATTATTTGACTGAAATTAACTTGAAGATTAGAGAAAAGGATACAGCCACAAGCATGCACACAAGCTTATAGAGCCATGAAAATACCAAGAAAAATTGCCCAGAGGGTGTTTTTTTCCCATCACGTAGACAAACATATCATAAAATTCTAGTGCCTGCATTTTAGGTTTAGCTGGTAGGTTATCCTATAATGCCTGAGAGTTGAAGCAAAATGCTTACTAATGCTGTGGTTGATCTTTGGGGATCTGCTGTAAAAAATGGGAACAGGCTGAACTTAGATGAAGGAATGGATGGAGAGGGAGAAAAGTCTGAGAATGATCCCTGAAGCCAGGTCGTCCCCACTCTAAGGCTGCGATGTGCTTTCCTGGTAGCCTCAAGGTCCTTTAGTCAGCCCTCCCTCCATTTGTGGACATGTAAAGCAGAGGCTCTCTGCCCTCCCGGTGCTTAGGGAGGATTAATTACTCCTTATGAATAACTGTGGAGATGAGAGGTGCTAAACAGGAGGGCACGAAGTAAGTCTGATGTGGTGAAGGTGGGAAGGCAGGAGGCACAGTAGTAATCCTAGCTGGATAACACTCCTTTCTCTCTAGAAAACTCTCAGGGAAGAGTTAGTATGGATGTATGGAGGTGGAGAGAAAGCCAGCAGAGGCCACAGAGAGGCAAAAGCTGTGTGAAGCTTGGCTCTTTTGAAACACTCGCAGCTTGCTCCTCCAGGCCACCAGAACGAAGCAGGTGGAGGTAAAATACCCAGAGCGTTTCAGTAAATACTAGCACAAACCTGTTGGCTGTAATGAGCTTATGAGAAATGAGCCAGATCTGCAATCTGCACGTGTCACGCTTGCAGGACAAGCTCTGTTGGATGCATGCATGTGTGTGTGTCCCTGGGTCCTTCCTGGGCACACACGCCCTGGGGTAGGTCATGCTGCCTTTGGTCTCCATTGTACATGGTCTTGTGCCCAAGCACCATCTGGTCTCCAGTGGCCTCAGCCTTCCCCTGCAAGCCTAGCAAGGAGAGAAAGCATGGCTGTTTAGCACGATCGCCCAAATTTGGTTAGTGCTGGAAAACTGCATTCAGTGCCTGCTTCAAAATGAGTCCAAAAACTTCTTCAGAGCAAATTACCGTCACTCAGAGAGGACAATTAGTAGAGGAAATGCTTCTCTGCCTTTTTCCACTTACCTGAGCATTTTTCTTCCCTCATGAGCCTTGCCAGGTTCCCATTATCATGGGTATCCCTGCAGCTGAGGGCTGCAGCCTGCCCCCACGGTGGCCATCTCCTCACCTTCTGCCTCCCCAGCCATCACTCGTACCCACTGGTGGCCTTCTCCATCTGCACGTCAGGCAGGGACAGAGCTGGGCAGGTGGGCACTTCCCAATTAATAACTTCCCTGCAGTTTCCTTAAGGCTCCTGGGGTTGTCTCTGGCAGTAGCTTGTCTTCCTCCCCCTTCTCCTTCCCATTTGCTTCTTCCTGCAGCCGCCTTGGTTTAACTCTGCGCCATTAGACTGGATAATGCCTGTCAGGTAAACTGGGGCACCTGCTCGCCTTCAATGGGAGTGCGGACAAGCTCCCGCACTGTGCAGAGCAAGTGGTATACCAGAGCAAATCTCTGCCTTCCGGGGGCTCTGCTTTTGCTGTTTGAAAACAAGCTGGTTCATCTCATCACCTCAGATTTTTGTTTTTTTTTTTCTTTTTTTGATGTTCCTCGTCCTTTTGAAGAAGACAAAAAGCTATGATATTAAAAAATAATTTTATAAGTCCAGGGATAGCATGCTGTTTCCCTATGCAAATTAAAATAATGTTCTGTAATAGCTACTGGATGGGAAATGGTTTTCTGCAGGTAACAATTTTGTGGGCTAGATACAACAAAAACAATAGAGCCATGCATGTTGTGTACAACTTGAGCAATATTTCAGGCTTGTGATAGAAACAGCCTTTATAATGCAAAAATAGCAATCACATTCCAACATTTTCAGTTTCATAGTGTGAACTAACATCAAACGTAAGAACAACAACAAAATCTAAAATTCATCAGCCATTTTCATCTGAGTTTGCCAGGCCCCACACTGTAAGCGTTGTGGTACTTCAAAGCCCTTGACAATTCAGTTAAAGTAAATAAATAAATTCATCTTGAATATTAAGAGAAAAACAAAGGAAAAGACTCTTTTGGCATCCACATATGTGATAGGGCTGATGATTTCTTTGTCACGTTGAAGCTGTACCCAAAGTTGAGAGACGGAAAATCCTGGCATTTCATTATTAGCAGGCTGTTTCATTTGAATGTGGCTGGCAATCTCCTTATCTTTCTGTTTTTAGCATAACTGGGGAGTCTCCTCTTGCCATGGGGACTGGCAGTGTTGCAGAGCTGTATGTGTAACAGTTCAGGTTTAAACTATGGGATGATTCTGCTCAAAATTAGATCTGATACCTTACAGTTTGTTACCCAGCCTGGAGTCACCATTAGCCTGGTGGGTCTTGGATGAGTAACGGCTCTGTGCAAGAGTGTCAGTGGGGTCCTTCCTGATGGAAAGCACCCTCTTAAGTGGAAGTGTCTCATGGGCATGAGTGATGGAAACTGGGCTGGCCGTGTGTGTCCGCAAGGAGTAATGACATTTCCTTAGAATGAATTGGGGCCGATGCTACACCTTTTAAAGCTACCAAGTCTGAGAGGCTCTGGGAGAACTTGTAAGCAATTGAGTAAATCCAAAGAGGATCTACAGGATGTATTTCTGTAGTAAAAGGGCTTGTTTGTGCCCAAGGGCTTGGTGCAGGGAGGCATGTGGTATGAAGGACAGTCAGTAATCCGTAATGTAGAGGAGGGACCCTGTGGCTCTGGACTAGCAAACTACTTCCAAAAAGTGCTTACTTTTATACCCCTCTTCATTAACTGAAAAAGAGAGAAGAGTGTGGAGGGATCTGTTCTTGTGTAGGGCTATGCATGTACCTGAAGGAAAGTTCGGTTTCGAGAGCCCCCACAAAAGCTATGTCAGTATGTCCACTTCCATCCTGCATGCCCTGGGAGAAATTAGCTTGTAAACCTGGCGTTAGATCCGAATCCTGGCTAAACATGTGCTTAAGCCTACTGTGAGCCTGAGATGCCAGTGCTGGTCTGGGGCCAGAGGGAGACTGGACTGTGATGTCCCATTTTCAAGGGGGCCACCAGGGAGCGTGATCTCGGGGAGTGTCAGAAGAGAGGCCAGCGTTGGGTCAAGACAAGCCTAAAGGCATGCTGAAGTTGGCTCCCCGGCACGGCTTTCCTGTGTACGCCCTGGCATGGCTCTGTGATTCCTGGTGGGGCAGGCAGTGGTCCTCCTAGTTCTAATGAGGTCTGTCTTTATGGGAACAGACACATCTGAGACAAGCTTGTGAGTATCCAAAGCCTTCAGTGTCTATTGGTCTGGCAACAAGCAGAAGCTGTCGCCGTCTGGGCAGCGTTCAAGGGTCATAGCCGTGACCACCTCCTCTGGCGGTGCAGGTGATACACAGACACTTGAGCTGTGTTTCCCTCTGCCTACGCAGTCAACACTGCTGTTTTGCAATCAGCTCTTCTCAAAATGACATTACCAGTCACCCCTGTTTTGATGGCGAAGTTTGAAATATTTTGTTGCTGATTATGCAAAGTATCTGGTTTTCATCACCACATCTTTTTGTGTGACTGCTGTGGAGTCTTCAATATGGATTTAATATTTCTTGAAAATTATATGTTAATTGTTTCCAATTTTCTATGGCTTAATCTCTTGGCCACTTCAACTTAATTATTGTTATAGTTGCCCTTTTCTGAAATGTATTATGCCTGTTCTGATGTTTTTCTCAGTTTCATTTAAGTACTTGGCCACGTAAGTAAACCTTACTGCCTTACATTTTTGCTTAGAACAACAGATTCCTATTAAATCAAGTATGGGAGTTTAAACTATTTAGTTAATAGGGAAAGCGTGTAGCATTACTGAGTGCAAAATGCACTGTATTGTAGCCTACAGCGTTAAATTGAGAGTGGTGTGTTTCTTGAGACTTAAGGTTTGTGTGTTGATTCTTATATTCATCGGGTTTCCCAGCTATTTTATTACTACTCTTTGTGCAGAATTTAAGCACAGCAGATGATCTGTGTCTGTTCCCTTTGGTCTTAGCATTTGTAAAAGGAAAAAAAATGCACAGACATACTGAATGAAAAGGCGCTGCTTCGAAAGGCTGATGAGTAAGGCTGGACCTCCCAAGGAACATTAACTTCAAGGTAATGTATTGCCGAAGACGTGTGAAGGTGAAGCAGGCTTTCAGTGGAGCAGGAGGCGCTGCTGGAGTCCTTCTGACCCACAGTGCCAAGGGTACTCCTGTTCAAAAGGAAAATTCCTTCTGGAAGATGGAGAGGGAGAGAGGCCCAGGCAAAATTTAGCAGTTGCAAGGTCCTCAGAGATTAGAGTGACAGGCACAGGAAAGCTGCGTGGATGATGGTGTGCTTTATCTAAGCCTTCTTGAAGAACTTGAACTCCCCCACAGGGTGTGTTGGTGATACGATGACAGCTGTTTCGGAGCCCAGCCTTTCCTCTCGTTAGTGAAGTATTGGAGATCCCTGCCTGGGAAGTGTGGGAGTGAGATCAGGTGAGACAAGAAGCAGAAAGTGTCCACGCTGTGTTGTTTTGGGTTTGGTTTTTTTAATACCTTCTTAAATAGGAAGGTTGTGCTCGACTAGGAGTGTCCTGATGCCTCCTCGTAGTCCCAGACTACTTGTTTCCTGAGTTGCTATCTCTGTGAATCCAGATCCTGTTGTTTACCCTGTGCAGAAAATATTTGGCTGTTATGGGGATGAGCCTATACAAAGACTTGTGTGAGGAAATGTAAGATCTGTCAAAGATAGCACAAAATTGTTTCTTAATGAGTCTTGGTTACAGCATTTCATAATGGACCTTTAGAAAAGTATGAAAAATATTTGCCTCAGTGTGTTAATAACCTCTTGGGGGGAGGGAGGGGTTGTTTTCCCATGTGTTTGCACGGTGCCGGTTGCAAGCAGGAATCTCTAGCTCTGCCCCAAGAACTTAACTCCTTTAGCCTTTTAAAGCTACCTTTCACCAACACTGCAGCTGAGAAATATGTGTGTGTGTGTGTGTATATCTTGCACGTGATAATTTTGACCCTTGAGGTTTTATATTTAATATTGATTTGATCATGTCTTTTGTAAATTAATGTTTTGAAAGGAAATTAGCAGGCTTCACTGGATACCCATGAATTGATCCAGGTGCTCACTTCTAATGCAGGCAGTGGCTCATTCATGAGCATAACCCAAAGAGGATGTAGTCGGTTATATCTTTTTTTAACTGAAAAAAGTATTTATAAGTGATTTAAAAATGGCCTTAAGCTTAAAAAAGATTAAGCAGGTGTTACAGTAAAACATGAAGCACTTTTAGGGTATCACTGTTTAGTTGTTCCCCCGCCCCCCTCCCCCCCCCCCCCCCCGGTATTATCGTTCCACACAAAAGCAAATGGATTGAAGACATTGCACAAAAGGCTGGTGGTAATAGACTTTAAGATGCTGATTTATGGCTTAAGTCTGTGCTGCTTTGAGGTGCCCGTAGGTCGTATGTTGACTGCAAAAAAATTTGATTGTCTTAATCATTGCGGAGCAAAGAAACCAATAGCAATAGTCTCTGTTGATACCTTGTACTCTAAAAACTAAGAAATTAAATATGCTGAAAATGTCTTCCATTTCCATTCCTATGTATTCTTTCTTAAAATAAATGTAAATGACGTTATAAAAGTAGCCATTTATTTTTAGAAATTTCTAGAAAACTCTGAAATAGAGGAGTGTGAATGTGACCATGCTAGAAGACCACACAAAAGCATCTAATAGAGTGAAGAGACTGGATTTCTTTTGTTTTAGATTATGGAATAAGGTTTTAAAATGAATGATTGCAGCTTATTGTTTTAAAGGCAGTTAATTTCAGCTAGTAACTTCTAAAAGCAGCCTGTATAGGCTGCATATTCTCTGTATACACAAAGACTTTTAGAGAAAGGATGACCAAACTTCAGGGCTTGTGTACTGTGCCTTACACACACCAGATGGTCCCACCCTGCAGCTCAGGCACTAGTTATTCTCTTCAGTTTCCCAAATCTTACCGACTTTCTCTTCCATAAATCATCAGTTCCATTTCCTAGCAATTAATCATTTTGCTTATTTTTTCTTCTCTATTTAATTCTTCCCATTCATCAACTCATTCACGTATTAATCTTCCAATAATAGAAAAGTTGGATTTCTTGCTTTGCCTGTCCAGATCCTTGTTCATACACCCCAATTTCCTGTCTTTTATTTTGATGACGAGCTACAGATGCTCCAGAGGAAAGAGCAGTTCTCCTGCCCCACCTTGAATGGCAAATATAACATCCTGACAGCCTACGATGTCTTGGCTTTATCCTGTAATTGTTGGGTCACGGCTGAAGCCTGAGATGTTTATGTTCCTTTCCAAAATTTTGTTGAGATGTGAAACTCCTGTCCAGTCCCTTTCTGAATTCAGCTGAACTCTTGGCCTCTGTGATATAAAGTGGAATGGGTTGCTATCAGATAACTACATGGTGTATAGAAAGTATTTTCTTTTATATGTGTTGAGTTTTTATTTGGTTGAATTTTATCTTTCTCTCACATTATTGGACAGAGAAACAGAATCTCCAGTTCTTCTCCTGTCTTATCTTCTGTTAGCTTGTATTTACTAAAACATGTATTTTAAGCAGGCCAAATGGCGCTTTCAGTATTTCCGAAGCATGCGCACGCACGCATGTTGCCCAAACAGAGAGCGCGTCTCTCTCACGCTCAGCAGGGCTAGCGCAAGGGTTTTCCTCTCCAACCCCGGTTTTGCCGTGCGGTGCTGGGGGGCTGGTGACGGTGGGGGCGGCCAGGCGCTGGCCCTGTGTTAGCCTGCCACCACATGAGGGCAACCAAAGCCATCCTGAACCATGGTGCAAGCTGTCATTTAAATTGGAGAGACTTGTGTCAAACGATGGGAATGCCGTCGCTGTGTGCGTGCGTTTCTCCTTTTTTTGACAAAGCAGCCTAGAGGTAGCTATCGCGAGATAAGCAGCCTGATCGAGTGATTGCTCTTTTGTTCTAAGATAAACCTCTGATGCACGCATATAACCGGTTCTGCTTTGGTTTACTTTCTTATATGAATTTTACAGAAAACTTTAGAAAAGCTTAAAATGATGCTTCAAACCAAACCCTAATTTATAAAGGCTTGGTGAGAAGGGTGAGGATATGTATGTGGTTAATACCTGCAGTAGCAGGTGAAGATATAAAACCTGGAGCCCTGAGTCCAATGGGACCGCTGTCGCCTGCTGGCGGACAAACCTTGTCTCAAGGCGCCTAGGAAAAGACACATTGAGGGGGTTTATGGCTCCATGTTCGAATGCGTGTATTAAATGCCATATCTTTGACAACATTTGCTGCGTGCGTCTCTTATCATTCCAGAACTTCTTCAGACATCTGAATAACTTCCCACCTCTTAACTGTACGTCCATAATGGTGCCCTTTGTAGACTTATGTTGGTAAATTTTCTGTAGGACACCGTCCATGTTGTTCCACATGTAACACACATACATTACTACTCAGATAAAATAGATTTATTGTACCTTGCTGCAGCTGTCAGTGAAAGGAAATTGTGCATTTTTCCCTTGAGTGTTGGGATATTTTTTTCCAGTCTTTCTTTCTTTGAAAGCTCTAGTAGCAGGCTACTTTTTAGCTCACTCTTTCTTTGCAGAGGAGAAGTCACCTTCTGCTTTTCTTGTGTTCAGAATTATGTAAAACAGTTGCAGAACATAAACAGGCAACAATAAATGCTACAGAAATGTATTCTAAAAGATTCCACTGTTAACCACACCAAAGAAAACAGAAATGCAAGGTTTTCAAATCAATGTAATATACAGGAAGTGACATTTAAATTCTTACTCTTTTAAAATTAAGATGTCTTACCATTTTCGTCTTTTAAAGCGTTGAAGATTTTTCCATTAGTTCAAAGGTTGTGTTGGAACCCCTTTAAGAATAAGTTTTTCCATTTTTTAAGAGACTTAAGGTTTTTCTTTCTTTTTTTTTTTCAAGATGATAGTATATATTTGAGTGTAAAAGCTTAATGAGCACTGCAGACGTTTAATTGGCTATTTGAGAACCTGTGTTAGAGAACTGACCTCAGGAATATTAGGAAATGGTAGTCCCACAGCTTATCTTTACACTTCATAAAAACCATTGTTTAATTCTTGGAAGAAGAGGGTGTTTCAGTCTCACTCAGTTTTTGTCTTTGTTCTGGTTTGCTTTGCTTCTGTTGGTGTTTTTCCTGGTCTCCTTCAGTGCAGGAACGCAGCATTGAAACAAGTGTGAGGTTTACAGCTTTTACTCTCAAGTTTGTCATTTTTTGCCTCATGTGGAAGCCTCATGTTGAGCCGCCCGTAAACAGATTTTCTTGAATACAAGTAGGAGGTGAGGGCTGCGCCCGGGAAGCGAAACCCGGCTCGCTGTGAACCCGGGCTTGGAGTAGCTGGCGTTCAGCCCACGCCAGCTGCGATGAGCAGGGGGTCGCACCGGCGGCAGTGCTCCCCGCTGGCCCAACTGAGCTGGTCTCCCGACGCTTAATGAAATTCAGGACTCTTCTGGAGCGCGAGCAGAGCTCTCGGTCCATTGCATCGTTTTGATTGTTTTGAACTAGTTTTTCCTTCTGCCTTCTTTCAAGGAGCGTGCTGGAGTAAACATCTGTCCTTTCTTTTAGTTCGGATTGTTGATTTTTTTGCATGTTGGGTACCATGATGAATTGAGTAAAAACCGTTAATGCTCTTCTGAAGCATGAAAGGACAGTGCATTTGTCCTGTTTCTCAAGCATCTGCCAGGAATACTTGATATCATTGAAGTGTCAAGATGTTATCTCAGTCACTTAAATTCTGCACTTTTGCATTTTTCCACTGCTGGGGTTGAAAAGAAAAATCAAAGAAACTTGAAGTATGAAGTGTTTTTCAAGTGAAATATAAAATTTAATGTATTTTTAGCTAGTAAAATTATCAGAGCTGCTAATTGGTATCATTTTTATCATTACTATTGAATCTCCTTTATCCAAGTATGTTTTTGTTCCTTTTATCTGAAACTTCTCCACAGCATAGTGAAAAAATAAATCTTTATCTCCTCCTGATCTCTTGTATATTATTCTTTCAGCCAGAAGTGTCTCTTTGGTATTCTGGAAATACTGAAAGATTTTAAAATACAGTCTATTAAGGAAAAATATTTTAAAAGATTAAAAAAAAATAAAATCCTGTTAAATAATTAAGATGCTTTGGGCTTTATCAGGATTGACAGTGTTCTTGCCATAATATACATATGCAAAAACTGTAAGAAGTTTAATATTTTATAACAAAGATAACTCCAAAACCTAAATCTGCTGGCTTGTTTCTATGGTAACAAATATTGAAATATGTCTAGCCAACACTGAGGTCCCCCCCCCCCCATTTAATTTCTGTCTTTAGGTTCTAGGAATTCATTAAAACTGTAGAATCCTTTTAAAATTGGTATGTTCTGTTGTAAAATTCCTTAAGATTAATGTTGAACATAACTTTAAACATAAATATTTCTTTGAGAGAGATTTCTTTGCAAGTGAGGGATTAGAGTTATCATATTTTTAAGACTATGCTCATTGATCTGGTATTTTTGTTCTTCATTGGCAAGTTGAGTTCTTTTTTTTTCCTTCGCATGACTATACATAGAAAACGGAGTTTCAGCCTATGGATTCTGCTGAAAAGGTATCTTTTTAAAGGTATCGTCTTAACCAGAATGGTCTGTCCAGCAGGTAACCGTGGCGTGAAGTCAGTGCCTGCAAGGTTAAAGTTAGTGGTCAGGACCTGCTCTCTACTCACCTGTCCTCATTCAGAACTACCTCTTAGGGATCCAGTCTTACTCTTAAGATTAAAGGGTTGACTGCTTAGGACTGTGGATGTTGATTTCATAGAATTGCACTTAATTTTTTGCTTAGTCTAGAGTATTTTCTAAGTGTGTGATTTAAGCCATTTTACATCTGTCGTGTTCGGGTTGTTTTTCTTTTGAGGGCAGCCCAGCAGCACTGGGAAGAAATCTGAAGTATTGGCTGTGAGTTTCCATTTCCCCAGCGGTAACTCAAGCCACAAGCACCTAGTCCTAGAAGTAAGAGAAAATTTTTGCGACTTTGAAGTGAAATATCAGGTTGATGCAACATTTTGCACCATCCAGTTGAATAGCTAGCATTAGATACAGCTGGAAGCATGAAGACTTCCTCTCTTCGCCTGTGGGAACCCTGATTTCTCCCGGAATGTAGTAAAGATAATGAGGCAACAAAAAGAAAATCTCAGAAACTGAGACTTGTGTCTAACAGCTGCGTTACAGGAGTCCATAGTTGTGGACTAAATGAATGTTTTCTCATATCCTCCAGGCATGATAAGGAAGAAAGCGGGATGTTTAATGGGCAGGGAGTTATCTCCATGGTCCTGTGCAGGAATGACTGATTTCAGTGCTGACCTGGAGGCCCGTGTAGGCAGCGCATTGCTCGAAGGGATCATGTGCAAAATATTGAGTCAACTTACAAGCACTAGTTAGATCTCCAAAATGTCCTTTTGCAATCACAAACTTTATACAGAAAAAGAATCGAGACAGAAGTTCAGTGAAGAAGTTGCTTCAGGTTAGATATGTGAGACTTTGGAAATCCCAAGTCTCATTTTCTTGCCTCACCTGAGTATGTATCTACTTGTCGCCAGCCTGAGACTTTTTTTTTTCTTTCGTACACATCCTATGGTGTTCTTTTAACCAACATGGGTTATGTTGGTTAGCTACAGAGTCCATGTATGGCTGATGTAGGAGTCTTCCCTTCACACACCCACTCAGTTGAGAGCATTGATGTGCACCCTTTGCAATATTTTGATCTCTCCAGACTTTATCTGAAGTCCATGGAAGGACTTTTGCTCTCTCCAGTGAGCTTTACCCAAGGGGCCAATGTAGAGGACATGTGCATGTTCCTATTCCTCACTAACAGCCCTCAAGAGAAGCACTGGTGGTTTTCATGGTAACTTCACTGTATTTTTGAAAAAGAAGCAGCATCCAGTATTGTAGCTACAGAATGAAACTTGGTCTTGCAGGACACAGATTTTGAAGTCTTAATGCAGTTGTAGAGTGTCTATTATGGGGGGTGGTGATTCTGACTGACGCCTCTGGGAGCTGAAGTGAAAGCTTCCCTCCCCCCTTTTTTATCTTTTTTTCAATCCAAACACATTGAAAAGTTAAATCCTGAAAATGAAACTGACTCAAGACTTGCTGCAAACAAGTGAAAATATTTTGCTCTTTCATTTCTTAGGTTCACTGTGAAACTTAGTGAAACTGCAGGTGTGCTCCAGCTCAAACTTTTTTCTTTAAAACAATCTGTTTTTCTTAAATAGATACAAAAATATTTTTAATGAAACAACTTTTGTTTTGAGGGTTTCTAGCTTCATATGGATTGACTTGTCAAGTTTATTTCCCCCAAAGCTGAGCAGGATTGAGAGCAGGATTATACGTATGAGTAAAAGCTGTGAATATTCCCATTCCATTAGGCTTTTATTCTTCTGTAGGCAAAGCGAGCACACACACTAAGGCACGTCCAGTTGGTAGCTGTCGGGAAGCTTTCGCGGTGGACAAATGTGTCCACACCACTTTTTCCACCTTACTTTAAAGCATCTGGTATATATCAGGGTCCTACACACCCTTTTTGACTCTTGGAGCTGTGAAATGAAAAGCAACTTGTATTCTTGTATGATCAGCTCTCACGTTCTCATATGGTGTGTGTATAATCAGACACATCAAATTATACTTTGATTTACTCCTACATTTTGAAGAATACTTACAGTTGGTTTTAGATGAATTGCTTAGTAAAATGTTGCAGAGAATGACAGTGTATTTAGGGGAAATGTGAGCAGAGAGTTAAAAATGCCAGGGGTTATATTGTTTGCTCAATGCAAGACAAAAACAGAATTAGAGCCACAATTGCTACCATTAACCTTGGTTGTATTTTTGCAGAACAGAAGTCAGTATTTTTTGCAGAACAAGCATCGCGTAAGCAATCCTGTATAAAGATGCATACCAGATGATTAAAAACAGTAAGCAGTGTGAGTGCATGGATAGAAAATCCGCTTTGATATGGGAGGGTTTCTTTCCTGCAGGAGTTACTTAGCCCCTTTTGAGAGGAGAAACAAGGATTAGTTTTAAATCTTTTTGATTGCTTAGTGCTGTCTTTGATAATAGAGGGAATTTTTTTCCTGGCAGCTTTTTTGGAGATCTACAGTTTGGAATATACGGTGAATGCTGTGATTCCATTATCATGTGATATTTATGCGATATTCCCAACCATAACATTACCAAAGCCGGTCTCCCTGCCCCATCTCCCTCCTGATTAAATATTCAGTTTCTCATACTTGAGTCCTCTAGAGACAAAATGTAGAGAGGGCAGGTATGGCACTGTGGCAATTTCTTTTCTGTCCTCAATTCCCTAACCTTATGGCAGAGTGTTTCTCTGTACTCACTATGGGTACTTCTGCCATGCTGTTTCAAGGCAGAAAACATATCATTGTTTAGCTTAGCCCTGAGGCAGCTCAAAACTTGTGCTAGATTAATTTAAAAATAGTATAATGCCCTCCACAGCAGCAGAGTATTGCTTGGGGTGGGAGTGGCGGCAGGAAGGAGTATTTTATACTTGGGGCAGGCAGACTCATCTCGAGGCAGACTCCTGCTTGTAAAGAGAGCTGAAAATCATTGACGTCAGTGGGAGATCCATGCATGTAAGGAGAGTGGGATATCAGCTTTGAGATCTGCTGCGCAGCTCTGAGAGCTGAATTTTGCCTGAAGCCTTGTATTTATAAGGGAGCCATTCCACCTCTGGAGTGTTTTATTTTCTAAAGTTGCATCAACCCCCTTTTCTGTCCTAAACATTTATCAAAAAAAAAAAAGTCTTTTGGAAGAACAGATAGGTAACAAAGCCATTAATTTCTCTTCCATGTTATGTACTTTATACAATTTTAAAGACTCATTTTGCCTTTCATCTTGTGAACTGTTTTCTGCAGATATTTCCTAACATTTCCCATGACGTTTTAGCCTGTTTCTTCAGAAGATTGTATGGACTGAAAGAGACTATTGTTTCTGCAAGAGTGCAAGCATGTGCACATTTGCTAATCTGGTTGGTACAGGATTTCAAGAGTGGGTGTTTGATGGAGGAACAGGATTTGGATGTGTGTGTATACGAATTCTTGCTAATAGCATGCTCTCTTATTTCATAAATAATGTCACATTTCACTTTCTAGGTTCTTCATGCATGTTTCTCCAAAAGTTGAACTCCAGTATCATGAGACATAAACAAGGAAATGACATAGAGTAGGATTACAAAAACTTTAGCTAGCAGAGGTTTGAAGGCTGTTTCATTTTTCAGTCCTGTTCTTAGATAGGAATCAGCTACTTGATTGTGTAGGGAGAGACCCAGAGCAATTATTTTTCACAAATAAACAAGGGTTTAAAATGGATACTTCCTTGTCTTCCATGCTTGCTTCCAACCTGCCTGGGTTTTCATTTTTGAAGTACAGGGTAGGCAAGCAAGTCCTTTGTAGCCTGGCATGTTGGAGGAAGACTTTGGCAATCTAGATGTGCTTGCCAGCTCTTGAGAAACTGGAATCTGAACTTTCCATTTACAAATTCTTTTTGCGAAGCGTTGTACATACAAGAAATCATGTGATACTTTTTTCAGTCGGATGGTATTGCCTCGAAGCAGAGGAAGCTGGTTATTTTTGTGCTATGTCCAGGACCTTGTGAGATGCAACCTTACCCACAGATTTGTTTCCCCTTTTGGGAATGTTACCTAGAAGATCGCACTGGGGTAGCTCCAGCTTCCTTTTTTATTCTGTGACCCAGATCTCCGCTGGTGATAAGATCTCATCTCCTCCGGGTACGGAGTGAGAACGGCAGTCGTGTTCCCGATCGCTGATCCACGGGCATGTTCCCATACGGTGTTTCCAGGCTTGTCAGCAGCCTTTCAGCGAGTTGGCTATTGTTGCTGCCGCGATTGTGTCTAGCAGCAAAAGGCGGGGTTTTGTTCCATGTTTTAGTTTCACGTAGGTCTCGTAAGATGGTGTTAGGCAACTTCGGGATGTTTTTACATACTACTTTATGCATGTGTGAGACAGCATAAAATTCCTCAGAGTGTTTCAGCAGCAGCAACATTGTATAGCCGATGGTAGTCCACTGTATCCCTGTTTTAATAGTTTCCTTGCGTCGTCAGGGGTCGTCAGGGGTAGATGCTGTCTGTGCATGGCTCCTTGTAGCAGAGGATGCAGCCAAGGAACACTGAGACTTGGGAGATAATTTAAGAATTGATGAGGATTGATCCTGTGGTTTGTTTATGGATTTTGTCTGGCTGAAATACTTTTTGATGGACGCATGGGAATTCTTAGGTGGTGATAAAAGCATTTGATAAAAGCTGATTTTGTAAGAGGGTGGCAAAAAGATTGTGGAGTGGGGAAGAGTTGGGGGTTGTTTAGTTTCTTTAATCTTCTGGCTGTCTTATTTAGCAAAGAGCTTACAGCTTTACCCACAGTCACTTGTGTTTTCAGTGCCTCTGGACCAAACTGCTGTTGACTGTCCCTGAGGAGTTTTTTGATGCTTCAGTGGGACACAAAATGGGTCAACTACCTTGCTTCACAGACCAGCTCACTGCTTGCCCAAATCACGTTTCTTAAGTAGCACCACCTTTTCAGGGGCTTCTGGATACAATATAGAGCACTGGAGCCGAGCTGTGAAGCTGTCTTTTGCTCTCCAGGACTTCTTTTGTTTTGTGCGAGAGAGATTGTGAGAGTTCCTTGTTCCTATAGCGGGGAATGTTTGAGGCGTGTTTTTGCTGCCAGTTCTCTGTTCTGCACTCCTGAGGTTTGCATGTAGGGCAGTTTGGAGGGCTCCTAGCAGTGGAACTCCCTATTTACAGTCAGCGAGTTCATTAGAGCCCTGAATTATTTACCTTTAAGATCTGTCTTCCTGCCTCGTGCCTTTGGTTGACTGTAGGCTTGTGCTCTGTTACAGGCTATAAATGTCCAAGGCAGCGTAATATCTAGGGCCATTTCACCTATTTGCTATTATTTTTTTTTCATGCACAAAGACATTAAAATATTGTAAATAAGGGCACAGTGTGAATCGCTGATATATAAAGCTGGTTTGTACAGCCCTAATTTAAGTCTTGTGAATGCACAGACAGTTTTTGATTATGTGATCACACCCTGCTCTTTCAGCAAGACCCCTGCCTCTAACGCAAAGCGTACAGCTAGCTGCAAGCACACGGTGAATGAGCTATTCAGCATCTTGGGCTTTTTCCTGCTGTTCTGTGTTTGGCCCCAGGCTTTATTTACTGCATGCTATTCACATCTTACTGAAGAAGTTTGCAATTTCCTCCTGAACTTTTCTATTTATCACTGTCACACCTGAGAGTTTGACAAATGGTTTGGGAAGTGTTGTGAGTCTCTTACAGGAAGAGAGTTAAAACAGAGGACAAAGGATCCTGAGGATCTTGCAGCCTTGCCATTTAGATGTCTCAGTATCACACAGTATTTCATATACTGGAAACAGAGTTCCCTTTTGCTGCGAGTGTTCATTAGTTTTGCTTGAGAGAAGCCAGGGTTTCGGGTTGGTTAGGAACACGCCATTAATGGCCACTTGGGAACCGCTTGGTTTAAATGACTTGAGTGCCACTGCACAGCAGCTCGGTGGCAGTCCTCCAAGGCGGCGTTCGTCCGCCTGAGCAGTGAGAGGAGCAGCAGGGAGACACGGGGCGGCTGCCTTGTTCGTGATCAACAAATGTCGGAGTTTCCCTGCGCTCTCCTGCGGTCGCCCTGACGCGTGGCTCGAGCGGGACCTGGAGGGGCACAGGGAGCCACTGTGGGCCACGTTCACCCGTAATGTCTGCGGCTCCCCGCCTCGGCCCCCCTCACCTCACCAGGCACTGTCCTCCATCCCGTGTCCTGTCCCAGCGACATCCAGCTCTGGTTCTGATGTACTTCTCCCCTCCCTGGTCCGGCTCCCAGCTGCTCTGCGTTTAGGCTACGTGGTTTTAACCCCCAAAAGCTTAGGACTTGGTCAAATTTGGGTGGATTTGTGCTGGAGACAGCAAAGTTCACTCTCCGCTGAAAAGACCAGTCCCTGTCAGTGCTGGTCTCATGTTTTAAATCATTACGCCGAAGGTTGCCAGACTTGTTGATCTTTTCCAGCCACATTTTCCGACGTGGCTCAGTCGGACCCCCGTGACTGAAACCGTCAGACGCAGCTCGCCTTTTGGCAGGCGTCCGCACTGACCGTGAGCAGAGCGTGCCCAAACGCCTGAGCCCCTGACCTCGCGGGACGGGCATGGCGGTCGTGTCCTCGTGAGCGCCCCGTCACTGCCTCGGTGCCACACGCCTTGCGGGAGCGGGCAGGGCACCAGGTGCAGGTGGCTGAGCTGCATCTCCTTGAGTAAAGGTTTTTATTTTGTTTTGTTTATTTTCAGGGAAAGCGATGAAATATTGACGTTAGTGGCATTTCCAGTACTGAAAATCCAATTGCAGTTTTTTTCCTCCCTTATGATGTGTCTTCTGGCAGTTCAGAGTGATTTTTTGGGGTTTTTTTTGAAGTTGTATCTTCAGTGGGATTCTACCATGTGGGGCTTTTTCTTCCTTATTTAAGTATGAAAACTTCTTTATATAAAAGTGTCCAGTATGGTTCATCTGTGTATTGGTGGGAGAGACTGACACTGAAACAACAAGCTAGTAATCTGTGAATCAGGGGGTGAGCACAGGCACTAAAAGACCCCTTCTAGAATTTTAAGCAGAATCAATCACTACTTCAATAATGTTGTGGGTGCAAAGGTCAGGGAAACTGTACCGTTAAGTAATTTACTGTCGATGTAATTTTGCAAGTATTATTTTTACAGTACTGCTGTACTTACCAGTGATACGTATTTGCTAGTGAAACTGAAAGAAATTAAGAGAAAAAAAAATTCTCTTTTCCTCCGTATTTCTGTTTTTGGTGGCATTGAGTGCCTGCTTGGCTTTGTTCCCAGCACTGCCAGGAAGCACGCGCCAGTGGAAAGGGCGTGAGGTGTGGATTCGGGAGACCACATTCCCCCATGCGGCTCCTCAAGTGATGTGCTGGGTTATTTTGGCCTCCAAACTGTTCCTTGTCTCCTCCCTTTGTCAATAAGCAATCTCAGGAAAAGGACTTTCTTCTTGTTTGATAATTTTTCTGGCACATAGCAGAAAAAAAAGACCTAAATATCTGCTGGGAAAGCCAGCTACTACTCTAACACAAATAACAGGTAATCCCATGCAGTTAATCAATGTTCTCTTTTGTGTTGGTTTTCACACAGAGCCATGAGGCAAGAGAGAAGTTTTTAAAAACAGAAAAATGTGATTGCAAAAACACCATTGTTGGCAGGAGGACTCGGTGGATTCAGGTAATAATGTGACACTGCTTTTTATTATGTTTTAAAAACTGGATAGATTTCAAGTTGACAGCGGCCCTTTGTCAGGGACGGAGCAGTAGAGGAAAGTGACAAGGTATAACAAGACCCAGTGGCTGGCTGTTAAATTAATTCAAACCAGGCATGAGGGTGTAAGCGTTCTCGCAGCAAGGGTAATTATTGAATAGGACAACCTTGTTAGGGCTGTGGTGGCTTCCTTCATCATTTCAGACTGTTAAAACTAAGATTTTTGTTTTGTTTTGTTTTTTCACCCTGAGAAAGAAGTCTAATGCAACCTCTCACTACTGTACTGAGGTAGAAGCTCCAGGCCTGTTTAATGGAAGAAGGTCAAATGAGATCGTTAGCTGTCCCTTAGACTGTAAAACTCTCTGAATCTATGAATATTTCCCTTGAATTACCTATTTAAAAAATTATTCTGGAAGAGAGCAGATTATTATCTGCTAAAAGGCTTGGACCTAGATCCTCACTGCTTTAGAGTACTGCCACTGGCTGGTGTGTATGTTTGTGTATGAAGACGATTTCTTGTTGGATAATTGGAGGAAACCTAACGTGTGATGTTCAAATACGCTGCTGGTATACTGCAACAATCTCATCTTAAAATAATGTTTTTTAATATGTTTAGATCCTCTTTGTGAAGAAGTGTAAGTTGTTAGCTAAAGTACATCTTTCATGTTTTTAGTAATTTTAAATCTCATAAAATGAGATTATTTCCATAATTGAGGGGGAGTGGAAGGTGGAGGGAGTGTATACAGTGTTAATCACAATGGACTTTATAATTAAGGCCAGATTCAACCCTCAAACTTCTTAGGCAATCCCAGTGAAGTCAACAGGCTTTTCACAAGCATAAGGGTTTTCCCCATGTGTACTTGATTCCAGGATAAGGGCCTGCAGTGGCTTTTTCATGCTCTGGTTTCTCACACATAGGAGGAGATTTGAAAAACATGCATGTTTTCCAATGCAGGCTTTTGTTTTTCAATGGAAATTGGAGAAGTTCTGTATTATTTATCAAGAAGCAGATATGTAGAGCAAGTCAGCTTAGATGGAGTTGTTTTTAGCTGGTGATTCCTATGCATTTCCTTTGTTAGATGCATGGGGGGGGGGAATGCAACTGTGTGTTTGCATTCCTATATTCATGACAAAGAAGGACTTTAAATAGTATGTGAATGGGTGTGGATTCGAGATTTCCTAGAACCAGTTTCTTAAGATTAAACTGCATACTCCAAGAAGATAGTTGCTGTATCAACATGAGCATAATAACAGATTATTAAAACTCACTATCTAGTCATAGAAATGAGTCCTAGTGTAAGCAGTTGTGCTTACAGCTGTGATGTGTATGTATTTGCAAATGTAAAGGACTTTTTTTCTTGTAGCACTGATAACTTGGATAAACACTGTGTGTGTGACTCATTGCAGAATATAAACTTATTTTAAAGGAGCAAATGTGGGATTTGCTGAATATCCTATTGCTTGCATCCCTGAATACTTGCATTAGGTCATGATTAGTCTTAAATTGGCCAACCAGGGAGCAAAATTACTGCTGATCTCCCATAGGTGACTTCAGAAATAAAGAGCAGAATGAAAGTGTTTTAAAAATATAAAGAGTAATTTGAATTCATAAAATCGTAAAGCAAACATATGGTACAAGGTCTTCTCAAATATTATACTTAAAAGCTTTTTTATAATTTCAGAAAAGGCTTGTTTAGTCATCACAAGAAAAGTATATATTTTCATCCCTTTCTCTTCAGATCTTTGTCATTCCATTCTTGTTTTTCTTTTTCTTTTTTTTCCACCCCAAAATTGTCTTAATTTGGGGGAGGGATGGGAGACCGAAACCAGATGTGCCTAGGAGCCGTGTTAGGGGGGCAGGAGACACGTGGCCAGTCGTACTCCTGTTGTTAAATTCATTATGGAAGTCCTTCTGCAGTGGCGGGACGGAGTTGATGTAATCCCAACCGAGCACTCTGCGTGTGCGCACGCGCGTGCCTGCAGGCTCGTCCCCAAGCAGGAGATGCAACGGGCACCGCAGTGCCGCCCGGGTCTCCCAGGAACGCTCCTATTTTTAACGCGATCTGCCAGGCGTCGGTGCCAATGTCTCCCAGCCCCGTGCCTGCACCGACCAGCTCCGCCGGCGGGGAGGTCGCTCTTCGGCCGCGGAGGCGATGTCGGCTTTGGAAGTGGTGAATGAGAAAGAAGGGAGCCGGAGGAGCGGGGGCGGGCCGGCAGCGAGAGAGGGAGATGGAGAGAAACATGCGGCTCCAGAGGGAAATACGCTGCGCTTTACAGTTGCTTGTGTGGATAGAAACCAGATGGTGAGCTGGAACACCCGCTCGGAGAGCTGAGGAGCCAAACATATGGTTAATGGTTAGGAGAAATAGCTTTCAGAGCCAGGGCTTTGCTGACTGCTTCACATTACAGATTGTTACAGTGTGTCATTACATTGCCAAACTAAGTGCTTAATACCCACCGCGGGTGCTGGGCATACATTTGCGCAAATGGCTTTGAGCGCGGCGCTGGCACGGCCGCCGGGTTGACATCACGGGTCCCCGCCGCCGCCCCCCGTTCGCGGTGGAAACGCTGCCGCGCTCACGTTTTACGAGCCGAAAACCTACAGCAGGCAGCTTTCCTGTTCTGCCTGCCTGTGTCTGTGCCTTTAATCGATTTATTTCCAACAGTGTGTGTGTGCCTGCGTGTGTGTGTGTGTGTGTGTGTGTGTGTGTGTGTGTGCGCGTGTGTGTGTGTGTGTGTGTGTGTCTTTTTTTTTTTTTTTCTAACAGCCAAGTTCACCTCGACTGCAGCATTGCACTTACATGCCCAGCATTTGAAGTTCCTGCTTTGGGAGCTTTGGGCAACACCAGGCCCATGTTATCTAAGGAACTGCTGAGCTCATTCATCTCCTTTTCACGGCCCGCTTCCTTTTATTTTTAGCCAAATCCGTCAGGCCTGACAGGCGGGTAATTTGAGCCAAAGAAAGGGCAAAGCTCCAGGTCCTTTCCACAAAGCAATTCTTCTCCTCCCTCCTGGGAAGGCTCCAAACTTGGCCTGCTCCAGGCAGATGGATTTGTTGAGTCATGTGAGATCATTTACACAAAAACACAGTGAGGCAGTGAAAAAAAAAATAAAAAAAGGGAGAGAGAAAGAAAAAGCGGGTGGGAGGGGGAAGGGGAGGAGGGAAGGGGTGGGAGAGTGTGCGCCGCTGTTGATTCTGCTGCGAGTGTCGGAAATGTGCTGCGAGGCAGCTAGACAGAGGAATGCAGCAGATTCATTCTTGTATAAGGTAATGTCTAGTTTACAGTACAGGGTGGAGCCAGCGTGGAGAAATCACTCGAAAACAGATTACTCATTTAAAAACCCAAATTTCTCCTGAAAATAAAAAAAAAGGGGGGGGGGGGACAACATGCACACCCGCACGCAGCGGCGCACAGGCAACAAAGAACACGTTGTTGACAGCCCGGGATTACGGCAGCGGTAAACTACTAACTGGAAGGTTTCTAGAAAATTGAGTTTGCTGTGTGATGCGAGAGGGAGTTTGCTTTGTCTCGACGCCAGGGTGCCCGGGGTGGCGGGGCGCTGGGGGTCTGGCCCCGGCGGGGGTCATGGCGTGGCGTGGGGAGGGAGGGTGGAGGGGCAGGACGGGGCGTCCGGAGCGGGTGGCCGGTGGTGGAGCTTCGTTACGGGTGAAAGCGGGTGCGAGGGGGCTGGAGGGGGGGGGAGTGGTTCTTGTTTGGGTTTTGAGCTGGCTATGGCACGGTCTTTGGTATGTCAGAAAGTAGACTGCATTTATTCGGTTGGACTGGGTGTTGATTTTGTTACCGTTTGCAACCCAAACTCACCCCAGCGTGTGCGTGTTTTCCTTTTTTTTTTTTTTTTAAGTGGGTGGCAAGAGAGAACATCAAACTTAAATTTTTTTAGATCTTGGTGCATGCTGGAGAATTATGTTGAGTTAATTTATGCAGTTTTCTACTGATAGGCATTTGAAGCTTTAAATAGGCATGGACTATATTTATATATTTTTGATATAACTTCCTGCTGCTTTAGCTTCCCTTAACAATGCAATATCTAAATATTAGTGTTTTGTCCTGACGCTGACTGGAATTAGAGTAGGAACAGCAACTGGAATGGGAAATTGTTAGAACACAAGCGCTAAAACAAGTTTCCTGCAAAACATTTTCTTAAATCCTGAGCTGTAGTTAAGAAAGTTGTGGGAGTGTGTGTATGTGGGTTTGTGTTTTAACTTGACCCTTTCTCCCACAGAACAGCGTCTTCTGCAGACCACATAGCAGTATCTGTTAAGGTGCTTTCCTTTTGGGAGGAGAGTGTTTGTCTGTAGCCTCCCTCGTTCTGGTTGACCTTGTCTTCCCCTTTTCTCCCCCCCGCTGCTTCTTTTACACTTTTGTCTGCAAGACCGCTGGATTTCGTGGCCCGCTTGTTAGGGGTGCATTGTCCTACTGAGGACGTTTGGTGTGGTGAATGCCTCCTCAGCTGAGTTCTGTTGTCGCTGCCTGCACTTAAGAGTTTTCTCACTTGGTGGAAGCCTTTTGTCTTCTGTGTCTCTTCATGGGTCTCCCTCGTTAATTATATTGAAGTAGCACTTGACGGCATCCTGGGTCCTGGCTGGGGTCCTGCAGGAGCCACCGCACAACCGTGTGACGGGGTCGTTGCCCCTTGGAGTTTACAGCTGATGTCTGGGATGAGACGCACCAGGGGACAGGCGCATAAGGAAGAAAAGTACAGTCAGATCTGAGGTTTAGACTATGTGATAAGCCGTGGCCATAGCATGGTAGCTTTTAATGAGGAATGTCTCTGGGTTGCCCTGAGATCCTCTGGAAGGTCCCAGAGAAGGACGGCATTGTTATTTATTGTATTTGCATGATTGCTGTAATTTTCATTTCCCTCTCCCCAAAATGCCTAATTATCCTACATTTTCTGCATCTGTGAACAACGTTTCTCAAGGTTACCCAGAGCTGCAATTCCAGTGAAATTCTCACTTTATAAAGCTAATCTCCCATCAGTGGCTGTGAGTTTTCTAAAAGAACAGAGATTATGAGGAGCAAAAGTTTTCTTCTTAAGATTTTTGCATTAGTGGCCAAGCTCTGCGTAATTCCTGCATTAACTATTTAAATTCATTATTGACTGAAAGGTTAATAACTTTGTCTCTATTTATTGCACTTAGAAGACTTGAATTTCTTTTAATCACCCTGCAGAGAGTCACTGTTGTTCCTGCCTCCTCCCCCCAATCTCCTTTTTTCTGCTCTGAAGATGCCACATGTGTTGTTGTATGCCTCTTTATGTTGGACATCCAGCCAGACTAGACATGTTTCGGGAACCGTTCATGACATGCCTATCAGGAAAATCAGCCTTACTCTTCCTTCCCTCTCTTTCACTGTAGTTCAGCTTCCTCTCCTTCTTCTAAAATTGCGTTGTCTGTGAGATGCTATCAGCCCCTTAATTCTTTTATCTCGCTTCTCATATTGCTTCCATTCTTTCGGTCATACTACCTTTTCCTCTATCTCCTGATTAGACCAGAAATTTCTCTGTTATTGGCATCTTCCTGAGTTGTGCACACCATGGCACTGTCTCTTCTGGGATCTGAGGAAGGATTAATTTTGAGTGCTTGCATGTTATGTCATGTCTCGCACTCGGCTTCAGTTTTCACAGCGTACACCAGGTAGAGGACATCTTCTCAAGGAATTTTTCTTTCACTGCTGCCTTAAGCAAGTAGCTCTCTTCTCAGTGTTAAACTGATAGCACGGGCCCCTGAAAAGGTATGTTCCTTGACTGGTGTATATATCGGGCCTTAAAGAATTGCATGTTGTTGCAGCCTCTCTGCACGTAGCTTTCCATCAGCACAGGTAGTGCCATTTGCTTTCTGCCTGCAGTATCCAGGTAACAGCCAGGCACATTAGAGCATCTCTTCTGTTTCTCATGTTACTTCTGCACAGGGAGTCTATGTTATTTTCCTTCTTGCCGTCTTTCCCGAGAACAGTTGAATACAGAAAGCTTCCAGAGTCGAGAGCTGAAAGAGACGTATTCCCCAGCTCAAATGCAACTGCGTGTCCTAGCTGGAATGAGCAGCAGCCACCATCCTTTTCATCTAGGTCAGATGAGCAAGAGATCCTCAGCGTGTTGCTAACCAGATCAGCAGAACTGTGGATTCTGCTCTGAGGTCTGACCTAGTTGCTCTTTGTGGAGTGGGGTAACTCATAGCCGGTTCCTGGAATTCATACCGCCAAGGTGCACCAGAGCGCTTGCCCTTACTTTGTAAGAGAAGCGGTTCTTCTTTCGTTTCCTCAGGCTGAGAAATACTTCATTTCTTTCCAAAGACCATGCTGTGTGCCATAATTGTATAACCTGCCTGAATCTGAAGATGTGCCGAAGACTCTGCTCTCTCTGTGAGCAAGGAAACCCTGTGCTTTGAGCTCAAATTATTCAAATTATTCCACTGGAAGGAATGAAATAGCAATCCTCTCCAACAGAAAACTTGAGCAAACTGTGATTCTCTACAGAGGGATCAGAGAGTTAGCATGTGATTTCTAAGATGAGTGTGGCAGTGACTTCCTCGTATTGCAAGTGTTCATTTATGGAATTTACAGGCATGCATTTTCCTTAAAATAAGAAGAATCATAAAAGAAAAGAATCATGACCGTAGCTGGAAGTTATGTAGCTATGGCAATTTCCTCTACTTAATAAGTGTATCTATTGGATGTGTCAGAGGGGAGACAAAATTTGTTCTAAACAGATCCTAAGCAAAATTTCCATGATTTTTTTTTTTTGAAGCATTAAATATATGTAAATTTCTCATATGCAATGGTGGAGAACTGGTGCAACGACAAAGTGGAAGACTGTTTATGATATACTCTGAAACTTAGCTATTTCTGATTGTGGCCAAATCCCATTAATTGTGATTTCCCTTTTTCTTCTTTCTTTTCCTCCTTTGAGCTTTCTGGATAGCAGCTTCTCTCAACAGCTTGAAGTTGTTTGGAGAATCTGCTCTGAAAATCTCCCAACCAGTTCCCATTTCTCAAAGCAAGCAAGACTCTGGGAGCAGCTTATCACCCAGTGATCCACAAACTTCAATTTCTCTTACAAAGTCTCTGTCAGTCATAAACCTAACAAGCTTAAATTTCTCTCCCATCCATTCAGTTGTGGACAGCAGAGTTAGAAGTCTTTTTGATGATGAAACTTCGCCTATTGGTTTAGTGAGGCATCAATCCAAATGGGCAACACAACATGTGTGAAAGTGGCTTTTTTAATTTCCTTATAGTATCCTTAAAGATCATTGAGAATTGCTCAAGAATTTCCAGTGATGATGCGCAAGCACCCTCTGCTACTGCCATCGTAGTGGCAGGTTTTTCAAGTTGCTGCGTTAAAAAGAGTGAGGTGCTTTCAGGTTCTGTTCAGTCCATTAGCTTTTACTTTATAGTCCTGTGGTGTTAGTAACTGCTGAAATGATTGTTTACTTTTTTGCCTGATTCTGTTATAAATTAAATTGATGTCAGCAAAGCCATCTCTAATCATGCACTGTAAAAAGGTCTCTTTTTACCTCTGTCACAGGCATCTCACTTGTTTGCAACATCTTTGTAATTAATTAGAATGTGCTGTTACTCCCTGATAAATTTACTCTTGTGTAACGATGCTCGTGGGCCATATTCGGCCTTAAGTGGATGTATCACTGCTCTTCAGGCATTTTGGTGCCTCGATAGCTGGTATTATTCACTCCAGTTATTCATTCTGGTTGTTTTCTTGTGTTCATACTGAAGTGAGTGCGTTAACGCAAATATTTTTAGTTATAGCCCTGTCAGATTTGCTTAGGGAAAAGGCATGTCCTCCTTTTTCAGAAATACTTATCTATAAGTCAGTGGTATTATATTAAAGTTTTTTCTTTAGTTGATCAAATTCTAAGTGCTAAAATGAAAGGCCTATTATTACTTTAGTACTCCTCTTGCAAAAACAAGACTGTCTACTCTTGCTTTTGCAAGCGTAGAGCAGTATGTCTTCTGTAACCGCTTCTCTAATTGCAGCTTGAAAAGAACGTTAAGAGTTCTGCTGGTAAAAGATTTCCTTGTTGAAACCAGTGAAAAATCAGGTTTAGAATGCACTTTGACTGGTGCTCAGCTCCGCGTTTAATACCTCTTGATTACTGTGGTCACAGCATAAATAAATGAATTTGATAGCTTACTTGATCATGCAAATGCTGAAAGTCTTTCTCCTTCATCTAAATATTCCTTTATCAAAGATATCTGCTCTCATATAGCTCCAGGCTGTTGCCCATTGGTTAGGTAAAAGGGAATGCCATGTGTGGGAAAATAAACCCGCACATGCAAGCTAGCTCCTTATTAGAAAACAGTGAGAATATTTTAGCAATTTCAGTTTGTTTTTGATTTGAATACTTTCTTAAGATTAATAAGAAAAGGCTAAATAATCAAGTTGTCAAGCAATCACCTTCTGGAAGGATGGCATAATAGTTAACGTGAGGTAGCTGTCCATTCACTTTTGGGCTGATTGCTTGTTGGTTTTCATATACGACCATTAATGGATTTGAAGCTCCTGCAATGTGTTTGGGCTGTGCTGGACCAGCTTGACAGTTTCAGTATCTGGACTGATGTCAGAACCCAGATGGTTATGACAAAATAGTTTTTTTTCCTTGGCTGCATTGCCTGGACGCAGGCATTTGTGTACTTTTGAAGCACCTTCTGCACGGCATGATTTTAGAGCCTGAGCTGAGCGAGTGTGTGCCAGTCTTGCAGAGGAAGTCTCGCTTGTGTAGCGCTGTGCTGTGGAGGGCATGCATGGCACAGCCGAAACTTGTTCAAATGTGCTTTTGAGAGTGAGAGGTTAAAAGGACAGGATAAACCACGGTCTAAAGCAGACTCTTGTATCTGGCAGGTCTATTCTTGGGTGACACTGGTTTGGTTACTTAGTTCAAATGCAGTGACAGTTTCACCCCTACCCACAGGCTGACAATCTTATACCTAATGGGAAGTTCTTTTTCTTTTGGGTTTTGCCTGTTGTCAGTTTAGTCCTCGGAAATAACTGCAAAAAAAGGATGTAGGTTTATGGGCATTATGATGTGTTCACTGTTTAAATAAATCTTCTGTGATTAAATTCTGTGTGGGGTTGGGGGAGAGGCGCTCCAGAGCCCTAAACTTTGGAGAATTTTTAGCATTTAAAGCTAATTTTAACTATGAAGCATCAGTGAGTTAAGTATAGTTGCAAAATTCACATTTAGCCTTAATCCAGAAGTGTTGGATAGCATCACCGGAGCAGTTGCTGCAACAGGGAGTGCCCACGTGCAAATGCCAGTGCTTCTAGAAGAACTACAGGTTGAGATTTTCAAACAGAAGTGGAGATGCACTCAAGTTGGTGCCACATATTTTGATTTTCAGTAGGTGGCAGGAGAGACAAAGTGACAGCTTGACTGAGGTAGCTAGCTGCTTGTCCACATGCCGCAACAAGGAATTAAGGCTGTACCACATCTACACCTGATATCCTGCAAGAACCAGTGAGGACTTATTGCTGGGTGCTTTTGTAATGTCTGTCATCTGGTGTGTTTAACATCGAGACACAAGAAGATGGGAACGTTCGACGTGTATTGCACTGCCTGTGATAGATGCTGCACTGCATGCTGCATCTCGCGTTTCTGCGATGCCTCCTGGTAGGCATCAAGGACGAAAGGATGTTGTCGCAGCCTGAGCCAGTTCCAGTTACGGCTGCGGCAGTCCATCCTTCCCTCCCCGCCCTAGCCCTGGCCAGGAGTTCCTATCTTCTGTCTTGCACCACTGTTGGTGCCTATGAGGCCATGCTGTGAGCTCTGCTTGATGGGGCAAATCCAGTCCAAAGCTAACTAAACTAAAGAAGTGGCTGTTTTCTTGGACAGCTCATCAGAACCATCTTGCCTGATCATGTTACTAAGGTTGAGGCAGAGGAAGGGATGGGAACAAGGGACTGGAGGCAGAGGGGTTGCGACATCTTATTCTTAGATCATTTCAGACTACAACAGAGCCGCACCATTGACCTATCAAATGGGGTGAGAGATGTGTTTCTTTCACAGAAAATACAGTAGATGCTAGGTACTTTCCTAATCCAACATGTGATATTGTTGGACTTCTGATCTGCAGTGGGATAAAGTAACTTTAAAAGCCTGAAAAACATGTTCTGTCTAAGCATAAAAGAGGCTTTCCCAACGTAGGGGCAAACCAAAGAAGTGAAATTAAGAGTGTTGTCCCTCCTGTGTCTTACTGAGACATGTATCTCCTTTTTGAAGGTGCTCCACATCCCACTTCAGTTTTTTCCTTTCTTATTTATGGGCTATTTGGCCTCCCGTTGCACACAAGGACAAAATCTGCTCTGATGCATATGTAACTCTAGCAAAGTCAATGAGGTTGCATTTGTAAAACAGAGAAGGTGATTTGGCTCAGAGTTTGTAACTGGAGAAAGGAAGCACTTTTTATCCATTGATTTATAGGGAATTAGCGTATGGTTAAAATATGTCCACCCATTTGCTGTGCTAATTTTCCAAGGATTGTTCTCTCGAGGACTTTTGGTCATAATGGAAACAGCTTTATTGTGTTGGCCTGCCAGAGGGCATTGAATTTGTCTTAGAGCCAAAATGAGTGGACAATATTTGATTCATGCTTGTCAAAGGAACTCGTACTGTATGTACCAGACAGCTTCCAATAATGACTTTAGCCCTCCATTTGTGTGTATTTGCACATAAACTTTAATATCCTGGCATATCAAAACAGTTGGTTGTATGATAGCCTAAATTATGCATATTTGTCCAATGAGTAGTGCTGTTGAGCAACCACCACTTTGATTTTCTGTTTATTTCTGTGCCCATTGGTTTCAGAAACTTTTAGCGGTCTGTGTTAGTTAGATATATTGATGCTCCTGTCTTGCAGTTGAAGCTGATTGAATATTGAAGTGGTGTTCAAATTCGAAAACTGCTGGTGTGATGTAATGGCAAGGACAAGACATCTGTGTAGGTACTTGCTCGGCTGTCTTTGCTGGAGAGCCTGACAGCCTCATGGACAGAACCAGAGCATCTAAAAGAGGATGAAATATCACGCTCATACTGATGAGGAATGGAGGCAGGGACGTGGTGATTTATTGAAGGTCACGGAGGAAATCTGACAGGTTGGAATAAGGACTCCTCTGCACCAGCCCAGTAACTTAACCTGTGATCTCTATTATTGTGGAGTTTGCTTCCTCTCGCCCAAGCAACGTGAGAGTCTTCCCATTGAAAAAGTACCTGCTCTTATCACAGTGGGAGCAGGCCATAAGTTTGGAATCAAGTTTAAGAGTCAGTGCTATGAAATCCAGCACATTTGGAGAGCGGCTGTAACTGTAGCATCTCAAAGGGAAGTGGTCTGAGGGGCACAAATTTCATAGCTGCTCTGTTGTTGCCTTACGTACAGTTCAGGTTTGATCTGCAGAGTTTTTAGTAGCTGGAACAGATTGAGGACCTAGATATATACCAAGTTTGGAGAACTTTGAGGCCCCTCCATCCCTGGAGTCAGGCAGTCCCATGCAAGGGCAGGGCTTTTCTCATAGAGAAGCCATTGGTAAAGAATGGGACCTTATGGGCCAAAATTGCCTTAAATAGGGTGATATCTTCTATTAACACATTGTATGCCTGCAAATGGTTAATCATTGCCATGAGCAGATTTAACTATGAAGTGCTATGCTTGGTAAAGATGATCAGGAAGGAGTTCCTGCTGTTTGAAAGCAGTAGTTGTCTGACATTAATTATGAAAAACATGTTAGGTTGGAAGAGTAATTTTTTAAATCTATTTCTGTAAGCAGTTCATAGAAAGGTTTATGCCATTCTCGAAGACGTCTAACTGCACTTTAAAGTAGATACCTGGCTTGGTGTTGGGAAAAGAATGTTAAACAACTGGAATTTAAATACCGGTACAGCCTCATTGTAATAATTTCCCAAAAGGCACATTGGTAATTCTGCTAAATAGAGAGTTTAATAGACTTTAATAATGTGTACTTTAGAGACCTTATACACAAAGGAATTATGCATAAAATGTTCATTATGGTACAAGGCTACCTTTTTATTTAACTAGGAATCTGTCAGAAAAAAACCAGTACATTCTATGTGGCAACATATTGGGCGGGGGGGTTAACAAATGGAATTAATTATTGCCACCTGACCTATCACTTCACCTATTTTCATCAAAGTTGCAAATGTATTATTTTACCTAACAATGAACAAATTTCCCAACATAAATATTAGTTTATTTAAAAAAAATCCTTTACTCACAGGAGTGCTGTGGTTAACGGAGAGTGCAGCTGTTGCTCTGTAAAGCTTCCCTAACTAGAACCACCGCTTGGCTGTGTTTTCCTTTGATGTGCCCGTTCAGTATCTTAAGAAGTACCCGGTAAGAAATGTAGAATAACTCTTCTTTTATTTTTTTTAGTGAAGAGGAGAATAACAAAAAGCAATCTTAGTAAGCAGCTCTAAGCAAATTTTGCACTGGATTTCAATTTGATTTCAGTATGCTGCTGCTGAGGGCCCTGCTGGAGAACAGGCGAGAAAGAGGGAGAAGCAGATGCTTTTGGTAGAACAGTAGGGCATTTATCTCTTTTAATGAGGTGACATCATTAGTGCTGACAAAGTGCTGCAAATCAATACGTGTAATGGACTGCTGCTGTCTTTCAGTAGTGCGCAGACTGGGGTACCTCTGAGCATTTGAATCTGCTGAATCACAGGTCTGGCTTTCTCTCTTGTGGGATACTTTTTACCATTTTGTCTGTGTCACTCCCTCCCCAGAAAGACTGGGGCCTTTGATCTCAAAACTTGGAGCGCACCTCCAGGACTTGTTGGGGCAGGCAGAAGTGCACTGATTTCCCGAACGCAGGCAGATCGCTTAAACGCCGCAGACGTCCGTTGTGGTGCAAGGACCTTCTTTTAATTGGCAAGAGCGAGGTTGCTAAGATCTGCTTTAGCCTGATTCCTTCTGCCTAAAATGGCTGCAGGTTTTTTTTCCCCCTGCCCTCTGCCTGCTTGCTTTCGAGCAGTGGTGTAATGTCAGCAACACCAATCATGTCAGCGGTAGCACTGGTGACCCTGACATTCAGCAACAAAAGGGCTGGAGGAGAAAAGAGACAGTGAGCTGGCTGGTGTGCTGGAGAAGGAGCAGCAGCGGAGCGAGGGGGGAATCTGTGGGTCAAAGCATTTTTTTCATACAAAATCCGTAGCTGTAACAAGCACAGATACCATTGCATGCAAGGTGACTAGGAGAAGAAGTAAGATGGATTTCACTAGAGAGCTTTCCTTTCTTCCTCGCTCTTCAAATGGTAAGCAGCAGCACATGGCTGTAATAGTATGAAAATAACCAAAAAGAAAAAAAGAAAAGCAAGGCGAATCTAAATTTTAAAAACCCTGGAAGTTTTAATAATGCGTCTGTTAAAAATGACTTAATTCTCCCATAACTCCCATCAGAATCATGTCATCCTTCACCAGAAATGTATAACATGACCTAAACATTTGAGGTACGCGCTCTGTTTGTCAGAGAGCCCAAGAGTCATACTTAAGCATCAGTGCCGATTCCAGGAAAAGAGGCTGTCAGTAAGAAGATTCGTCTGAACAGATCATGCACATAAAAAAAAATGTGGTTCCTCTTTCTTTTTTTATCTGCACGCCCCTCCCATTGTGGGCTTCCCAACACCTGTTTTTGGTGAAAGAATATAAACAGAATTGTAAGATTCCTCAACATTAACTATTGCCTGACAGATCAAGCTTAGCAATACAAGGTCATCCAGTTTTGCCTTTGTATTTTCTTTTTCTTTTTCTTTCCTTCCTGCCCCCCCCCCCCCCCCAAGCCTCTGCAGTCTGCCCAGGTGGAACCATCCCTGGTGAGAGACCTCCCACACTTCTGCCATGTCATGATCTGGAAGTCAAAAATGTTTGTCATCGTTCAGGTGAATTCAAGTCTCTCCCCCCCTGCTTTGAGCCCTGAGCTCAGCCTGAGCCATCCAAGCGCTTGGACAGACGTGTGGGCCTGACTGCTGGCCCAGGGGTTTTATCGAGCTGCTTTACCTTGCCCATGGCTCTGGAAACACAGCGTTCCCAACCCTCTCTTGTGTTAACTGAGGACGAAGGTGGGGAACTGAGAGCCAAATAAGCCTTTCAGGTACATTTGGTGGGGCCATATGTTAACACATGCTGTAGTATGCTCCAGCAGTAACGCTGCCAAATGTCGGCTTAGAGGGAGACTAGGTAAGGCTGTTAATACTTTCTTCTTTCGTTAAATTAAATTGGCCTGCGTGCTCTAAGGGTCAGAGGTCTGCTTTAGCAAAACCCAAGGTACGCTTAGCATTCTTTATTGCTAAAATCAAAGAATCATTCTTACGAAGCAAAATCGCATTAGCAGTTTGTTACCTTTTCATGCTCTCAACCTTCCTGAACTGGCAGAAGGTAATGGCCAACAGATGTAGGAAAGGTGTCATCTTGGGAAAGCTCTAAAGACTTTTTTTTTTCTTCCCCAGAGCATCCCTTTTGTAAATCAGCTGTTCTATATCGCATAGCACAGGCCTTTTGGGCTATCTTATTGCAACAATTAAACTGAAGTTTGTATACCTCCCTTCCGGGATTGGGATAACAGTAACCTCACACACATCTCGCCTCCAGTCTCACTGCAGGCACTCCAATCCAATAAATAAATACTTGGCCAAATTTTATTGTCTTTTACCCAGTTAACTGAAAACAAATGCCTTCTGCTTTGTTAATGGCAAGTCATGCCTACATCTGTGACTCCAGCCAGCAAAGTTTCTCAACCAGCTTGGCCTCTAAGGGACTGATTCCTTTTTATTGACTCTGCTATGATTACCAAATCTTTCTGTGATCAACATAGGAAAAAAAAATCACATGGTCACGGGCTCTAAGGAGAGGAAATAGCAGGTCATACCTTCTCCCAAGACTACATAGTGCCCACCTTTGCTCTCCTTTCCTCGGTAATACTGGGGAGAAAGTATTGCAATGGAGGGTAAAGAGGCAGGCATTATGAAAGGGTTTGGGAGGAAAATAGCCATTAATATTCCAGAATATTCCTGTATTAAGACTGTCTACTTAATTCTTTTCCCTGTGGATGGTATATTCACCTTGCTTTAGAAATACATGTGAGCTTGGGGTGGCTTCTCAAGAGAGGAGAACGCAGTGCTCCTCATTAGCGTTGTGTCACAACACATGCAGCTCGCTAGCAGGTTTAGAGATGATCCTGCCAGCAATCTCAACCAGTCTCAAGGTTTTGTTACCTCTCATAGAAAATACCGTGCAAAGCATTGACAGAGGAGGGCTGCTAGCGTGCAATAGCAACACTGGTGGGCCAAATCTTGTTTGCCTTGCTTTCCTGGGTGGTCGCCTGGCTTTTATGCAGCACATGGAAATAGATCTTTTGGAATGTGAAACTGTGCCATGTGCATTTCTCCCACAAGTATTTTATAGTTTTGACTGGCATGCGTTAAGGAAATGGAGAATACTAGAAGAAAAAGATTATATAACTCTTCATCTGTGCTTCCTTTGCATAGCAAGATTTTGATTTTATAGTAAAAAGCCCAGTCTATGTTATCATGTTAGTCATTTTTTTAAAGTTAAGAGTGAATTTTTTGGTAAATGAGTGAAGGAATAGTTTCTTCTTAAACTCATCCCCAATTTAGTTAGTGAAATATAAGTTCTTATATGCCTTCACTCAAAGAAGCTGATTTTTTTGGTCGTATTAATTGGGTAATCTGATTCTTTAAAATTCAGAAGATCCCTTTGTCCAGCATAGATTTATTGGATTCCTGGTTTTATAGAAGTAGGTTGTGAAGGGGTTTGGAGTGTTTTGTTCTATTTTTTTGGTTTGGGGCTCATTTGTTTTTTTTTAATAATTATGTTATGTATTTTTTTAATAATGATGTTATGAGCCATTAAGTATCCAGGACTTTGTAAGTCTCACACACAAATGCTATACTTGAGTTGGGGAGAGAAGGAATTTTGACACACGTATCTCCCTGTGCTCTAGATCTTGCTACTCACTAGCTTCGTAATTGTGGTTTTTAACATCTGAGTGTAAGAAGCAATATAACTTTTCAGTCCCTTCATGGAGAGAAAAGCCAGATCTTTGTCAGTAGGACAACCTTGCTCAGGTTCAGCTGCACAGGATGGAAAAGGGAGCCCTCACACACGAAGAGCTGCCATTTCAGAGCATGTTGAGGATCCAGCTCTGATCCCACTGTGAGTTAGTGCTCAGGATCCTTTGCACCACCAGAAAAGTTGCCACCCCATATAGTAGGATCTTTGTGTGAGAAGAGAGAGATTGAAAGACATGAACATTTGGAATGTGCATTGCAGTAGTAATGGTACATACATTTGCCAAAATAAAGTCAGACCAGAGCATGAAGGGCAGTGTGACTGGAGATGTGTAAGTAAGGAAGAAAATGCTTGCTTTTCCCCCAGCTCTGCCCTCCCAGGTAGCCTTGTCCTCTGGGGACGTAGTCCTTCTCCTGTGAGAGATGCCTGAGTGTTCAAGTCACTTAACTTCTGAACTTTGTAAATTTAGGGATAATTGTTTCATTGTAAGGTGCCTAGGAATCCTCTGCAGGGAGGGATAGCTCACAGGAGCGCATGAGAGGTATCACTGCCTTTGCAATGGCTTTCAAATTAAGTATCTTTTGTTTCAGTAGATAACATAAAGCCTCCCAAGCCTGCTTTGTCAGCAGCTCGCTGAGGTACTTCCCAGTGCTTTACAGCTCTTGGTTTCACCTGGCAAGAGCAATCTATAATCCAGGCGTGTACAGGTAAGGGAGCCCTTCAGAAGCTTATAGAAGAGTAATGGTGCTTTTGCCTTGTCACTTAGAGAAGGTGAATGTTCTGTCAGTTTCCCACTGTGTTGCACTATTCAGTTTCCAAAATTGTAGGTTGCATTTATCCTTTCAGCAGAATAAGGCACTCCCCTCCAGCTCCTCGAGGAGACCAAGAAATGTACACTTAATTGCTTTGTGAATGGTGCGAAGTCCTGGTATGCAATCTAGCCATTGCTCATTAACTAGCTGAACCTATTAAACCTGGACGGTGAGCAGAACTGAGTCAGCCGCCCTTGATTGCAGGCAGCTAATGGCGCTCTGGGAGCAAGCTGTGACTGTGGAGTGGAATTGGCAGTAGACTCCCATCAACCTTCTCTGTTTTGAACTCACTGTACATGCCATTTAGACTTCTGGCTTGAAGACAGATGATTTCAGTGCAGTGAGAAGGGGGAAAGGCGGAGGGAAGCAAGCATTGTCTTCCCAGCTACGTTAGCTTTGATCTGAAGTTAAAAGCAAACCCGAATTCTAATGGCACTGGTAATTTGACATTTAAACCTACAGAAGCGGAGAGATTTGTCGTCTGGCTGTAGCTCACTTTGATTATTGATTGAATCTTGCACAGATGGTTCCACTATACAATGCTAAAACAAAAGAAAATGGCCAAATAATGTGACTTGGCATCTCCTTAACGTTTCTTAGCTCTGAGAGAACCAACTGCTTACAGAGCATATATAGGGGGATTTCTGCCACTGAAATATATCCTGTCTTGCAAAAGAGCGTGGTAACACTTTCTTATATTTTCATGCCACACTAGTAGCATGAATGAAAATAAAATCTACTAAAACTTAACTAGTTGAAGATAATTTTTTGTTTAGTTGCTCAAGGAAAAATTAACGATGTTTGCATTTGCCCAGGAACTTGGAGTTGTTTAACCTTTTAAACTCACGAAGGGCTCAACTGGAGATGGATACAGCCCTGGTAGCATAGGTTTTGCCTCCAAAAGTGTAGAGAACTCTTGACATTGTGCTGGATCATTGTTTCAGAGCAGTTTGTGCTTCTTGCGAAGTTGCCAACATCTCATCCTTCAATATTCAGATGCCACCTATCCAGTTGCACTTCATGCCCAACCTTATTTACCTTATGGGGTTTGCCAAGATCACAGCTTGGTTGTGTGGCTTCGGGCCCAGTCAAACAGTCTGTCAAGGAGAAGAGGAGAGTTTTTTTGACATGTTGCCTGAAGAAGGAAATGTCCAAATATGCTTTGAAATCTTTGTTCTACTTGTTCGTTCAGTAGTTTTAAGCTGTTGTGTGTTGTGTTTTCCTGTTGTTCTGCCTTAGTTTCACTAACGTGGAGAGATTATTTCGTTTCTAGTCTGGATTTGTACATTTTGTTTGTGTTGCTGGCAGATCATATCAACACCCACTTTTCTGTGATATTTAAACTTAAAAAGATAAAATAAAAATCTTTGGTGTCACGGAACACTGATTTGCTTGTAAAATAGTTTCATATACCAGAGATGCTATTTAAAAATATTGTAGGAGTCTAGTAATACATTAGCATTTTATACGTTTCACTCCAAGCAGTCCCGAAGTACTTAAACTGTAGTGCATGCCTGCAGCACCATGAAGTGCAGGCTCTAGGGTGGGGTGTGTAAACCCGGGTAGCAGTTACTGAGGGCGCAGGGAGCTGTGGGTGCAAGCAGCTTGCAACCAAGGGGCCAGAATAAACTGTGTCCTGGAGGAAACCGCTAGGAAAATGATCAGTCTTAGTGAAAGATAGCCAGGCTCTGCTGACGTTCTCATCTGGAAATGAGTCGTAGTAATCCTCCAGAAATCCATACCAAAGCTCTGCTTACAGGTAATTTCCAGCGTGGTGGCAAACAGTGACACTTCATGTTATTTGGCGAGCTGTCAGCTGCCAAGAGACCCGGGAGCTGAAACTCAGACTGGTGTTCAGCCCGCGATGCTTTTAGGAGCTGCCCCCTGGGATCGTCAAGCCGTATACAGCATATCCACGCTGTGAATCGCGCAGCCTGAGCTGTGCAGGCCTTTGCCGCAGCTGCGGATACGGCCCTGTGCAGGCACTCGAAGCCAAATATTTGCTGCTTTGTTCACTCGTAGAGAGGCAGCCATAAAATGAGTGTCCGCGTGGATTCTGGGTTAGTAACTTGTTGCCCTTAGTGATCTCTGCTGCATTAAAAGCAAATAGCCCCTTCATCTGTCAGTGGCTAAAAATGAATGGAGTAACCTGCTGTAGCTGTAGGCTAAGCTGAGCTGCGTTAACTTGCAGTGGCTGTAAACTGAGAGCAGCATACAGATGGGCAGCAACACTGGGGTGTTGATAGCTGGTAATTTCTTATGCGATAGCAATGTGGTTGTACGTCTGACATGCATAAAGAGCGTTTCTCTGCATGACCCAAGGTATCCTTGAGCCTATTTTTTGTTTGACTCCCTTTAAAACCAAACTCACATTTCAGTTGCTCTCAGCTTAGTTGTTTTGTAAGTATCTCAGGGTGGGGGGAAAGTTTAGTGTGAGGATAGCAAAACCATTCTTACATGATTTTGAGACACTAATTACTTGCCTCTGGGAAATTCAGCATTGCAGGCTAATATAGGCTAATATGAAGACTAATATAAAACTAAAATGCAAGCTTCTATAATGTTTAACAAAAGTAATACCACAGTGTGCTTTCTGGTTATCATTTCAAAACCTCAGTGACATTTTATCTCAATGTTCCCGTATGCTGTTAGAAATGCAGGCACTGTTATTCATGCACAGGAATCTCAGTAGTTGGGGCAAAAAAAAGAAAAATCCAAAAAACAGAAAAATCCAAAAAACAAAAAAGGTTTGTAATGGAGCTTCATCTTCTGAAAGGAATTATGTCATGGTCATCTGTGATGACATAGCTCAGGATTCAGTCAGCTGGGAGAACCTTTATATTCCACTTCTTCCGACCAGGAGGAATATAGCCCAAGCAGAACAGCAGCCTATGTGCCTTTGTTTACTCTTTAAAGAAAATGAGGTGGTTAATTCTTTCACTTTTAAAATACGTCTAGAAGAAAAAAAGGGCTACTTTATTTTCATCTGACATGCCTCTTTCAGGCAGAAAGAGTCTTCCAATAAGTTGAATAAGGAAGTCATGAGTCTTGGGAGTGTGAGATGGGTTATAATCTTAATGTCATTTTACTATTACTAAAATAGGCTAATTTTGTCTTGAGTTAATCCATGCAAATCCCATTGATTTAACAGTGTTATGCGGATGAAAATAAGAAATGCTGCTGGCCTATATTTGGTATCTTCTTGTCTATTGTAAAAGCTTACAGAGCGTGTTGTTTAGTGAAGTAATCATCTCTGCTGTATGCTAGAACACCGCTAACAAAAAGCTGGCACAAGCTAGTGAACTGTGTGCAACTGTTGCTGTTTCAGAGCTAACAGGTGAAACACAAAACCTTTCATTTTTCTAGGTTTTGCAGAATACACGTGTGCAATTTGTCGATATTTTTATGGTAAAATAGGCTAAAAGCAGAAAACATTTGTAGAGATTGTGAAACCAAACCTCCTGTTTTAAATCAAATGGGAGGCTTTAAAAGATTATGCAGATCTTGAAAAACACAAAGCATTCGACTGAATGTTTCAGTCAAATTTAGAATCTTCACCTACTTAAACAGGATCACAGGTCAATGCTTTGTGCTTTGCAAAATCGTCTCTCCCTAATCTCCTCCTAAGCATTTAGGACTATGATTTCAGTGACAGAGGGGAGGGAAGTATTTCCAGTCTGAGACTTGTAGCTAAGTTGTCATATGGAGTTAATCTGTTGAAAGACTTAAGTTGGTGTAGATAGATATATGCATTGAATTCTGAAACCTGCTATTTATTGGCAAGCATACTTGCACGCAGGTACTAATTATGTGGAAGCGTTTAGCCAAGGTATCCAGAAACTTTTATTTGTAAACCATTTGTGTAAAACATGGAAGTGAATTCTACCTAACTAGGTTGAGCTTGCTTTGCCTCTGTGTTTCAACAAGATTCAGAGAGGCTGTGTCAGCAAGATTCGGAGGGGGTGTCTCAGATGATCTTTTGTATACAGTTTCTTGTATTTATCAGATAAGGGGAGCAGAAATAAGGCTTTCTCCAGCCGTTTTTTTGTTAAATGAAAAGGGAAATGTTGGAAGCTACTGGAAACCTTGATGTGTATTTCTTGACACAAATATGCTGTTTCTGTTTCTTAGACCTGGGTTCTGGAGCAAGCTGCAAACACCAAAAGCCCCTGTATCTCAGGTTGTCTTAGTGTTGTTATCTTACAAAGTTGGTAAGGAATAAGTAGTCAGACTAATAAAGATCTGAAAATATGTAATGAAAAGTACTTCTTTGGTAAAGCTCTCCTTTACTGTAAAGGATCCTGAATTTGAAGTCCTCTGGTGTCAGAGAACTTGGCTTCATGGACGATTGGGTTGGGATTTAGAATATATTTAAAAAGCATCCTGCAAGCAGAGGCTGCAGCAAGGTGCGGTTGTGATTCCAGTGTGAACGTGGGCATCACATAAGTGAGACTGCGCCTCCAGGGAATGAATGTTGGCGTTCTGTCTTCTTTGAAACCCCCTTGTGCTCACCCACAGCAGTGTCTACTGCTGTCACCCACCCAGTAATGAAGAATGAAACAAAAATGTTCTGCAAGCAAATCTTCGTTTGCGCTCATCCTCCAAGTGTTTTGTATTCTGTCTGCTCCGTTTTGTAGCTCCTTCCCTCAGAACTACGTCACTGCTTGTCTTTTGGATACAGTATTGGGTGCTTTTTGCAAATAGTTGGTAGCTCTGTCCATCTTGAAGGAAGTTTTTGTTCCTTTTCGGTGGCCGTGCAAATGCTAAAATGGAAGATAAGAGAATTACAAAAGTGGAAGAATTAAACTAAGGAGGAAATGACCCTGTATACTCTCTGGACTTCCCAAGTATCTCAAGTGGATTGCTTTTGGGAACAGGGATCAGGGATTGGGGCCAGTCATGTTTGGAGTGCTGCTCCAGTTCTTTCCCTTCAGCATCCTTGCACTTTTCACAAGCAATAAATTCAAAAGCTGTCAACAAACCTGGTCTTTATGGAGCATTTCAGCAGCAGCCCAGCTTATCTGAAAGTACAGATAGTATTAAAATGTGCTCTGTCAAAGAGAGCTAATTGTCAAGACATAAAAATGAAACTGCAACACAGTCATGCACAGATTTGTTGTCTAGCCATTACAAGGCCAAGCAAGAAAAGATAGGTATCGCAGAATTAAAATTCATAATCAAAGGAAATGAAGCAGTATTGTAATTACTTTGGGCAGCAGAAGCTAGCCATTTTCTAGCTGAAACTAGCTTAAAATTGTGAATCTGAAATAGTCATTTCAGTCTTCCTTAAACTTCCTCTTTTCTTAATTTGAGACCTAATAGCTGCAGATTTTTTTGACACCTGTAAATTTACCCTGACACCTGCTTTTCGCTAGAAAAAAGTACAATGGCAGTTCTCTTCTTCGGACTTTATAGAGAGCTGGCATGGACAGATATCAGCTGCATTGTGCATCTTCTTGGTAACATCTTTCTCCATGGAAAGAACTCTGTAAAATGATGATCCATGTTTCAGAAAATCTAGGCCTTTTGCTTATTGTGAAGTCTTGGTTTGAGCACGTGGATTCGCAAGTCTAGTTCAGTTTCAAAACTAGAGGGTGTTTACTTATGCTTGTTGTACTTTGGAGCAAAGCTGTGTGTTCTAGGGAGAAGTGGTATTTCAGATGACCACAACTGCAAAATTTGTTAACTTTTGTCAGAGTTTTACACTAAGTAGTACTTTTTAATTAAGAACTTATCTTACAGGCACAGTGTACAAGTTTTACACATCTGTAAGCTATGGCACAAAAGTTGCTCAGGGTTATACACGACGTCAGTATTAAGGCTGCTTAGCACGACCTTCGTTGTCAGTTTAGCCTTTATGTGAATGTTGGCTTGTTAGAGCACGTTAGCAAGAAGAGAAGAAACGCAGACGGCTTGTTTCTTACGGCAAGCTATATACACATTGGTTACACTTGCTTAGTCCATACTTATGCTAAGAGATAGCTGACTATTTGTGAATGTTTTAAGTTGGGTCTGTGATGTTCTTGTTTCTTTAAGTTCTTCTGAATGTCCCCTCTTTATCTTCTGTATGTCATCTGTCTTGATCTGAGCAGATTAAAAGGCTAACACTGATTTCAGAATATCTCAGATAGTAGCATTTCTTGTCTCATTTCTAACTGGAAGACCCTCTTTTAACCCCGAACTCTGATTTTTCCTCCCCCAGTATTCTAACCAGCATGCTTACCTGCATTCCCCAATCTGGCAGGTGCCAAGAACTGTAGAACCAATGTAGATAGATAGCATCTCAGCTTGACCTCTAAAATCCTCATTCCGGTTCCTCTTATTTGGCTGTTGAGGGTGGAGCTGGGGCCAGTTCATTCCCTCTGATTTTAACTGACTAATTCAGTAGGAGGAGGCCTCATTGACTGTGTTAAGCTAGTGAAAAAGGTTGGCTTCTTTATACCCCCAAATTTTCACTGGATTTTTCAAGCACTTACCTAATCCTTTGATCATCCTGCAGATTTATGGAGCAATTCACACCATCCTGATTTAGTCTAGCTTCTAAATTTCTTGTTTAGTTGACAGGTGCTCTGCACAGCTCTATTCTAAAAAAGCAAGTTAGCAAGTCCCAGGTTAAATCTCGGTTAAATATCACCCCTGTACGGAAGCAGTCTCCCTAAAAGATTGGGTTTATTGCGATGCTGAGCTACTGTTCTGTACTTTTCAACGCTGCTGGTCCATTTTGGCTTTCTCTTGAACCCTGACTTCTTGAATATTGATATTTCAGGTCTGTGCCTTAGCCACCTAAATGCAAAGTCTGCTGGTCTCCAACAGATTATCCACTGTTAAGTCCAGAACAACCTTTGTCACACAGAGCCTGATTGTGGATATCATCTCTCATGTGACATAGTATAAATTGTTGGTTAAAGGGGTCTTTCTCTGCTGAACCAAATAGCACCATAAGCATAGGAGCATATGAACTAGGTCAGTAGCCAAAAGAATTCTGAAATTTTTTCTCCAGCTCTGGCAGGTGTTAAATTTCTGTGTTTCACTGTATTTAGGGAATGCTCACAGGAACCTGTGTAAGATTTGGGTGACAGTAACTACTAGCATATTAGTGTGACGGGGACGAGGGAGGGAGGCATGCAAGATGTCATGTTGAAGAACATATGAGCTATTCACAGCAGCTCTGGAAACGGAACCCAGCTGTTACTGAGATAAGATGCAGCTTCTTTTCTAAGCTGGATATTGAAATGGCCGCTGTTACTGTAAAAGGTAAGTACCTTGCAATCTTTTAGTCTTGCAGCATCCTTATGAACTAGGATGTAGGTGACAGGAAAACTGCTATGTTCTCTTTGCACTTGGTGATGTTGTTTCTAAGACAAGGTTACCACCTAACCCAATGAGGGCAAGTTTGTTTAGTTTTATGACCCAAACCAAACTGGCCAAAAGACATGGTTGATATGAAAAGCAATAATAAGACATTCTGTGTTTGGGGTTCAGCTAAAGGCAAAAATCTGTCTTTGGAAAAGAGGCAAATTATGGGAAGATGGCAAGGTAGCTGTTCCAGCAACGTGTGTGCCAGGAAAGTAACAGATTCTGTCTCGGGTGAAATGATATGACCTGCTTTGGTGAAAACTGTGAGCCAACCAAGCTTCTGAGAAGTTCTTCAGGGAAAGTTTTGAAAAAAATATTGAAAGTAGGTTTCTGGAACACTAGAACAAAGGCTGCAGCAGCAAAAGAGGTGCAGGTGAAAGTAATGGACGAATATATTAGATTCAAAATCCTTTGAATAAGCAAAATGTCTGTGACCAGGAATTGATAAAGAGCAACATGAGAAGGAAAAAAAGCTATAATATATTCATGAAGCAAGATGATTATAAGTCAGAGGGAGTAGCATTAATTATGACTTCCAAGGCAGAAAAATAGCTTATAGACTGGGAACCGATTAGCAGTCGATCACTCTGAACTAAATTTCAAACACAATACATGGAGTGACAGTTATACAGTGTTACGAACAGACAACTGCTATGATGAGATGAGAACTGTCAGCAGATTTGAACCAAATTCCTCAGCCTGACATCTGCTTACTAATGGGGAGGCTTCCTTGTCGAGGTTAGGGATGATGGCAGAATGGAGGAATCGATGGCCGAGCATCATCTTTTGTCTCTAAAAGCAATAAAACAGGATCTGGCAGACCTCTGCCTGCTATCAAGGCTCATCTCGATGTGTGGGAATGGCGTACAGATGTCCCTAAAGCAATCAGTGGAGTTGTTGCAGTCTGAGTTGTATTGGAGGAAAACTGAGTGCAAATCTCCGTAAGATCTAATTTTGTAGTAGACGTGATTGTTGCTTTCAGGATGGGACCAAAAAGAAAAAAAGTCCCCAGAAGTATTAAAAAGATTGCTAGTAAAAGCAAAAGAAATACCTAATGAACAAGGTACTGGTCACTAAAAATATGATAGTTTTCAGCTAAGCAAACCCAATAGTGAATAAGCCAGTGTGTGGCTATGAATATGAAAATGCCATAGCCAACACCAGACCATTGAATGCAGCCAGCAGAAGCAGTAAGCAAGTTGATTTCAAACCAGGAATAGATGACCAAAAAACAGAAGAGAAATAAAGCAGATAACCTTTTCAGCGACTAGATCAGCTTCTTGGGCAAGGTTCTCTCCTTCACTGTTGTCTGCATCAGCTCAACAGGTAAGTCACCACCACCCAGGCTCAGATAAAGGAGAAGAAACTCTTTAGTGACAGGCAAAGAAGAAGGACGATGCATGGAGTGCTATGACTTGGCCAAGGAAACTGAAAAAGCCAAATTAGACATGCTGTCTCACAGCACAAAGGCAGCTGTGAAAACTCAGAAAAAATGAAATTTGGAGAAGCTGCAGGTAGAGACCTGCTTGCTTGAAAACAGTGGAATGAACAGTTGCTGAATTCTTCAAGAATACAGGAATATAGAAAAAAAAAATGACTGACAGGGAAGTTGCAATCAAAATACGGTAGCAAGGTGAATATAAGCAATTGCAACAGTTCGGGAGAAGCTGTATTCCTTTCAGTAGTATGGTCTTCATGTAAAACTAAAAAGCAAAACAACAAATACATATTTTTTTTCTCTTAGCTTCAGCTCAGCCAGTTCAGTTGTGAGGAAACAAAGGAAGGGCCAGATTTTTGGCTAGCCTTGCCTTTTCAGGAGATTAATCTACTTTTTTGAAGTGTGTATTATAAAAATTGTGGCATCTTGACAGCCTTGGACTGTTGAAATAAGAGGAGAGCTGAGTGAACGGTTCATCGTGGGCATCCTTGGTGTAAAACAGAGGTACATTCTGTGGCAATTTTACAATTGCTGTTGACTTGATATTGACAGAATCAAGTCGTCATGAGAAAAAGGTACAGCTAGTGTGTTATTATCAGCATCAGTTAGATCCACTGTACTGAACATGTGATGCCTAAGTGACAATTCAGAAAACATGTAAGTAAAGACCAAAAGACTGCCTAACAGTGCAGGGCTAATAATCAGCTGTGAAAACAAAACTCAGGAGAACTTCAGGAACTCCCAGCTGAAGCCTTATATAAAAAGGCAAAGGAATACAAGGATTGAGTCAATTTACATGTCTTGGCAGAAACACACAAACCAGTGGGGAAGTCCAAAAGGAAATGTCACCAACTGGCAAGGCAACAGCTGCGTTTACCAACTTAAACAAAATTAGTCATTGAAAATATAAATTTAAAGACCAAACTATGAGTCTTCCACTCAGATGTTATTTCCATTTTAACGTGTGGATGTGAGAGCTGGAAACTCACCAAAGGTACAGGCACCCAGTGCTCCAGAAGTAAATACCTGGGGATAGTACTAGATAACAAACAGAGTGAATTTATTAGGAGCACAAAGATCTGTCAGTTTAACAACAGTGTATCCCCCAGGTTCTCCAGGGTGAATGATGGAAATACTTGGGTCGTGTGCTAAGAATGAAGCCAGAATGCCTGTCGGAGCAGATGGGCTGTTGAGCAGCTGGAGGCTCTCACAAATGGTCAGACCAAATACTACTTTGAGTGTGAAAACTTACGGGCACTCAATGATACAGAAAAACTGCAGAGAGCGGCTAAAGATAGGCACAGACAGAGGAGCCGTGTTTGGTTCCAGAGCAACATCTGTGGGTGCAAGGCGGCTTTCGAAAAAAAGTTACTCCTGGTTCACTTGAGAGTGGTGGGACTTATATGGCGTTTTCTCATTCGTGAATTCAGAGTATTTAATCTTGGGTTACTGAAAGGAATCTGAGCTTCCCCGTGGCTGCTTTTCTGGACATTGCTGTGGAATATTGCTTGCACACACATGCCAAAAGATCTGTCATCTTCGGTCTAGCATGCATTTTCTGTCTGACCTCAAGCAAATCACGCGACCTCACTGATTCTCAAGAGCTCTCTGACTGCAGGACTATGGGATTTTAATTAGGAACAGTGGACAGTGTACCACTTGCTTTCTTTTTCTGGTTTCACAGCTGTCCACAGGATCTAGTAGGTGAAGCAAGTTTCTTTGGAATTAGGAAAAAAGCACGTGTCTTCCAAACTCTTCTGTGGGAGTAAAGTTGCTTATAGCTTTATTTGAAAGTGACCTAAGATGATGTAACTACAGATTGCCTTCAGAGAAGAATGCTAAATCTTCTCTTCCTCATTTATGGATGCTTGCATATTTGACTTAACATGGTTTCGTGGGGTTTTTCACTTGGTATTTTAGATAACAGCAGTTCTTACAGTAGAACCTAGCAAAATTATTGTTTAGGTTATTGAGTTTTAGATCACTTTTTAGAACGTGGCGACAAAACTCAAATGCCATGCTCTTTTTTAGGATTTTTATTCCTTTTTTTAAAAAAATTGTACAAATAGCACCTCAGTTGTTTGCTCTTTATAACTCTTAGTTTCCTTTCTATAAACTGTGCTTTATAGGAAAAGTTATCAGAACCTATTTATTCTCCCTCCTTTCATCTCCGCATCTCAGGACTTTTTAGCTGTATCACACCTGGGAGTAGTTCGCATTCCTCTTTATAAGCCAGTTGTTCTGTCTTACCTGTGATCTCCCTTTTTTGACATCTACATTAGTGTACAAACAAGCCATGATTTTTATTCCTAGTGGCAGTGTCATTGGCCTGTTGGATAACAAGTTGCTTTTTCAGAGGCATAGAAATTTAAGACAGAAAAGGCATATTTAATCGTCTGCTCACTCTCTCCCTGCCAACCTCATATTATTTCTCATCCGGACTCATTTTGAAAGATTCAGACAAGCAGATTGCAGCCACGTGCCTTGGGAGGCAATTCCAGTGCCCAAACCCAACACTTCTGTTGTGAAGTTGTTCCCAGTAAGAATCCTGACTTCTTCACCTTCTGAATTTAATTCTGCCATGTTAGTTGTTTCTTTCACTTGCACATGCCTCAAGTGCTTACTACCCTTCGTGTCTCGCCTATGACCATGACCTTCCCTACTGGCCAGATTTAGCCCTTTTTATTCTTTCTCCAGCCGTCTTTCTCTGTCATCCTGTAATATAACTGTGACTCCTCTGGTCATGAGAAACCTGTGACTGAATACCACGTTCTGGTTTATCTTATGCTTGGCTTTTTCCATGCAGCGGAACTTCACTGAAGCAGTGAGGAAAATATGGCAGTAGGTGCAGACAGACCCATGTGTTTCACATGCAGCCATGCTTCTTGTCTAGAGTTACCTGATGACGAAGTGTGCTCTTTTATTTGCCTGCCAAGATCTAAGTTCAAGGTCATGTGTTTTCCCTGCAACGACTGATAAGCATCACAAGCAGCTACAAACAGCATTTTCCCGCATTCTTGTTGGCGTGAGTTATACTGCCTTCTCTCATCAAGGGAGCTCAGAAACCAAAGTCTGAGCTTGGGAGTGTGATAAAGGAGTCCCTTTCCAACCACTGTAAAAAACAGTCTATCTAAAATGATTCTGCTCCCTTTAAAACATTCTGCTAAACGGGGCTTCAGATAGTCCGGGCAGCCACTGCATGTTATCCATGCCAAGGAATTCATCTGGATTGCATTTGAGAGGGAGTTTTGGATGAGAAGAGCTGAAATGAACACAGGACCTGCTGGATTTGAAATGTGGAAATCAGCAGACATCAGAGTAGGGGTTGGCACTGAGTCCTGTGTGTCTCTTTAGAAAGGTCGGGATGCACCACTGGTCTGTGGTGGGAGACGCAGGGGCTTGCTCGGGGGCAGCTCTGAGTGCTGAGGGCGTCCCAGGCTCTCCGCAGAGTGACAGTAGCTGTGTCCTAGCATCTGACCTGGCTGCCGGTGGTTTCCTCATGCAGCTTTGCTTGCTGGCTCTCAGCTGGAAAGCCCGTTAACTTGGTAGCCAGCCTTCTCGAGACAGCTCTTTTCCCCCATGTCCCAACACAGACATGAGCAACTCTGCCTGCATAGCTAGGCTAAGTCAAGTTATTTGGGCCCTTTGCATAAGTAGCTGCAGATATGTCCTTAGAACAAAGTCGTAATATAAATTGATCGTGGCAGCAGGGATGGAGCTCAGCAGGAGTTAGGCCTTTGGGGTATTTTGTCAAATTTTTGAAGCATGAACTGTTGGTAAACTAGAGCTAGGAGGGCAGATTCATAATCTGCACTGAGAAGCAGTATAAAGGAGCTGTAACCCCACTGCCAGTGCCCAGCATCAGATTTCTTCTGGCCTTTCTCTGCAGATTTGCCATTGCTGTCGCCATCCTTCCCCAGGGCTTGGGGCGCACGGAGGACCCCAGCTCAGCTGGAGCTTGCAAAACTGCTGAAACAAACTCGTGGGTGACCTTGACTCAGGAGACCAGCCCCAGCTTTCCTCTTTCATTACCCAATAGCTCTGCTGCTGCTTAGCCCCAAACTGCCGGAGTCACTCAAGAGGGAGGTTTGTCTAGGTCTTTGGGTAGACAGCTGCAGCCAAGCCGTTAGGCCCTTCTGAAGGCAGGGAAGGTTATCGTTCACCTCCTCAAAGATGGGTACCTGAGACGGGTGTGAAGTGTGTCCCAGAAGGGGCTGTCACTTCTCATCAACGGCAAAGGAAATCTGGAGAGATGACTGTCTGGGATGTAAGTCTCTACATTGCAAGCATCTGATTCAGATGAGATTAATGCTGTGGTAAACTGTGAGAATGACGGGGCCATACAGATAGCTACATAAGTAGTAAATGGCTAATTATCTGATAATTTAGATTACGTTGTAAAGTGCACTCTGTGAGTATGTTGATGACCTCAAGTGGAGAGATGGGGGTCAAATGTGTAGTAATATTAAGATTCTTGCCTCTTTATCTTAAGTTGTGGTTGTTGATAACATTGCTTATTAACTGGCAGTAGATTAAGTAATCTGTGGTAGCCTTGCATGTTTTGACAGAGAAAAGAGTTTTACAAATAAATGTGGATGTTTTCTAAAAGGGTATTAGTTCCTGCAGGATCATCATCGGTATCTTTGTTTGTACCTTGCAGTCTTTCAGGATTGTATCAAGCATACATGGCATCTCAAAATTTGGCCCAGTCCAGACTTTTTTAATTTGAAGAAAGCTTTTATAAACCTAAAGCAGAGAGTTTTTCTCCTCTTCTTCTCATATATCTGTCCTTTTATTTTAAACAAATATAATACACGCAGTGGTTTTAATACCTGAAAGTCTCAACATGATTTTCATTTGTAGGTTTACTTATTTGTTGCATTCTTCATGGCCAGGACAACAGGAGGATCTTTAAAGACATTTTCATTAGTATGGAGCAATATCTGTATTGTGGCTAAGATCGTAAGCACTTTTTAGTTGTAGTTGACTTCCACATTCTTTAAAATCTTCCAGTTCTGCATGTCTTTTTGGATTGCCTCAAAACGATTAGATGCAAAATTAAAAGTTTAGTTTGCAATTATACGAAGTATTGAAAACTGTCATATTCTTCAACTGCATTGCTTTCCAGAGGTGGGAAGGAATAAAAACATACCGTAATTATATAGTCTAGCTATTTATTTTCATCGCAGTGGCACTGCTGAAATGTGCAGCAGACGTCATAATTCCAGTGAACATGGTCCCTGGATGTCGCACCTGCCAGTCCCGCAATCTTAGTACCCGTTGGGGATGTATGTGTCTGAACAATGTAGGAAGACTACAAGAGGTTTATCCCATTAGAAATAAATTACAGTGTGGTGTAGCATGAAAGTGATGTGTCAGTGAATACAGAACACAGGATTACCTTCTGTCTCTTTTCTTTATCATAGATAACAGAAGCAGTATGGGAAGGAGATTTATATTGCCCTCATTTGAAGCTGACCAGTCAATTTAGATGAGATGAAATAGGGATTTATTTCTGGAGAGAAGAATGTGTTCCTGCTAATATGCCATTAATTGCTTTATTATTTAAGGCACAAATTATATTCAGCAATTTGTTGGTCTCCTTTTTTTTCCAGTGAAAATAATTATCTGTGGAAAGATTTTTCTGTCAGAAAATGTTGATGAACCTACTAACAAATTCATTTGAAAGAAGCTGAACTTTCAATTCAGTCTCTCTTCTCTCTCCCTCCCTCTCACAGAGACACACTCATACACATAGTGCTTAATTTAAATAAAAATAATAGTGGCTTTGCTAAACGCACAAATGTTAACAAAAATCATGGCAACTCACTTTGGCATGCTTGTCAAGAATTACGGCCGTCTCTGCACGTATCGGGAGCTGCTGCCTGTCACCTTGGTAGCAGCGGCACCGAGCGTGGCTGCAAGAACAACATCCTTCTGCTGGATGCAGAGGGAGGAGCAAAGCTTTGAAAAGCTCCCGGGCTCTCCTGGAGGCAACCAGAGGCACTGGCTGGGGAGGGCCGGTCCCTGCAGGGTTCAGTCCCAAACTCTGCTCTGGCTTCCCTGCCTCTGTCGTACGCACTGACACCATACAGCGCGAGTGAGCTTCCCCCACAAGCGCTGCCGCCGTCTGCCGAGCCTGCCTCCTTTTGCTTTTTTTTTAATAACCATCTCTCTGCTATATCTTTGCTCCCTTCAGTGTGTTTTCTGTGGTTCCTGTTGTCCTTTATGCTTTGCCCTGTCACCCTTCCTCCACCGTGCTGGCGTCCTCTCTCCGTTGCTTGAAACTCTGCTCTTTCTCCCTCATCTTCTTGCCTAGAGTTTGCTGCGCCTGCGTTAGCCCAGTGATTGCCAGCATTCAAATTGTTTGCCACAAAGAGGCAAGTAAAACTGAGCTCAAGGGAGACATGCCTCCACGCAAATCACCGTTGTCCTGTCCTGATGAAGCTTGCGTGGGCAATCGCTTGTTCAGGGTGCCCGAAGCGTAAGCTGTGGGGCTTCTGCTTTGCTCTTGGCTTGGGATTATGGAAGATTTGGAGGCTGAGAGATGAACGGGATCTTTCACACCTCTAGTACTCTCGGGTTGCCTCAAAGTCCTGCCAAGCGCTGCTTGCTTTGGTCACGTTACCAAGGATTTCTTTACATCCAGCAAGGGCTAAGGAAAAATGTGCGTGTGTCTAGATGTGCACACAGCCTATGCCAGCACTCTCGCCTTGCCGCGTCTGGAGCTGGGGCCTGCCGGCTCTGGCACGTGCTGTTCCCTGCATGACTGCAAAGCCTCCGAGGTGCAGCCATGGCTGTGGACACGGCAGTGGGCAGGGGCATGGACAGGTGGAGCGGGGGCGAACGGTGAGCAAACGCAGGTGCCGTGGCGAGCCGGAGTCGCAGTGCATCGGTAGCTGCACCACTGTCCAGGCACGTTGTGCCTGCGATGTAATGCAGCTCTGTGCCCCATCACTTTGGTTTCTTTGCTAACAGCAGTGCCCAACCACAAGCTAACGCTGGAAACATCCTAATCTTGTATGTCCTGTTTATATAAATTTTCTTTTTAAAGGAGGCTGAAATTATACTTCGTGTGGATGCTGTTCTCTTCTTTCAACTAGTGCAAGCTGAGCAGTGATCATAGTAAATTAGATCTGTTCCCTCGTTAATGGACTCAGAGTTCTTTCTGGAGGGAGGTGATAATCATATTCTACTTTAAAAAATAACAGTTGGTCCATGCAACAAGAGCCTTGAGGTTATTTCTTCTGTTTTCAATTCTTCACAAATAGAAATGATCCCAAGAATACCAGCTCTCTATAAAAAATTGTTCCACATTGCTCTTTCCTGTGTGAGACAGAGCATTGCTCTCTGTCTTGGCTGGTGTTTAAAGTAGCAGCAAGACCCCTGAATTGCCAATGACTCTGTATCATTTGTGTCACCATTGATGGAGAAGAAGAATAGCTTTTAGAAAAACTATTTTTGTTACAGATGTGTAGAAGTGAATTTATGGTTTCAGTCATGCTTCCAAGAGAGGATCTGTGGAAGTGAGATAGAAAACCATATGAAAAAGCTGGCAGAAGGAGTATAGCGTGTTTGGGGGGGGGGGGGGGGGGAACCAGACAAAAAGGAATAATACCTGAAAAATTCACTGAAAGAAGAGAAGCTGAGGGAAGTAAGTCCATGCAGCCATTACTCCTGAAACGTCCATGCCCAACTACTGGCTTCTTGCCTGCCTTTTTAATTTTTGATTCAGTGTTGCCTGCTGTTTTTATTCCTGCCCTTATTTAAAACAAGCCTTTCTTAAGCCTTAGGTGTTAGAGAGCACTTTCTCCAATTCTCTGCTCTTCCTGCATACACATTTCATTTTCCTGTCTAAAAACAGTTTGAGCCATCTCCCCAAAAAATACAGCCTCAGTGTTCAGTTTTTCTTAGTAAGTGAAAAAATATATATTTTCAAATATTATGTCACTCTAGTTATGTATTTCAGGTGCTGCAGTTTATGTGCATCCAAATTGTCAGGAAGGTCCTCGTTCCTTGGGGTTTGCTTCTTCCATAACCTGAGTCCTGGGTTATTTAAATTGACCAGTGCCTCTGCATTGCACTTTTTCTGTAAGGACGATCATTCTTGCCCATCGTGTTAATTCGGGAAGAGTTTTCTGTAGGAGTGACGTGACCTCATTTGACTGATCTCATGCTCCGCTAGCAATGCTGTTTAAACAATATCCCTTCCCACCCCCATCGCTTCCCCGGCATGTTGCTGTCCCTGGACACCTCGCTGTGTCTGCAAAACATCCCTCACCTCCTTCTGCAGTTCTGTAGTGCCATCTCCATGTAAAATTTTCCTGCCTTTTGTTTTTTTTCAAGTTTCATTACTTGACCTCTCCCTCTCCCCCTACTCCAGTATAGCCTGGAACCTACACTCATCCCTTCTGATGATGTATATGTTGCTGTGGTGCACGCTGGAAGAATGAAATTTAGCTATGGTGGGTCTTTCCTTATATATTTAGTTTAATGCATTCCAGTCTGTGCTGTGTTGTCATAAACCTTAATCTTGCCCTGCTGAATTGTGCCTTGCCAGTGGGGAACCTGGGATGGGAGCTTTGTGCTGTCTTGGGGGACAAAGGAAGGAAGCTCTTCTAAATGGCAAATTGTGCTAAATTCTGGATAGGCAGGCATTTGTGAAGGGCTCTACCTGGAAAACTGAAAACTGGTTGGGTGTTTCAGGGAGCCTGATGACAAAGGTAAAAAGAAGCTCAAAAGTGGCTAGGAACAGAAAATGGTAGCTTTTCAGGCATTAGTAAATGGCTATCACAGTCCATATGCTCATGTTGAGATGTTTATTTTTGTTGAGAAATGAAAAAATACACTGGGTAGTTTTATACATAAAGCAAAAAATGCACTAGGTATTTTTATATGTAAAGCAAAAAAGCTACATGATTGTGTACAATTGTAAAAGCTTTTTTTATCACCGTAAGTTTGGAAACGTAAGTGACAAAGTAGATGAGTCATGTGGGTCATCTGAAGTGAGTGCCCATAAAAAAAACTTGGCAGCTCATTATCATGTGTTTTCTGTCTAACACTTATTTTATGGGAAGAAATCTTTTGAAACTTTTAAGATTCTAAATTTTATTGGTGTTACTCATCATCCATCCTTGGAGCTGTAAAGATGGGCTCTGTGAGCTGTAAGAAGCCCGTGCCCAGGTTTAAAGGACATCAGAGGCATGAGAGTTTCCATAGCAGAGCAGCCCTGTGTCCTGTCTGAACGCTTGGTCAGTAGGAGTTTTGAGATGGATGCAAAAAAACCTACAACTGGCATTTGTATATTGAACCTAGTTATGACTCCTAGTAGCTGCCAAAATTAGTTTAAAATAGCTTTTACTCTGAGAGCAGTGTTACAGATTTATATTTGAGTTGTTTGGACTTCATAGGGGTTGGAAACTCAGATTCTAGACAGTGCAACTTTCTGTTTTTTTGATACAGACTTTCACGTCGTGAAATTTTTGTACTATACATTTCTATTTTGAGCTCTGGGTCATGAGACATTCAGTCTAAAGCATGTCATTGTTCCAGGACTGAATATTTGCCCCTTGGAGTTTTAGACCAATGTAGTTTACGGAATGAGAAAAGGAGCACTTTGTTGACATTTGGGTTATCATCATTTATGCTGCAGTGATGCCCAGAGGCCGAGGAGGTCAGGGCCCCGTTGTGCTACATGCTCCATAAACACACAATGACAGAATCTGCCCAGAGAGCTTGCAGCCTAATTTACTTTTTTCAAATGGCAACTGTCACAAGCTGCTCAGGAGTGTGGAAGGCCAGGCTAAAGCTTAGGAGAGGTGGATAAAGCAGGAATAATTCAGGTGAGGCAGCCAAATGTGCATTGCAAATGCAGTTTACAGTAAGGACATTAGGACTGCATTCTTCATGTGGGTGAGCAGATACAGATACATAGTTCGTTGTGTTGATGACTTTCTGATATATTGCAAAGCCTTATAATAAGTGTTTCTCAAGTGTAATGGACTACCTCATTTATCCTTGCCTACTATTCTGTCTCTGCCAACACCAATTCCAGTAGGACCAGTGTGAGAACAAGCTGTTAAAAACAAAGATACAAATTAGAGAGGCATCCTTTCTCCTTCCAGATGTGAAATCTCTCTGCCCTGTCCATCCCTGTGCTTGTGTACACAACACCGCATAGCAAAGGGCAGGGAATAGTGTCCCTGAAATAGGAGGAGGTTTAAGCTATGATTAAAAAGTGCTGGAGAATAGAATCACACACAGCTGAAAGGGAGAATATCCCCATTTTTCTGTGGGATATGAAACATCACAGTGCATGCTTCTAACTCTGGATAATACCAGGGTAGTAAGCCTTTATGCTAGTGATAAAATTATTTTTGTTAATAATTATATGCTTTTTAGTGTATGAATGTTTTTTCCATATTTATAGTGTGTATCTCTCTGAAGCATGTGCAGATGGACTTCTGCTTTGTGACTGGAAGGTTGGAAATAAAATGAAATGATTGAAAATTCTCTAATAGGTATCATAAGTCCATTACGTGTTATTTGTACATAATATACAACAGTATGATACGGTTTCTGTGGCATATGCTTTAAAGGATCTGCATGATTCAGTAGTGGCTTTGCCACTATGACTGGTCTGCAGTCCTTGTGAAGCAGTGTAGTTAAAACCCTATATCCCGCCTTACATCACCAGTATGATGATGTACTCCGAAGTAGTGTGTATGCTGTATGCAGCACCAGTGTGGGTACAAGCTGAAGCAAAACTTCATTATGTTTGACAGTGTCTTTTTAGCTGAAGTACTGCCATGATTTGCATGACAGTAGTGAATCCCAAAATTGGTTGATTGCCGAGAGAGACTTTAAACTGTGAAGACAGACGTGAGAGAGAAGAAGAATTAAATGCTTAATTAATGGATTTGTACTTCCTATTTCTTGGAGCATGGCTTTTTTTCTTCTCTCCTGTATTGTTTATTTTAAGGTGCCATACGTTCTACTAGAAGCCGTTTAGAAATTTGGTAAAGAAACCCGCACGTGAGTATTAAGAGGGTTCTGAATGTGACGCTCTAGTAGTTGAGTATTGCACCTTTCTAACTGGAAAATATTTGGGGCTACCAATGTATAGGCGTTATTTGGCCAGTGTTGTATATTCTAACGATGGCATCTGTGCAATCGTATAACTGCTCTTGCTCCTGTGGACTAAAATGAACCTGTTAGCTGAGGTTTAACTTTTCGTGGGAGAAGTTCTTCCCCTTTTTCCTGGATTCTTTATACCATGTTTTCATCAGAATTCTAGTTACCAACTTTGACATTTCTTTGGTGTCTCCTTATGTTAGTTCCTTACTTCCCACATGCTGTTTTATGTGAAGGTCTTTATAAGTTGCTTCAGAGGACTAAAATCTTTCGTGGTGATAGAGATGCCAACATGCGTGACAGTTCTTATCCACCCAAAATGGCAGTGATTGACTTGTATTTTTTCATATAAACTGATTTTTCTCTCAGAAAAGTTTTCACTTAGAAAAGGTAGCTATTAATTACTTACCTACCTGTGTTTCAATATGCCACCGTCTGGTTAAATAGCTCCCTTGTCTATTTCTCTCTGAAACTATAAAGTACTCTTTTCGGCAGAACAAGCTAGATGACATCTTGACACTTCCCTAATGTTTTCAAATCCTGGTGGGTTTGAGTGAATTATTTGATTTATTTGAACTTCAGATTTGGGTCTTGTAAATATGCACAGATGAAAGCTAAAAAGGTTGACAAAAACGCGCTTGCAATTGGAAGTGCTGGGTTTGGCATAGTTATCTTTGGCAGCATGAGCCTTGTCAAGTCCAAGAACGAGAGTCAACATAAATCTGTTTTGATACCAGTAATTGTTTTACATTATGGTAGTTATTACTACCTTCACCATTGTTTTATTGGGAAATGCAAAGTAAGGCGCAGGTCTCACCCTTAATATTTTGGTACTCAGTAAGCCACACACTTGGAGAAGATGGTTATCCTCATTTTGCAGATGGAGGACTGTGGCCCATATATAAGAGTGGGTTGCCTAAGAAATCGGAGGCTGGCGTTAGTTGGTGGGCTCTGATCTTCCATATGTTAGCCCAGAGCCTTAATGCAGAATGGCCCTGCTTTCACAGACCAATATGCAGCTTTTTCTCTTTCTGAAAAATAGTACTGTTGCCCATGAGAAAGCTGGAAAGCTATGTCCATCCAAACAGTTAAGCTTTCAATTATATTGCTGCTAAAGATAATTGCAGGAGTTTATTTCTGATCTTTTAATGGTCCGGGGATTTGGAAGTTCTGTGAGAGAACAACGTGAACTGTGGTTGTAGTTTGATGGAAGGATTTGTTCAATAACATTAGATTTATGTACATGTAGCCATCAAGGAATGAGTGCAAGTAGGTGGCACCTCTTTTGCTGTTATTTCTGCGACTTCATTTCTCAGTCTTAAGCTAAGTGCTCCTGCAGTCCTCTTCTGGTGGGCACAGATGCTTTTTATGAGCCCCTGTGCAGGGGATGATCAGATCAATAGGTGTTTAATTTATAAGTTTCCCCTACCCATTTTGTTTTCTATTAATAACTCTGTGTTTTATTCCTGCAAATATCTCATGTCGTGCATCTGTCTATTTGGGGAGCTAATCCTGTTGTGGTGGGCATCTATTTCAGGAGCAGCCTAGGCAAAGTATAGGTTATTGTCGTACTGTCATCCGTTACTGTCTGTAATGGGTTATACAACTAGTATTTTAGTGTTGGTGTAATGTAAGAGTTCAGGAGGGAAATGTGTATTTGCAGCATGAAGTCATTAAAAATACTGTGTGGATTTTTCCAAAAGAATAAGCAGACCAAGTGTAGTGGGCCCTATGCCAGAATATGTAATATCCTTGCAGAGCATCAGTTGAAGCTCCACGTTGGTTTAAAAGGCAGCTTTACATGGGTTTGTTGAGTATCCCTTTAAAAAAAAAAAAAAAAGGTTTGTGTACAGAAGTAGCAAATGAATTCAGTTCTATCAGAAAGTAGGTCAGTGACTGACCGCCCGATAGCATGAGGCAGCAGTTCCTAGTAGAACTGACAGCTCAGCAGCATGAACCCTCAGTGTCTCCAGGAAACTTGTTGTGACAAATGTAAACACATTATATCCTCTATTCCTCTTATTTATTTATTTTTTTGCTGCTGCATTAGAAACCACAAACTGTCACTCTCCATCCCCTTTCTTCACCCCTTCTGGTCCCCAAAGGGAAATGCCTTGTAACATAGCTAATAATTTTTGCAAGGCTGAGTAATGAGTAAGGCATTCCAGCAGGGTTGGGTTTTTCTGACAGCTGAAGTTGAGCGCTTTAAAGCAGACTTGACTAAAATCCAAACCAAAGAGTTTCTGATGGTGAGGGAAGTCATTGTAAAGACAGGAACTGGATGAATTCAGGCTCCATGTGTCCTGGTCTTTCATTGCTTTGTGCTGAATGTAACTTTTGCATATACTCACTTCACTGTTTGTATTGCCAACATCAGTAACTGTGTGGCTGAACAAAGAGCACTCCAAAAACGTCCTCACTGGAGCCCAGCAGTTCCTGAAGTGGGGAGGTTTTTTTGTAATCTGGGGGGAAATGCCAAAAGTTGATAATATTTTTCCCCACTGTGCCTCCCCACTTTGCTCCTTGACCCACCCCATAAAACAAAACTACCTCAGAGGACATGGAGGATTTTATGTTCTCCTTTTCACTGAGTTGTCTCTATAGCAGGGAAAGAAGATGAATCTTACACTACCAGCTTCCTTGGCTAGTGCCTTTCTGGTGGTGATTCCTGCCATGGAAGTCGCTGTGGACTGGAAGGTCAAGGAAGGCTTCTGGCTGCAGTGCCGTATTTTGGTGGGTGAGACAGATGGCTGAAAAGCTGCAGAGTTGGCTCTTTCCTTGGCCCTGTAACCAGGTTGCACAGGCAAGTCAATGCCACAGGAAGCAGAAAGGAGGATTTCTTTATGTACTCACTAAAATGGTCTGATTTAAATGTTTTTCCTGAAGAAGTACCTGTTTGACAGTTCTGGATTTTCTTAGTTAACTGGTTATCTTTTTGGCGTCAGGTCGCCCAAAAACATCTAGAGGACTCTATGCTCGTTTATGCAAGTGCTCTATAAAAAGCGATTTTTGCTGTGTGGTAGATACCACCAGAGCCTTCAGTTGTGCTTTGCCATTTAACTGAATCTTTAAGTTCATTTGTTGGTGAGCATTGCATTAAAATCAAAAATGGATGACATTGTCCAAGCAAGAAGTAGAGATTTGATTTGAGAGCAGCCATGGGAATATATTCATTTGAATTTTTCTTAACCAAAATGCTTTTAGCTTTGGTAAAAGTTTGACCACAGCGGACACAAGTTGAGGAAGAAACTAGATGATTTATTTGACCAAAAATGGCTGAAAGTAATTCAGGAAGAAGAGAGTCCTATTTCAATTAAGTGCATGTTTTGCTTCATAGTTGTTGCTATAGATAATGCTGGCATTGACTGTTAGACACCATGCAACAGATGTAATGCTAACAAAGTTGTGAAAAATATATTAATGTATGCAGTTAGAAAAAGGCTTCAGTTGTAAAGCAAGGGGAAAGGATGCCCATATGCATGTGTGTGAGTCCGTTTGTGTGCCGGGCAGGAGAGGCAGTTCTAGTTTGCCTACAGAGGGATTCTTGCACTTCCTTTTTTGACGGAGCCCACAAAGGGGGAAATGGAGATGTTGGCTTTCAAGTGATTAACCTCTTCACAGAGCCACTAAGCTCCTTCTACTTTAAAGGAATGGAAGCGCAAGGTGCTCTCCACAGAGGCATGAATAAAGATCTCGTCCCTTTTCCCACCGTTTCATGCTTGCAGAGCTCTCACTGCCCATAATTCCCTCCCCTGCTCCGGGGAGGGGATGGGAGAGTCAGAAAGAGAAGGATTTCTTTAGGCCCGGGCTTTGCTAAGCAAGCCACTGCAGGTTCAGATCTTTTTAGTTCCAGGTAGTTTGAATATCTGAGTCCCTTGATAAGGTTTCAGAAATGGAAATATTTTTGAATCCCCCACTCAGCTGGAAGCTACAGGGTTTTTTCCCTGCTCCCCCAAATGCTAGCAGGAGGTCCTGCGAGGCCATCCAGTTAAGCTGCTTCCCTGTTTGCGGGTGGGCGGCAGACCTCAGTGTACGAGATATGACGCTGTGACCTTTGCAGCAGTACGAAGACGAATGTAGAATACAGACAGGAAAATTACCCACGTTCGAGTTAGTCACTGATGTCACTCGCCTTGGGAGAGGAGAGACTTTCATAAACCCCAGCAAATCTGAACTACTTGGGTTACTGCAGAGCGGTAACTCTGCCCTCTCTGGTTGGAAAAGTGGTGCCCAGGGAACAAAAAAGCTGCAGCACCACTCTTTTTTTCTAGTTCGGGAACATCTGTTTCACACAGTCTGCACCACATGCAGGCAGTTGCTACCCAGTACATTTCTCAGTATGTTGTACTTTATTCCTTCAGTTACATTGCTGCATCATGAAGACAGCAGGGTAAATTCATATGTTCCCTTTTTGCTTGGGAAATCTTGGTGAGGGTTTGCCAGAGCGAGCGTCTCCTTTATGGCCGTGCACACAGCAGCGAGACGGGGGACTCACTGCAGGATCGGCTAAGCCTCTGCCATCCTCTCCCTGCCGATCTCTGAGGGTCACAGCAGTGTGGTCCGGTATAGGAAGGCCACAGAACTGATTTGGTCTTCATTTCTCAGCTGCTGAAGCTCTCTCGGCCTTCCTGCACTTCAGAAGGTTGGGGAGGGCTTTCCCCCTGCCCTGCGGAAATGAGGATAATCAACCGTTGGTTAGAGCAGGCAAGACCTCAGGCAAAGGACGTGGGCAAGAAAGGCCCTTTTGCTTGCAGGTGGCTTCTTCATATTCACGAGCTGGATCTGTCAGGAAGAAACTTGTCACAAGCGAATGCTTTTTAATGGAAATGGACACTTTTTTCCCCCCAAAAGTATGTGAACAGTTCCATATTTTTTTCCAAATTAGTGCCGTTCACTGGGTTAGTGGGGATGTCTTGGGCTTTTTCTGTCCCAAAATAAGAACTCAGGGAGTTTAAGTTGCTTTTATTTCCTTCCATACAGCAAAGGAACAAAAATGCGTGTGAGAGATCATATTTGGGCACTGGAGATAACTTACAATAGAACTTAGATTTTATCAGTTTTCTTCTAGTCTGGAGGAAAATTAGTGTTACCCTCTGGGTAAAAGAGGAGGCAGTTACACAGCTGCTGTTTTTGAGCTAAGAGTTGGATCAACCTCATTGACTCTCGGGCTGTATCGAGTGACTTAGTGCACTTCATGTGATGCACTGAAAATATTTCAAACTTTTTGCTACTTAGGAAGGGGGAGGTAGGAGTTTCTACTTGATTGCTTTTCTAAATGCACAGCAATCTAAACGAATTAAGCATGGATGATATCATTTCAGTCAGCAGCACAAGATAATGTCCGTCTTGACTGTATGTGAATGTGTAATCCTCAGTGTCTCTGCTTCCATTAGATCTAAAAGAGTAATCAATGTCATTTGTCAAAGTAACATCTCAGATGATGGAGAAATTCAGTACAAGGACATATGGTGCTTGTCTGCAAGTAGGAGTGGCTCCGCGTGTGTTGATCAATTCTCCATATCCATCTTCTGCAAAAATACCAGTATTTAGTTCAATGCTGACATAAAGTCAGGCTGTCACAAACAAGTTTGCACACCATTCTCTTCTGGTGCAAAGCAAGCCAGATGAGCAGTGCGGTGTTAAGAGTCCTGCATTTTAACAGGAAGAAGTTCAGAAAAGGTGAGTGAGGTGTGAACAAGTGAAGCGTCCTTATGAAACTTCATCCCCCTTAATGTTTTGCAAGAACTCTTTTTAGGTGCAATCATACGTCTTGGGTTTTGTAGAGAAATTACATGGATCATTGCTTGCCCCAGTGTTGGCACAGGCTAGGGTGAGTCGATTGCTTCTGCAAAGATACCTAGTTGCCTTTCTTCGTGACTTAGGAACCACTCTCAGCATCTCTTCTTTGTACAAATGTTGGGGGAAAAAAAGGAAAATGAATTCCTTATATTGCAAAGTTGATCTGCTGAATGAAGTTCTTCTGCACTCATACTCAGGGTGTGCTCCATGGGGTGGCTGACTTTAGTAAAGGGTAACTGAGAGGTTTCAGTCCAGAGTGCTGGTGCAAAACATAAAACGGTGTCTTGCAAGTGCTCCTCAAGAAGCCCATTGGCTGAGAATACTCATTTCACAGTAATGTGCTCCCTCCCTAAACTAGTCCTAGTATTTGGGGTTTTGCCTCTTGAAGGGCCCAGCTTAATTCTTTTTCTTCTGTCCTTCATTCACCATCCTCATGTCCTGATATTATATTACAGACACTGCAGTGTAACGGCATGGTTTGGTTGCCACGTGAAAGGCTCTAGTGGGCATCTTTACAAAAGTGCAGAGCACTTCAGTAAAATTTAAAGATACAGGTGTTTACACCTTGGCCGGACAGATGCATTATTTATTTCCTGTTGATTGAGTCTCCCCAGCCTTAGCCTTATCTCTTAGCCTTCATTTATTCTAGTGTGCAGCTCACAGTTTTAATTAGCATGTTACCTACTGAAACACTGCTCATTTCAGGCAAAACCACCACTTTGCCCATTACTGAATCTAATGCGTAAACAAGACAGATTATTTATCCTGCCTTGAACGAGAAGAGGAGGAGCTATTTAAGAGCTCCCGTGGGCACGAGTGCTGACTAATGGTTGCTATCTTGAGTACACAGAAATCAATTTGGACCTTGTCTGATGAACACTGCTGCTTTTTTCTCATATAGAGCTATACAGAAGAATTGGGAAATAAATGCGTTCACTTAAGATAACAAGTGACAGCTGAGAACAATTAAAACTCTTACTTGGAGCTGTATTTTTTTTCTTTCTACAGTAGGTGGGTGGTGTCTGCAGCTCTGAATAGCTGATACAGGGTATTTGCTGCTGGTCTGATGTTATCGTTCACAAAGAGGAGAAAGTATCATGCCAGGTTATTTATTTTACAGCCTTTTCTTCTTGCTTCACACAACACACAGATCTTGGTAGATGGAAAAGGATTTTTTTCTTGTTAGAATCTTTTTGGCAATAAACACATGCCTAACTGTAAGAGGAAAAAAGTTTCACAACCTATCTTGTTTTGTGAAGCCCAAACATTTGTGAAGCTTACAAACCCTCAAACTTTGCATAATGTGCCCATCCCTGATCTCAAACATGAGGTGGCAGAAGAGGGAAGTGTTACTTTTTTTAACCAACAACTTATGACTGTGTCAACACATGACAATTTGTCAAAGCTTTCTGTAGTGGTGCTGTAAATTAATTTTTAGCATCAGTTGTGAGTGGTAAACACTTTGTGCGGTGTGAACAGTTCTTAGTACGGTGTGAGTTGTCAGCAGCTTGCTATCTACCCTAAAAGAAAAAAAATAAAGAAGGGAAGGATGAAAGCTCGTTTACTAGTACAAAGTGGATCTGAGTCTGCAAAAATTAGATATGCGGTGGTATTTTTTTTCTCCTCCAACCCAGTCAGCCCCACCTTGCAATTCGGGGCTTGGCTTTGCCATTAATATTAAGAACCTGTACTCCAGGCAGGGGGTTGAGAAATTGCAACTTCAGTCCTGCACTCCAGAAAGTGCTTGACAGTGAACAGGTTTTTTAGGCTGACGGCTAGATGAATGAGAGCCCCTCTGTACCTCTGGCACCTTGGATTTTACCTCTGTTTGCTTGCTTTAAAAGCAGAATTTGTCCTGCAAATGCAAGCATGCTCCTTTGTTGCAAAGTCTTGCATAAAGAGCATGAAATGCTTTAAAAAAAAAGACGGTAGCCCAAACAGAAATGATGGCTGCGCTCTCCCTCTTCCTTGCCTGCCCCTGTGCTGTTTCTTCTCCTTGCCTATCCCAGCTGTTGTGGTAGGGTTTGCAGTAGTGATTCTTACAATAGGAGTTGACGTGATAGAAGAAAATGATTCAGTACGAAAAGCTGGGGAGTATATACTGCAGAAAACAACTTTTCAGATACAAACCTATTTTAATCTGTTACTTTAACAGAACAAGCAGTAATAACCTCCCAACCTAACAATGACTGTTAAACTGAACATTAATTCGTTCAGTCATTGAATTGCTAACGTGTCTAAAACTTGCAAGTGAACACCCACTCAAGAGAGAAAAAGAACTTAGTGCCTGGAATTCTTGGCCTTACTGAAATCACCTAGATTTGTGACACCAAAGCCAGTATTTCATCTTGCATTTCCTGAGAATGCTTTAGGTAGAACTAGATTAAGAAAAACAGCTGTGCTAGTTTGTTTGCTGCTCTGATACAGTCAGCATGTTTTTTTTCTCAAGCATAGGTGCTCTCAGCTTCAGCTGCCTAGATAGGCTTTGACTGTGGTTTGAAGCTCGTTCCTGTAAATGGACAGCACACTTTAAGCTTGGTGTGAGAACTTTATACAGCCCTACTAAAGCTAGTTTTAACCTGATAATGATTTAAAAAAGAAAAATGACTTTATTTGCGTATTTGCTCACAAAAGATTTTGGTTTTATTTCCTTTTCTAGATATAACTGTAGGTGCTTCTTATGTGAAAGAGCTGAGCCACACCATCCAGTAAACTGTCTAAAGCAGCAATTGGCTTGCTTGGAAATCATTTCCAGGACTGTGTTGTAAGTAAGTATTTTTACAAAGCAAAATGAAATGATTTCTTTGGTTTTCAGGGATTTTTGGATGTTTTGATTGCTCCGTACAATCTTATAGTTTTACTGTCACATTTAATCTCCAGTAGCAATGCACGTGAGGATATGAACACTCCTGCGTCTAAAACATTTAGCTAAAGCCCCTTAGAGCCCTGTCTTCTTGCTGGCTTGTTCTAAAACTCCATGGCACAGTAGCTAAACACTTCTAAGATTAGGCACCTATGTATAAGTCTAGCAAGAAATTTGGCGAAATAAATACTGATCTATTTTGTCATTTGCCAGTGCAGTTTTTCACTCTGTGGCTTATATGGTTTTTCAGAAACACGCCTTTAGTGTTCATCCCTGTCTGCATTTTAGCTATGGTGGGAAAGCCTTGCTAGTGCAAGCACTTCATGCAGACATTCTGGGCCATGAACTGTGATCTGCCTACCTTGATTTGAAATACTCCATGGAAAACTGCGATGGATAACCTAACTGGTCAGAAAAGAGCACTGGTTTGTTTGCTCTGACACTCTCTGCGTGGTGAGGGAACCTCCGTAGGCTGTGAACAATGGTGATTTGGTCTCCTAGATCTGTCTATGATGAGTATATGTGAATGAATAAGACCCCATTGCAGGTTAAGAGCCGTTTGCATTAAATATGGCATTGAAAACATGTTTGTACTTAAAAATGAATATCATCATTGTAGAAAACTTTGAGAAGTGCACCAAGAAAACCTCATAATACCATTTATACAGTCACTTTTGAAAGTATAATCCATTTGGGGATATTTGTGACCTAAAATTTTACAAACATTTTATTTCTTTTTATATTGCCCTCATTTTCCTGCTGCTGGTGATGCGGGTTAACCTGACATGAGAAATATTTATGACCTAAGTGCATTTCCCTCAAAATGGCCTCTGACAATATGGTCCCTTCAGAGAAAGAGAGCAAGAGGGTTAGTGACTTAGGACTCAAGTCACTTAAAGTTAAGCACATGTATATGCATTTTACTGGTTGCTCACACTGCTCAGCACCTTGCAGAGTAGTCCCTATAGGTTACATTTGCAGTATATAAGCTAGTTGGGAGAAGGGAAAGTGCTAATCCCAACACTCAGTCCTTCATTCCCAGGTGGTAAAAAAATGGAATCATTTCTTTGGAATAGGCTTCTTGTTTGTGGATTTTTGTTCTGCGTGGTCAACTGACACACCTGGATCACTCTCCAGGTGAGGTTGTGCTTGACAAAGATCCTTGTCTCAGTTCTGCCATTGTCTGCCAGGTGTTGTGTGCTGACTGCCATTTTACCATTGCTCTATGCCTGCCAGGCCAGTGTAGCACTCAGCTTGATTCTCCATGGCTGGATGGGAATCAGATGAAAAAAAGGACCCGTTTGCTATCAGTGGTGGGACCTCAGCTCTGGCATCTGGACAGAGAATGAGTGAGGCAACTGCTTGGGGAAAGATGCATTTAGAACAAAACGAAATTTATATTTTTGGTATCCTGCTTATAAATGGTCAGTCTCTTCCTGGAATGTAAGTCCAGGTGCAAACTCACATTGTTTTCACTGCGGGAGGCAGATGCCTGGCTACCTGTAGGGTCTCAAGTGCTTCTGGTCTTATCATGCATAGTGATGCAGCACCTACCGGCAGGAAGCCTCGCTCTGACCTTGTGCCCTGGCTGGCACTGCCGTCGTCGTTGTCCATAACCATTAGAGCTATTTCAAGGAGAACTTTTGGTTTTATTGCCGTTAGCGATATGGCGTTTTGTTATGTTATGGTGTTTTCATCACTGTGGCACGAGGAGCTAAAGCTGTGCCACATTTATGCTGAAGCAATCACAGCTTGTTTCCTAGACCAGGTTCAGATGTTGTGTCCCAGTGTGCATACTACTGAAGCAGTTGTGCAGTCTCAGTGACACCAATCCCTCAAAGGATTCACTATTCCAGTGTGGCTTTCTGCCTCATGTCATTCGAATTTAACTATGTTAGTCTTTGTAATGGTGCCAGAAGGCCACATATTGGATCTCTACAAAGTCTCAAACAGTAGATACATGTTTTTAAATAGTTAAATAAATGTTAATTGTGATTCACGAATAGCTTTTCCCCAACTATTAAGTAATATCAAACACTGAATTTTTCAATAAGTAATTGTTTTTTCAGCTGCTGAGTAGGACTAAGTTTTTAAAATATTTTTAGAGGGTTATTTTTGCAGCTGCGTGGCTGCTTTTAGCATGAAATTTTCAAGTTATTTTGTAGGGCTTGACAGCCATGGATGCACAGTGGGCAAAAGCTGATGAAAGCCTGTGGTTGAAGTGGTATGATTGCATTCTTTTGATGCACCTTGGTTCGTTGTGGATAGTTTGGGCTGCATCCAAATAAGCTGAAAATAGCATATTGGCCACTTTCAAAAAGTCTGTGGTTTTGCAGTATTTTCTCAGAAATGTCCAAAGTTTTTTCTTTTTACCATGTTAGCTATTACACACAGGTGAAAATTAACTACTTTTCTTTTCCTCTCAAATCCCTTTTTGTAAAGGATTCAGCCAGTGTGAATTATTTCATGAAATAACAGTTTAACTTGCTGCATCTTGTTGCCACTAATGTAATACTACAGAATTTTTTGTTAGAATTGTGTTATGTGCCATTCACTAAAAGATCTGAAGACATTTTCAAGTATCAATTCAAGCACTATCATGATGATAATAGAGACACCATGTTTTTACACAGAAAAATGTGTTTTTATCTTAGTGCTGCAGTACGCTGATTGAGAGTACCTTGCTTACATCTGCACAGTGGTTCATTAGCCAAGCCAGCAAATCATTCTAGGCACTTTAATGCTTTTCTTTAGCTGATTGCTCATTTTGATGTATTGCATAGCAATATTGGAACATTTACTTAGGATCTTTTTTGTGCATCTCCTTTCTCTTGTTTTCCCACCAGATCTGTTCTGTTGCCTCAGAACACTGCGGTTCATATAAGCATTTGCTGTAATTCTTTGAAACGGTGAATAAGAAATCTCCTTCTAGATACTACTGACATGTTTTGATGAAGCCACAATTATGAGCACAGAGTGTACAAATGAAGGACACTTAACACTTAGAGCTAGAGAGAGGTTAATGTTGGCAGGGGAGAAATAGTGAAGGTTAAATTATGTTCGATGTTTGTCTGCTTTTCTTTTCTTTTCTTTTTTTTTTTTTTTTTAAGCCACGGAATAAAAGAACCAGAATAAAAAGTTTCCACAAAGCAGAAGTGTGAGTGAAATGAAACGTAGTGGCTAGACAAATGAAAGAACCACATTCATTTAAAAACACCCAAAACCTTTAAATTTCAAAGACCCGGTAGAAAAGCTGATCTGTCGGACACCCAGTTTGGACTGGGTACTCAACTGGAACTCATGGTCGGGGTTCAGTTACCCCACTCAGTCATTGGTTTCCTGTGTGTTCTTGGGCAAGCTACTTAATCTGCCCCATGACTGACTTCCTCATTTTTAAAATGGAGATCATCGTCCTCCCTTCCAAGGGGGTACTATGAAGGTGAAATCTACTGATGCTTCCGAAAGACTTGGATATTACAATGCGCAGAGCCCATCTAGGAGCTAGAGTGAGAGGGATGAGCTTCCTTGCAGGGTTAGTCACCCATGCTGCTTGCGTTTGGGTGTTCTGGGAGTAGAGGAAATGATCTAGAAAGTTGAGGGGGGGGGGTTTTTTTTGAGCCTTTCAGATCTGGTTTTCATGGAGTTTGGCTGCCTTTGTGGTAGGCATTTGGAATAGTCTCTGTCTCTCCCCTCTGTCTCCTGATAGCTTTGAGTCATTCATATCTGCTTGACACACACGACCCACACAAACCCAACTGGATCAAAAATACAGCTTCTGTCACCTCCTGAATTATAGAGAGATTTCTTGACATTTAAATATGGTTGTGCCTTTTCATAAGAAAGAAACTGAAGAGAACATGAGCCTGTTCAAGAGGTATCAGAGGTGACCCTAGCAATTGAGGAAGGATATAAGAGTGAGCTGGCCACTACCTTCCAGGCCTCCTGGCAAGGTGTGCACTGGCACAGTGTTGCCGCACCTGCTAAAGGTTTCTGGATAGCCGAGCACTGGAACTAAATGGGTCAGCTGGCCTGTAGTCTCTCTGCTCCTCCACTCAGCCTCTGATAGGCAAATATTCATTTAAGAGATTTTGATATGAATCTCTCACAGTGCTGATGCTAATTCTGAGTAAGGAATCAGAAATGACAAGTCACATGCCTTTTGATGTGTCCTTTTACCTTACATGGGTTGATAGTCAAACTTTTCTCACCATTTACTGGCATTCTTTTTCTCTGGGAAGAGGGCGTGGAGGCCTGTAGACTCTTTTTCGTCTCCAAACATTAGTAATGCTCTTCTCCAGCCACCAACAAGGTCTTGAAAGTACAAGCAGGTTCATGTTCAGATCAGGGCCACTTTTGTTTTATCTTTGATTCTGCTACAACAGCTCTTTCTATTTCCTGTCCTCCCACCTTCTTACTGCCTTCCCTGTTTTTGGCTTTGCTTTCACAAATCTTCCTTTGACCTGACCCTCAGCTTTCTCCAAGTTGCTAGGGTTGATAAGAGATCCTCCTCGTTTGAACCTGCATATCCTCCCATCCCTGCCATATTTCTGTCCTCTTCCTGTGGCCACATAAATGCTTCCTCAGCCATCTTTGGAGGTCCCTACTCACTCAGACCTCTTTCTGCCCCTCTAATCTACCAAAATTAGAGAAACAAAATCTAATGTCATCTCCAGCCAGTAAATCATTTTCTGTTTCTCTCTATCCTGGCCTTCCCTGAGAAGTTTTTTCTTTCTCATGACTTGTATCATGTAGGATACAGCAGTAGTACAAGATGTGCTGTTCCCTTCACCTCCCTGGTCCTCCTTCCTCTACTTATTTCTGAACTTCAATCAGTCTTTGTCTTGGATGGCTTGGCTTTTCTCCAGTAACTCTCTCATCAAGTTGCATTCCTGTGTTTTTTTCTTCACAATTTCACTGCACCCTGTAGTCCCTTTCTCTTCATTCATGAGGCAGGGTTTGGTTTGGTCTTCGCATTTGGACCCCAGTTAAAGAGAGAACATAGTAGCCTAAATTCTGAACCCGGGTGCCAGATAAGAGTACCTGCCCTGGGTCAGACCAAAGGTCCGTCAGCCCAGCCTCCAACCACAACCAGGAGCACACGTCTGTGCAAAGGCAGCAGGCACATGCGGACAGTGCTGTACACTGGGAGGATGCACTGGCAGATCTGTGATATAGAGCCCTCTCAAGCCACAGGTTGCACCATTAGGTTGTAAAAGGCCTTGATGGACCTGGAGTGGTTCCATTGATTTCAGGTGAGTTACCCCCATTTTAGATGGATAAAGAACCCGCTTCTTGCTTGGAGGGAAACGGTGCAGCTCAGAGTTGGCTGCTGCATCTAATCCAAAGCTCTAAGTATGAGGATTTTCAATTATAGGATTGTGTGTCATCCGTTCCAAAACTGGTTAGTTCAGAGTCCCCTGCCATGAGAAAACACGGATGTTTGAGACGTGGCGCTGCTGCCGCTGGGTGTCCCCTCTCTGCCTTTAATGGTTACCAGTCTTCCCAACTGCAGAAGTACAAGGATTTCTGGTAAACATGAGAATTCAGTCTGCTTACAGCTTTATAGTACTGCTGCCTGAAAATGCTGCAGTGGCTTAGTTGTCCATTGCTATTTCAACACCACGCCCAAGCTACAAGTAAGTAGTTATTGAACTAATTTAGTTTTGTACCCAAGACGTAATTTTCTTCCTGCAGATCGGGAACCCTGCTATTTAACACAGTGTAATTGACTTTAGCTGTAAGATTCAATATACTTATCTAGGATTACAGTTCAATAAAATCTGCTCGTGCCTGGAGTAAAAGGAATTGCAGAAACACTCAGCGATCGTTTTCTGCCTGTTCCGCAGACAAGCTAAATTTCATATCTTCTAATCTTTACATTTTTGGTTATGTTGCTGCTTGACCTATTCATTCTGGTTAGAGCTGGCAGAAACAGCTTTAAATGCCACCATTTTGCATGGAGATCAAGCCAAGTGACTGAGATGTTGCATAGTATTCTTAAGTCAGTTTTACATGACTAACTCTCTCATTTCAGTGTGCCCTCCTGGTGACGGGGTGGGGGAAAGGGAACTAAACTGTGTCTGGTTTCATTATGAAGATGATGATTATAGAATCCACAATGTATATGAGATTAAAGCCCTATAATTTTATAGACCAAATTGTGCACAAAGAACAAAATCTGAAATCATTTCAGTCACTAACCATGCTTTTGTCTTGCCTCACCCAGTATAGAAGAAATAAGTATTGGAAAACAAACATTTATTCAGAACATCCTCTTACTATTGACCAAGTAGGAAGTTGTATTAGGCCAATTTCTACAAGGAAGCATTCACTGGCCAGTTTGCATTGGCTTTTATGACTGTGTGCTGTAATTGTGGAGAGCCTTTTTGCCCAACTATTCATTAACATGTTTTTCATTAGCCACTGTGAACTCATGGGAAAGCATTAGATTAAGTTTTTTGCTTGCAGAGCTTCAGGGAAAAGTAGAGACTTTTTCAGTGAGACCAAGAGGCGCACAGGTAGTGAGTAATTTGGGATGACTGCTGAACAGAGTGTGGGAAGTATCCTTGACTGAACTGAGAGCACAAGCTTTGTTGATCTTACTTCTGAGAGATGTGCCCCAAACTGCAATCCTTAATCCAAACATGATCTTAAGTTACTAGTTCTTACCTACCACCATGCTTCTTTTCTGGATTATTTCTTCTGAGCATTATACTGTTGCAAACTGGAGAGGAAAAATAGACTCTCAGACCCACAGTAATTCATTTTCCCGGTTCTGGCACACTGATGTCCCAAACAGTAAAATACAGAATAACACTGATACAGCACTGATTTGTACAGCATTTGGTGTTCTAGTCCTCCTCTTTGCACTGTGTATTTTTCACATAATTTTAAACAACTGCTAGGGCTACAGAGAATAACAAAATAGGATAAACAAAGCAGAATGGGCAGATTTTGTGGTATGAGTTAAAAACAAAACAAAACTCCAAAAGCTATGAGAATTGGAAAGAGTGGCTCTTTTACATGGCAAAAGTTGAAGTATAATTACTGGGTGCAAAGCATGGTTTTTTTACAGGAATAAGTTATGAGTGCAGATCATACCTGAGACCCTAGAAGCTGGTTCAGCTGTGATTTAAGAGTAGTGAGGAAGGCTCTCTAAAAGAGTTCTTTCTTTCTTCCAGTTACTGAATCAAGTTTGAGCCTGGATTCATGCACATTGATTCTTACTACTTCTTTGTGTGATGGGACTTAACTGTGATGGGGATAATACTGATACAAAAATTCTGGTTTCAGATAGCATGAAACTGAAGAAGAAAATAAATGTAGTATTCAAGCTTTCTATTTGAGTTAAGCTGATATGAAGAACTAGATAGACGTTTAAAAAATAGTAGTTGCTATTTTACTTTCCTTTCTGTGTCCTTTATGAATTAGTGAATCCTGTTTTTCTTTGTTCCCCATGCTTTTGTTATATATATTTTTTTTCATCATGACACTCGGGAGTTGGTGCAAAGTGAACTAAATGGCAATCATAACAGACACAAATAGTCACTTCAAATTTTGCCCACTTAGCTTGTGGCAAAACACTAATGTATGTTAGTACACTGCTTACTGGTATGCAGTGCCAAACTGCAGACATTTTGTTAGCGTTGCCAGTGCTCTCATGAAACCAGAAGTGATTCTTTCACTTGCTTGCTAGAGTGCAAAGTAGCCTTAATTCCCGTTCAGTTTTTCACTGCTGCCTCCATCTTAGTATTGCCACCCTTGTACCTTGGAACAACAAAACTTCGAAGAGTTTGTAAAAGCCACAATCAAAAAATTGTATTGGTCTAGGTCTGATAGGTAATACCACTACTGACTACCTGCATTCTCTTCTCGAATCTGGCACAAAACAGTACATCTTCTCCCGTTTCGGGAGCATGTCTATCCATTTCTCTCTACAATTGTTGAAGTATGTGAAAGTATCATTCAGAAAAGCATGAAAGATTCCCTAGATATACTGGAAGGTTGATGACACTCCTTGGGTTCTGTTCTGAGTTTAGATAAAGCTGTATGCTTCTGGGCATCATTTCTAAATCATAATTGAGGTTACCTCGTTTGGTTTTGTCATAGGTTTGTTTTGTAAAGGTAGCTATGCAGTCATTCTTACATCAAAGGACCTATGTAAATTGCTTGCATTAAGATTTTTTTCAGTCGTTGAAAAGCGAGACTTTCATTCTGCTTCATTTGAAGGATAGAGACTACAATATTTTGCGGATATTTCTAAGTATTAGTTACATGTCCAGCAATCTACCACAATTAGGGAAACAAAATGTAATGACATCTCTAGCCAGTAAATCATTTTCTTTTTCCCTTTTTACATTTGTTTCATGTCTTCTTTTCCTCCACTCTTTCTGGACTCTTTTCTTCTTGAATTGAAATCTGCCATTGTATTGGCCTCAGTACTTGTTTCTTCTCTTGTTTCAATGGATCATCCTCCATCTTCTCCAAAGCTGCAGTATTCTCAGGTTCTCTTCCTATCTCCAAGTCTTATTTTTAAGAATTAGTAGCATGCTCTGTAATCCATGAGCACTATTGGATGTGTCTACATCAGCTTTACAGTTTGAATCAAGAGTGCTCTTCTGAAACAAGTCTTCCAACTGTCCCCAGCTGTGAGGCTTTGTTTCATGTTGGAAAGTGGTCATGGAGCATGTGAACTGGATATCTTTTGAATGAAACAAAGCTGAAAGGTGTGCTCCAGAAGTACAGCTGATGTATTTCAACTGCTGGTAAGCGTTCAGTCCACAGGACCATGGTCGAATTATCCAAGGTAACTTGCACAAACCAAGGTAAAATGCACAAAAATAGACATCGCATTAGCTCCCAGCAGTAGCAGTTACAGTCTACAAACAAAGACTAATGTAGACATGGCCATTAATTGGTGAAACATCTGGGAACACATTTCTAGTAAGCGCAAGTATCTGTCATTAAATTCTTCTATACTTTCTCCTTAATCTATAAATTCCTGGTCCATCTAACAGGAGTCTGTGTTCAGTCCCAAACTTGACACCTGAGTGATACTCATTGAGCCTGGTGCTCCTGGTTCATCTCCACTCCATTTTCATGCTTATGGTGTAGTCTAATCCTTTTATTGTTGAAATCTCCCACCTGTTTCTCCCTTTGTTTTCTTTTTTTGTTCTAATGATACTGCTATTCCAGGGCATATTCCCTGGCAGGAGACCTGCAGTACAGCTGGCTGGATCATCATTAGCCTGGTTGTAGAAACCACTGTTTTATGTTGCCTGTTCCTCAGAAAACACCACTAGAGGCAGTTGCAGTCTCACTTGATTTTTAACCGTTTAAAACATGTGAAAATAATTAATGAATTATGTGGGGATGTGTAACCTGAAGAATGTGGATACGTGGGAGTGTATGTCGGAAGCATCAGAAATGGGATCACTCCATTATTCAAGTACCGATGTTAAAAGGTGAAAAAGTCAGTGTGCTCTGAAGTTTGATTGAATCTTGGGGGTTTTTTCATATCTGTCTTCCTAGGTGATACTTCATTTTGGAAAGTGCAGGGAGAGGAGCAAACAAGAAGCTCTTAAATTCCCAACATTTTCCTTTGGGGAGAAATCCTGCAGAGGAAGAGTTCAGAACTCTTTCGATAATCTTTACAGCATTTAATCCCAAGAAAATGCAATAAAATCAGTGCTTCCACTGAGAATTGGCAGCATATTCTTTCCGTAACAAAAGACCGGTTTTTGGTTTCTTTGTAGTACAGTCTGATTCAGTCTGAGTTGACTGAAAAGAGTGAAATCTGTTTTTGACAGATGTTCCCCACAATCTGGCAAATATAAACACTCCTGCAAGACGATAGACAGCTTGTTTACATAGGAAATCTTTTCTTTTTTTTCTTTTTTTTTAAACAAAAAAAACACAAACAAAGCAACATTCGGATCAGTCATTCTGATCAAGGCAGTGTCAATTATTAGGCTATAAAGGGAACTGATGACTCAACTTAGACACAGCACTGCGGCGGTCTCCGATTTTCAGTTTCATAACAGATTCTTTTCAGGAATGATTTTCATTCATATGTTATGTTTAAACATATTTCTGGAAGTGTGTATCGTTTTATAATAGCGATGCAAGAGAGGAGTGGCAGTGTATGTGAATGTTTGTGCAGAATTCAGGACGCTTCCCCGTGCCTCAGTGGGACGTTTGGCGCATTGTGGGATAGGGTTTCTCTGATCGTATCGTACACCAGGACTGGATCCACACAAAGCTGTTTTGTCAGTCACCATTTTAAAATGGCACATATGTGCACATCAATAAAATTGAAAAGAACTTTGATTCAGAGAGTGAAATATTTTGATCCGATCCCAAGCTTAGTAATTCCAGCAAGGGCACTTGTTAAAACTGGTGACTCAGAAATTGAAATGCAAAGCGTTTCTCTGAACGGTGGCCGGAAATTAGCTCTGAAAACTGAAACAAAGCCCAGACCGCAATTTTATCTATTTACTTATTAATTTTAGATGTGCGAAAATCCATTTGTCTTTGGGAGACATTTTGATTCCTTTTCTGTAGCACCTCTATGATCCTTAGGCTGTATGATCAACCATGCCAGGACTGTCTGACATGTCTAATTTTTAGTTTAAAAAAATGAGTTCCCTGTGAATGATTTCATTGCCCATAGTGCTGTCTGATTCTGTCATGGCGTTTGACAGAACTCGGTGAAGTATTAGGTAGGACAGGATGCTGGAATATTTGAGGTCATGTAATAATAAGGAAAAAATCCACAATAGTGGAATTGAATCAAGTGACTTGTTTGTTTAGTGTACAATACATAGGTTATATGTACAGCGTACAATGGCATCTCACTGCTCCGGGACAAACAAATCCAAGCATTTCTCTGTCAAATGCAGACCCGCTGCCTATCTGCTGGTCCTGCCGCCTTGCCAGGCAGCGCGTGTGGCTCTTACCCAGTGAAACACATTGCATCTTCTGCTCTGCCGTGTCCCACAATACGCTTCTTCAGGGCGCCGGGGAAAGAGCCTCGTCACCATCGCTCAATGACTGCGTGCTTTCATTGTAATGCTGTGCTAGGGATTGCCACTGTGCGTGTCCGCTAATCCAAGCACCGAGTCCCTCAAACGCAGGAGATGCTATGGCATTTTGGTGCTGATTGGTCATGCCCACTGTTTTGTAAGGAAATACTACTCTGTCATTTGAAAAAGAACAGATAGGGACCGCCAAAGTGGTGGTGTTGATAGAGGTGGTCTTGCTGCAAGAAAGTTAGAAATCAGCATATTGAGCGACGGATATCAAAGGTACCAGACAGATGATGTGAAAGAGCACGCTGTGGAGCCAATATCTGTGTTCTGGTCCTCGTTCTGCACCCCAGGTGTTGTTGCTTTTCTCTTTGCTGGTGTGTGAGCACCTAGTACTAGTCGCTGAAAGTGAATCTAGCTGCTCTGGATTCGCTGCGTGACCTTACACAATGTGAGGACTCTTCCCTTGTCAGGTGCCAAGTGCCCTGAGGCCTGCAAATGAAAATCACAGTGGAAGAGGACAAAGTAATATATGTGTTTAAGGGACTGACAATTCCCATTGCAAGGCTGGTGGAGTAGTGTTCATTTCACAGAGAAAACTGTCTGGATGATTTTCTTAATTATGGTTTACCTAAATAAATAAATAATGCATATTCATAGCTCTCAGTAAAGTAACTCGTGTTGAAATGTTTACCTCTCAAGAGAATAATTATTAGGGTGGGGTGGGGGGGTGTAGCAATTAATAATAAAACATTCAGACAAGATTACAGAATGTTCTGATTAGAATAGTAAACATTATGCTAGAAATAAAAGCAAATACACAGAGCTGTCTTGAACTGAGGGAAGAAATGCTGCGCTTTCCAAAGAAACCTGCTGAACTGAAGCAATTCAATTGAAAGGACTGCTGTCTTGGAGCTATTCTGTATACCAAGTAGGTTCCTTCAGCATAAAGTTAGATTTATTGGATGATTCTCTCTCAATTCGAGTCTGGAAAAAAAAATGCGAATATTGGCATTCACATAGATGTGCATGGCAGCTGTAATACCCATCAGCATTGCTTTGAGTCTAGTGTATGTTGATTCTTAAACCAAGTGACAGAGGATGTTTCAGCTGTTTATACGAATAGTAAACAAAACCTTCATTTGTGTTGCAACCCCTCCCCCATCTCATACAATCCTTTGAATGAAATTCTTTGCTCAGCTGAGAGTTTAAATTTGGACACATCTTTTCATGTCTTTTGGCTATGGTTTCTTATCTAGATAATCAGCTCAAAGAGAGCCAGTGATGTGTTTAAAGATTTCTGTGACAGCTGCGTACCATTAGGCTGAATAATTAAAAAAAAAACTTAATTGTAGTTTAACACAGTAAATACAGATTGGGCTTTCAGTTTAGCACATGGCACCAAGAGAACGGAGCCTTGGACAAGAGTGCTGTGATTAACCCTCTGCAGAGCATACTTATGGGGCCGGTGGAGCTGGTCTGCTCGCTAGCCTTACATGTCTTCAGCTGTTTCAGACCAACAGAGGAGTATGACCCTTGGTGTATTTGCTTATTTGCACAGAATTGGAAAAAAATGTGTGCAGAAGATGGTCAGAAAGTAGTTAGCAGCCTCGGGGTAGTCTGTTGGGACCACAGCCTACCGCAGCTCCTCTGGGCACTCCTCACGTTGCTGGGAAGCAGGATCCAGTTTCCTCGAGCTGCTTGTTCCCTGGCTGTGATTGCAGTGCCTCCGCCAGAGCTCAGCCGCGGCCTCCCAGCGCTCGCTCTGCATGGGGACAGCCTCAGACTCCAGCAGATGTTTAGGCAAAGGGAATGACCTTGAGTTCAGCACCATCTCAGATACCCTAATGAAAAGGGGGTGGACTGTCCCTGCTCAACTAAACATCTGTCAGCCAGTCTTAAAGGAGCAAGCTGCTGTCCTGCCTGGGCCATTCTCTAACTCAGGAAGCACAGGGGAGTCTTTTGGGGATGAAGACTTCCAGACCTTTTTCTCTAGACTAAATTGTTCCCTTCTAAGGTAATGTCAAAAATGTCCTGAGTGCTTGTAGGCAAGTAGAGCACTCAGCTTTGTGCTAATACATGCCCGTCCTGGAATACCATCTCATCTAGAAACTGAAAAGAAGTTTTTCTTTAACTGAAAGCATCATCTGACTATTAGGATTGATAGAGTTTTTCGCATATGTGTCATTAATGGAAGTGTTTGGTCATGGACTGAAACGAAATAAGATGCTGAAGAACAAGCGCTAGCAGCTTCCCACTATGAGCTGTGCTGTTTCCAGAGCAGGTGATGAGAATGTCATGTTGACTTTAGTCCTCATTAGGCAGTTCTGCAGCACCTTCTTGCTAGTAAATGTCCACTACCACATTTTGGTTTTCTTCCTTGGTGGGTCAACCTTTTCCCTGGACAAGCCATCTCCTGTGCAGCATCCCCAAGGTGGTGTCTGTACCAACAGGATGAGGGTGTTAATGCTTGGACAAGGCTGTTAGTCTGTGTCCTGTTTTATCTGTGTGCTACATGGTAGAGAGAGCGATTTTATAACATATTCTCCTTTGGAGAAATCTTTCTAGGTTCCCCTTCAAAAGATTTTTGTGGAGCAGAAATATCCCTCTCCACCCAGCCTTTTTTATAACAGCTTCTGGGAGTTTCAGCCATGCATCTCCCAGTGAAGCCAATGGCAGGGAGGCAGCCAAAACCTCACACAAAATTTTGAGTGTTCAGAAAGCAGCATGCCGTTGGTGCTACACATACAGAATACACTGCACAGTAAACCTGATATCAGCTCACAACTAATTATCTGTGTATAAAAATTCCCCTGCTTGCCGTTTTGCCGTTAGAGACTCACTGGTAAGATTTATGACTCTGGCTAAAATGAGGTACCATTTCCTTTTTCTCAGCATTACTGTGCGTGGCCTTTCTGGCTTTTCTTGTTAAACCAACTTGAGTTCACACAACAGGGAATTATTTTTGAACCTCTTTCCCATCATGAATCTACCTTTCTTTTTTTGTTGCAACAAGAGAAAAATAACCCACAAAACATTTTAATTTCTTTAACTTTCCCCTGCCTTGTGTGAGAGTAAAGATGAAGGACTTAAAAAGCAGTCCCTTCTAGTGAGGCACAGCATTGCCCTATTCTGAACCCTACAGCTTCCACAGACTCGTGGTCGACCTGCCCTGATCAGCATAGATACAAATGAAATCAGTGTGGCCCCTTGTGCTACCACTCTGTTTACTTCTTTCTGCCAAAGTGACCTGAGATAACTTCTACATGAGAGGGAAGAGCCACACTTGGCCTCTCTGCAGGGTTGGGGACCTGAAAAGGGAGGTGGGATTCCTGGAGAAATCAAGCTAGATAAATCAAGGTAGATAACACTTATCCTTTGGCTTTTTGTGGCACCTGTTTACTTCTAGTTACACCTCAAAACCTGGGCTCTGCATGCTTTATAGTCTGATATGTAACTGTTTTGATTGGCGTTTGTATGAGCTAAAAGACAATTCCTTTCCTTTAACGTAGAGCGCGGGGAACCAGATGTACATCTCGGAGAAAGACGTTATTTATTTCTCCTGACCTAATGTTAAAGGCATCTGTCTTCGTTCCATGGACTCCTGAAAATTAGACTGCCGACTGAACTTGTTGACCTGGCAAATGTTTATCCGATTTCACCCTGATCTGAAGTTACCTGAAAGTTACTAAGTCTAAAGACAAACTAACAGTTGGTTTTTATTGTGTAGAAAGAAAAAAGGCAGCAATGTTGAGCTGCTGCCATGTTTCCCAGTCAGATTTAGACATAGTTATTTTTGTATTAGGGCTTTGAGGAAAACCGGTAGAGATGCCAGATAAACCTTCCCAAAAAAGCCATTTGTGTTAATACTTAAATATTGTTCATCTCTCACAGCATTTACTTATCTGTTTCCCACATGCTGAACCTTATGGGGAATTCTTGTGGTTGACTGTGGCCTACTCTTTCATTCTGTATTTTAACTGTTTTCTTGATTTGCATTTTTAAAAAGAAATTAGCAGTAAAATTCTGACTGTGATAATCATTCAAAGCATTCAATGGAGCATGCTTGCAGCAGGGTGGAGAGCAATGCTCGTGGTTCACATGTGTCGGGGCAGGGGTCCCCACGCGTAGATCGAATGAACTGCGTCGTTTGGTACTGCCATGGGAAGTGTCCGTACTCAAGCGACTGAGCACTGGTATATCTGGTATGATTTTCTGAGATTCCAGGTTTGGTATCAAGGCTCTGTGATGGTTGGTGATTTCCTCCTCGTCACTGAACCGTTTGATTTTGTCTTGTTTGTGTGTTTGCTAACCGAAGTCTGTAGTCCTTAAGGAGAAATATGCCAGACAGCTGAATTTTCATCAGATTTGGTGCAAAGTATTAGGTGTGGCTTTTGCTGTATATTGGCTTTCTAGTACTTTATACTACAGGGGGCATAAATGTTCAGCTTGTGTCATTTGGTAATATGTGCGTATTGTTATGTGGGGGTCCTTCTTGCAGAATATATTAACTTTCCTTTTAAGTCTAGCCATTCTTTCATGCATCACATTACCAAGAAAAAATATTTTTGATGGCAGCTTTATTTAATTCAAGAATATTCATTCCTATGTTAAAGTAATTCAGATTTTATATAAAAAGGTTTACAAGTTCATGTGGGGCAGGTCTTGAACTAGTCTCCATATAACTCTATTCCCACCTCTCCTAGCCCAGCCTGGTTGAAGTGTCACGAAATTAATTGTAACCGGAGGAAAGAGAAGGTGGAAAATTTCCCCCTCACACATCCCCCAGGTGCTCTGAAGGTTTTCCATTTAGGACCTAAGCATAGTTAAGGAAAATCCGGTTTGCAGACTGTTTCAAACAATTTCCTGGCTAGCACAGAGCAAAAGAAGCTGTGCTCACCTTCAGTCAGTCAGCTGCAATTATCTTAATGCTTTTTCGGATGAGTTTAGTCGTGGTTTCTAGCCAAACTGATTCTTCACACGGTTTTATCATTATCTAAGTAACAGTTGAATCTCATCTCAGTTGAGTGCTCACCCAGCTAGCCCAGATACAGCAAAATCAAGAACCAAGTAGATGATTAGAAGAAAATCAAATACATTCATAGGTAAAGCAGATTGTGTGTCTTTTCTGGCATCAGATGCCGATACCATCATGGGTTTTAATTTATAGATTTCAAGGCGGGATTCTGTACTAGATGTCAGGAGCATTGCAAATACCTTCCCAGCCTCAGACAACACTTCAAGCAGTTGCAAACTACAGGTGTTATAATGAAGCAGTTTCAACCAGAAAGAAATATTCTTCAGCTTCACTTGAAAACATATGAAACGTAAAGAAAACATGTTTGCTAATCTGTGATAGTATTGTATGTAGCAGACTGGAATCCAAGGCTTTTGGAACTAATTTCTGCATGCTTTGGGGTAATAAGCATTAAGCTCTATCAAGCGAGGCATAACTTGAGAAAACACAAGTTCTTGTTTACACATCTGTGCGCACTTCTTCCTGTTCCCTGTTGCTCTGCCTTTCTTAAGTATTTTTTTTCACTATCTGTGTCTGTAAGAAGCCTGCCAACTGATCTTGTCGTGTGCGTTTGTTTTGCTTGGTCCTAATGCCATGTGTCTGTTATGAATGTTCATGTGTAGGCTAACCCAACGGTATGCTTGTTGCTCGCCTTCCGCATTGCCTGCCCAACTTCTCTGGTTTTCACGAGCTTGATTGCTCTGCTTTCTGTGCTTGAAAAATCTTTTGTGCTAACCGGAGAAACACCCAGGGACACTCATCTCACCCTTCTCAAATCATCCTTGTTGTTTTGTTCATCGCAAACTGAAGAACCTCTGTTTTCCTCCTCTTGAGCATCAAAGTTTGTGTTATTTTTCATTAACAGCAACAACATAACCTCTCTTTGAAACACACCCATGGTATAAAAAAAAGAAGCTGAAGATGTTTTCTTCACATAAATACTTTTTTAGCTTTATGCTTCCTTCTGCCAAACATGGTGTCCAGTGTGTCTGCCTTTAACATTTGCATTCTTCCATGAGCCCTCAAAAAATACTGTAAGCTCCCCCCCCAAAAGAAAACAAAAACAGGTAACATGGTTCAAAAACGTACAACGTTGTTACAAAACATAATTTAAAAAAAAGCTTAGAATGCCTGGTTTGAAGTATTTTTATCTTTTTTAGTCTTCTCTGCAATTGCAAAGACAGAAGCTTCTTTTGAAATTAGAGATAAAGTCTCCTTGCGCTCACCTGACTCCAGGAGCTGGCTCTTCAAGTAAATATTGAACAAGCATTTTTGCAGTATCTCATGACCTGGTGATCGACTGCCCCCGTATGCTGGGGGCCTACAGGGATACAGTGCTGGATGGAGAGTGCATCTTCCTCTGCACAGGATACAGCTCTTCCTCTGTTGTAAACCTAGCCAGTCAGTGTGCTCAGATGCTCAAACTTTTCTTCACTACATGCAGTTTTGGCTCTTTATTTCATCTAAGCTCTTTTTTTTTACATATTCTCTGCAAGTTTATAGCTGTAGCGACAGTTGTGCTTTTCATAATTTGCTTGTTTCACAAAGAAAACTCTTTTATAAAATGGAAAGCATGAAATAGTCTAGATGTTGAGCATAGGCGAGGGGTTAGCTTTCATTCTCCCCTAAGCTGACCCCTAGGCAGAGAGATTCCTGCTTTCATGTTTTAGATCATGTGTAAAACCTGATGCTCTCTGGATCATCCTGTGTAGGGCAAGGATATCTAGGGAACATGGAGAGAGAAATAGAGCAAGACATTTGCAGAAGGGAATGAAATGTTTGGGAGGTAGCCTCATGCTTTCTACAGCAGTGAACATCAATCACACCTTCTCAGAAAAGTGTGGCACTGCAAGTCCCCCCCTCTTTTTTTTGTTTTTGTTTTCCAATTCCCCACTGTGTTGATTCTCCTTTCCTTCTGATGTGCTGCAGCAAGTGCAATTTTAGCTCAGAAGTGTAACTTGTCTTTGAAAAAGCAAAGGCTTCCCTGGTTTTATCCCTTTGGCCATTGAGTAAACAACAGCTATTTTTGTTTTACCAGTGATTTATGACCGAACAGACTTGAAGTTTTTATTTTTTGTTTTATAAGCAATTCATATAATGTATATTTGTAACCATAAAGATTTTGAGTATTTTGTCCTCGTACAGTCTGTCAATGAATGTTGTACCCGCTTGGAAAAAAATACATAAATTAAACAGACACAAGCATGGCATTCCTAGAATAGTCTCACGATTCTTTTTAAATTTATGTACAGATAGTGCTTAAATGTAGCAGAATTCTGAGCATCTGTTAGTAAATCATCTATTAGGGTGCCATCCAGAAGAAATAACCTGCTCCTCGTAAACGATCCAGTTTTTGCAAGGCTTGGAGTAAAATGCTGTAATATCAATGCGACGGCGAGAGCTGTTTCCGTGCGATTTGGGCTTGGCACTGTGTGGTATTTGAGCCGGGTGCTGCTGCCAGCTATCCGGGAAGGCCGCCCTGCGCAGAAGGGCCATGAGCCCCTTCTTGCACCTCGCTGAGGGCACGCGACCCTCCCACCAAGGGCCAACGAGCGCCTTACTCCCGCTCCAATTTTTTTTTGACGCCGAGTCGCATGCAGTGTGGCTGTCCCGTAGAGCAGATGGAGGAGCATGGCACACATTACATTAATCAGGGGTTGCCAACCGAAGGGTTTTTTCCCCTATCTGACGCTCCCCAGAAGAAAGCGTAAACAGAGGGACAAACATGATGATCCTGATTTAAAATTCATGATGAAATCAAAGCTAAGCTTTGGCACAAGCCGGTATTAATCGTTATTTAAAGCCTGTTAGATCATTTTGGTAATTTTGTTGAAATACCTTGCTGGTGTGATGTGCAGAGTTTCATTAATGTGTGCAAAGTACGCAGATACTTACAGTATGATCTATTTAGAATGATCACAGAAGTATTAGTTTATCTATTTTATAATTCTTCTCAGGGGCCTTATTTAGTCTTATATAGTCTTCGTTGTAAGCAATTTACAGTTTAAAGGTAAGATGAGGTATGTAATGGGCATAGGCTGTCACTGAGGCAACATGTAATTTTAATGTTGGACTATAAACACCTTCTATGTAAAAAAGAAAAAAACTCCTTTTAGAATTAGAAGGGGGGGGGAAGAGGGTTTTGAGCAGATTTGATGCTTGAATTTTAATGACTGGCTTCATTTTATTTTAGGTTGATATCGACTGAGTTGCCAGAACTTTGCCCTACAAAGCTTTGGAGGGCCACTTCTTAATGGATTGCTGTGGCCTCTTAATTTCTCCATTGATCCCATTCCCTGCATCGTGAGAACGTTTTAGCCAGCACAGAACCTGAAAAAGTTACATGTAAGTCATGATTCAAGTTTCTTTCTTTATAAAGGGGAAAAAAAAAAAAGGTTTTGGGGAGGCAAAATGGAGGCAGCAAACATCATACTTTAGAAAAATACCATAAAAGCTGTAATCCAACAGCAAACATTAGGTTGTGAATAAATTGTTACTGAAGTATTCTTAGTGACTTTTTTAACTTAAATGGTGATTGTCATTCTGAAAGCTGTTCTAAGTGTTCTGCTTCCATAGTAAACCTTAGCAAAAAGTAGTTAAAATAGCTTCTCACTCTCCCCCAGCCTCCCAGTTACGAAGGTTTTTTCCACAACTGGCTAACTTTGTGTATGTTTACCCCAGAGTGTTGTGCTAAAGCCACACTCGTGCTTCATGTGAGATCAGAGGCCAGCCTTTGCTCAGTGGACTGTAGGCATCCCTCTTTTTCTATCATAAAACCAGTATCCTCCTCCTTCGCTGCGGTTTGCAGAACGGTTCCCTCGGAGGAGTCCGAGCACCTAGCATGCTGCTTCTCCTTCCCCCGGCTGCAGCCCTGAAGAGCCCTCTAAGCTCCAGTTGTATCTGCATTTGGAGAGCCACTTCCAGCTCCTTTCAGTGAGCTTCACATGTGGGGCACAAATTTAGCAGCTCCACCAAAAGTCAGAGGTGACGTACATGAGCGACAGGCTATCAAGAACACCGCCATGGCGCAGGGGTCGTCCCAGGCAGGACTGTGGCTCGGGAGCCTCCCGTTTTATTACCGATTTGCCTGTGAGATCTCATTGCCTCCCTGCATGCTTGTCATTCAGAAAAGGCAGGGCAGGGGCATTGCCAGTCAGCATGTTCATACGGGCTTAATGCATGCAGGAAATGTGATTATTTGATGTGGAAAGAACTGTGTAAATGCTGTAGCAGGGTGCAGAAAGCCATACAGATTTGGTAGGGACAGAGGGGATTGAAGGGGCTGAAGACCCCATCCTGTCTCCTTAATCTGGATAGTATTTGCTGGTGCGGGTTATACGCTTAGATTTTTCCTCCTAAGACGGGGGAGTGGCTGTGGTGCTGTGCACAAATTTCCTCTCCTCAACACCACGGCTCCTCCATCCTCCAAAAATCCTGCAAAACCCCTCACAGCATCTTCTAGTGGGAAGAAGCTGAGGCTGGTTTGACTCTGCACCCCCCAGCAGTCCCAGCCCTGCCGGGGTGGATCTGCAGGTGGAGAAAGCCTCTGGAGCACTGCAAGGAGAACGTGGACATGAGGGTCTGCGCAGCCCAGGGGATGGGACACCCCACAGCTGCCAAGTCTGGAAAAAGGCTTGAGCACAATTTTATCTGTGTTTTATTAAAAAAAAAAATCCCATTGCTGTTGGGAAGCTTTTGGACGACGGTGTAGAGCACCTTGGCAAAAAACCACCTGAACCAGAGGTAATACAAAATTGTGGTTTGCAACGTCGTCCTGTCTGGCAGTTTCCAGCATCGGTTGCGTATTAATCCAGTCTTCACAAGTAGGAGAGCAAACGTGGAGCGGAGGAGAAATCTGGTATAAAATCCATGGCCCGGCTTCAGAGCTGGGGCCGTTCTGTTGCCCCCGCTTCCGTCGCGCTCACTTTCAGTAGCAGCGATGCTGCGTCTCTCGGTTCGGCCAGCTCCTGCGCTGCCTGTGCTGCACAGCCCTCCCAGTGCGGATACGTGTGACAACCGGCAGCTGGTCAAATAACTCGACCAGAAAAACCTGAGGGGAATCTGCGGAATGGAAAGTCGTGCTGGCGCAAGGTCTGCGCCTCACTGCAGCCTCTATAAGGACATCTGCTTCCAGTGGCCCCAGCAGGGGAATTTAAATCTCGTTCGGCGCTTTATGGTGGTCGTGCTGTTCGGGCTCTGAATGGCTCCAGGCCCTGGCTGTTAAGCAACAAAAAGGCAGAAGCAGGAATTCCTTGAAAACCATTGGCAGACTGCGTTGTGGAGGGGGACACATCGAGGTTGAAAGAAGGAACTTCTTTTTCTTTCCTTCCCCCGCCCCCCCCTCCCCCCCGAAATAAGCACTGACATGTTGATCATGAAGGCTGGCCTCCTGCCCTTGTTTTTGCACCGGAGTAATAAATTCATATTATGCAGTTTAATGACTAGTGAGGCCAGGACGGTGAAGCCAGCCACAGCACTCGTTCTGGTCAGTTTGCCTTCAGTGCTTACTACCACCGGGTCTCTATTAGGAACTGTAATATTACTTAAATAAATAAATAAGTATTGCAGTATTTTGGAAGTGGAGAACTTAAATTACAGATAAACCTGCATATGATGTATAACCTGTTTTATTTGCTATGAGGTTAAATGTAGGTCTCAAAACAAAAAAATCTATTGTGGAAGAAACTCAGGTTTTTTTAAAGCATATGGGAACTCAGTTTTTAAAGACAGGAGAATTTTTTTTCCCCCCTGAGGTAAAGGGTATCGGCGAAAATAATAGCGAAACTGTAGGCAATGGAGAAAGGGTTGCTACAGAATTTGCTGTTGAGGAGGCCTTGGTAAAACAAGGTGTTGGCTTGGTTCAGTTTTCTGAAAAAGGGAGAATCTTGCCATTTTGTTCTGGGCCTTGCAATATGTGCTGTAGCTGTTAATAAAAATCTCCATAGGAGGAATCATCTGACTACATGAGAATTTTGGATCTCATTTAAAGTGTGTTCCTGGTGCTGGTCTTAGGGGAAGAAAACTTGAAAATATGAGATGTAACGACTCAGAAGTAAGCAAGCCGAAAGAAGCAACCCATCGTTTATTAGTCATCCTTAACACAATTCCCTTGTCGTTTTGAAGCCTTGTTCACAATTTCTGTGGACTTTTCTTGTGATTTTTGAAATGCTTGTGATTGGCCACCTTGCAAATTCACCATTAAAATCCCTGTCAGAGGAACTAGCTTTAAAAATGACATCCTTCATAGCAGATTTGAAAGAGCAGCCGGAAGCTGAGTGGACATAAATGGAAAAAAACCCTCTCTCATTCCCTGTCCACAGCTGAAGCGCATTGGCAGAAGTGTGTGCAGGATGTTTTGTTCTCCTGCTTGTACTGCGAATCATCAGAATTCTCTGTTTCCAACACTAAAATCATATCTGAGCACCAAATTAACTTGAAAAACGTGCACGGGTGAAAAAGCTGTTGTAAAATAGGGTTCCTTTGTTTGTTTGTTTTGGTTTTGTTGGTTGTGTGCTCAAGATCGCGCCAAGCTTTTAAAACATGGCATGTGCCCTGACTCCGGGGAAGTGCATGTGTCGCCTTGCAGGGCAGCGGGTTGCTGGCGGGGGCACCAGCTCGGCCCCCACATCTGTGCCGGTGGCGTCCGCCACCCGGGTGAGCCTGCAGTTGCTTACTTAATTTCCCAGTGTTACTCCCAAGCCTGCTGCCTGGCTTTTTCATAACCAGCTCTGCTTGCGGGCAGTCACCCTAGTGACCTGCTAGTGGTCGTGGGAGAAGAGACCCGATTCTCCTGGGTTAATTAGCCCGGTTGGAGAGAGCGGTTGCATGAGGTTGACCTAGCTAAAACTGTGGTATTCTGGCTTTTCTCGAGGTGCGGCGTATTTAGTATGCAAGTACTCTTTTCCCCCTTTCGTTTCATTATTATTTGCATTTTATAATATTACTGGGGTGCTGATTGATGTGATTGATCTCCATAAAAATAGTATGCGGTGATGTTCTAATTCAGAGCAGAAGGTTTCTCCCGTGTTCACAGAGCAGATTGCTAAACTCTGTTGTCGCCTACGCGCCAAGATAGAAACATTTATCCAGGTCCCCTAGGAGTTAATCGCGGGGAGGTTCGGCTCGGGCTGTAACAAGGGAGCGTAGGAATTAGGGAGAAGCCGCGCTCTGCACTGAGCAGCTCGTCGGTTGTCATCCTGAGCGACCACCAGTAACGCAACAGGGACAGGGCTGTGATCGGACGTTGCTGCCGTCGCCGTGGGGCCGGGCCCTGCAGCGGAGGGGGGCTGGCCCGAGCGGCGATTGCAGCGCTGTGTAACCATTTTTGACTTTGTCTTACCGCCTTTTCTTTCCCCTTAAAAGCAGCAAAAATAACACCCCAAATGATGGCATTCTGAGGACAGTAAATTGTCTTAATTCTTACTGCTCGTGCACTTACTGTGTTGAGAATTCAGCAAGAGCCTTTAAGTGCTTTGCTCCAAAAAAACCCCAAAACTCGAATTCAGAAAAGCTCTGCACACATTAATATGCTTTAGGTATGAGTTCTTCAGAACATTTTTTTTTTGGTAAGATTTCTTTAACTCTGTCCTGCAGCCATCTGTAGGCAGATGTAAATAATGTAAAATTTTAAGATGCAGATTTTGGTGATTAGATGTCTGTCATCCGCCTACCACCACACACTGGGAAAAAATGTATCTTTTTCTAAATCTGCACCCAAAGGTCAGAAAGTTTGATTGGATTAACAAGGAAACCAGATTTCTGAAGGTGAAGTCCTATCGCTTTGAACATCTACTTACCAAACACTTGGGTCTCTTGTTACCAAATCCAGTCCAGCTGCTCCCAAGTGCCATGGTCAGAGCTAAGGAAACGGGTGTTTTTATGCTACTGAGCAGACAACATTGGATTTTAATTTGAGATGTTGCCGCATCTGCCACAAAATCTCAATTAAAAAAAAAAAGTCCCATTCTCATGTGGTGTTTGTGTTTTCTCTGTGATACTGCAGAACTACTTGTCCTGCTTTCAGGCTTGCTTTTTGAGAGGTGCACATGTTTGACTTATCACCAGTATTTGGCAGGAGTGCACTGAAGATAGGGAGGAGAGGCAGTTGCTCAGCGCTGGGTACAAATACCGCTGGTATCTTGGTCATGCAAGTGAGATGTTCCTGCAGGACATCAAGTATTTTATTTAAATGGGGCCTTAGTCCTAGCAGAGGGCTGCCACATGTCTAGAAATGCTTTCGTGTGGATGAGAAAATTCTTTTTGTGCAGAGTTTCGCCATCTGTCTTTTTGAGAGCTTCATATTGGCATTTATCACTGTAGCGCTGAGGTGATTTCCGTCAGATTGGTAGCCACAGCGATGCTGCTTAATGGATGTTGTGATTTCTGTGGTACGTTTCCCTGCTTGGAGACTGGGAATCTGCTCCAAGGTGCGACATGTGCTGGTGGCAAGCTCTTGGCGTAATCAAATGCTCCCCAGCACTGCCCGTGTCACCATACCCATGGCAGGGCTAACCCATGGCTTGGGGGACTGAGGACTGCTTTTGATAAGTATTTGCTGCAAAAGTATCTGTTGATTGAAAAAAATAATATATATATATATTTAGAACAGATATATTCAGTACAGCCTGAAGAATGTCAGGTGTAACCTCAGGCACGATTAGTGTGTGGGCACACGTGTGTGCAGTGAGCAGACAGCCCTGTGTGAAGGTTTCTGAACAAGAGCCGTGTGCCCAAGGTGTCTCTGCCCGCAGACGTGTAGCGATGGCTCTTCGTGCCACCAGGAGAGAAGTTGCAAGGGCTTCGGGGCTTGAACATCGAGCGCTGTGGCTGGACAGAGCAGACCCTTCCCTCTAATTCTGCCTGTGGCACTCAGGTAAATAGAATTTATGTATTTAGCTGTTACGACTGAGGAGGGTGGTGCTGCTCGTTCCAATATGACCCAGCATACAAGACTGAGTTATTTAGACCCCTCTTCCCTGCCTGCCCTTAACGAAATGTTTGTTTATCACTTGGAGGGCGTGAAGATCTATTTACTCCGTATTTTCCACGTGACCGCAGTGTTGCGGCAAAGATTTTTATTTTTGCCGCTGCAGGTGACAGCCTGCGTGCGTGTGTCAGCCCCAGCGGCTGAGTCACAGCCCGCCGCCTGGGCTGGTGGCACTTCCTCTTACCATCGGGAATGAGAAAACGCACCTTTCCCCGGAGGTGGTGGGGGACGGCACCTCCGCCGGCCCAAAGTTTCCCACAGAAGACCTTTACCTGCCGGCGGTTCGCCTTTATTAAGAAAACACCGAGAGATGGTGACAGGGCGATCAACTTTCTCTCTAACCCAAACCAGTGAAAAGTAAAATCCATCTCACCACATCGAGTTTTGTTTTCACTGCTCTTTAGATCTATCCTTTCCCTCTGGCAGAGCTCTGCACAGTCATTTAGCGCCGGCTTTGGGGGTGGTGTGGTTGTTAGCTCAGTGGTGTATGACCCATTTTTTTCATAATACTTAGCTACCCGCGCTTTTACAGCATACATCACACATTCCTACGACCTAAATCGTCGCCAGAAAAGCGTGCGTCTGATTTCGGCCGTGCTGCGTAAACTGCCGTGCGTCGGGAGCAGCTGGCGCCGCGCGGGGCTGCGCGTTGGCTGCTCGGAGATGACGGGCAGTGCCGTCTAGCTGGCAATTAATGGGCAGGTAAGTGCAGGTAAAAGCACATTTTTTCTGGAGCTGACACTTAGTCTGAAATTATTTTGTTAAATATTAATTGCTAGCTTACGGCACGTGTTTCCTGTTATGATTTCTGAGGAGTTCAGAAGTAAGAGTGTTGTAATGGATGCTTTACTTTCTGTCATACTTGCGCTTTCAGAGGCAGCAAGGTAATTAATGACGGCAGATCGTTAACTCTCCTTTCCCCATCCCCAGCTGTGGCTTCCCTTATGCTTTTCTTTAGTCTGCTCTTAAGACAGACGCTTTTTTCTTTATTTCTTTTTTCATCAGTTAATTGAGTTAGCTTTCTGCAGCTTTTCAGATGATAATTAGGTTCATACTTGTGTCGCTTTGCCGAGTGCTTGTTGTAAGCGGAAAGAATCGGACATGGGGGAGAAAGATAAACTAGCGTTGTAGTAGGTATGGGAGTTTTATGTATAAAATTAAAAAGTAATTTGCAAAGCAAGTTGAGGTAAAGTGGATTTAAATATAATGAAATCATCCTTGACAGCAATTTGTTTCAAGTTCTTCTACTATTATGAGTGTAAAGGGATTTTTTTTTTTAATTGCTAGTTTCTGGGTAGAGTATTCAGCATAATTTCTCACAGGTAAGTGAAGCATTAACTCCTTGTATATCACTAATATGGGGAGCAAGGGGAGAAACCAAGAGTCAGGGAGATGCATCTCCTGCATTTCATCATTTGAAAATTCATCAGTGGTTAGCCAGCCAGCTTAGAGAAGAAGTCCAACAGATAACTAAGAGCAAGTAATTAATTAAATGCATGAAAATTCAATATGATACCTGCTACAGTAGATATACAGGGTGTATGAATATGTGCCATTGATGTTTAACAGAATCTAATGAAACTCCAAATACAAATTGGAAAAAAGTAACAGCATTTAGCTAGTTTGCATTCCTTGTTCAGATGAGCCATGAGTTCTGTTTTTTTTGCATTTATATACTTGTGCTGTAGGTGTTGGAAGTGTGGGTGGCCAAAAAAAAGCAGTGGTTACAATAAGATTTTCCACTTATTGCCCTTTGTGTACAACTAAAAATAAGGTTCAAATGCTTCACAATTTGTAGAGCAAGCATAATCGTTCTGTTGGCTCTAATGACTGGCTTACATGCAGCTTCGTCTCTGTCTGGTAAGTCCTGTGTTTGAATACTTGTAAATTTGTCTGTGTTGAGATGAAAAACGGAGTTTACTTGCAGTGTTGTGTAGCTGTGTTAACTTACCAGCTTTTTCTTATCTAAGAAAAAAAAGGAGTTAGGCTTAGTACATAAGTCAGAAGTGGTGATGAAAGAATTTTGGAAGCAGAATTGTTCTGGTATCTGGAAAAAGCAGCTTTAGAGGGGACTCAAAGATCTTTAAAATCAGCCCTCCAGAATTACCCTTGTGTAACTTGAACTGTTGATCCGGAACGTAATCTTTTGGGAAAAAAAAAAAAAAAAAAAAAAAAAAAAAAAAAAAAAAGGAAATCTATACAAATCTGCTGAGCATCAAGAAACAGAATTTTCAGTGTTAATTTTTGGCATGCAAAACCTTTTTGGTTTGGTTTTTAGCGCGCTGGTATTGAAATATGCTGTCTTGGTAGCTTTTCCAGGTAGTCGCACCGGTCAGGAATCTGCTAAATTAGTTGAAATATATTGAGCTGCTAAAACTGTTATGACCACATTAATTGATATGTCTCCTGTGGCCAAGAGAAACATTAAAGAGAAGATGTTGTCAGCATGTGCAGGGAAATTCATAGCTTTATGGTCTAAGGTTGGTGCTGTCCCTGCTTCACTCATTAAGTAGTTGTGGCATTTCCAGAGAACGAGTGTGCCTGTGCATTTCAAGCTTCTCGGTTTGATGTAATTCTTGTAATGGATGAGTGGAGAGCGAGCATCTCCTCAAGAGCTGCTGATCCGAAGGTACAGACGCTGAAAACTTGTTTTCCGTTGTGTGTCAGCTTGTTCTTCGCAGCCTGCTTGTCACTTTGTGACCTTTCCAGGTTTTTCCAGGCATTGTAGTGTGGCAGCAAGGTTCGTTTGTTGGACTTGAGCATTGGGCTAATTAAGACGACAGGTTTTCATTCTGAGTAACTCCGTGTGGCGCGGAGGATGTGATGTATGGGAGGCACTTAGAGGCACATGCAGTTGTTCCATGGAATATTGATGCTGGCTGCGGTGAGTTTTTTATTATGCAATATGAAATCCCATTAAATTACCTTAATGCAAACCTCCCCCTCTTCTTAGAAGGAAAATGCTGTGTGTGCCGTTACTACCTTCCTCTCATGGCCTTCTCTATGCCTTTTTGCTTAAATGCATGTTTCTGTTTTAACATCTGTGCATGTCCTTTGGACCAGCTGCTGATACAAAGCATAAAAGGCAAGAGAGCTAATGCAGTAATCAAGGCTTTAAATATTTCAGGTGGGAATGGGCTAAACTTCAGAAATAATTAGCTTCTGTGGTGGTGTTTTCTGCAGGGAATTACCTTACATCTGTTATAATTATGTGCATGTCTCAATCCTTTAGGTGACCAGATGCTGACAAGCAGTATAAGCATTTGTTGTCATTTTTTCTGTGGAATTTTCCCTTTTTGATACAGACATAGATTTTTTCCCCCCTACTTTCTACTGCTGCGCCTGGTGCAGATGAGTTCAAACCTGATCGCTTTGAAGATAATGCCAGGAGAGTGTGTGTCATGTGGCGAGCGCACTCATGCTCCATTCACTGTTTCTACACTTTCCAGTTGGATGAGACGGTTTTCTTTTCCGGGGGTATCACCACGCAGGCTATTTTTAGAAGTGGCACCGAGAACGCATTGTACAACTGTCGATAAACACTACAGTCATCTTAATTTTTTTCCTTGTATGGTGATAGCATTTTTGAAGCGTTCGCCTTTTCTTTAAGAGGTAGACAGATTTCTTTTTGATTGTTTTTAAGCACTTAAACATCTGCTCCAGGCAGCCTGTGCGTGTGTGTGTGCTGTACGCTGGTCAGAGTGAAAGGCAGGCACTAAATTAAGATTAGCGTAAGAGGCCGAAGCAGTGCAGTTGAGGTTTTCAGCCGAAGCGCTCTAGTTCACCTGTTGGATTGCAGAGCAGAGTATCGGCTCCCTTGGGAAACCCTGAGCTTGTTTTTCGAACTTGCCTTTCCTGCAGCAAACAGTCTGCAGTCAGACATTTTTGCAGTTGTCATAAACTCTGTATGGCTCTTAGTTTCGGGCATGCCTGGCTGAAATGGGTGAGAAGCGGCTTGCAGCGCACAAAGGCTGCCTTTGAGCAGCCCCCTCGTCATGGCACCCTGCGATGTGCGGGAGCTCCCAGGGAAAAGTGGGAGCTGGGGATGATGATATTCAGCCCGCGATGCCCTCCCACGCGCTCGCTGGGAATGGCGAACGCTTAGAAACACAGCCTTACAATGCAGTCGGATCCTGACATAGCAGCTGATTGTTAGCTTATGCCTTTTATGCGCTGGAGGAGCAGAATTGGCCAGTCATGGGCTCATTATTGCATTACTCGAATAATACGAAAACATTAGCAATGGAGATTTACTATAATGGTGTATTTTAAGTGCATCTCTGCTCTGCCAGTTTCGCTTCTAATGCACTCAGTTAAGGAGTGCTTTGGAGGTTATTGGTAATGGACGAATCTTCCGGAAAATTGGAATTTTCAAATAAGATTGACATTTGGAGTGAGAAATCTAAATCTAATGAGAGTATTTCAGCAGAGGTTTGTAATTAGGCATGAATGGAGTAAATTTGTACGCGCAGTCTGCAGAAGGGCACAATGGAAGGTGAAATTGCACACCCTGCAGTGAATGAGGGATGAAAGCCAATGTATCAGTGTCATGGCATGACAGTGTAGAGTATAAATGATACTGTCACTGAGTGCTGCAGAAGGTACCGAGGGAATTCCACTCCAGTAAATTACATTACTTAGACAGACCTGAAGGCATCATGTCTGAATGATTGGAGGGAAAAAAGGTTGTCAGCACAAAGCAGAAGATATTATAGAACAACTGGCTGCAGGGTTGGAAATCAGTGTTTTTCTGATGTTTACCATGCAGAGCTCTTTAGTTCCTTTTAAAGTTTTTGGTTGGATTACAGATGTATTCATGACACAATAGTATTTTTCCAGACGTTGTTCAGAGCAAATGCCGTCCTGCAGCAAGGATTGAGCATGCACAGCTCCCATTACTCAGGTAGGAACTGGGGCTCCTCCAGACTTGGGAAAAATCTAGTCCCATGTACCTCCCTCAGGCAGTGATCTTTATCCATTTCTTTATTTGGCTGAGGGTTTGTTTTTTCAAGCTGGGTTTTGATTGTAGGATGATTTTAGCACAGGTGTGTGCGCAGGGGCGGGTTGTTGCCCATTCGCATTGGTGCTGCCTGGAGGTGATGCGGTCCCAGCTGGGAAGCCTGGTCTGGGGCTGTACGCCTCCAGCTGGATTGGAATGAGCCGTGCCAGATGGTGGGACATGAACGTTGTTCTCTATGGTCGCATTTGAAAGCACTCGGGCAGCATGGTGAGGCTTGTGGGACAGCTCGCTAGGAGCCCTATGTCATGGTGATGGTGCAGCAAAAGTCCAAAGACTTCATCCATTTCAGCACGCGCATGCAGGCATATACCTCCAGCTGTTTTGCTCTTCACCCACCCTTTCCCAAGTAAAACCCACTGCTAATTTTTCCTTTTTCCCTGCAACCGCAGCAGTGATGCTGAGTGGAATAGCTATTTCTCACTCTTTTCTCTGTAATCACCTGTTGCATCCATCCTCTCAGGGGCAGTACCTCAGGGGTTGGTGAGAGCTGCTGTTTCAGCTTAACTGCTTTTCTGTCTCTGATCTGACATGCATACAACACCTTCTAGCTCCTGTCGTTTCATAGCTTTATTGTAGGTGAGGCAGTGCAGCTCCCACAGTTCTCCAAAACTGCCCCTTCTTGATAGACCTCTAAGATAAAACCAGCTTCTCCCCAAAGATGACGCGTTTCATTTCTGCAGCACGTGAAAAGCCTCACCTGCCTTGAGGCTTCTAGTAAAACTTCAGCAGGCTTTGTACTGCTTAAAAACATCTTTTTCCACTTGCCTACGCATGAAAACCATCACTGTATGTGCGTGCTGTAAATAGTGATTCGGGAGCATGCTTGATTTCTCCTCTACAAAACTCTTAAGAGCAAATAACTTCTGATTAGCAGCATTCACAAAAGGTAGGATGATAGACATGCAGCACAAATAAAATAGCAGTCATCAGGGTAGTTTTTTTCACCTGTATATATGGCATCAAGGTGTGGGAGCATTAGCTGGGTAATATGGCCAAACCAAACTGCACTTCTTCTGCTTCTTCTGAGAAGCTTGAGGTTCAGAGAGGAACCTCAGAAAAAGTTAATAGGTATTCAAGTTCAATTGGATCCTTTCTTTCTGTTTTTCAGTGTTATGAAAATAGTGGTAGAATCATTCATGGCCTCGTCCAAATGAGTAGGGCAGAATTCACGATTAAAAGTAATTCAGTGATTCTGGAATTTGTCCCTTCTAACACTGTTTGACTATTTGTAATAATAAACAGCCTAAGGAGCAAGTTTATTGCGTCTATATTCCTGTAACCTGTGTTAACTTCGCTGGAAATGGCCCATCTTTCTCTGAATACAGGACTCAGTCCTTGCAGCCTGTCTCTAGAAACCATAGCAAACCTACAGGCCAGATTAAAAAGCAATGAGGCATCCGTGGAAAAGAAGATGCCCTGCATGGATTCAGCAATGGAACAATTTATTAGGAGGTCCCAAACATAGCAAAAGGTGAGTGGGAGGTAGCAAACTGAAATTTGTGTCTAGTTGGAGTGTTTCCCACATTAGAATTGGGCTGGAATGGCGTAAAGAGTCGCATTACGTCTGTCTGCCTGGACAGAAAGTAGAGTTAATATCTGAAGGATATAAAGCTTGTCCTGCCTAGATCATCAGTGCTACAGGAAACCATTTTGTCCGGTGAAGCACCCATTTGTAGTGCTTGTAGCTATGCAAGCTGTTCCTTACTGTGTTGCTCTGTACATATTTTTAAAAATCTGCCATAATTTGCTTCTCTTGTGCTATCTTAACTCCAGAAAGCTGCCATTTTGGCACATCTATTTTTTTTTTCATGTTTGGAAAGCAAATGCTTTTTCTAATGCTTAGTCTCATTCTAGTGGTCATGGTCTAGCCACATTTGCAAAATGCGGCTCTGTGTTGTCATCCATCAATCCACAGAAAAAATATTTGCTCTTGCCTTCTTGGCTACATGCAGGTTGTTGTTTTCCCCTTCCCAAGCTGATCTTGCAGCATGAACACCTATAAACAGCACCTGTGAAGTCGTTGGGGTCACTCATGTGAGTAATGGATGCAAGACGGGACTTTAAAGGCTGCAAAATACCGTTACTGCAAGGGGGGGATAGGGTGGAAGAACAAATGACCAAACTCTATCCCTTAGGGAAAAATGAGAGACTAACCAGTACTGCTTTAACTGAGAGAGATATTGAGCATGTTCAGTCAGATTTGTATCCCCTGGCAAATTTATTTTGTTCTGTAAATGGCTTCCTGCTGTCCCAGAAGACTATTGCTATCTCTTCCTATCTTGTTTAATGGATTTCTAAAGAATCAATCTTTCTGCAAGAACGTTGTGGTTCAGTAACCCCAGCTTGCTATCAAGTCAATAGTTTACTCTTAAGTCTCCTTACTAACACTTTTGATAATGCAGGACTATAAAGTTTGACACAGCAGAAACTTCTCTATAAACTCTGATTTGCTTGCCAGAAAGTCAGCCGATTACCATTAATTCCCCTCTTATCATTAGTGTTATTAAACTGACGATGGATGTGTAAAAACTGCCATTTGCATGAAGTTCCCAAACTGCTGTAAAAGAGACTTTTGTTCTGACTTGGTAAGGGGAAGGGGGAAAAAAAGACAAAATAACACTACTTCTAAAAGCAGAGATGTTCATATAAAGACATGTTCTGAACAATAAGGTCATTTATCCATGTATGACATAAATACATAGGAATTTACATAGTGAGAGATCTTGTGAAATGCAGTAAAATGCACACCACTGGTATTGTGAAGTTCCCATCTATAAAGCCCTGTTCTCAGGGAAAAGCAGCTTTACTTTTGCTTTGAAAATCCATTATCATAAGCCATTTTTTAAAACACTTGTCTCACCGCAATATTAAAGCAATTTTATACCCTAAGAGCAGCTCTTTCGTAAGGTAAAGTGCAGTCTCGTGAGTGTATATGTAATTGCAGTTTATAGTACTTCTCACAATCCTAATTTCTCCCAAATTAACAAAACCACTCATCTTTTTAGGCTTTCCTTTTCCTAATTTTATTTTTTGGTCTCCCTGTTTTTGTCCCCCAAAAGATCCTGTCTAAAAAATACTCTTTTTAGCAGAAAAAGACGCAGAATGCTTTCTGAATTCATTGCAAAATACTCTTTGAATGAAGCACTTTAAGAGTTTAGTTTGAAAAGTTTCTGTCTCTCTCAAACTGCATGGGAGCATTACTATTTTGGGAGGCAGTGCCATCTGCTTGTTAAACCAAAAAGCTGGAAAGATGTTCTTCGTTCTAACATAGACTTTTGGTTCAATTCCACATAAAATTCCTAACTGATCTTTGCTTGCATTTGTCCCATCTACAAACTGGGGACGGTATGCCCCCCTTACCTCTGCAGTTCTCAGAGATCCTAAAAGAAGGATGTTCAGGTCATTGCATATGATGTGTGAGTATATGAGGTTCTTTACAATAGGTATGATGTGCTGTACAATACATTGAATACCTCCCTGCAGGTGTTCACAGCTGTAAGAGCTACAAAAAGGAGATAAAGAGAGCATCATAGCACAGGACACTTAGCATACTGCAGGTGGCCACTGCTCTTGGATGGAGGAGAGCGGTTCTGAGAGAGGGTTTGGGGAGGCTTGGTTGTGTTTTCCTGCTTTTTTTTTGGAGGGATGGGGGGTTTGTTTGCTTTTAAATAAAAAAGGGAGGAGGATGAGGTTTCCAGGGTCACAGATCAACTCTCAGCTTGTTTCAGCATAAGGGTTACTGTTGCAGTCAGTGCAAAGTCAGGAGCTAAGGAGTGCAGATGGGTGGAAGTAGGAGGTCAGGTCACAGAAAGCATAGGAGCAAGGTGAATGTATGTCATATGGACTGCAAGTCCATGGAAATGTCACAGGAGAACATGAAAAAGCGGGAAGAGGTTACTGCAGATGATGAAGACATTTCTTTGAGAAAGCAGAGATTTCAATGTATGTTATATTGCTGAAGTATTTGCAAATACGTATATACATAGACATTACAATGTCTTCATGACTGAAGAAATGTTTCATCCAATCTCTGTTGACAGAAAAGATTGTCTCCTGATAATTGCTTTGCTTAAGTGTCTGATAATATGCCAGAAATGAGAGCATTCTATGTTAGGTCATCTTTAATTATGCATGTACCACCTGTCAGCTTTAAATCTGGGGAAGATTAGTTTTCTCATTGGAATTAGGGTTGGGAAAAGAAGAGATCTTTCAGCAACAGGAATAGACCATTATAAATGACATGTCTATAGGGGAGTTTTAAAAGCAATCTCCTAATCTTCCCTAGTCATGAATACACTACTGGCACATGCAGGAATATTTGAAATATTGCCTGAGCTAGCTACAGTAACGATGGTTTTCGAAGGGACAGGATTTCAGACCATCTGTTGCATTTCCTAGTTTTCCTTTTCATCATTTCAAAGGAACAAGGAGCGCTGAGGTGGGGGAGGGCACACAGAAAGTCATGAGCACTTTTGGTGGTACTAGGATGAAATCCATCCTGAAATCCTTGCAATTTACCACCAATTAAAATGCACAGTAAAACTAGCCTGACCTATTAAGACAAGCCTATCTTAAATTATAGGCTCAAACACTGAAAAATGATGAGGGTGAGCACTTTGTGAAAAACCTGGTAAAGGTTTCTGAAGATTAAAAATTAACATTAACAGGGGTTGCCTTTACAAGGCCTACTTATGATACTAAAAATTACCTTAGAGAGGAAACTTATGTTTGTACAGGTTGGGGAGAGAGTAATTGTTTGAGAATAGTTGAAGAGATTTTTAGTTCACAGGACTGTTTATTTGATACAGAAATAGGTTGTAGACATCTCCTGCTTTTATGGTCTCCTTTACTCCGAGGCAAGTCTGGGAAGCCGGAAAAGGACAGCTGTTTGTCCTCTGAAATGCACCACTGTACTTGAAATCAGGAGTGGTTTTTGTTATGAGCAGCTAAACTTCTCATGTGATTCCAAAAAAAAAGAACATCCATCTCTTGTGAATTGTTTGTCCTGCTGCTTGTTGCTGATGTATCTGAGCAGTCTTTCACGTTGGAGATTGGGCCTCTCAACATGCGTGCTTCTGTCTGTGGCATGCACAGAGCAGTCACAGTCAAATCTGTGTTCCCCCCTCTGTGGGATTTTGGTTTTCCAGCTTCTGTGATCACTGCCTTGGACTCCTGGAAATAATTCTTCGGTTCTACTGATTACAGGACACTGATTGTTTTTCCTAGTAATACCTTCAGGCAGTGCTATTTCTGAAAATCTGTGATTTCGAACAGTAGGTCAATTGGTAAAAGAACAAGAACGAACAAATACAGGCAGATGGCTTTGGATGTAAGAGCATGTTTCCATGCATCTCACATTTGGCTTTAGCTGATGCTTCGTTGTTGCACAAGTATTTAAGGCTGTCATTTTACATTAAGTGAAGTGATTAAGTGGAGTTGTTCCTTCACTGCAAATATTGGCCTATGCCCCTTGTCCCTACCACCACCTTCCCAGCAGCACGGGCTGACACTGAAGAACGGATGGTTCTTCAGGACTTCCCTGGGACCCCACAGCAGCCTTGTCCCTGGAAGCTGGTGGTCATGTTTACACCGACATACATGGAAAGATTTTGTGAGACCAGTGATTGCACCATCCAGTGGGAAACTAAGAATTTGTTGCACTTCTCTTAAGAAATACAGTTGTATTGTTCTTGACATTTTCTCCCAGTGACTGCATTGGATGAAACTTGCCTGTTTATTCATTTGTTTAGGCTAAGCTTGCCAGGCTTACCTTTCTTTTTTATTTCTTCAGTAAATTAGGACAACTTCTCTTTCTTGGATTGTGCTGTGGAATTTTATCCAATTCTTAGACACAATCTGATTCCTAATTACTTGCTTCTTTCGCTCAGTATAGCAGTTCTAGTAGTATCAGTTGGATGTAGCTTAACTTTGCTGAATTTAAATGGAAAGGTATTGAGCAATTCCACAACTTTTTTCTCTTTTGTGATTCACTTGCTCTTCATTTTCACCACCTATTGCATGCTAAAGAGCTTTCCTGTCTAACCGTGGCCGCTGGAAGACACCTCTTTCATAGAGACTCCTTCATTAAATGTGAGGACCTGTGCATCTCATTAGCCTTCAGTTACTGTTGAGTTGTCCTGCGACACTGGGCACTGTAGGAAATGTCCCCATTTGGCAGTTCTGAAGACAAACAAACTCGAGGTAACTCAGTGCTCCGCTTTTGTGTCTGAATAATTGGACAACTTTGTCTCTAAATGAGATTTAAGGATACATTTAAGGATTAGAGAAATATTTACTTAAAACCAGACTTGAAGTAATGAAGCAAAATCGCTGAAAGGTAAAGCCCAAAGGACTGCCCTAGCAAGGGTTTTCCTGAACTAGCCCAGCTTTTGAAGCATGGCTTATGTAGTCTGTGGTTTACCCCAAGCCTGGTCTATCTTGGAGCCTCTTCTTGCCACATATTTTTAAAGATGGTTACTGAAGCTACCCAGAACAGTTGTTCTGGAAAATCTTTCTGTTCTCTAACCCAAGATGGCATCAGTTCCCTTGTCCTCTCTTATGATTACTTGTCCCTTTTCTCCCCAATGACTCTTCCCTGGAAATTGCCCACTGTCTTGATCACAGGAGGGATTAAGCTATCTTCTCCGTTTTTCTATACAGACTCTTTTTTAACAGTTCTGTTGTAAGCTTTGGCATACTGCTGCTCTTAAGCTTCATGCTCTTTTGCCCCATTTCTCTCTTTCAAAAACACTGCAAAAACTTTTCAAATGTCGGTTTTAGGTATCTGTTACAATAGAGAATTCTTGCTGGATTCACACTTGTCCTTCCACAGCAATGCTAAGCTTGACGCTCAAGGTGGTGAAGTTCAGAGCAATATGTTTACATTGAGTTATTCCATTGTATACACTGCTGATTTTAAGAGGAAGGGGGACCCTTCTTGGGATAATTAGTTTTGCTCTGTTCATAGATATGACCTCTTGCTAAAGCATGTTTTTTCTGACTCTGAGTTGGTTGCTGACAGCCAATATTATGAGAGTTCATTGTGAGTTTCATGGTCCATGTGTGCTTATGTATACATAACACAGACAAATGAAGCCACGGAGAGATAATGAAGGCAGCGATGATAAACCCTGTGTGAGTGCCCAATAGAATGAAGCTTTTGAACAATCAACATGGGCCAAATTCCAGCGCTTGTCTGGGTCATAACGATGATGAAAATTGCCTTGTCCTTTAACTGACTGCACCAATTCTCTGCTCAACATACTATTTCACACACTAGAGAATTTTTAAAAATGCAAAACTAAGTATTTACATTTTTATGTTAATAGTTTCAGGTGATTTCATACTTATGAAAACCAATGCTGCTTTAAAAACAAATAGCTGTATATATACTTTGCCTCTCTTATGCATTCCTAAAGCAAGTGCCTAGTGATCTTAACTTGTAGTCAAGAGTAGACTGCAGGTAGGTAGTCAGCTCTCTATTACCTGCAGCACTGGCCACGTAAGCATCCAAAGCAGATAGCTTGCCTGTACCGCCGCAGCCTATCTGTAAAATGGGGATAATATGGCACTTTTCAATGTGCCCTTCTGAGGCATATAGGTAAAGGGGTGTGTGGATCACACAAATAGCTCAGGTTTTGCAGCCTTTGCAGGGCAAGTCAGTTGTCAACACAATACTGTAGATCAATGGTAAATAAATGCAACCTTCTTGAAAAGTTCAAGTGGGCAATCAGAGCAGGAAAAGTGGTTTCTTTTACACTTTGGTTGCAGTGCATTTGTGGAGTGATTTCAAGGAAACCTCTCAGTAACAGGAAACTGCTACTGCAGGCATTCGATGAACAAGCTGTGTAGTTGTGCTCGGTGCCTGCTGTCTCATTCCTCAGGCTGCTTAGTAAATGCGCAAGTGTGTCCACAATCAGTCAGGCTTAGGTTTTTTTCCCTGTGCTAATGTGTCAGTATTTTATCTCACATTTGGTGAGAAGGGAAAGCAGTGATATAAAGACTTTTTTCCCTTCTCTTAAATAGGATTGATTACCACAGTTTTAACAGCATTCCAAAAAAAAAAAAAGAGAGACAATTGATTTAAGGTGGCCTGAGCCTCCCTTGAGATGGTGCATAATGACATTCACACTGGAAAGAAATTGCCTTTACCCACCTGTGTGCAGAATGGACATTCCTATTGCAGCAACTCCTTTTGGTTGGTTGCAATTAATACAAACACATATAGATATATAAAGGCACCTCTCTGATTGCCTCCAGGCTGCCTCCCTCTGCTCCCAGCCAGGTCAGATCGAGGGCCTGCCCCTCTCTGTGCCTTTCACGCAAGTCACTGCCCCTTCGGCCCTGGGGTATCTAATCTGCTGGGCAGTAGCACGGGGGAGTCCTGGAGGGTCGGGGGCTTTCTGTGCCCTGCAAGTTTGAATTCCCTCCTGTCCGTTGCGATGAATATTGCAGAAACCTCGCGGAGCCAGGGAAAGCTTTGTGCTTTTCCGTGCAAGTGGTTGCCAGTTCAAATCACGTCTGTCGTGTTGCAGAGATGAGCGTTGCTCTAGATGCAGTGGGTTAGTGGAGTACTGGAAAGTCACATTTGCGAGGGGTTCCAGGCTCCCGTCTCATCTAATCTGTCACCCAGGGAAGGAATCTGCTCTGACAACTTCGGCAAATGCTGCTGTGCTGCTTTCGCTCTTTTTTTGTTGTTGTTCCCCAGCTGTGCCCTTTGTTTCTGCAATGCTGTTTTTGTACCACGGATTTTTTGTACAAATTGATTAGCTTTAATTTCTTTTCTCAACTACCTGATTTTTTTCACATTGCTTTAACAGCATCCTGGTGTTAATTCACATGATATATGATAACGTGATGTGATACCCCTCCCTAGTTAGCAAAATGTTAGAATAGCTGTTGGCAGCCTCTCTTTCCTGGAAGAGTAATTAGCAAGTGGAATTACTCAAAGATGTGCATACTAGCCTAAGTAGGCATTTTCCAGCTGTCTGCAAGTTCAAAAACTAGTAGGGACTTTTCAGACTCTAACACAAGATTAATTACTTGCTACTAGAAAAAGAACACTTACAAAAATATGTACTGTGCAATCAAGGCTACTGTGTTTTCTTTCTTAATTTGAAAATCAGCTTCCCTGTCACAAACACCATCGTTTTTACGATGTTCAGTAGTCATTCTCCTGAGGAGGCAAGCCCTTATATTACATGGGGATGTCAAGCTCAAATGCAAAACAATAAGCTTTCTGATACAGCTCTTAGGTCTTCATTTACATTGATCCTGATACTGCTGCATATAGAGATGCCTTGTATGGGAAGCGAATGGTGAAAATGCTTTTGTGCTGGCTGCTTGAATTAGGATCCAGAACTCCATATGCTTCCGTGCACGAGCCAGGACATCACCATTTTCCTTCTCCCTTTCTAACGTGCAGGAGTTTCTGTCCGTGTTGCTTTCTCTAGCAAGCCCTTTGCGAGACTGTGCCTCAATTTTGCATAAAGAAGCTCACATAAATCAAGTACAGCCACACAGCTGTGCTAAAAGCCCCCTTTTTGTCCACGGACAGCTGTTGTCAGCTGCCTTTTATTTCCCCTCTATCCTATTCTTTCGCTCCTCTGGGATCAGCCAGAGGATCACTGGAGCTGTGTTTGTGCCCCGATGTAAAATACTGCATCCCCGCAGGTGGAACAGAGCAGCCGGGAAGCGCCATCGTGCTGCATTCCGACTCCTGGACTGTCAGTTTTATTTTAAGTGTAGGCTCTTACTGCCACTTCCATAACCTCTTCTGCTCTCTGCCTTTCGCTTGACATCTACTGTGCCTAATTTTCTAAAGCGCAGATGATCATCTTGCAGCACAGTCCTCACCCCCTCTTCAGCCTCTCGCCAGGGAATCGTCTCCCCCATCTCATCCGTCTCCGCTCCGATGCTCCTCTGATCTCCACAGCTCCCTCTCTGCCTGGCTTAGCTCCTGTGACTTTCCCTTCCCTCGTCTCCCTTTGGAAAAGCATCGGCCCATCCTCCTTTGGAGGGAAGGACAATTTCCAGCAACTGTTTTCCCATTGTCGCCTCCATTCCCACTTCTTTTCAAACCTCTTGGCAGTGGTTCCCCCTCTTTTTTTCTAGGCAGCAAAACCTCCCCGTCCTGCCTGTCCACTCTTTTCTGCTTCCTCCCAGCATCCTTATGTACTCGCTGTAGTCTGCAGCCGCTTTATCTCTGGCTTCTTGAGTTTCTTTCTGCTCGCTGAAAACACTGAAAACTGGCTGTTCTTTCCCACGATTCTTTCCTCTCTCCTCACCTTTGCCACTCAACCCTCCTGGTAACGGCCGTGGCCGAATTGGACTCCTGCCACTTTCAACCTTCCCTGTTACTACAGACCATTCCCCTTGAAATGTGTCCAACCATCCCTTCATTTCCTGCTGTGTAACTTTTGGTCAGTAACCTCCCAGCCTCTTCATGCTCCTCTCGCTCTGACACCGGGCTTGGTCCTTTTCCTCTCTCTTATCTGAGACCCTCTCACTCATCCGTAATAACTTGATTTTAGCTTCCATGTGGATGTTGCTCCTGGCTCTTGCCCTTCACTTCAACTTTTAACCATTGGCTCTGGACCAGTCCCATTTTGTAGCTTTTCTCACACATCTTTTCTCCTTTATTATTACTGAAAACATTTGCACAAGTATCTCTTTCAAGATTTTAATTTCTCCTCTTGCCTATTCTCCATTTGGAAGAATTCCTGCCACATGCAGAGGAGATGAATGTATGTGTATGTGTACTTCAGGTAAGAAATAAATGGAATAATTGCTACAAATAATATTGAGCCACTTAATTTGTACAGGGTTGAAGGAATGTTTCCTGCTGATACAAATCTGTGTAGCTGTATTAACAGGCCTGGGGCAGGGATTGTTTTAGTAGTGATCAAGTCATTTTTTAGCGTTTGGAAAGCTCATACCAAGCAATATGGGCATTAACGGAAACATGTAATAACAATAGCATACATTTTCTAAGAGGTATTAATTGAACAACATGCATGTGTATGGGTATATACACATATTTATAAACACATGCATACGAGTGTGTATATATATATATACAAACACACACACATACAGCTCAGTTTTTAAAATAGTGTTTTGAAGTAAAAAAAGCATTATTTCATTTATTACAAAGTAGTGACTCTGTCCAAAATCTCAGCAAGCAAAAAGTATTTTTGAAATAGTATTTTAATATTCCTTTGGGCATATAACTAAGCTGTGTCTTTCTGTGACTAAAATTCTTGAGGTAATGTCATAGATCTATAGATATACTTACCTGATCTTGACTTTTGATAAATATAAATTAACTGACCCTACTTCTGTAAGACCTGAATTGTGCTAATGGCAAAATCAGCATTCAGTCTGATTGTGGAAAATTCTGTCTCTTCCTTTCATGCAACTATGTCACCTGTGTGGTCAAGTTTGTCTAAAAATATTGGATTTGGTTCTGCATGTCAATACTTATCATCTTCTGAGAGTCCCAGAAACACAGTACATTGATTTAGTTGGAAGGTTTGTTGGTTTTTTCCGTTCTGGGTTTGTTTTTGTTTGTTTGTTTGTTTGGGTTTTTTTCTTTTTCAGCCTCCAACATAGGTCAGACACAGTTCGGGTAGGTGCAAGCTCAGGGGAGAGAGAAGCAAGAAAAAAGTATGCTTCTTTTTGCATTGTGGACTTTTTTCTTTTACATGTGTACAGAGAGATGAAGTCGCTGTCAAACACTACTGTTTGCCATCTGGATTGGTCCCCTTTTTACCATGAAAATCGCTGTAGGGGTTTGCAAACTGTGGGAGGTATTGATTGTTTCCTGGCTCATTATTTGTATTTTAGTATTGTTTGTATTTTAGTTAATAAATAGTAAAGCTTTTAGATTGGCTTCTCTAGAAATACTAATCAATGGCTTTATAGATTGCCCACTTTATACATAAACATATCAGTCTCCAGTGGAGCAAAAGAGTTTTGTTTTATCCCAGATTGCTTATGCTATATAATTATTAACCTGTAGTTTAATCTCTTTGTCTTCATGCTTTTATGACTTGATCTTGCTAGCTGCAGAGCTCCCTCAAATCCCATTAAAAGGCATGGGGTTGAAGGCACTCAACATTTTGCTGAACCAAGTGCTGGAATGTGCCAGCTAAGTCTTGTTGCACGTAGACCTCGATGCACTTCTTACTGTACACATGCATCATAAATAGGGCTGCCTGCATTGTATCTTGCCACTGGTACAAGAGACTTCTCCCTAAAAAGCCACATTTTAAGCTTCAGTAAATCTGCTAAGTTTCAAGAGCACAGGACTACAATTTTTTGCTGTGGTGTTCCCTCAGACTACAGTTGGAAAACCACTACTGAAGTGTTTCAGCTGAGGGGGAAGTAAATAGGGAAATAAATGTTGAAATTAAGTGTTGATTTTGCCAATGTTCACAATTTTTTTTGATTTCATTTAAAGCTCTGGTGCCCCCATGCTGTGGAGCAAAGACATGAAATTTTGGGTGGAGAATACGTTTGGAGCGCCATATAACATAGGCTGCTCAGCCTTCAGTTGGATCCTGTATGCATGCAAATTTGACAGTCTTTAATTGCATGTCTCCAAGATCTGTGGTGAATGTAGCTTCTCAGTTCACAGCAGAAAAAGCACACAGACTTTTTTCTTTTCAGAAACAGTCATTTGCTTATCTATCAGATGCGATTATCTGTTAAGGTTTGTCCAAACTGTAGGTGTGGGATGCATTTCATCAGCTCAACGAAACTTCAGTACAGAAATAGGTCAAAGCTGCCAGAAACATCCCTGAGCAATCCTGCCACGGTCCCAAAGGTAGTGTGGCAGTGGTGATTGCCACCATAAAGACAGGGTTCTTGTTAATTCAGGTTGTGCTGCACTTGAATATGGCACAGCTGAGTGTCCTGAAACTATTCTGTCTCCTTTCCAAAGGAGTGGTAAGGCAGACGGTAGCAGCAGGTTACAGTAGCTACGGGTGCTATGTGCTGCAGAAGGCTTTGGATTTTGTGGTCTTCAAGCTGTGGACTGCAGAGGTGGGGAATGTCTGCTTTTGATGGCCTGTATTTCTCTACCAAAAGTTCAGTCTCCTTAAAGATAAGTGAGCAAAGTTAGGGGAACTGTAAACTAACCATAAAGGTCAAGAGTGATAGTAGTGAATACCCAACCATATAAACCAGCCTTATGGTGCTATCAGTATTAAGTCTGAAAGTGCAAGGTTATGTAAGAACATACTGTTTGACTTTTTATTATCTAGGTTCTTAGCATTAGTCGGTAAGAATGGGAGATAGTAGCATATGAGCAGAAATGTGATAAAATTGATATTGCCTAATTTTAATGCAAATGGCTTTTTTAAGAATGGACTGGAAAAGGTTTACAACTCGTAGCATGAGAGAGAACAGGAAAAACAGAGAGGGAAAGCAGTTTGTCAGACACTACTACTTGTTAACAGTCTTAAATAATTTGACTTACAGGGCGTCAAATGCCTTACACTGACCTTGTGCAAACTGAGTACAACACCTGGCATTAGATTATAAATTTATGTATGCTCAGACCTGAAAAAGATCTGTTAAAACCTGTTGTGTTGGCACAACATTACATTTAAAGTAAAAAGTATTCAGCACACTGGGAATTGTTGAAGAATATTCTGCCAGCTGCTCAGAAATTATGATTCTACATTGCCATCAAGAACAAAAAAGTTACACTAATGAGAAGCCATCCTTTTTAAATGAAGAAATAGAAGTTGTGATAAAACATTCATTAATCAAGTATCAAAAAAGGGAAAATAGAAAAGGCAGAAATGTTGCTTGGTGGGTTTTGTATTTGAAACAACAGAAGATGTAGACAAGGAGATGTGGACACACAGGATGTGTCCATCCTGTACAGCAATGCAGACAGAACAGAAAGTTTGCTGCTTATGGCGAAGGAGGACCTAAGACAGGAGTGATTGAAATTAAGCATTTTCACATCAACAACTCTTAGTAACTTTTACATCCAGGAATCTTAAAGGAGGTGGCTGAAAAGCTCTCAAGCTGTAACAAATCTTGGGAAAACAGGGAAATTCCAGAAAACTGGAGGGCTGCCAACTGTATTTCCGATATTTCAAAAAGATAAAAGGGATGTCCCGGGGAACTGTAGGCTGGCTTAGCTTGACGTCAGTCTGGGGTGAAATAGCGGAACAGCTATTTCAGGATCTGTCAAGAGAGAATTTGGAGGCTAAAAGTACAGATAAGACCAGTAACAGTTGAAGAGAACTTGTCAAGCAAACCGGCTGGGTTTTTTTCCCTCTGAGGTGATTGCACGTCTATGTGGTAAACACAACTGTTGGTATTGCCTATAGGAGGTCAGAGTACGTGATCTAATGGTCCTTTCTGCCTTTAAGATTTGTGAATCTTAGAAGTAGTGCCTTAAATCCAATAATTCAGACAGAAATAATCAAGCTACTCTGCTTCCCTGGGATAAAATGCAGCTTAGGTTTTTAGATGTTAATCTCCTGTTTGTATTGATTTGATAGGTTTTGGTGCTTTAAGTATATTGATTGCATTGTAATTCTGTGGTGGCAAAGAAACCAAATAAATTTCAAAAACCTGCAAGAAAAGCTCAACAAACAATGTAGGTATCCTCAGATGAAGATAAAACCAAAGTTCTTCTTATAAAAGTTTTCACATCTTTAAGCCCCCACTCTTTATGCTGCCAGAGAGGCTTTCATAAGCTCCTCTGGATCTTACTGGAGAAGAAAAACTAGTCCTCACTTCTGCTGTCTTCCTCGTCCTCTGACAAAGGTGGAGGTACTACACTGGCTGTAGTTGTCCTCAGAATCAGGACCTAAAGGCGTCACATCTTTTCTTTCCCTCTAGGCTTCTTCAGACTGCAGTTGCAGTTAGTCAAAATGCCAACACTCTGTCTCATGTCCTCTCCACTTACCCTGGCTGTAGCCTGTTAGGTCTCTGCAGCATAAGTGATTGCTTTCCACGTGCCTCTCTGATTTATGGTCTACAACAGGAAAGGCAGTTTAATTCCAGAGTAAGGGCTGGTCCATGGATAAAGAGAATTATGTAGAAATCTAAGCATGTACCAGAGTATGAGGATGATGGGTGGATTTTCAACTCCTGAGATTCAGACTGTTAAATCTGTGGACCCCACTTGAGTAGTAACTAGAATTTTTTTTCAGATGAGTTTAGGTTTATCACTGTCAATGGTTTAGGTATAAGGAAACTTTTTTCTTCAGTACATAGGCAGTCAAAATAGAACCTGATTGCTGATATCCATTCATTTGTGAAAAACACTGCACAAGCAGATAGCAGCCTTGTCTCCAAGGAAAAGGCAACACCTGTATTCCCTTCCAAGAGGAGAAGCTGCAGAGTTATACCCTAAGAAATTCTGTCCCAGGTTTAACCCAGTGACCTACTGCATGCTTTCCTGCTCCTCACGCATTAATCACAACAGACACGTTCCAAAGGAAGTGCTAGTGTGCGGCCCAAGGAAATGTGAAGGATATTCTAAACACCTGCTAAATTGCTGCAAAGATGAAGAGCTTGCATTTTAGCAAAAAAAAAAGATTGAGATCAGATTTTTCCCATAGCAGCTATGTAATATGACAGGAGAAAATGGGATTTTGTCATTCTCCCAACTTCTACAATTTGAGCACCTGAAGATGTCAGCAGCAGTCTAGACCATACTTTTCCATGGAGACCAAACCTCTTCAGGTAGTTCTGCAGATAAACTAGCAAAGCAGTAATTAATGGAGTGAGTGGAAAATTAACCAGGAAATGCAATTCTGAGAGATATGTTTTCTGTTTTCTTATGATGACATTTCACAAAAAGTTCTTATTTTAGAAACTCATTCAACTGTAAATATTGATAGCAACCACCATTTTAAAGTAGAAAGCTTCAGCATTGAACTCTACGGAGATTTTGAAGGCTATACTTCCCTGGGAATAAAGCAGAAGGGAAAAGCTTTTACGCAGATAACTTGTTGGCATAATCTTTCACATGAAGAGGCTGCGAAAAGGAGCAGAACAGCACTGTTCATGATTTCTGGCTTCCAAATACTAGTAGTATTGGCTCGATATCAGCCTGGCCTTCCTTTTCAAAGTTATATTAGCAAAGGAGATTTCAAACAGAGAAACACTCTTTGCTATCCCAAAGTACTACGTCATACAGGGGAGTGGCCCTGAATGCTTGACCAACCGTTTATGCCTCAGCAATATCATCATCCCCAACAGCAGCGCAGCACAAATTGCATGCTGTAGGATACATATGCACATGTGCAGAAGCACCCACAGTGATCTGTGTAAAATACTGAAAAGTTTAGGAAGAGGAAGAAGACCGTGTCACTGTACCACTCAATGAAAGCCCCAAAACAATCATTTAAAGCAAGGAAGGCAGGACCTAAATCTGATGGACCCTTAACCAGAATCTCCAGCCACCATTTCTGTGGAGAGACCTTAAACCTTCTCCGAGATCTCACAAAGCTGCAGAGCAAGATAAAATCACTAGATTATTTTTCCCTCTGGTTCTTTAACTTGGCAATCCAGTTTATCCAAGAGTAAGCCTAAAGGTTTTATCCTTTCCCCGAGGTGCTGAAGCCTTTGACCACTTCAGAAAAATAGAATATCTTGTTTGTTTTGCTTAGTGGTTTCCTGGCACTGTTTCAGTGTTGGGCATTCCCCATTCTGCTTTGAATAAGCCATTTTGAGTAATAGATTTGGTTCTGGTCCCCTTCCACCATAGCCAGTCACTGTAAAGACTGGCAAATGTGAAAACTATGAGAAGAGATGTTATCAGGGAAGAACTTTTCTGTGTTTTTAACTTTCCACGTGCTTATATGTTAATTGAATATCTTTTAAAAAATAAGGACAGAGGACAATTCTTCTGTTGTTCCTTCTGTCTTCCTACTCGGTCTCTCTCTCCCCCAACACATCTACTGTGCCCCTCTTGTGAAGGCATCAGTGTTTATATTCAAAGAATGTTGAAAAAGCATGTTAAACTAAGCCTGACTTATTGAGTATAGGGACTAAAAATATATTATTTTTTCCTAGGTCATAAAAAGATGCACATGTATATTTTGCCTACTAGGCCACTGTAGAATATATAAATATGAATGCACATGCCATGAATGTTAACAGAAGTCCCTAAAGACTGCAAGCTATCATTACCTTGTTCAGCTGGGTTACTCTCTCAAAAAACAAAACAATAACAGCACAACCCCCTAAAGTCAAGAAATGGATTTTATCTGTATGTGAAACATAAATATATTTGGACTCTTCAAAGTAGCCTCCACTGGAAATCCCTGGCTCCTTATGGTACCAATCTCTGAACAACCTGAAGCACAGTTTCTGTAGAGTAGACACCTGGGGTTTAAATAAGCATTCATCATGGAGTCTATGGGCATCCTGTCTCTTCGTCTAAAAAAAACAAGAATACAAGATCCGTTGCAGAACTGAAGCAGCCGCATGTCTCTGCTCGTGTGTGCAGTTTGCTGATAGCGAAACCATTGTAAGTAACCAAAATGCGACAGGCAAGCGTTACATTCAGCAGTTTCCTTTAAATCTCTCAGCCGGGGATCAGAGCCTCTCTTTCTTTCCTTTTTTCCCGGTCGCTGCCATGTTGTGCGGTAGGATTTAGCCCAACATAGCAAAGCTGGGAACTGACTTTTGCAATGGGACTTGCTTCCTGTAGCAAACGTCTGGGCACTGTGGCGGTTTATGGCCATGCAAAAGCAGCCGTTTCACTGTCTAGAGACCTCAGCAGTGTTCCTGTCTATTTTTGGTATTCTTGTCTGTAAATACTTCGAAAGCACATGAAGCATGCCGTAGAGAAACAGGGCTGAGAGGGGGCAGCTTCTGCCCAGCTCTTGGCCAGCTCTTCCTCGTTGCCCCAGCAAAGCTCCGCAGTGGCCGACTGCTCCGTGGCGCTCGGTCCATGCAAAGCTTCTTGCGGTGGCCAACTGGTCCTTGGCCCTCAGGCTGTGCAAAGCTTTTAAGCAATCTGCAGGGTGCTCACAGGGCGGGAAACACGCGGTGGCTTGTGCTGCAGCCATGCAAGCAGCAGCTCCTTGGTGATGGGAATTGGTGCCTTCAGGAGGCCGGTGTTATCCATCGCCCTGCCGCATGCCCGGCCAGCCTCCTCCTGCAGTGTGCTCACGCTTAAATCCTGCCCGAGTTACTCCTAAATATCTTCCTTCCAGCTCATGGTCAAAGGAAGATCTTGCTTTGATGTGGCAGGGTCAGCAATGTCAGCTGTGGCTGAGCTGGCAGCGATGCATGTCCCCAGTTGCCGAAGAGGAACACTTTATAATGTCTTCTCCGCTTGGCAGTGCGTCTTTTGCTTTATAGCAGAAGTTCCTTGAACAATGTGAAAAGCTTATTTCTGAAGACATTCTTGCTAATGGTTCTGGTACCCGCAGTATGTTTGGCAGTAGGCAGGCCCATGCAGCCTGGCGGTCCGTTATTCTATTTTCAATTATCTGGGGTGCTCAAAGAAGAAGACATTAATATTGCTGAGGATGACATAGCAAATTACTACTGCTCCCTAACCTTTTTAAATTGCTAACACTGTTGTAATCTGTAATTACAGAAATCAGTGTGAGAATTGTGGCACTGTATAATTATCTTTCCTGATACTTTATTGCTGTATGAATTATTAATCAAAATCAGTCTTGTATAGTATTTGCAGCAACTAGGAAGAATAATGTATAATTAAATTTCATTATTTCTATTTTTGTGCTGGTGTTTTATGATGTTGTAATTGATAATTAATTGGTTAAAAATTCACACAGTTCTTGGGAGTTTCATATGACTATGACTGCTTGGTATTCAGCATTTATTAATTGAATAATGGGCTTACTGAAGAGACCTTTGTATATAGTCTCCTGTCATTACAGCAAGCTCTCAAAAATGGTGAATTAATCATTAGGCCTTTCAATAGTTTCTTTTAAAGGAAAGCAGTGACAGTATAATCATATCCTTTGTTGTTGCATCTATAATCAAGAGATCGCAATAACCAATTATCAATGGTCATTTTAGGAGCTCTGAAGTGTCAGTTATTGATAAATTTCTTTAATACCAAAGTGTTGATTGCATAAAATGAATCTTTTGATAGAAAAGTATATTAGGAGATGGGGAAGGAAGCCCTGGAAAAATATTTTCCTCCCACTTACTACTTAGGAACAGTGCATGTTTATCCTTAAAAACTGTCAAATCTCATGTGGTTTTGCTGCCATTTGTCAGAGGTGCTAGTTCTGCTCAACTTTATCATCACTGTTGGAAAGTGATGCTCCTTTTATCATCACTGGGTCTGAGGTAACTTTTTGCATGTGAGATAATCATGCCTCCCACACACACACATTTTTTCCCTAGTGCCTTTTGGCAATTTAGTAGGAGAAATAAATTGGTAGAAAACCTCAGAACACACGAACATTTTTCGCACTCTGTGTCCTATTGAAAGAAATACTGTTAGACATTCACATGCAAATATGCTGTGCAGACTGCCCCACTACCTCTGACCAGAGAGCCTTATATGTGTTCAAGCTGTCTGCTTCAAGTCATTCCTAAGTATCTTTTTTTTTATTATTATGTGAGTTGGTTGGAAGACTGTGAAATGGAACTAAAAATAACCGCAGTCCAGTGTTGCTCCTCTCATAACACGATCAGGAGAAAGCTGCGAGTCACTTTGTATACCAGGTTACAAAGTGAGCCTTAGCATATGTTTCCGAGCTAAACGTACAGTTCATTTTACATTGGGTCAGTGTAAAACAGTGTCACTGGTACTCCAGTTCCTAAGTGGGAAATCACACAGTCTTATCAGTTGGCTTCTGTGCTAAAATGTAGTGTTACAGACATAGTGAGAAGATACCAATAAGGCTTTGCTGGCCTTCATGGTGAAGCTCTTGGGAGTCCTATGCACGCTCTTGTGGCCCTGATACAGGGCTTACACCTCACAGAATGCAAAGTGATCTTGTGCTTCAGGATGACCTTATGCCTCCTTTTTTCACCATCGCTTTCCTTGATGGTGTTTTGCCGCAGAAGGGCTGCAAGGACCCTTCTGCTGCAGCCTGTGCACCTTTTTTGGGGGTGCAAGGGAGGGCAAGTGGTCAGGGAGGCACCTACGGAGGGGCCAGGTTTGGATTTTCACCTGTGTTGGCATCAGTCAGGTAATTTCTTTCCCAGATAGTGGTGGGATGGTCAGAACAGACAGGGGGAAGACAGGCAGCACCGTCCCCCCGAGCAGTCCGTTGTTGACCGATGCTGCAAAGCATGCTAATTCTCTTCCTGTGTGAACTGTATCCTGATTAATGTGGCCATGGATGTCTTTATGAGGTGTAACTAATCCTTTCACAAGTTTCTTGCCCCAGGAACGTGCAAGGGTGGTCATTTCCACAGACTGGGGTTATTGCCGTTACAGTGGAATATCCCTGAAAAAAACAAAACAAAACCTTCCAAAGCATCTTCCTATATAGTGCAGGGTACAATTTCAGTACGTGTGTGTGGTCAGGAATCAAAGCTTTTCTTTTTAAAAATTCTGCATGTGTCTTGCCTCTGTTGCTGGGGTGTCCTCTTCTATTTGTAGCATCAGAAATAATAAGTAGTAGTGCTGCTTTGACCTTTCATCCTCTATTTTGCATTATTTGTATGTTCTTTATCAAATCAATCGTGCATGTTGTCTTTAGAAGGGCTCTTTCTCTTCCCTCACCAGTAATCATTTCCATTGTCCTACTGAGGATTTCTTTTCTCTCTTTTTCAACATCGGTAATCAGATATGGACACTACGCTACACCAGAAGTGACTAGAAAATGTCTCTCCTCTTTTAAATATTTCTCTTTCTTAGCACTGCCTTTGAGTCTGGTCTATTTATTGGATGCCCTTAAAGCTATAAGTGATGATACTCCAGTCTTTCTTTTTCTTGAGAGAGTCCAAATTGACTGTAAAGAATCAATTAATTGCTCAAATTATATTTTGTTCTGTTTGCCACCTGTGTGCAACAGATTGCCCTGGATATAGTCTGTCACCCTGTCATTGACTTAATTCTTTGTTGTATTAAATCTTTCTGAAATGCCCAACAATCCATGTTACCTTTGACATTTGAACTGATTTTATCAATTTTCAATCTCCCTGACATGTGTGGACTTCTAGGTCTCTGATAAATGTAGGATCATGGGATAATTCAGTTTGGAAGGGACCTCAGGAGGTCTAATCCAACCTCCTGCTCAATGCAGGTGGGCTAGAGAGACCAGCTGGAGATCACACCAGCTTGCTCAGGGCTGCATGTAGTCTAGCCTTGAAAGTCTCCGAGGGTGGAGATGGCATATCATCTCCGGGCAACCTGTCCCTCAGTTTTTCCTGATACCCAGTCTAAAGCTCTCACGTTTCAGCTTATGTCTGTTGTCTCTTGTCATCCCACTGTGCACCACTGTGCAGAGCCTGGCTCCATCTTCTTGGTGATGTGCCCATATGTAGCAGCAGGCTGCTATTAGGTCCCCTAGATTTCCCAGCAGTCTCCCATCCAACCTGCTTAGCTTTGGACCCTGCAGAGCTTCAGAGATCAGATCAGCTTGGATGTATTGAGGGTGGTGTGGCTGTAGGCGACTGTCAGCTGGTGCTGCTGCTGTGTCCTGTCTTGAGGTGTTTCACTATTCATCTGCTGAAAATGGACCATGTATCCCTGCTCTATTTAACAGTTTAACCTAAGTAATTTCCAATCTGGTACGACTTCTCACCTTATGACAACTGAGCTTCTCTGGGAGCCTTTTGTAAAGGTTTTATCAAAAGATTTTTGAAAGTCAACACTAATTACATATACCAGTGTTCCTTACTGCTAATTTGACGCACTTCAAGAATTCTAATAGAGCAGAGCAGAGACATGACTTTCCCTTTGCAGAAGCCATGCTGCTTTGTCATGATGATAATTTGCTTGGTTAAGTGTTCTATAACTCCGCCATGAGCTAGGTTTACCTTTTCATGTAATTAACCCAGTTCTGAAGCAAGACTTTCTGGTCCATAATGATAAGGTTTTCTCTTTCCGATACATCCCTTTAAGACCAGGCACTGCATTGACAGCCCTCTAACCTCGCCAGATTGGAACTGGTTTTCATGATAGGTAATGTAAGTTGGTAGCAGCTCAGCCAGTTTGTTCATAAGTTCCTGGAGAGTTCTGGGTGAACGCCAGCCCGTTTGATGACTTCCTGCAAACATAAGTGATCTGGATATTCCACGAGCAGTTTTTTTGGTGTCTTGATGCTTAGCGTGCCTCCTCCTTGCTACCCATGCAGAAGGCTCTGTGGGATCTCCCACTGGTCTCTGTGGAAGCACTGTGTAAGCAAAGTTCCAGTCTGCTTTGCTGCAGTTGCTGGCCTTTAGCATTTTTTTTGTGTGAGGTTTCAATGGTGCTTTCCTTGCCCACAATAGTTCTTGCCAGTTTCTGGAAACTTTTGTTTCAAAGAGACTTTTTCTGGCACTACGTTGACCTATATGCAAACAAATGCACAGCATGTTCTTTCGAGCTGGAGAAAGGCTTGCTAAGTCATTCTGTCTTAAGTTTGAAAGAAGTAGCAAGTGTGTTACAATCATTTCTGTGAAGAAGGTTCTGCAAGCTCAGCGTAGTACTGAGTTCAGCAAAAAATTATGCATTTTGAATTAACCCTGTATGAGAGAGTTCCACCCCTACTTGCATTAGAGTTCAGGATTAATACCTGATCTCTGATTTTCTCTTCTGGGGAGAGAAAAAAAACCAAACGATGGAATTCTGGTTGCTTTCTTACTACTACGTGCCAGAGCCCTAAGGTGACCACTTTGCACTCTCAACCCTCTCTCCGTGAAAATGAACAATGCATTTCCCAGCGCAGGGCTTCACTGTCTTGCTCCCGTCCTGCGGGATAAAGCCCTCTCGGATAGGAAACACCTCATGCCTGGAGGTCACTCAATCTCCTCTAGATTGTGGAGAGGGGAAGACAGTAAATCACTTGTGTTGACACATTAAAAGCTGATAAATAGATGGTCCTGAGCCCTAGCCCAGCCCTGGCTTCCCTGTGCGCAATCTGGGGCTCCGTGTGCTTCCGGAGGTGGCCAAGTGCGCAGAGAGGGGAAGTTTGTGCCTGACCGAAATTGCAGCCACCGGCCAAGGCACCTCTGCAGGGCGCCAGGAGCATGTCGTGGAGCTGCTTTCAGGAAGCCCCTGGTTGTCAGAGGCGCTCACGAAGTCGCAACTGTAATTAAAGACTGCCAGAGTCTTAGAAACACCTTAGCAATCGGAGTAGCGGGATTGAGGTCCTTCCCAGGAGCATGGCTGGTGACCCACCAGAGCCGAAGGGTGCAGTTACAGTACTGGATCAATCACATTTCCTAGCACAGAAGGCAGGCTCACTCACCGCTGGGGAAATACACCGTGGTATTTTCAGCCCTTACAGGGCATAAAACCAATTTTAAAAAATTCTCTTAATGAGAGCTGTAGTTAAAAAGTAGGAAATTACTAATTAGTAGACAAATTCAGTGTTTGATTCACAGAAATTGCACTGTTACTGTAAAAAAAGGAGTGCAATTTCAGGCAAAGGGTATTTTTTTAGAAAAAGTGAAAATGTAATTGATCTTCTGTTCATTACCTGCCAGGTTTCAGACTTCTTGGACGTTTCGTCATCACCTCAGACATTACAGGCATAAGACGTACTTGGAAAAAAAAATTTTTGAAAAGCTTTCCCCATTGCATTGTCATTTGCAATTCTCAGATTTTCCCACTAGATTGTTCTTGTAAACTCTTGCATTTCATAGCACGCAAGAGTGACCACTTAGAACCTCACTGTAACGTTATCGTTAGCATCACAGTTCAGTTATACAGAAAACTATGAGTGGGATGAGCTAAGTATCGTTTTCTCTTTTACCTTACCATAGTGCTAATAAAATGATTGCTGTCTATTCTTCTCACCAGTCTCACTTCATGAGAAGAAAAGAAGAATTTAGTTAATTTTCTTCTGCTTAAGAAAGCCAACCTGTAACATAAAAAAAAAAGTCTCCCTCCCCTACTATATACAGATAGATTTATATCTTTTTGGTGAATATAAAGTCAGTGAAGGGATACTGGATATTGGGTTGCTCTTTTTAATGCAGGCATTTCAGCTGCGTACTCAGAAACATAGTGTGAGTCAGCAGTAAATACTGAAGATACCAGTAAAAGAGAAGTTGTAAGCATTTCATTAAGAAATCTGGTAATATCATACTTCTGTAATGTTGGCGAAAATACCTATTTTGTAAAAAGAGTCATTTAGCCTCCGGCTTATAAATACTCTTGTAAAGCTAGAGAAGCTGGAGAGTTTTTTTCAGAAGTTTAGTATATATTTACAAGTAGCAAGCAGGTCTTCTTAAGTCCATTCTTGGCTAGATTACTAGTATCTTTTGAATTGCAACTTTAAGAAAAGGATATCCTGGTTTGAATGTATGGCAAGAGAAACAGTTTGAAGTCATTTTGTAGGTACTTGTGTACTCGTAAATTCTAAAATAAAAGGAAAATGCTTAAAGATCCACTTTAACAAAGGAACAAAGGAGAAATTCTGCATCCACTTTTTACAGTAGTCAGATATTTGCAGCGCAGCAGTATTATGCCAAAATACACTGGTTTGTAAGCCTTAGCACTGTATACTTCTGAATCTCACCTCACAGAGTGCTGCTGTTGTTTGTGATAAGGAAAATAAATAATTCCTTAAAATACCTGAAGTTTGCATGGGTACACAACTTCCCTTTTGGCAGCAGATCTCAGAAGACTGGCAACTTGTAGTCAGAATAGCAGCGTTCAGATTATGCCAAAGTATTTATACACAAGGACTTCACAGCAGAGAAAGTTGAGTGCATGAGGGCTGGTTTTGTCTTTGATTCTTTGCTGTTTCTTTGTCTGTGACAGGTTTTTCTTTTTAAACTAAGATGTGATTTCTAGTCTGTGACTGAATAGTGACTTGCATGTTTTTGCCAGCTTAATCATCGGTTTGTTCTGCTTCAGCCTGAAAAACTTAAGTTCTTCTTTCTGTGTGTGCACATCTTTTATATGTCTTTATGCAGTCATATGGGGAAAATAAAAATGACGGTCTTTTGCTAGAATAATACATGCAAGTAAAATAATCCTTTTTCCCATGTAAGCCTTAAAACAAGTGTATTCAGTTTGTTTTGGGGCAGGCAGTGCATTCAGATACAGCACAGGATTTAACACTTTTCTAGTCAGAGGAATTAAAATGGGAAAACAAAGCAAACAGGATTCAGTTAGGTGCTCACTGGAAAGTTTTGGGTAAGAGAAAAATGACTTCAGTGTGCCAAGAGTAAGAGAAAAATTGCTTCCACATGTCCAAGTGTGAATGGGGTTCATGTAGTGTTGGGTACTCAGGGAAGTCGACATCCCATCACCACCACCACCACCAGAAGTCTAATCGCTTTGTTCAAAGGCACAGACAGCTCTATATATGTCAGAAATTGCAGAACAACAGGCTGGGAACTTCCCAATTCAGAAACTTGTAATGAATATTTTACATCCTACAAATGTCTGGTCTGTTGCCAGTGCACAGAGACTTACAACTTATCTTGAGGCAGGAGCAAACCCCAGCACCCACATGCTGCCCTGCCACCTTTAGCTGGAGTTCCACGTAGGTCAGGGGATTTCTTATGTATATGAGTTTGGAATTCAGAAAGTGCCCTTTTCTGTAAATGACATTAAACCACCAGCGAGTGTGCCTTGCCTTAGCCATACCTGGAAATGAATTTTTTCTAAAGCCACTAAAAATCTTGCTCTCCCCCTTAAGGTTTAAAATATCTTTAACTCCTATTGAGAAATGAGGTCACTGTAGTTAGTGACTTGTCTTCACCAAGTACAGTCCCACCGTCCTTCTCACTTGAGCAGAAGTCTTCAGGGTACACACGGAGCGCTGTCCACTTGAGTATAGGCTGAGTTTTCGAGGGTTTTTACCCTTAACATGAAAATGAAAGAAGCAAGGACAGAACTCTTTTTTCGATATTAGAAGACCGAAGTGTCACTCTTGTTTGTTTTTGCTGCAGTCTTCCAAAATTTCCCGTGTAATTTTATTGCATCTACTGAATCGAGAATCGCAGATGCACAGTAGCTTGTCGGAGGGTTTTGACGGAAAGCGCTGTGCATTCCAGCCTAAACTCTGTTTTGGCTTTTACAAGGGGAGGGATTGGAGGGAGGAGGAGGCGGGAGAGAAAGACCTGCTAATCGAAGTGTGGCGGGCTGCAAACTGATGACACAAATGCCCTTCCAGATCTCTTCCCCGAGCAACTCATTCTGACTAAGAATTAACGTGCCGCTCAGCAGTTCTGCCGCCGCAATCGTGCCGGACCCAGCGCAGATGACGTAACCTCCCCGCCACGCTCGGAGCGTGCTAACCGCGGGCGCCCGCCGGCTGTGCCTCTCCTGACTGCCTGTTTGTATGTTTGTTTTTGCGTTGCAGGGTGTGAACGGCATGTCTGTGGATGAGAAGACTGAATCCCCCATGTATGTGTATGAGTCAACAGTGCATTGTACCAATATTCTCCTGTGCCTGAATGACCAGCGGAAGCAGGATATTCTCTGTGATGTGACTCTGATCGTGGAGGGGAAGGAGTTCCGCGCCCACCGCGCCGTGCTGGCCGCGTGCAGCGAGTACTTCTTGCAGGCCTTGGTAGGGCAGACGGAAAATGACCTGGTTGTCAGCCTGCCAGAAGAGGTACAGTATGTCATCGTTTCTCAGACGTAAACACCGTCCTCTCTCCGCCACGCGGCGAGGAGAACTGTTGTGCGCTCCGCCGAGGGGCCAGGCGGCTAGCCTGCGGGGTCGCGGGCCAGCCGGAAGGCGGCGCGGCTTTCGGGGCCGCCCGCGGCACAGCTGCTGCCGGGCTTTTTGCGTTGGGGTTGCTTGCGAATTGCTGGAAAGCCCTTGGGGAGTTAGAGAGTGAGCATATTCACTCAACCTTCCTTGCTGGGGGAAAGCGAAACCTGCCAGCGTTTCTAACAGTTACTATAGCAAAGCTTTAAAATGTTTCAGCTTGCCGTTCTCGCCGCGGCTGAAAGAGTAGTACCCACACCGAGGTCACTTAATTACTATAGCTTCATTCAGTACGTTATCAGTACCCTAATATTCCTCTGGCTCTGCAGACAGGAAATTTGAAAGGGGTCACTTGGCTGTTAGACAGCAGGTTATTGTTGAAAAATCATTTAAACCGTCACATTATTTGGAGTCTCATTGCTATCCACCCCTTTCCAGCAGTTCATATCCTTGTTCTTGTCTTTCCCCTTTCCTGTATCTCATTCAGCCTAGCTTCCTTTCTCTTCCCCTCACAACCAGTTTGGGATTTAACTGCTTCGGGACATGTGTTTTCCACTAAGAAAGCAAAGCTGAACAAATTCTTTCAAAAAGCAGGGTTTTTCTCATGCAGAATGGCTCACGCAGCAGGAAGCAACGGGATGTAGAAAATACATACCTCACTGGAAAGTTTACTTTGTTTTACCACAAAATCTCACTGGCTGACTTCCACCCCCAGTGTAATTTCCTCACAGCTCTAAGCCTGTGATACCAGAGCTACTGCTGGGCACACTGGTGGCTTTGCCGCCAGGAGAGGGGAGGCACTCAGCTGCCGACGGATCCTCCTGTCACCGCCCACCGCGTCCCCCCGCGCGGTGCTGCTGCCGCCTGGCAGAAGGGCCTCTCCGCAGTGCCGGTGCCACCTGCCCCGGGGCGTCCTGTTCGAGCTTGTAGTTGGAGGGACGTTGGTGTCCCCAGGGGAGGCGAAGGCAGTCAGTCAACAGGAAGGTTTTCTGGTGTGCAGAATGAGGTGAACATCTTTTTCAACATTATTTGCTTAAAGCTCCCTGAGAAGTACTGTGCATTTTTAAATCATGACAGGTGACTGAAGTGTCACGCATCTTTTTTACCCTCTGAGTTGGCTCTCCTGAGACTCTAGTGGTGTCATGACATTGTCATGGCACAAATTGGAGGGTATGAGAAGAAATAGGTCACCGGGTGTGACTTCATGAGTCTTGACACTGAATATTACTCATGAAGAAATTTTAACCCAGACATTTTGCATAAGAGTTTAGATGTATCGCAGCGGACACGCTAGGATGCACACTATGATTCTACACAGTGTCCACTAATAATTTCCAGCGGAAGAACGGTGTTTCCGTCAGTGCCACCCAGCTTTCGCACTGCAAAGCAAGGGTGGGAACAGAGAGGTCGCAGAGCACACGGGGTGGTACAGAGGCACGAGGAGACAGGAGGGTGTCCACACTGCTCTGCAAAGCCTTCGAGAGATTGCTTGGATACCATGTGTGACACTGGTCCAGCTAGATCAAGAAAAAACACGGAGACTCAAATAAGTGTGTAGATGTATGGGAAGAGTGACTAGGATGATGAGAAGAATGGGCCTGGCTTAAAGGAGGAGAAGAAAAGACTAGTGATGATTGCACGCAGCTACCACTCCGTGTAGGCAGAGGGCATGAGACAGCGGCAGAGTTTGTCTTTAAGACTGAGAGACAGTGGATTGGCTGGTATTAACTGGCTTTTAAAAAGTAAAATTAGATTGGAAATTAGCAGATTTTGGATCATAGCAGCGGTGAGGGGCTGAGGCAGGCAGCCAGTCGCAGGGGTAGGGTGGGACCCCATTTGCAAAAAGATTATCATGTATCTGCCTGCACGGCCAGGGGGCTGGACTCAGTGACACGGTCCTACGTTCAAATGACAGAATGGTTAAAACATGAAGATTTGTCTATATGTATGTCTTATGTGAGATACTACATTAAAAAAATCCTCCGATCCAACCATAAATTAATCCTATTTAAGTGAATCCTCTTTAGATAAATGAAGTGTAATTACTGGGATTTTACATTTTAAAATATATCTCAGTGAAAGATCAAAAAGCTGTAGTGAATTAGGGTTAAATTGTCTGCTGTCATAGCTCCACTGAAGTCAGTGGATTTGCAGAAGAAAATAATCTAATTCTTAAGGTTTGTTTCAGTACTCTGAAACCATCATGCTCCACCTGAAAGCTATACCATTATTTTGCCGTATGCCTAGATCAGTTGCAGAGCACCAAGGCTTTAACTTTCTCAGGCTGGAAAAGAACTCTTGGCCTAAAGAAAAAAGGTACCAACAGTTACTAATGGCTAGTTGTACAGATATTTTCCACGTGCAAATTAATTTCTGATAACTCCATGGAATCTAATTTATGCAGTGACTAGTTTCCTCACAACTCTTAGTCATTTGAGGTACAGAGATCTGCCTGATGCAGTTAGTTAGTTATTTCTCAGTTATTGCTTGGTTGAGGTACACATATCCCTAGTGGTGGTGCTGCTCTACTTCAAAATGCTGTGCGCTTTGGTAGGTTCCTGTGCTTAGGTGTGTGAAATGCCACCAAGAAGAGTGTCTGAGCTCCTTACAAAAGGAACAAAAGCACTCTTGTTTTTAAGAGCCGATAAGGGGAAGAATCATGTTTCATTAAAATAAATTAGAAAGATCTTTTCTAGTCTGTAGTCTGCAGAATCCTGGGAACTCGTGAACTAGTTCTAAAAGTATTTGTGAGAGTTGACTTAATTTGTCATGTAGGGAGTTATACCACCAGTGGAAAAATTGCAAACAGAAGTTGAAAATTAATGTCCTGGGTCAGTGCATTTTTCAGGCTTAGAGATTTACCATAAGTACTTCGTTCCAATGTGTTTACAAAAAAGGATCACTTTGTTAGTACGCTACCAGAAGAACAAAGATTGCAAATCATTTTTAAATATAGTTCTGATAGTTCAATCCTTTTCCAAAGGTAGCAATCAGTTCTAAGTCAAGAAAAGTATTTAAAAGTCAACCATACAAGCATTGCATTTTCAATTCTGGTGTGGTTTGAAAACTGTAAAAATACACAATCATGGAGAATGGACATTGTTGTTATTCTCAAAGATTTGATACTGGAGCTGGTATAAAAAATATGGCACTTCAATTGGGAGACATTGTACACACACGGAATTGGGACCAGCTGAACTTACTGGGTTTTAAACCAGTGTAAAGCCTTGTGTTAGACATTTCATGTCAGTTGAAGCGTAGCTTGATGTGTATTAGTCCAAATCCTCTCCTAATCAATTTAAACTAACTCAGTATGCAACTAATTTTTCATTGATTGAAGAGTTTCCATAAAGTCTTTGTGCCAGCCTAAGTAATTTGATTTCATGCTAGACCTTTTGTTAAAGCAATGTATTTTAGTGTGTAAGTAAGCTCTTGGAAAAACAGCCATGTAATAGCAAGTGCTCAAATGTGGCAGTGGCATGCAATGTATCAGAAATCAGAATAGAGTTAGAGCAATCATGTTTCAAATGCAGCTGAATAGAACTAATAAAAAATGTACCCCCTTTAGCTGCTAACTTTTAAGCTTTTCTCTTAATTTGCAGTTTTTGCTAAACAAGTAGAACCTCGTGTGCTTTTCACCCAGGGTATTTTTCAGCAGTTTTTCAGTCTTCATCAAGCAGCTGTTGTTAAATGCAACCCAAATTAATATTTTCCAAGAACTGAGTTTTAAGCTCTAAAGTTACTCCTTCAATCCATACTCTTAACTGTTGTTTTGTTTTATTTAATCACAAAAACTGGTCTTCCTTCCTGTAACAAGGCACTTAATTAAGCTTCTAATTCATGATAAGAAGTTAAATGGCACTTAGGAGATTTTTTTTAATGGTTTCCACTTCCCATCCAGATTACAAAAAAAAGGTGTGATAGAGAAACATATACGGCTGTCAGCCAAGGGTATTGTAGGTCATGCCAATATTAGCTGGCAGCAAGCCATTATCCAATTAACATTGCTTCATCGCTGCAAGTAATAGCTCTTGAGTAGATGATTGAGTCGTTCATGCTGTAGTGGTACTCTACGTTACTTGAGAAAGAGCCAGTGCTTCTTAGAATAGGGTTTTTATTCACTATTATTACCTGCCTCGCTTTGCTAATAGAAGTGCGCAGGGAGCAAGTCTGTACTGGCAAGCTGAAAGCTGGACTCTGGACAGAAGAGCAGCATTTATGCAAACATCTTATTCACCTTGTTTTCTGAAAACTGAGGTTTCAATTGAATGGTGAAAACATTAAAACAGCAACAACAAATAAAACCCCTTGGTTGCATGGGATTCCTACAGCTTACAGATGAGATTCTCAAGCTTCAAGAAAGAAGCAGGCGAGAAGGTGGCTGAAGCATTCAAAGCTAGAATCCAGAAGTCAACTTTTTCTCCAGACATTCATGTTTGGAATAAATTTTAGCAGAGGGGAGAACTTACTTCCTAATCTTAATGGATCTGGATTTCAGGCAGTCTCTTTCTGCACCAGTGGATTGTTGCAGCCCTCTCGACCTTGCTGTTGGGATTTTCATGACTTTGGGGTATACATTTAAAAAAAACCTTTGCAAGATCGTTCTAGCCATCAGGGCATCATGTGTCTTTCTCTCTGGTGAAGTTAAGCATAGGTCTCCTGAAATAGCAGGCCGGGCTTTCTGTAGCACTGGTCTGGTGTTATCATTTGTATCATACAAACAAATTGCTCCTGAAGTAGGTTGGTTAGATTTTCCTGTAAACCCTTTAATTCCTTGAATCTGGTTAGAAGGGTGGTTACTGGTGACTTTCTTCTGTGCAATGGACTATATGAAATATATATTCCATTCCTAGCGTGAAATGATTAAATCAAGTTGTCTGTGGCTTAAATCTTCCAAGAGGCAAAGAGAAGCATCATATCTTTTAGGAGAGGGGGTGGGATGCATTTGGCAGGGGGCTTTTTATTTGTTTCTCTGTGCAACTCTTTCTTGCTATTAGCAGAATAATGTTCAATGTATGTTAGCATACACCACATAACAAATTGTTCTGCATTCTTATTATTTTACTGCTTGCTAAAAGCTGCTGTGAAATCTGCCATTCCCCCACAACATCTAGCCCTGTGAAATCTATCATCTGTTTCTTCAGTTTCCATGGGTTAACTCTCTCAGATAGGTAATCTCTGCAAGGAGATTGGCAGGACAGGAGATAGGTTCAGGTTCAAGGCTGGCAAAAGCTGAGTGTGTTGGAAAGTGAAGGCATTCAGCACCCGTAGTGGGACTGAGCCAGGCATCTGCATTAGTGTAGTTCTTAACTGACAGGGCCGAGAAATACTGGCAGCTGTTAACCATCCGTGCCAACCCACCAGCCTAAGGAAAAAAGGCTGGGAATTAGCTGACAAAAGATGATTGGGTTCAGGGGAAAATCAAAGGCAGGATGCAGGAGGTCAGCTATTACATATCCCGCCAGCTAAAGGCGATTATTCATCCTTTTTATCTCTATAGAAATAAACAGTATTCTCTTAACATTGTCTCTTTCCTCTCTGTGTGTACCGTGTACATGTATGAATATGATATTTTTAAAGAATTCAGTAGCTGAGCTGGGAGTACTTTGCACAGGGGCATGGAGTGGAAGAGGTGATAAATGTGGGAAAGAGGAGCAAAGAGGGTAAGAAGTAAATGTCTGCTTGGAAGGTCTGTTTCCCAGCTGGAGGGGTAGCAGTGTACCACAGGGAACAACCAAAGACTCTTTTAATTTGGGATTCCAAAGAGCCGTATGAGGAATAGCTACAGTTTTGTTCTTGGGGAACAGGAAGCATTAATGTGGTTTTCTCTTTACATGACCATATCAGCTATTGATGTTCCTCACAGATTGTAATACTGGCCAGAATTATTTCTGCTCTTGACTCAGGAGATTGTGGTGATCTGAGAGCATCCTGCTGCCACCTTCCCCTTTCTCTGCAGACCTTTTGGGGAATAGTGAGAAGAAGTTGTATCCATCAGGCTTCAAACTCATTTACACTTCAGCCTCACACCAATGCCACTTCAGTGAGTCCGTATGGATGGAAGTGGGGTCTTTGGTTTCCTGAATTCATCCTATGGTGTATATTATTATTCATGCTTACTCACAGTGCTGACACTCATGACACAAGAATTGCTGGAGTCTGTGGGTCTGTATTAGGCATAAAACTGAGCATTTAGGTACATTTTGAAATCGTAAGTGACATGATACTAATTCAGCAGAAACCATGAGACAGAAATATCTGTTGTTTAATGTGTGTTGCATGTGCAGCACAGTACAAAGTACAAACATTGTGTTTTGTTCCTAGCAGCTGAGTGATAAAACAGAAATGAGATCATCAAGATGTAAAATGAAATTCCATCCATGTCCCACTGCATCATATTTCATGCCTCGAGTTTGATGAGGAAACTAGCTGCACACTTTTCATTATGCATATCATAACTTCCACTATTTTCTCATGAGTGGTGTCTCACTATTGAATATTCTTTTCTGATCTTTTCCAGTGCAGAAAAGTGAAATGCATCGCTGTTGTGGAGAGACCTAAGCTTTAAAAAAAAAAAAAAACCCACTCATACATCCATATTGAGGGGGGGAAATCTGAAATAACTCCTTTGAGTTATTGAAAAATCTGAAATAACTCTGCTGGTAGTTGTACTGTTTATTTATTTATTCAGGTAAGCCTATAAAAATGTGCTATAAAAGTGGAAATAGAGATTAATGCACAGAATGAAATTCACCACTGCGATAAGTGGACTCAATTTCATTACCTTTGTTAGAATCATGCCTGTTTGTAGTGGTAAATCTGGCTGATTGACTGTGATTGCACTTGCTATTGAAAAGACAGTTTGTAATGTGGAAACTTTCCCTCTCACAAATCACAAATACAATTTAAAATGTTAAATATGTCCTGGAAAGTAGGTCTTAGTGGTGGACTGTGCTAAAGGCATGAGCAGAAGCAGTTAACATGTATTTTGGCATGTTAGCAGGAGGCCTGTGTATTTAAAGATGTATTTTGGCCTGAACGAAAATGAGGTGGCTTAACCATAACTGCATCGTTCTTCAATGCTGTTTGTTAGCCTGCTGACCCTGCAGCCTCACAGACCTCCTCACCTCCCTGCTCCTCTTTGATTCTCATGCCTTTCCTTTTTCCCCTTCTAAAAAGTTGCTTTAATGCAGGAAGACTAAATATCTAGTGTTTTAAGAGTCCAGAAGTACAGACTGTGCATTTGCCATTTGAATAAATGGACAGATGAGGCCCAGGTCAAAATCTAAATAAAGAGACCCCTCAGCTTCACCGATGAAAGCTCACAACCTGTAAGGGCCTTTCTGATCCCAGTGCCAAGCTTAGCTTCATCAGTGTTCCCAAGACCCAAAGAAGATAAGGTTTTATCTTTATATTGTACTTTTTGGCAAAGATTCCCCAGTGAATAATGTCATATTGGCTCTTCTTCTCAGCTGCTGGTGAAATTTAGCATGTTTTGGAGTGGAATGTGGCAAGTATTTAAATGATGCATTGTAGCAGTCATCAAACATTAAGAATAGGAAATGAAGTTCAATTTGGAAATGAAATACAGGTTTTAGGTGAGCAGAAGGCAATTTAACCACACTAGGATTTGGGAATGACACAGTTTTTGTGAAATATACTGGGATTTAGGGAGTGGTTACAGCAGTTAGCAGACACACTTTCTGTTACATGTGCAATGAAAGCTCTGAACAGAGAAATGGCTGGTTTATTGCAGTTTAGCACTTTTGTGCAACACTGAATTTTCATCTGTACCACTTTCATGGGAAACTGCCAGCAAACAGCTCCAGCTCAGCTAATACTACTAAAAACTGTGTCACTGGGCACTTTGCTTACTTTAATGAAATAAATAAATATGAACAGCTGTACTTGGTCAAAGTAAAGATCTGCCTAGCCCAGGCTTTGATTATTTTATAAATGAAATTTAATTTGTCTGAAAAAGATTGAGAGGAGACTTGGATGGTTGTTTAAAGACCTAAATGAAAAGAAAGTGTCAGGCATATCTCTAGGAAATATGTTTTAGTTTACTGGAGAAAGATACCATGAGAGCCACTGGCAGCTGTTTTGAAGCCAGAGTAAATTCAACTCAAAATTTGGCATGTGTTTTTGGCAACAAACTACTCAGTGATGTGTGGGACCCCACATTGTTGCATATGTTTAAGGCAAATTACCTTTCAGAGGGATTTGCTTAAGACACTCTTTCCAGAAGTTATTGTATAGATAGTGGAAGTTAATACAGATGTAGCTGACTGGAATTTAAGATCCTAAGATAACATAGATCAGATGTGCTAATAAACCTTTCTGTCCTTCACTCTGGTTAACCTGAGCTTGTAAGAGCTGATGACATCAGAATATGCAGCAAATGTAATTGTCTGATTCCCTCACACAGAACGGTTGAATCCTTCCTTTTTTAATTTTTGTGATTTGAGATATTTTCACTTTAAGTTTGCATGGTGCATTTTCTAGGACCTGACTAAGAGCCAGTGATGGAGGCTTTAGAAGACTTTGTGGACAAGAGAAGGTTAGTTCCTACTTGAAATGACTTTGGGAATATTCTGCCATGATCCATGGACTATCATTAGTCTGGGGCCCAGAATTAAAATAGTCATAGCTGGTCTGAGAAAGGCAGAGAATCACAATACTAGCACTTACAATAAGACCGTTATATAAAGAAGGTATCACCAAACAGCTGGAATTGTGAGGTATCAGCTCTGAAACGAAATAGTGGTAAGATAAGAGCTAGAACTAGAACAGCAGTGGATTTTTGATGTCTCTTGTGAACAAACAAAATAGTGTTATCACCCCTCTCCATAAGTGCTGTGGTGGAAGCTGATGCCTCAGATATGAATATGAAGCACAGGTCTGTGCATCAGGTCAGTAATGATTAAATCACCTTGCATGAATCACTCAAATATGTTTACTTCTTCTTGAGCTCTCTGTGGTTCACATTACCTCAAATATAAGTGAGGAGGCCAGCACACAGCTGGCAAAGCTGCTGGGCAGAGAGCAGCCAGCATGCCTGAACCCGGAGGTCCAGAGTATGCTCCTCAGCCAGAGTTAAGACCATTTTCTTCCTTCAGTACCTTTTAAGCATACAGTGGACATTAAGAGGATTTCCTGACTGGCAGTAGCTGCAGCATTTCTCAAAATACATGGGGGAGGATCGAGCCACTAATAATCATCATCATGCCATGCTGTCTGATTTGGCTGATCAGTCCTGGGTGGTGGACTGACTCTGCCCTGTGTCCTCTGTGCTTTCTTCCTGATCATCGCTGAAGTATTGGTGCAAGTCCTGTGCACCATTTATAAGACCTGCTTGCGGTGACAGATCCAGGAAGAAACTAGGCTTGGAGGCATGGAGCAGATCAGAGAGAATCAGGAAATTGCTACAATGGCTTCCAGATCCTCACCAGGAGGTTGGGCACTTCCGAGGATGCTTATTCAGGTATTTTTGCATGAGTGACAAGGCTGTTGCAGACCCAGATTCAGAAAAAAAATCTTCATTTAAAAAAGAAGTCTTGGTATTTAAGATTTAAAAAAAAATGCTGTATTATTGTAACTTGTGGGTATCCCATTTGTCCCAAACAATAGGCAGGTACCTAACAAGTCTTGATCTCTTCCGCTGAGAGCTGATCAGTTTTGGTAAATGGGAGCTGTAGGTTTTGAGGACCCCAAAAAACAAGCACCTTTGTTTTGGCGTTGAAGCTACAGTAGTTAGGTGCACATATATTTGGGTTTGGTAACACATCTGCCTCTAGGTCACATCATTCCCTACAGCATCTGCTCATGGTTTCAGAATGATTTTCGTCACAGCTTACAAACTCCAGGTTTAGGTAAAAGCTTCTTGAAGCTATCGTCATGTGTAAGAACAGGTCCCTGGAAAACATTTCTTCTTTCTTCCACTAGTCAGCATTTGGGAGGCATGGTTAGCGAGAGCCAGAAAGTTAAATAAGAAAAACTGAAGGTACAGACTTACTGTAAAGAGAACAGAGAGGTTTGGCAGGTGTAACCCAAGATCAGTTCAATGGTGGCTTTGTATTTTCAATGCTTCCTTCTGTTCCTGTGGTGCCAAATGTATTTCCTGAAGCCAGTGCTGAGGTGGTTTTATTGGGGTAGTAAAATAGAAAAGAGACCATCCAAATAAACAGACTGACAGCCATGAAACAGCCATGAACAATGCTAATAGTTTAAAGGGGTGAATATCCAGTGTACTGCACATCAAACACTTTACAATACTCTGCTGTTTGCTTGTTTTGAATTGTGATGTGACCAAATTCCCTAATTTATGCATGTACCTCTTATATTATGTTCCCAGAATGGGTGGGGATGTGGTCTGCAGTAGTGTTTCAAGGTAAAAGGATTAAATTTAAAGAAAAAATTGTCCATGCAAACTTTGCCAGTAGAGTTCTCAGTTTCAGGAAAAAATGCTCTTGATGAAGTGGTCCAGGACTTTCATCAGACTGCCAGCTAGCAGGCTGGGGCTACATTTTTGGCTGTATGAAGTTTTTTTCAACATTTGTGGGAAATGATTTTTTTTTCCTTTGAAATTCAGATATGTGGTCCTCAGTTTGAAGGGCCTGCAGCTAATAAGAAACAAGTCTTAAACAACTCTGAAAGCAAAGTATCTTTCCATCTCTGACCGCACAGCAGTTGTACAAGATGCCTAGCCACCTCTCTCTCCATATACACGAGCAGCCTTCAGAGAAAATTTCCCTGTCAGGGGATTCTTGGTCAAGTAAAAAGAGAGTAAGTTCAAGTTATTTCCTGTTTCTTTCAAAGCACAGGGTTGAAGCCAGTAACCTTTCAAGACAGGAAAAAGCTGGGTAAAGATGAATTCTGACAACTTCCCTTCTGCTTTCCATGGAAGACTAGTGTGCATTTCTACTTCCAGAATGGGGGAATTGAACTTCTTATAGATAGGTCTTTTCAATCATTTCATCTGCCTGTTGAACTGAAATAATGTTTTACCTTGTTTTTATTTGACAACAGATTTCTGTGTTTCCCATATATGGCTTTCTGCATATGACATTTTTTTCTGGACATGAAACCAAACCAGTATCTGTCTATTCCTTGAACTTGTAAGTTTGCAGAAGACTGAACGCATCGAACCAAGGCTATGCTTTAAATGTCTGAATTAATTTGTCAAATCCAAGACCCCAAAAAGGGAAAATTGCCAGTTTTTTACTAGTGCCATCTATCCTTGTCATTTTTGCCCAGTCTATATAAGCAGTGGTCAATAGACAAGTCATAGACTTGTCAATAGACAAGTAATGTCTATGCCATTGTCAAAGGAAGTGAAGAATGAAGGAGACATCCATGGCAGATGTAGGAATTGGGGCATTCTCCAGAGAAACTTGTTTGTATTTACCAAATTGTCATAGCATTCAGAAAGCAGAAAGAGTGCCTTTCAGTAGCAGCAAAAATGTTTAAATTGGTAGACCCTATCCTTCTTTCGTTGTCTTCAGTATATCTGTTACAGTTAGAAGACTGAGAAGAACAGCTAACAGTTGCCTCAATTGTGTTGTAGCTCAGCTTCTTTTTCAAAGATGAGCCCAAATCTTCTGTTACATGATTCCTTTCACCGCCTTGCAGGGACTTGCTAATTGGAAACCTAGGTCAGGTGGGCCAAGGCAGGTGAATTATTGAAGACAAGAATTTGATCTCCTTCTGACCTCAGTCTTCAGCTGGTTCGCAGCTGCCGTGACCCTGACAAGAACCGCAGACGTGTTGCTGTTCTGGGCCTCCTCTGAGTGGGGTGTAGGACAGGCTGGCTCTGGGCTCCTTAAGCTGCTCCTCACAGCAAACTCAAAGGGTTCAGAGCAGAGGCCGTCCTCTGGGGCCCAGATTCTGGGCATCATCTCCTCTTGGACTCTCAGCTGAGCCCTTGCCTACAGTTTTAGTCTGAAGTATTTGTTGAGGTTACTGTCTTTCTGAAATTGGTTTTCCAAAGAGGAACTGCCATAGCTAAAGGAGTGCAAGAATTCGTAGTCATTTCTTGTCACTGCTTTCTAACTCTTCTTTGAACAATGAAGTGGTGCTAAAGACTTCTCTCAATACTCTGTCTGGAATTGATGTTTTATTGTAGCTAGGCTTGCTTTTTTTTTTCCCCCCAAAGTGCTGTTACTGCAAGCAAAGGAAAATAAAGGGTCAGGTGCCACATGTGTTGGTGAGAGACTTCAAAAGTGCCTTTGCAGTTTGTAAAGAGTGGAAGAAATCAATGTCATTTTAACTATTTGATGGAGTTATTCCCCCTCCCTATGTTAAAATCCCTTAAAGCAGAGTTTTTTGCAAGGCCTTTTTGTAACTAATTGTCTATGCTATCTGCATTTTTTAAGGGAAAGGAGAAAGTGGGTCCATTTTCAGCCTATGACCTTCATCTGTCTGTTGGATGGATGTATATTTACGGCAGTTGATCGATGTCTGTTTCTAATTGCTCCTCTTAGAGCAGAGGTTACACCGTCTTTGTCTTCAGGAAGTTTTTGGATCAGTTTGATTTTGTGTGTGCCACGTTTTGGTACCACGCCAAGCACCCCGTTGAGACTCTGGTGGTGATCAAAAGAACAGAAAGAAGTTTTCCGGCTTGGAGATATACTGTGTTCACATGGATAAAAGTCCGTAAAACCTCTGTAGTGCTCTATTAGAGAGAGTGGGCTCTGTGCTGGGCAGAGAGCGTGCCGCTCCCAGTGTCATCTCTGCTGGGCTGAAGCAGCTTCTGTCCTGCCGTGTTTGAACACGGGGTCCCTGCAGCACCAAATGTGGGAAGGACTCGTGCCTGCTCTTCAGCAAAGCAGCAACCCTTGGTCAGGCTGTCGTTTCCTCACCCTCTTTATGCATGGAGCATTGGCATTTAAATACTACTGCTTGACATTAACTTCACCAGCTGCATATCGCTCTATTCTAGGGAAGACGAGAAGTGCTGGAAATTACGCAGCTCCAAAGGGTATCAGCTTTACTCCTCTTACTCCCTGAGAGTTAGTCCTTGCCTTAGGTTTGTACAGTAGCTACCACTAAGGGTTATCAAGGGGGAGCCTCACCTTTTCAGACACGCACAGCAATGAGAAATGCTGTGCCATCCCATTGAGTGAATGTATTTGTCATTTGGTGTTTATATGGCTGATTAGCTCTGTGCACGTCCCCAGTGCACTGTTTTGCCAGGTTTTTTTAAAGGTCCTTGAGAAGCCTTTATGGCGAATGAAGCAACCTTGGTGCGGTCATGCGTTCTGCCATGCCCTACCCAGCATTCCTGTAGTTCCTGCCATTTCCTCCTTCTTACAACATGGTTGTGGCTTTGGACAGCAAGTGCGCTTGTATTTCCCCAAAAAACGATTTTTTCAAACGCCTCTATTTGTGTTTTTTACTGCATGCTGTGGATTTGCACTTGTGTGAGGGGATTTTTGCTGTGTGTGACGGTGTGCTGTTTAGTGGGACTATTTTATTTCCTCTTTCATCTTCCTCCCTCTCTCGCTCTTCTACCTGAAATGTTAAATTAAATCTAACATAGCAGTATGTTCAGACAGAGACTGCATTTGGCTGTGCCAGTTCCCCAATGGCTTTGAACTGCTGGCTGCAATACTGCAAACAAATTCAGAACCTGACTTGGCCAGCAGTTCCCCCCAGCCATGTGCATGTTAGCTCTCCAGGCTTTATCTTACCTACAGTATTGGAGACTGTGGAGTCACAGCCTATGTCTAATTGTTATGCATGAATGGGAAATATTCCTGTACTTACTTGCATTCATTAGCTGTTGGTAGTTCCTCTGTTGAGGTCTCTAGCCTTGTTTTTACAGTGCTTTTGGCAGTGTTTCCGCACTTGGTGTGTGAATTTTTATGATCTGTTGCATGTTATTCATGCAATTTCCTGCCCTGTAATGGTATCAGTTTTCCAGACACAGAGGAATACAAACTAAAACCCAGGAGCCCACATTAGCATAAAATGTCCCAGTTCTGTCAGTTTGATTAATTTGTCTCTTTGTCTCCACTCTATATGATAAGTGCTATTAATGGTTGCAACACTTCATATGTCAAAGTCTTTCTTCCTAATGACTTGAAAATGTGGTTTATTTCCCCCTTTTTTGTATTATTTTTCTCATTTAGCATTCCACTCAAGTATAGATTTATGCCATGCTCTTTCATTATCTTACTGGTTGCAGCACTGGAGTGATTACATATGGTGTAGGGTATGAGCAAAGATGCGATCCCAGGGGCAGCAGCTGCTGATGCAAGCTGAAAATAGATCCAGCGTATGCTCAGCACTTTTCCCAGAGGTCTTTTATTTATTAGTAACAGTCTTGGTACAGGACAGCTTGGACCCTCATTTAGCAAGATGACTTTTTGCCTTTCAAGAACAGTGCAATGACTTTGCTCTATTTACTGACTGCTGTGTAATTTTTTTTCACTGCCTCCTATCGAAGCAGTGACTTAACCTAACATAAATTGTAATATAATCCTGATTTATAATGAAGTCAAGAAACGACAGGCTCCATTTGAAGTAATAGAACTTGACAGATCTAAGGTTTAAATTAAATAATCCTATTTGTAAGACAGCATTTGTACATGGAACACTGATTTAAAATGAACTTCAGTTCCTTTCCAGGGATTCCTTTACCATTCTCTGTATTTTGCCTTCCATAGGGGCTTTGGGGGAAACAAAATTCATTTGAAGAGAGTGTGCTTGTCTGTGTGGAACAATACATTATTTTTTTTTCCTTTTTAAAGAAGAGATGTTTCACGTAAGAGCTCTTTAATGAGGCAACATTTATGTAGGTGAGTTACTCCAGCCAAGCCACTTTTAACCTGCTTAGGCCACCAGAAGTGGCCAACTGCTGAGACTGAGGAAGGGGAAGACATTGGAAGAAAAAGAATGAGGAATGTTGCAACTTGGCTGCTCCTCTCTGAGAGAAGGAGGTTCGTTTTAGCAGTGGTTTTTCTGGAGGGAGAAGAGCGCGTTCTCTGAGGTTTCCTTCCTCTGCAGCTGACAGATGGGGGCAGGCGAGGCGGCACGTGGGAGAGCGGCGTTTCCTCCTGCCTCCGCGCCCCAGCTTTCGTGCTCTGGCACAGTGTCACACTGATGCAGATAACAAAGTCTTGGGGTGCGCAGTGTGTGTGCAAGTGCAAAAGGAAAGGCAGTCCCTCCGTGGCTACCTGTTTGGAGCTGGGAATAAGGCTAAGTATAGAAGGTGGAATGAGTGAAAAAAAAGATTAATGGATGGGGAAAAGAGACCGGGCAAAGAACAGGAAATGCTGGAGAAATGATGAGAGAGGATGGAGGACAAAGGGCTGTGGAATAAAAACCCTGAAGGTATTTTGCAGTATTTTTCTGGTCCTGATCAAGGGAAGCTACTTCAGCAAATCCATTCTTCCCTTTTGTCTCTCTCTTGGTATTGCATTTTTGCATTCCTTTCTGGCTGTATTTGGTTGCTGCTGCCCCATCTTGCATTTTCATGATTTTTCTTTCTACCCGAATGGGCTGTGGCCCTTTTCCCACGGGCCTGACAAACGTTCTCACCCTGGGCCAGACTTGAACACTCAGGCAGGAACGGCAGTGCTTGCATATTCAGCCTGATAACGTGGCTCATACTAACCATGGCACCCTGGTATCACCCCGGATCACCAATTTCCCTGGAAGCTCCAATGGGGAGAGTGTCAGCTTTGCTCTCTTTGTGTTCAGGCATTGTTGGTTTCTATCAAAACTAGGGGGTTCGTCCTGCAGATGTTCAGCACAGCCCATACTACTTACCGGTGGGAATCTTCCCAATTGATTTCAGCACAGACCTTTACTTTTGTGCCTCCCTGCTGGTGATCAGATATTGTTGTGGTGGCATGGAAAGGGCTGAACAAAACAGGGGCTTTACTTAATGCTTTCGTGGAGAGACATCTTTAATTGGGACCGTATAGTTATTAATCCATAGAGCTAGACTTGAAAGAAGGAAGCCTCTCTTGAATCAGGGTAATGTCTCTGTGAGAATCGGCTGCCTGAATTCGAGTTTTAACATAATGACTGCCCTGCAGTAAATGGTTTCAGGCCCAGATAGCTTATTTCTCTTAATTTTAATGAGCTCCACTAATGAACAGATGATCACATCCTAAATTAATCCCCCCAAAGAATAAAAGATTTAAAGGCTGTTCTGCGATCCCTAACTGCTGAGAAAGATGTTACTCAGGTGAATGGGCTCAAGTGCTGCTGCAGGGATGTAGGGAGAGCAAGGCTTGCACTCAGCCCTCCAGTTATCTCATGCTCCCCAAATGATAACTTTTTCTTGGCGCAGGCAGTGAAATAATAAATTCTGTTAATTAAAAACCAAACGCGCATTCCCCATCGCCATCAAGAAACGCCGGGGCTTGGGGGTGTCGTTGGGAAACTAGCAGGGCAGTCGGGGAGCCGCGGGAAAAACGAGTGTGCAAAGCAAAAGCAGCTCAGGTCAGAGGAGAAGGGGGAGGAGAGAGCGATGCTTTCAGCAAGCAGTGGATTGACTTCGTTTGGGCCGTTGCTCACCTCCCAGGTGGGAAAAGCAACGAGGCCAAAGGATTAAAGTCCGTCAGAAGGTCCTAGAGTTTCTGCCTTCTTATAAAGGCAGATTTGACTTATAAAACTCCACTGATGGTAGCTTACACGCAGCACTGTTTCCCTCCTTGACAGAGCTGTATATGGTTATGGGCATGATTTTCTGTTCGCTTGGAATTAATGGGATTATGTATGGCAGGAAAGGAAGCAGAGTACATTGAATTCTGCAAATGTAGAGCTTCAGCCTTTGCTGGCTGAAAGACACTAATTCAAAGTATCTTTATAAAAATAAATAAGATCGAAAGAACCAATTTCAGGATGATTCAGTATGCAAATAAACTGTTTTTCATTACTCACAGCACACATAAATGCACAGTGGTGACTGAGACAGCAAAATAACACTTCGCTGTTCATTATTTTATCAGACAGTGATAATTGTAGTTAATATTTTCTTAGTAGTGTCTCTGAGAGTTTATTTATACTGTTAATAATCTGAGCAGCTGTAATGATGTTGGCTGCCAGAACTGTAGCCTTTTAGAAGCACTCTAGTGTGGCAATAATATGATGGCAATAGAAATCCAAGGAGAAAACGATCTTTTCAGAGCAGATGGGACTAATTCACTCTTTCTCATACACATTTGCCTTCCCTTTCTCTTTCTCACACCAACATGTGTGGGTGCATGTGAGCTTATATAGACGCATACGCACGCGTGCGTGCACAAATAGCTTTGAAGCTCTGACTTGTACCCTCCCAGGGTAGGAAAGCCACACGTAAGGCTGAAAAGGCCATCTTTTTCCTATGCAGAGACTATTTCTTGGGGTCCTAGTGCAGATGACATTTTCCATATATCACTTTCTGCATTGGTCTTAAAAATCCAGCATGTGAAATTGAGACAGGAAAGTCAGTTGTGTGGGGCCGGCGCCAGAGCAGGGTACAGTGGTTCCTGGCCTGGAGGAAAGGTGACAGATGTAACGCAGAAAGTTTCTGCTGATTCTGCGCTGCCTTTTGGCATAAAGAGCCATTTTTGTGTGTGCACGGTGGATGTGCGGCTCTCCCGTTCTGATCTGGCCACGTTGCGCGCTGGCACGGCACTGGCTCTGAGCAGGTGTGAGTGCCTATAGGAGGTGCAAGACGGCGCAGAGCTGGGCCTGCTGTGTGCATCCTCCAAATATCCTGAGCCGGCAGCCCATCTTGGAAGCACAGTCCACTTCAGTCTGCGCGGAGATAAATCGCATCAAGAAGGAAAATGCCTCCAAATTCTTCTGGTGGGATTTATGGAGCCTAACTAACCTTTTAGGCCACTGCAGAAGGAATTAACGGCTCTTCTTGGAGGGAGGGAGGAGAACGACTTTGCCAGCTCAGCAGTGGCAGTTCTCCTTACTAACCTGCTTCACAGGGCCATGCAGATGCCGTTGGTGAAACGTGAACACAAAGACGTGAAACAAAAACCACGTTAACCGTCAGCTCTGTTGTTAGTCGTGCAAGAACAAAAACGAGGTGAACGTAGGAAAACTGCACATCCAAATACTGGAAATTAAAAGCAGGGTGGGGAAGGAAAACTGTAACAAATACAGCATTTGGCAGTTTTCGTTTTGAAAATACAATGCCTGCCGGAAGCTGGGATATTTATCCGTGGTTGCAGCCTACCAGTTGTTAATTGTAATTGCCTAATAATCTAGTTAAGTGGAATAGTAAAGCATTTGACGCCACGTTTCCTCCACAGCCCAGCTGAAGTATCTCTGGATTTGAAATGTTGCAGCGGTTCCTGGGCTGTCTTCTCTTCCAGCCAGCGTACAAAGGCCAGGGTTCTTTTATTCTGTGCCACGCTGGCTTGCAGTCGCGGGAACTGCTGGGAGCGGGCCTTGCCGGGCATCGACTCCTGGCTCTTGCCAGCCCCAGGAAAGCTGAGGCAACAAGTCCATGAACTTCAGCCAGTGCTTGCTGTCCCCGTCTTCAGAGCCTGTTTTTTCCCTAGCTCTTTTGTCTTCTGCTTCAGGTTGCTTCTTTGGTGTAACCTTGTGTAACCTTGTGTTCTTCTCCATCATATGTAGCAGAGCCTGTTTCTTCCTCCCCTACATGACGCAAAGTGTAATAGTAGATCTTGTGGTGAGATTCCTTGCTGAGAAGGGTTTGTTGTTTTTGTAAAATATCTTGCAGCATACTCACTCAGGCACTGTCGTTTGTGCACATAACTAAATTTTACTGTGCTCCGGAAAGAGTAGTTGTGTAATTTACGGGTCATTACGATTTTTCTGTATTGTGTGTTTGCTTGTGTATTAATGGCACTGGACTTCCAAGCACCCTCTAAATCAGCACATATCTATGTTTATCTTCATTTTCTTCCTATCTGATATTTGCTGATGTAACCTGCAGGCTTTTAGAGTTTCTTTTTCCATTCTAGAAGTTCTCAAATTGCTTTTTGTTTTCCCTGTTTCTCCCCAGTTTGGCTCATGATATGCACCTAAACAGATCTTTCACAGACTTTTCTCTCACCATTTATATTCTGTGAAAGCTGTCCCACTCTTTCATTCCCCCTCCTCTTTGCTTAACACTTTCTCTCTTCTTTTTTCTGTTGTTTGATCTGTGGGTCAGCTTAGTTTTCCTTTTGTAAAAATATGGTGCTCGATTTTAATTTTATATTGCAGCTTCATTTCAATCCCGACGATGCTCTGGAGTTAAAATCTGTTCATTATGCCTATTTCTCTCGCACTGGTTTCAGCCTGGGTTATATGGGTATCCAAGGGGAGGATGTACCGTTTCTGCTGAGTGGCTCTCCTGTGTCTTGCTATAGTGCTGGGTTCCAGGTCTCTCAAGGTGCAAGTTGCATGGGAAAAACAAATGTATTGCAAACTGTCAGATATCGCAGCCATATCTTCCCTTGCTTTGTCTTCCAGTTCATGCCTGAGAATCTAAACTGCTGATCAGTGTCACTAGTTTTTGTGTGTTCTCTGTCGATACAGTCATGTCATCGCTGAGTTGTTCTTTTGGGGAACAGATTTTTTGCAACGTCGTCATCTCTAATTTTCTTTCTAATGCCTCTCCCTGTAACCTGGCCATACCAGCCTAGAAGTTCACCTCGAAGCTTTCTCACCAATTCTTGCCTGCAGCTACTCTCTTGGCTGTACTTTCTGAATTTTCTGTGTTCTCCAGTTTCGCCCTAGACAACCTTTCACATCAACCAACTACACTAAAGCATGTTATTAGTAAGGATAAATTTGTGTCTCTACACTGAAGTCCACTAGGGTGAAAACAGGTTGTTTTCTCCAAACAGTGGTACCTTAACTGTTATTCCTCCAGCTTGTTTTAGGGTATTACAGATATTATTCTCTTCCTCGTTTAATAAGCTAGCGTTTGACTGTAATACGAGTTACAGAGTGAGGTGTTAAAATAAGAGCTCTGTTAGATATTATGTGGCAGATTTAGCTGCTGTGATTGAAGACGTTTCCCCTCCAGCTAGGCAGCCCTTTAGCCAAAGGCGCTTGGGCGCTGGCGGGGTGGGCGGTGAGGAGGCAGCCAGGCGCCAGCTGCTCCGGCGGGCAGCCCCTGTCCCGGTGCAACCCGCTGCCTCCGCCTGCGGAACGCCGTGGCGGACAGTGGCTCGGAGGAGCCGAGGCACAGGCAGGCGTCTCTGTATGCCCGGCTTGCTGCAGAGGCAGAAATGTTCAGCAGAGAGCTACAAGCAGTAAAACCATAAACTGCCCAACTGGATTTGCCAGAGAGCGGTTCGGACAGATTTCATCCAGGCAGTGCATCCCTTCCAGGGAAAAACACTGGACCTTCCAGTCCCGTAGCATTTCGTCTTTGTAAGGCTGTTCAGCTATGTGTTTTGCTAAGGTGCCTCCTCTTTCCCAAAATGTGTGAGCAGCAAAGTATTCAGGCTTATGCCTGGTGATTTCCCCTTTACCTCACAATGTCTAGCATATCTTCTGGAAGTTGCAATTTGGGAAGACCGAAAGCGCTGACAGATTCAACCGACAATTTTCCCTTAAAATTTTGGGGGATGGGAAGGATGCTGAAAATGCCTGAGTCCTTACTGTCAGGGTTTTTGAGAGTCAGTGCTGTGTTCTGATTTGAAACCAGTCTTGCTTTTGAAAGGTCAAAAGATTTTCATTTGGACTTAAATAACTCCAAGATGAAATAAAACTTTATGTCTTCGGTTAAAATAAGCATTGTGGTTGTATCAGAAATTAATTTATTTCTATTTGTATTACTCAGTCTTTTTATTTTTAGTTTTATTACTTAGAATTTTTTTATTGCATTTCTAAAACAAACGTAAGCTTTTTTCCTGATTTCCTCTCCCCTTCTAGTTCCTCTAACAAACCTGCGTTATTGTCCCCCTGTGTATGAGGGCCAGGATTTTTGAGAATGCTTCAAAGCTTATACCGTTACTGCAGGGAATGTGATTTGGAAAAACCCAAGTGTATGGATGTCTTAACTCTTGCACTCCATGTATAAGTCACACGTAATCGAACTCTGACATAACCAATAATGTGAGCATCGATCCTCTTGCTGTTTACGCCCTCTTAGCGCTTGGCAATAAATTCTGAGCCACTTGTCCCGCTGTGAGTGCTGACGCAGTTCTCACAGAGCGATATACCTAGTTCGCAATTATTGGTTTCTGCCCTCAAGGCAAATCTAAAGCGAATGACCTTTCTTTCTTCCTCATCTCACTTTGTTCCCTAGCACCTGCCACTGAGGATCATCATAATGTTCTCCAGACATTAAAGAATATTAATCTCTCCCTCCCTTTAAAGTGTGGCGATGGCGCTCCTGTGTTTGCCAGGTGGTGACATGGAGGTCAGGAAGGCTGAGCCGTTCCTAGTGTTGCGCTGGAAGTTTATCAGAGCGAGAACCTGAATCCCCAGTATTTGGACTTATGCTGTGGTTTGTGCTTTGAAAGGAAAAGGGGAAAGCAATCCTCATTTGTCTAAAATAAACTTCGAGGCCTCATCTACAGCAAAACTTTGGGCTGTGACAGCTTAACGCTGTGGTCCCAGTTGCCTGAATAAAGTCTCCTGGGAACCAGGACCGGGAATGAAGTCTCTGGCTTGGTCGTCCGTGGGACGGCAGGAGTCGGGCGAGGCAAGTCGAGCTGCAGGATAGCCCTCTATGTTCGTGCTCTCTGCTCAAGCCTTCCTTTCTCCTTCCTTTTCTAACTGTGAGAATCTGGCACCGGTTTGCAGGGACGGGCTAATTATCCTCACAGGCTTGTCCGCTGACGGGCAGCGATCCGCTAATGAGTGCACAGACGGTTGCTCCCACCGTGTTACAGGGGCCCTTTGAAGCGTTGGCCTCGTACATGTTCATTATGCCGAAGAGAGAGAGGAGAAGGAGAAGTCATCTATTTTTCTCCTCCAATTCATAAATACTCTCACAAAGGCAATCAAAGCGTCCAGGGTAAATCTGTCTCCTGGCCAAAGGCTGGAGCTTCAAGGGGGGAGGGCTGAGGGGGACAGCTGCACTTTTTTTACAGAAGCGCAACATTGGAAGTTGTATGAGCGCTTCCAATTTGGCATAAAAGTGCCATTAAAGAGAGTTAGGCAATTTTGTGAAGCACTAGAGCTGGCTGCCATAAGAGGCAGTTGCGGAGGATGTACTGGAGTGAGAACATGGTGCCTCACCCCACTTAGCCTGGCTTCAGTTGGTCTTTTTGCTTTAAAAAAAAAAAAAAAAAAAAGTAAATCAACTTCTCAAAGAAATGAGTACTGTTCATCAAGGGTTCTGCCTTCCCCTGGCGTGCATCCATGCCAGTGCCCCTTTCTGCTGCTTTGATTTGAAGTCGGAGTTGCCAGACAGTCACTATGACTTCAGGGCAGCCCTCTGTCCAGACCTGGATGCACCAGCCAAAGTAGTCGGATGTAAAAGCGCAGCCAGCAGGATATCTACTTAATTTAAAAGGTGTTTTGACAATAAAACTAGTAGGCCTTTCTTCATCAGGCTTTTCCATCAGCCGCTTTTAAATTCCTCTCCTCCAGATACTGCAGGGATACCTGCATCCGATGCTTCTTGCCCAAGTTGAATTTTAAAGAGTGATCACTAATTTTAGGAGCTCCGTGGCTTTAGAAGGAGGTAGGGAAAATGCATCTGCAGGCTGCTGTTGAGAGAACATTTAAACACTGTTAAACTGACCCTCAAAAAATGCTATAAAATCCTGCTGTGCCATTGACTTAGGAAAGTCTGTTGGTTTTCCTCTCTTCTCCTGACTTTTTCCTGTCTCCTGTGTGTTCTCATAATATTTGAAAGCATTTAAAACAATTTCTGATTGTGTGCCGGATTATTTTGTGCACCTATATAGACAAATCTGGATATCTAGTGCTGTTGATTTTGCACATGCAACTGACCTGCTTGAGCCTAGTAATATACATAAATCTTCCAGACAGTTTTCCAGGAACAAATAACCTCAAACAAGGAAAAACAGGATCTGCCAGGCCCGACCATTCCAAGTAAAAATAACTAAGTAAATAAGTAGGAAGTCTCTTAACTCTTAATGGAATAAGAGCTTGGTGACTGATTTTAGTTATCAGATTACACTCTGGAAATAACTTATACACTATACTTGCAATTGGCTGTACAAGAAAAAGAATATAGTGTGTGCTAATTATAGCAAATAAGATTAATGTTTAATCCCTGAGACCTTCTTCAGGCTGTGGAAAAAAATAGAAGCAGTTAACTGTCACTAATCTTATCTCCTATTTCTAGCATGTGTTTGATTATATAAGCTGTAGTGCTAGGAACACGCTGCCCTAGTGAGACAGTTAGTAGTTTGTTTTCTGCATCCTTGGGCTTATTGAGATGGATTTAAAAGTCCTCCACACATGCCTTTAGACTGTAATAGTAACAATAAAACGTTACCAAAATGACAACCACAACAGGCCTGCTACAGAACAGTATACTAATAAAGGATTGATCTGGGATTCTGCAAGAATTGTTCACATTTCTTATGTTTTTATCCAATTGTTTTAAATTAATATTTGGTTTGGGATTTGATATTCAGCGTGTGATTTTTTATTCAGTTTTCGTTTCTTCCTTCCCCACAAAATGACTTAAAACTAAATCAATGTTTGGAGATTACAAATGAGGGTTTTCTACCTGTTTTTAGGTACCTGATGATGAGTTTAACTTGAAAATCAAAATGCTAAAAGTATAATCCATAATGCTACAAGAACCTTTCATCCTTCGACAAAACCCATCAGAATTCCCATTGATTTCAACAAGACCATTCAAGTGCGTAAAGATAATAGTCGGCATGTATGCTGCACAGTCAAGACTTCTGCATTCTCAGTGTGTTTGAAAGTCTGACCATTTAATTTACCCCCAGTTTGGGGAGATTTAGCAACTAATGTTCTGCAGATCTCTTTGTATGCACAGAATCCCCCCTGCCCCCAGGAGGGAAGGAGGGGGTTCTGCCCTCCCACACCACTGCCATTGAACCTATTCTTTTAAAATGCCTCAAGTATTCTTTGTTTTAAAAGGAACAATTGCGTGTACATTTGCTATTGAACTTCTACGCTGTTTTCTAGAAGATCATTGGCAGTGTGCCCTCATTAACAGAGAAATTGGAGCTGGAAAAATCATACCAAATATCAAAGCCCTCCTTGCCAGAACAGAATTTTGCTTTGTTGCTTTGTTACTTTTGCTTTAAAGTCCTCAGATATAAAGTATCCATCATCTTCCCTGGAAAGCATTCTAGGATCTAGAGAATTCACCTAGGTTGAGAGTAAGGAAAGTTCCCTACATACTCACTTTTTCAATTTCTTCTCATTGCAACCATCAATACCACCCCATAGTGACCTAGACAATTCTTCTTTGTTCTTGATGTGCATCAGCTTACTGTAAACATTATCTTGCTCCATTTTAGATACTGCCTTGCCAAGTTTTGCATTCCTGCATGTTTACAGTGACCTTTTCTCACCCTTAATCCCTTCTCCCCTCCTTAAATTGAGCTCAGATTTGCTGGCATTCTGCTGGGGTTGACCTTCTCCCAACCAGATGCAGCATTTCAGATGGGCTAATACAAATGCCATTCAGAGCAGGGTTACCAGACATCCATGTTTCCCTTGGAAATAACCTTTTTTCTCCTATAAGAAATATTGTCTGTGCAGAATTGGAGGATTTTGTCTATTTGTCTGGGATTTTCAGACATCTGGAAGTCTGGGCAGTCAACTAATGAGCATGCACTGATGAACTCTGCAGCACACAGTGAGTCTAGCCCATCCTCAGAAATGTCAGACCTCTACATGTGCTCTAAGGCTGTGTCCCATGTGTGCAAAACAAAGCTGATGCCTTCCTGGCATGCTTGATCAGCTGTCATGTAGGAGACCCGATGCAACTGGCAGCCAAAGGAAGTTCACCTGAAGGGCTGTATCTCTCCTGGTGTGTGTGTGTGCACACAACAATATTTGAGAAAGGATTTATGCCCTAGAAATCCCTTAGAAAATTACGCCATTGCTAGCTTAGAGGTGGGCTAGCCATCTTCCTCATTTTGGAATACTGCATGCCCAGGACTAGAAAAATGCTGTGGTAGAAGTGCTCTATATTTGCGTCTGTAATGCTGCCTTCTTCACTAGCATTTCTCATTGCTGACTCGCATCTAAGCTACTTTTTCTCCCAGATGACAGTGATCAATATTATTTTCCTTGACTTACCCAGTTTTCCTTTAATGATTTAATACCAATCAAAGAAGAAGGGAAGCTAAAGAGTTTAATAATAACTCTACAACTTTTTCTCCAGAAGGGAAAAGCATTTCCCAGAATACATCAAGGAAATATAATGAGAAGTGATGGAGGAAAACAAGGGAAGGAAGATTTCCTTACAGGGAGCCTTTAAGTAGAGTCTGGCAACAATCTCCCAAAGGAAGTAGTGGAAGTCTGGTCACTTAAATCAATTAAAACTAGACAGAGCATCACACTCTACAGGAGTCTGCAGGGAGAAAAACAGTGTCAGACTGAACTAAAATAGGTTTTGCATGGTTATTTTCTACAAAGCTGTTGTCTTATGTTGCTGGTAAATTCAATATGGCTAATGCTGATTAACCATTCTTTTGACGGTGATTATATCATTGCATTATTCCCAGGCCATTCCTGAGTATCATAAAGTCATGAGGGCACAGAGGTACGAAACACGTCCCTGGCTTGACTAGCTTAGTCTGAAAGACAGTTGGTAGATAAAGGCCTGGAGAGCTTGATACGTTCTTTTCTTTAAACTTAACAGTGGTTGGGCTTCGTATCGTCATAATGTTGAATTAACGTAGACCTCCACGTTGTGTGCTGAGTGTGGTGTACCTATGTCAGCATGGCAGATGCAGGAACTGAGTGTGGAACCTCCAGTGCTTGAAAATTTGGGTTACTGTAGAGTGAGTAATGTGCCAGATGGCTTAGTTAGGGCTGCGATATTCATATCCTTCATGCATTAGATGTACAGAAGGCTTTTTAATGCATACAAGACCAGCTGGTGACACTAGCAAGACAAAATAAAGTGATTCCTTAGACTTAGTGGGTTTTTTGGCATGCTTCAAATACACAGGAGAACTCCTCTGCTGGCCTGCCTTCTCTGCCACCTGAAAGACAGCCAGCAGGTGAAAGACAAGGGAAAGAATGCATCTGAGAAGCCGGGATCTTTGCTTTGCTCTTCTTGTCTGTGTGGACTTTGTTCTGTTTTGCAAGTACACATTATCTTTTCTCTGCGTGTTTTTTTTTTTTTAGCCAGTTGATTTCACACAACTGTTGCAATAGAAATGGGTATCCAGGAATAATGCAAATGACCATAGGACAGGGAAGCAGGGACTTGGCAAATAAATGTGGACAAGGTGCCCAGTGGAGGTTCCCACAAATTGACCTGTCTAGCTAAACATTAATTTGCATGGATGATCAGATTTAAAAGGAAATAGATCTTGGAAATTTGGCATCTTATTTACAATGGGGGGGAATAAAATAAACTGAGATTGTTGTTGCCATGTGTTTTACTCATGCAGTGAAAGGTCTCTTTCGCTTGTAAATGAAGACGGTTACATCAGAGAAATGATCCATTTCCTTCTGCAAACATAGATCAACTTGGTTTCACTCCCTGTTTTCACTGGGATGCGTCAGTCAGGTTAAATCATTTTAAAAGGCTGTTCTTCCTTCTTCCTACAGAAATGCATGTGTGACTGTAATACATGTAGCTTTGAAACCTTTCCTTTCAAAACGTGCAGTGTTTATGAGTGCACTCCAGCGCCTTGATTCTGCATTCTTGTCAGAATGAATCAAATGCAGGCTGTCCCAAAGCTGGCAAGACTGAGACAGTGGACCTACCATGGAGGCCAAATCAATATTTAGACAGCTTCAGGCTACTGAGATTTTGTTAGTTTTGACACATGCCAGTAAGCTTTGCATCCATTTGTTATCAAAGTTATTGTTTATGTAGTTTAAAGCATTGGCTCTGAATGGAGCCACTTCAGAGATTCCTCCCTGAGGGCAATTCTTAAAGCCAACAGTGTGCTCGTTGCAGTACTTGAAAAGAAACTTTCCTCCTCCCTATCTGTTTGAATACTGTGAGAGTGGGAGAAGTTGGGTAACCATGTAAGATGGCATTTCAACCATAGCTAGACCAAGGTGCACGTTTGGCCCGTATTTGAAGCATCCGTCATTTGAGGTGTTTGCTGGGCATCGCAGGGAACTGCGTCCCAGGTCTGTCTCCGGGCCGCAAGAGCTCTGCTTCTGATGTATTCAGTACAGAGCAGATGTAGCAGATGTCTTGAAGCTGTTTGTTATCATTTAGGCTTACTGGGATCAAAGAACTGAGTCAGCATGGGAAATAGTCTTGCTACGGAGCCGTATGAGTCACTCAGAGGCTCTGTGGAGTAGCTGCACTAGGGCGAAGGAGAGGCAGGTGAAACCGTGACCCGGCACAGAGAACCGTTCTGATTTGCTTTGCAGCCATTCCACCTAGTGGCCAAGTTACACAACTACCAGGAGAAGTGTTTTTTTATTCGACAAAGTCCCTTTGAATCAAAAGGGACTCAAAACCTCAAGACATCATTTATTACTGCTTCTGCAGACCTACGTTGCTGCTGAATTTACAAGATGTGTAGTAATATGTAAGGCCCCATACTGAAGATCTTATCAGAGAAAAACATTGGCCTACAAGCAGCTCATTAAGTTTCTGAGCAATTTTCTTAATCATACTGCATAGATAAAATGTAGATAGGCTTTCAGTGAATTGATAATCTAACAAATAGGCAGAAAGTGTAACACCAATAAAGCATAGATCGTTTTAATAGCCAGCTGTAAATCTAGGCAATTCTGTACCAGAGGCATATTGTAAAACAGGAATCTGCAAGTGTGTAAGTGCATGCATGATAATGTGCTGTTTCTTAAAATAGCAGATACAGCAGTAATATTATGTATGGAAAAGCTATTGGGAGCAATTTTAGAGGTGTTTTAAAATATTTTTCTCTCCATCAAAGTCTGCACCATTAGCAATATCTTCATAATCTAGCATCACAAGTACAGATTTATAAATAACAATGGCTTGTTTCTAGAAGTCAGGATTTTTATAAAAATCTGTGATCTCTGCCACTGGTCCTGAGGCACTGTAAGGAATCCATAGGCTTTTTACTGTGATGAACCAAACTATGCAGTGAGATTTCTGCTATTCATGAATAAATTCAGTCTTATACCTCACCAACCTGTTGAACAGTCTGTATATATCCAAGCCCAGCTGCATGTGTCCTGTGGGGAAGAGGTGACTCTCAGTGAGAAACTATGTTCAATACTATATTCATGCTGACCACCAGCTCTGGCACAGTTGGCCTCAAAATCATCCTCTGTGGCCCCTCTTAAAGTCCTTTTGCAGCAGGAAATACAGAATTTTGAGAGGCAAAGCAATTCCACAGCATACTGGTTACGGTCCTCTGCAAGAGCAGGAATCTCATATTCAAGTCCATACGCATTTTGCATTAAATAAGTTTTAGGAGCAGGGACTAGAAGCTCAAAGTCTCCTTTTCAAAAAGGGACTTTAGCAGTGGCTGAACAGCATCTTTCCCACTCTCTGCATTATTTCTTGCTCAGTGATGTTATTTCAACTGGAGGGACAGAGAAAACCCACTCATCTTCAGGGTATCCTGTCCCTACTGGACAGGGGATCCTTCTGAGGAGCTGGGAAATGTGAGTCTGAATCCCCACAGGCTGAAGCAGGGACCTGGCCTCCTACTTTGTAGGTCCCTATGCCAATCTTCAGGCTATTTTATGAAAAGAGGACAGCAGTCCTTTCTCATCCTGTTTGTGTTTTAGAAGAAAGAATTGAGCCAGGAACCCCTACGAAAAGCACCTGCAAGCAGAGGAGGTTCCAGGCTGCTCATCCCAATCTTACGTAGGCATGTAGGTGCCACATGTGTTTGCCATTGACTGGTTTAGCTGCCTGGCTGCTCTCAATCCCATCTAGATGCCTTTCCACAATATGCAAAGCACAGGGAACCCAGATTTGTGAGTACTGCTCTGCAAGCAAGGCGGGAAGGTTTCTTCGTGGACCGAGGCTAAAGGGCCTTGCCCAGGGTCACGTGGGAGGTCTTTGGTGCAACAGGAAATTGAGTGCTGGTCTCCCAAATCTCAGCTTAGTGGCCAAAGCACTGAAACTCCTTGTGGAGAAAGAAGCCTTTATCCTTGACTGTGAGCCCTGTTTTGAAAGAGGCCAAAAATGAAGGACTGATATTAGAAAAGCTGGAATTCCCTCCTTTTCATTGATGATAAAGCTTCCTTATCTAGTCCAGGAATAATTTTGATATGTCAAACCTTGTTTCCATCACTGCTTCATGAAGAAGAGAGTTTTTCTAGTACCTTTGTCTTCTCCACATTGGAAAAAAGTATGTAATAGAAATAGATGCCAATGCAGTCAAAAATGGAAAATAATTATAGTTTACTACATGGCTCTGCAAGTCATTTGATAATTATGTGTGGAGATACCACTGTAAAAAATCATGAGGTAGAAAGTGTATATTCGTATATATGAGACATTAAGTGAATGTAAAGTATAGGGTAGATGATGTGATGAGAAGAAAGGACAAGTTGTAGTGCATAAATCAGACCCATACACTGTCCTGAAAATAATTTTTGTTCCTTCTACGAAGAAAATGATGGAAAAGTATGTGTTAAGGTGGGACTCAGTGTGGCTTGTGTCACTGGGACCAAGGGTATGGATCACTTTCCTGTCTGCTGTACCATAGACTCACTAAAATCAAAAATAGTATGAGGAGAAATCATCCCCATGGGATGGAGAAAAGAGTTATGCAGTCATTACATACCTATTTATTCACTAATGGCTTGCAAAAATTTGAAAGAAAAATGAACTGGTCTGCTGTTGAGAGAGGAAAAAAAAACCTTTCTGTTGAATTTTTGTATAATATTAGATGTTTCCTTCCCAAAACACTGTCTGGATTTAAGTGGTGTCTTAAACTCGAGGCCAGTGTTCACCAGAGCTTCCACTTGGGCAGAAGAATCATATCTGAATTGGTATTTAGATGTTAATGTGCATCATAGTTAAGATAGGATCCACCCAAGAGGTAGCAGCTTACACACTTACATGTGTTTTAAGCTTTTTATTGCAGCAGAGACATAGTTCATAGGTCTTTAAGTTATTTGGCCAGAATAATGTTCACCTTAACCCTTACAATGATGAACAGAAGCAACCGAGGCTAGGCAGCATTAGTTAGTGGATGTAAACCATGATAAACCTGATAGAAGAATAACTGGTACTGTATTTATTTCTGAATGTTAGATCTGTTAGAGTGCCTCACTACACGTGATGAAGGACTTGCAATGATAGCATGTGCTGATAGTAATGCTGGCAATGTCCCTCTTTTTTCTTTTTGCAGGTCACTGTCAGGGGATTTGGTCCATTGTTACAGTTTGCCTACACTGCTAAGCTGTTACTTAGCAGAGAAAACATCCAAGAGGTCATCCACTGTGCTGAATTCCTGCGTATGCACAACCTGGAGGATTCCTGCTTCAGCTTCCTTCAGACACAGCTGCTGAACAATGAAGATGGCCTGTTCCTGTGCAAAAAAGATACCACCTGTCAGCGCATGCACGATGAAGAGAACTCAGATGGAGACGAGGAAGAGACAATGGAATCGGAGACGTCAAAAATATCTTGCCCAAGAGAGAGAATGCACCAAGAGCCCTTCAATTTTGAAACCACTGTTTCTGGAACAGACAAAGGAGAAGGGATGCTGCCTGACTCTGACATGCTGAGAGATAGCAAGGACAATTTGGACAAAGATGCAGTAACACGGTACCCCAGATACAAGAAATACCAGCTTGCTTGTACCAAGAATGTCTACAACACATCACACATCAGTACCTCAGGTTTTGCAAGCACATTCAGCGAAGAGAGCTCTGGAAATGGCCTCAAATCAGGACTTGCTATGGGGCAGATAAAAAGCGAGCCTCAGAATGAAGAGAATGATGAAGAAAGCATCACACTTTGCCTGTCTGGAGATGAACCTGACATCAGGGATAAAGAAGGGGATGTTGAAATGGACAGGAAACAGCCAAGCCCCACTTGTGTCGACAGGCCTAAAAGTGGGTCCTCTCCTTCTTGCTTGCGGTCTTTCTTCAACAGAACAAAAAGCGTAGATTTGGTTGGCTTCCCCAGCACTTCCCAACAGCACTTTGGCAGGAGTCCAGCATGCCCTTTTGAAAAAGGGACAACTCAGGGTGACCACAAAACTGATTACGTCCCTTTCACGGGGAACTACGGACAGTCCCATGCCATTCAGAAGGATGCTTCCAACTTCACGGTGGGATCGCCTCTCAGGGGGCCTGGTTTTGAAACTCTCTGTAAGCAGGAAGGGGAACTGGACAGGAGGAGTGTTATATTCTCTTCAAACGCTTGTGACCAAGTAAACACTTCGGTGCATTCATATTCTGGTGTGAGCAGCTTGGACAAAGACCTCACTGAGACTGTGCCAAAGGGTCTGTGGGCTGGCAGTAGCCAATCTCTCCCTAGCTCTCAGACCTATTCCCACAGCGGACTGACAGCTGATCACTTGCCAGGAAGGATGCGGCCGAACACCAGCTGTCCAGTGCCAATTAAAGTTTGCCCTCGCTCTCCTCCTTTGGAAACCAGAACCAGGACCTCCAGCTCGTGCTCTTCCTACTCGTACGCGGAGGACGGCAGCGGCGGTTCGCCATGTAGCCTGCGTCTTTGCGAGCTCTCCTCCTCCCCTTGCTCCCAAGGCCCGCGGTTCCTGGCGCCCGAGCACCAGGAGCCCGGTGTGGTGGGTGATGGAATGTACAACCCGGTGCGAGCCCAGATTAAATGTGAGCCATCCTATGGAACAAACTCCAGCGATGAGTCTGGGTCATTCTCAGAAGCAGACAGTGAATCATGTCCTGTGCAAGACAGAGGGCATGAGGTAGGGATTTAAGATAAGTACATATATGACAGTCGTTGTGATCCGATTTAATCACCCCTTTTGTTCTCTCAAGTGACTTGGCGTTTTCCCAGGCCTTGCTTTGTTTATAGAGGCAAAGAGTAATTTCTATTTATTCCCTCGTCAGCTGACTGCGTGTGGTTCACTTTGCATAAATAGCTGTTTGACCTCCCAAATGTTTGGCACTTATCAAAATTTCAGTATTAAGCAATAGCAAGCTGCTGAGTGATGAGGGCAAATTTATGTGCTTAGGAATGCTAACAGTGTCCTCTTTGCCTCTCTCTCTTTACCTACCTGAGGGGACACAAAGCACCATTTTTCACCCTTAGTTTGCTGAGGTGGTTCCAGTTCTGCTTTTTGTTGTTATGTTATAGCAACCCGAAGCTGTGCCTTCAGTGACGCTGAGCGTTGGGCAGTCCAAACCGTGGAAGAGCCCTTGCTTCAAACTGCTTACAGGCTAGGCAGAGGAGACAGACAGAGTGGGAGGAGGCAGAGGTGTGAAATGACTTGGACAGAGTTGTGTAGCTGGTTACCCTCAGCTCTGGAAATAGTACTCAAGTCGTGTGTGTGTGTGTGTGTGTGTGTGTGTGTGTGTGTGTGTGTGTGTGTGTGTGTGTCTTTACTGGCAGGTAATGGGTTTTTCCTCCCTGTTCACTGACAACTGAGATGGTATTTCCTGACTGACCCCACTTCACTCGTGGGAGTGCTCTAGCACACAGTTGCACAAGCTGTTTCTGAGCGAAGCTATCCCTTAGTTTACAGGACCGGTAGGGGAACATGAAGGGGACAGCCTATGACTGAAGAGCAAACTGTGAATTTCTATGTAGCTCTCCTGTGAGAGAGAGGAGAAGGAAGGCCTGCTTTAGAACTAGAGGTGGGCCGGGTGGAAATGCTGCGGTGATAACTGGTTAACTGTGATTGAAAATACTGTCTGTGTGAAGTGACTAATTTGAGAGAATACTTAATTCATTGAGATGTGCTGTAGAGCACAGAAGCAGGAAAAAGGAACGGATGTTTTCACAGAACTCCATTAGGGAGCTGTGTGAACATCAAGGTGAAATCACATGTCTGTCTTCTCTAGGAAACCTCAAATGCTCCGCTGATGACTTCTGTTTTAGAGTGGGGAGCAGTTAGTGCTAGTCTGGGGGTTTCAAGTCCTGTGAGTGCCCAGGATTGAACCAAGTGGGCTTAGTTTTGAGATAGGGCTGAAAAGAGATAGGAGCAGGCACAACTTTATTCATCCCTTGCTCTTTTTTCTTACCACGTCCCAGGCTCTGGAAGATGCCTTTCAGGACAGACATGTGTGATTCCTTTAGTTCGGCGTTTTCCTGCTTAGCTGTAAGGGAGGGCTGAACAGCCTGGAGAGCCTCTGGCATCCTAATCCCTATTGTGCTGTGCTGGTAGTCTTGTTTGCCCCTATGTACCAAGCTGGGGAGATGCCAAGAGAGAAAATGAAGGCAGGGGAGAGGAGTCTCCGTGGAAGTCTGGGATATTCTGCGTAGCACCTCACTATAGAAGCCCTGAAGCTGCCACACGCAGCTGTGCTGCCTGGAAATACCAAGGTTATTGGCAGTCTGGCCCTCTTATGAAGTGCTGCATTTATGAGGAGTGAAAGAGAGCAGGGAGTGGGTTGAGGAGAGAAGGCCGGATTTCCGCCGCTGTGTGCTGCTTGCTCAGCAAGGGCTAATGCGCAGCGTGGTACAGTGGAGAGGGCAGGAGGCCAGCCTTTTGGGTTTTGATGACTAATTAGCTGTCGTAATTGGCTAATTGTGTGGAGATGCTGCAGCAGAAGCAGGCCTGAAAAGAGTCAAATGAGAAGGATATAGGGGACCATTGACAATTTCCCCCGAAAGTCTGTGTATGTGTGCAGGAGAGCGTGGATGAAAGAAGGAACGTTCATGGAAGGAGCAAACGAGTGGGCTGCAGGGGTCAGTCTCAGCACGCCACTGCTGACAGATGTGTTCAGGGTTGGGGCAGAACTGGGAGGGGTTTGCTCCACTCCAGGTTTTGCTGCTGGTTTCCTCCTTGGAAGATTTTCTGCACTATGCCGAGCAAGTTTTCTCTCTGGGACTGCTGGTGACACTTGTGCACTTTTGCAGGGCATTTTGATTAGAACTGCTAGGAGGTCAAAAGAGGGTGAGGAAATGACTGCTCCATAAGGTGATATTGTGTTCTCCTGAGCAATGTAAAGATAAACATCACATCAAAGCTTCAGTTCAGATTTTGTTTTACGATTGAATTTGTAAAAGTTGTTGCCAATGTACGAAAAGACATTGCAGTCTCATTAAACAATGTATTATGCAGTAACTTGGGGTATGTAGCCTGCAATCCTGCAGGATAGCTACTGTGGAAACTTCAGTGTAGGATATGTTAAATGAGGCAGCAGCAAGTTCTTTTATAAGTCACTCTACCTGGTTTTAGCACCTTGGCTGCCGTTAAAACAACGGGAGAGACATACAGCATTCTGCAATGTACTGCTTTCTGTCATTTGCCTCTGTTTAAGCTTTACATTGAATCTCTCTCCATTCATGAAACTCTTAGTTTGCCTTTGTTATCCTAACCGCTGTTCAGACTGGTCTCTCCTCCCTTGCCGTATCAGAACACACAGTGCTTGCTGGGTTTTTCTTCAGAAAGCACCTGATAAGGTAGCTGGGTGATGCGCCAAGGGGCCACATTCGGGCACTCAACCCTCCAGAGAGCCGGTTGGGCTCTTCTGTGGTGTGTGGGTTTTCGTTTCCGTGGAGTGGCTTGGTGGGAGTGAGCCTGCTGGACTCTGGCCCTCTGTTATCTCACGCAGCTTCTGAGTTCCCCTGGAGTTTGGACCCTGTTGGTCTTGATTTGGGTCCCAGAGTGTTATCAGTGCCAGAATTAATGTCACAGAACATCATCTGCTGGTAAATTGGTTGTGTGTGAAGTAGGTGAAAGGTTTCTTCTATCCACTTTTTTGGGGAAGTTGGCTTTCCTGCAGGTCGGTGCCATGCAGGAGTACATGCCCAAGTTGTTCAGGGCTGGAAATGTGATTTGGGGCTGGTGTGCTGTGGCTCAATACGACTGCAGTGGGGGTGACAGTGGCCCAGCTCTGTGGCTGGTCACCGTGTCCCATTGCAGGGTGCAGACAGCACCAGTGAGTGTCCAAGGAGGTGACAGTCCCTGTAGCACCGCTGACCAGTCCTTTCCAGGACATCTTTGCTGTTCATTTTTCTTTCTTTTAGAGGAGCCACCTAGACGGTTCTGAGATTTGTCTTTCTAAACACTTTGTGATAGAAGAAGCAAGTGCAATTTCAAGTGTCCTGATCACAACGTTACACATTTACAGGAATGGGACGGTTGTTTGAGCTGCTGGGGTTTTACAGAACTGTTTAACATCGTAGCTTGTTTCATTTATGTTATCCTTTTCGCCCAGCTCCCTCAGGCCTCCAATGGTTGTTAAAAATCAGTTATTGGGGTATAATACTATAGAGAAGACTTACACTCTGCTGTTCGCAGACAGATTCTGACAATCTTGCTTAAAATAGCAACAACAAAACAATAAGTCCTGAAATAATGAATTGTTGAGAAGGAAGTAGTCTGTCAATCTGTTAACCTACTTAGGAATGGAAATTTCAGCACTACCTACTTTTCTTGATATTCATTTTTTTCAATAGGTATCTGTGGGTTTTTTCTACTAGATAACTTGTAAAAAATAGTGTACTACTGGATCACTTAAAAAGAAATCTCAACTTAGTCTACTTTGATGACCGAGTTTTCTTGGGAAAGGAATAAACAAGGGTAGGAGAAGGTAAGAGGTTGAGTTTTCCAAGAACTATTATTATCTAGAGAATTGCATTCAATGCATCTTTCATTTATATTTCAAAAGAATTCATCACTGGCTTAATGACTCACTTTTCAAAGGAAATTTTCATAAAGGCAGAGCTAATGCAAGTGGACCATTGAGGATATTGTAGGCAAATAACCTTCAATGAGAGTCCAAAACCCTCCGTGTTAAGTGATAGGCAGCCAGCCTTTCTCTAATGGTCTGTTGTCCATTAACAAAGTCCTGTAAGCCAGAGCCTTAGCAAGGTAAACCAAAATTGCTCTACCAGAAATCAGCTGGAGCAGTACTGAGTTACCTAAGCTGAGTCTTTAGTGCTTAGTATTTCTATTCAATGAAAGATATTATGTAAAAAGAAGGACAACCAAGGAAAATATGTGTTGGGATGTTAGCTTGCTTTCATATGTAGTTCCTCCTCAGAATGTGGTAACAGGCACCCCAGCTTTCCTGATGTTGCTAGATTTGATCCTTGTGAATTTGAAAATGAGGAAATTATTGTCCGTGTTCTTCTCCAGGAGGCATCACCAGAGCACTGGGAGTTGTGTTTGGCGCCATGCGATTAAATGGTGTCATGTTAAACTTTGTTCTCACAAGATCAACCTCACGGCAGCTTTGTTTTCTTCTCTCCCGTTAGCAGGAGTGGTATTCGTGCAGGTAGCTGGGAATTACTGGATTACAATAACAGCAAGAGTTTTCAATTACAAACTCGAAATTTCAGGAAGGTCCTTTAAACACCGAATTATTTCATTGCAGCCTAAAATCAATTCTGCCATGCCCTGAGCAGAATCAGCAAGCCCATGCTGGAGTGCTTGAAGTACTCTTTCTGTTTCCTGAAACATTTTCTACAAAAGCAGATTTCTCAGCGAAATACTGCACTTCATCCCCTTTCATTTTATTGCCTGATCTGCCTTTCTCAAGTGTACATATGGCTTCTGTCAGGTGTTCTGTACTATTCCTATTCTCAGAAAAGCCTGTTAATATAGTGGGGTGTTGTCATATACATTGGACGGATGGAAGTTGGGGAAACTAATTGAAGAATTCAGAGCACCTACTATGTTGTTAACGGGGAGAGGTCAGGACAGCATTTTAAGCACCAGTGGTATGTGATCTGAATACAGGTCCAAGTCATGGGCTGAAGGATGAGAACTCAGTCCAAGTGTCCTGCTTGCTGGGTTAAAGGCCTTAGCCATGGGATCACCCCCTCGTCCCCACTTCTCTGAAGCATGTGGTGAGTCTGTGGGTCTTTGTGTGTGGTAAGCCTACACCTGTAGGGAGATGCAAAGAAAGAAATACTTTCTAAGGTAAATTGGCCTGATTTGTTAGATACTACCTTTGACACCTTGAATATCTAAGATGACTGTTGGGATTGGGAAGTTCTCTGTTCTTCCTGTAAGCTAATAGAACTGCATGCTGCAGGAGATACTAACTTCTATTAGCTGTTAGAAGTTAAAAAACAATGTACAATTGGTACTGTACAAGCAGTACCTGTTGCTGACAAATATAGTTCATTTCTGTCCTCTGCAAACAGAGGGCTGCAGTGCTCATGCAGCTCACACCTGCTAACCTGCTAATGGAGGTTGGGCTCATTCCAGGGTCAGAGACTGGTGATGTGATTTCCATGTGTTCCTGTGACCCCAAGGGAAAGAGTTAGCAGGTGTCTGGGCCCAACCCAGTCTCCCTCTTGTGTTGCCAAGAAACAACTTTCATCAACCACCATCCTGAAATCTGGCATAACTTAAGCACTAGACTGCTGAGTAGGTGGAACGATCAACAGATTACCCTGGCTGTATCTGCCGAGCTGCACAGCAGTGTCCTTGCAGACAGCATTTACTGACCCAAACATCCCTCATGGCCATCAGGAGGTGAGGCTGGAGTTGACTCCAGGTAAATACATAGCAGTCAATCCTGCTGTGCCAGGCTGGATGCCAAGGGCCTGCAGATGAGGACTTTTCCAGACTCAGCTCCTTGACACAACACTGCTGCCTGGGTTCACCATTCTCCCCTTACAATCCTCTGCCAACCTCATGTGAGTGCCACATGAAAAGGAGAGGTCGGTTTTGAAGGCCTTACCAATTCCAGGAAGCAGCAGCGTGAGGAGACCAGTGAGAGTACATCCTCTCTGTCCTGTTATACAAAGGATGGCTCGCTAGCTTTGTGCTTCTTGGATAGCTTCAGTCCAAGTTAAGTCAGGTGTCTTTTCTCCGCTCCTGCCAGGGCAAACACATAGGAGCGGCTTATCTTCTGGAGTTCAGTCCCGTTGTCCACTTACAGGCCCAAATCTAGTCACTTGGAGGAAGAGCACCAAGATTTGTTTCTCTGCTTATGCTTCCCACTGATGACAGGTGCTCTGTAATCCTGTGTGCACAACTTATTGTGTGGGCCTTTTTCTGCCGTTGTTCTGTGGAGTTGGGGGATGTGTGTTTTGCTCTGTATATTTGGGAATGTTGATGGATTCCAAGGCATGTTACGTAAACTGACCTGGGCATCATGATAGTAAATGCAGTAAGAATAAATGCAATAAATCACAACATCCAAAGAGCTGTTACCTTCCATTCTGAGCAGCCAAATCGGGATCATTGGTTCGCTGGAATAAACGTCACCCAGTGAGAAGACCTTGGGAAGGGAAGGAGAGGTGACTGGCAGGACCAGAATAAGAACCACTTGCTATAGAAGAAGTGGGGATGGGAAAAGATTGGGTGACTGGTGGGATCAGACTGGAAAAAGGACTATAGCTGGTGGAGAAGGAAGAAAGAAGGATGAGACCCCTCCCTAGGTGACGTAATTTTCAACTTTCAAATTCTAGTTGCCATAGACTGGAAGAAAGACTTGCACGCTAAGGAAATTGCTAGGAAAAAAAACACTGATGTGTTGGGCTCTCCTATGTGAAGCAAGTTACGCTTTCCACATCTGAAAAACATTGCTATGATTCAGTCCCTATGTTACATTCCTGGGGCAAGTCCTGAGTGCTTTCTAAGTGCTGGGCAATTTTAAGTGTCAGAGGCTTTCAATTGCGCTGGCTTTCACTGTAAGAACCCTAAGGCAGCAGTTTTATTTGTTACAGCTCTAGAGGAAATGATCAAGATTTTGAACCATTTACAAAGTTGTGGTTGGTGCATTGAGTTCTGCCCTCCCTCACCCCAGACGAATGATTACCTTTTCCAGTGGATAACGTATGCATCCTTTTAGTGACTGTGATGTTCAGCCAGGCTTGGGAAGTTCAGTGTCTTTACTACTACATTTTTTTAATGTATTTGGCAGTTCAAGGAAGATGATGTTGAAATTTAGTTATAAAGAAATAGTGAAAAAGTTAACATTGCTCATGAGGTAAGAAAATTCCAAACACTTGACACTCATATCTACAATGTGAGTCTATACGGGGCCTTGTTCCTTTTCTTTATTCCCCTCAAAAAGAGCGGGGAGAGCAGCAGCAGTAATTAGTACAGAATGTGAACGGCATAGCACTAAATAGCATATGATCCAAGCTGGCACTAACTAGTGAAATTTGAAGGAATTAATTGGTTACATATGGGCCTTTCATTTGTTGAGTCAATGGCTGTCCCTGTCTGTCTAGATCACTACTATTACTAGCTATTCAAAGTAATGACATTTACACTGGCATCCTAATGCTAACGCAGGGAAAAAAATACCACAAAATCATAAGCAAGTTTTATTTTTCACCAGGGTGGGTTGTCTGTCCTTCTAAGGAGGGTATCAGCCAGAATTCAAGGGCAATAGAAGTTGCAGCAGTAGCCGAAAGTGCTGGCGTGTGTGTTGTGAGGTGAAAACAGAGCCTCTGCTATTGGTGTAAAAGTCCAGGAAAAGAGTAATTCTGCTGATAGTGAGGATTTAAGAGCTTACATTGTCTATGCAGTTAGCTCTGGCTCATGGAAGGAATATGAATCCTGCTTGCATTTTTAATTTGAAATAGTCCTGTATAAAATTCATAGTTATTAAAAAGAAAAGTTTAGGAGGACACATACTTTGAGTTTTGTTTTGTTTTGTTTTGTTTTTACACACTGCCCTTTTTCAGAGACACCTCAGGTGAGATCTCTCTCACCTAACCTTAAGTATCTTAAGGTATAGCATCTTGTCTATGCCTTATCTGTGTAGACATGGAGAAGGACAAGCCATGCAGGATGAATTGCTTTCTGAAAGCCTTCCTCTGACCTTGATGCCCACAGCATGAGCCTGGACGCTCCTAGTCCCAACCCATACTTTTGGGCAGCTCTAAGGAGATCAGACGAATCCCACCCATGGCACAACCATCAGCTCTTATAAATTGACATGTAGGTTTATTGTAATTAATGCTAGTTGAGAATCTTGCCCTACACCAATGTAAAACATCACTAGCATCTTATTACAGCAGTACCCCAGTGTAGTTATTCACTGTATCCATGCCAAAGGATTTTTTTTTTTTAGTTGATAACTAATTGAGGAGAGGGAAAGCAGCAATAAAAATTATGTGTGTGGTGAAGGAAATGAGGCTGACTCACTTCCACTCTCTCTCTTCCTTTCACTTTTTTAATCCTGTGCAGTGCTGCACATGACAGGAGTGGGATTATTCTGGTTTTCCTGATAGCAGTCTTTGGACTGCTATGTCGATATTTTTATTTTCAGTCCCCTTTTCTTTATGAACCTGTTTCTATTTATTTTCCCATTTCCCTTCAGCTACTTCTACCTGACGGATTTAAGTAGATTCCATTTCATTCCTACTCAAACTGCAAGCACACTTCCTGCTCGCAAATAAATATATTTTGAAAGCGGAGAGAGGGAGAAATTAAGCTAACATTGCTTTCAGCCTTGGAGTTAAGAAAACAAGGAAAAACTCGGCCTGTGAAAGGCCTGATTTTGTAGTGAAACTGTGGTGTCTTTCAGGGGAGTCTACGGGCTGTTTTCGTTTTCAGCCCCTGGTTGAAGCTTGAGGGAAAACCAGATGACACTAAGTTTGTGTTTACTGTCCAAAGGGTACGAAGGGGAACTCAAATAGGTTTCATGTCATTATTTAGCAGTCAGTAAACAAGATAGTCCACATTGCCGTGTCTAAGGTCAGTGTTTGTGTGCGTAAGCAAAAGTTTGGGGAATTTTGGCAGTGTTTATCAGGGATTTTTTGCTGCTTTATATTGCCCTGTAAAGGAGCAGTGTCTGGGCCCGAGTTCCACAGGTGGGACAGAGGGGCAATGTTCAGGGCATGAAAGCACGTGAAAACATACACTAGGGGTCTGTACTGAATTTCCTGTGGCCCAGGCTTGGAGATAAATAGAGCAAAGACAAAACAGCGCAAGGAAATGCAAGCTCATAAACAGGACAGTGTGCTGGTTGTTGGCACGTCTGGTTGTACAGCGAGAGCATGACTGTGGATGCCCAAGTCGGTGTTGTGTGTTTGTGTGTATGTGTCCTTAGCAAACTGTTCTGCCTAAACAAGCTAAACTCTCAAATGAAAATACCTTCTTTTCTTGCTAATCTGTTCTGTTACTTTCTTTATCTCCAAGTGATCAAAGTGCACCGTTTGAGGCCGATAACCATGTTTTAAATATCAAAGGAGCCTTTTCAACCAGGATCTTTTGCTTGGCTGGAGAAATGAAGTGTATTTTCTTTGGTAGCCTGTGTACAGAATAGTCTTGTTCAAAAGCAATTGCATTGTACCAAATCAGGGCAGAAATGCAAATATTTAGCGCCATCTTTTGGACAGTGTCGGTATGACTCAAAAAAGAAAGCAAGGACCAGTTCAGTTATTGTCTTCTCCTTCTGCTTTGTCAAATAATCATTATTTGATCACCAAATGCAGCAGTCCACCGAGGAACAGTATTGTTTTCATGGACATATTATCTGTCTCATGCTACAAGTGAAGCAGGGTCTGTCGGGTGAGGTGGCCTCTTTAATTAGATCAAGCTGATAGGTTTGGGAAAAAACAAACAGGAGAGTTTCAGCACATCAGCCTTTCTGCAGGTTTTGAGAAAGTCTGTATTTATGGCTCCAGCTTTTTGCTTTGCTTTGCTTTAATGCATAATCGATAAGAGTTTGAGACATGGTTAGAATTTCTGAAATAAAAACCTGAGTGACTGTTCAGGGACAATAGGAAAAATGTTTTATTGCAGATTTTAGACTATTTATTTTTTCAAGAAATGCAACTCTGGTACTGTTCACTATACACAAGTGTTAAAATTTTAGAAAATACTGGTTTATTTCAGCATGTATATTTTTTAGGAGGCTAGAATATGTTTCTTCACACTGCTCTGACCCTTTCTTCTGATGTGGCACACTGCTTATTTGAAATGCTGCTTATGACACCTGTCCTAATTGTGATACGGTATTTTTCATGCACTTGAGGTGTCCGGTTGCATTTCTAACCTCACACCTAATCAAGCCTTCAGTCCTGCAGGCCATGCAGGGATAGGTCTCCTGCTGCAGTATTAGCTTGTTCCTTGAAGTTACTTTGAAATCAGTAGCAGGGAGGCACTTCACTGTTTCCAAAAGGCTGTGTCACTTAGTGGGTGGAGCCCCATTTTAGTGAAAGGAGATCTTTTATTAGAGCTTCTTAGAAAGACCAAACTTTTACCTGGGATTCATCTGTATTGTTGGTTTCAGCATGATTACTCAGATCCTTACCAGCTGGTCCTCCACAGTGTGCCACAAGGGAGTGGTAAAAACTTGCTCAATGTAAAACCTTCTATGTGTTGTTTGTTTAGGGGGTGGGAGCATAGCAAATAGTCCTTCTGCTCAGCATTGTTCGGCTTGCGTTCAGCAAGCAAAATATGACTCTGTGTTTGCTCTTGTCTTGTATTTGTTTGTTTTAGGTGAAACTTCCTTTTCCTGTTGATCAAATCACAGATCTTCCAAGGAATGATTTCCAGATGATGATAAAGATGCACAAGTTAACCTCAGAACAGCTAGAATTCATCCATGATGTTCGCCGGCGCAGTAAGAACCGAATTGCAGCCCAGCGCTGCCGCAAGAGAAAACTGGACTGTATTCAGAACTTAGAATGTGAAATCCGCAAGTTGGTGAGTGGCACACTGCCACCTCGGCAGCTCCTGGCCAGCCGCCGGCTAAAGGGTCCTGTGAGCTATTCCTGCTCGGGGGGGGGTTCGTTGATTTACATTCAGCTAAGTGAACCCACTAATACAAATATGTAATTGGTAGAAGTATATTAGTATGTGTATGTAGAGAATAGAGATGGGAAATACGAAATTCCAGTGAGGTGAAGCCTAAATATCTCTTTATTTTGATATCTCAAAAGCAGATGTTTGAGTGAGTCGGAAGCGAAGGGAAGCCTGTATCCCAGTTCTCTTTTTGCATGTTTTTCAGTAAGGAGGAAAGGTCCAGTTTAACTTACTTAATGGTGCATCCACAATGGCACTTTCTCATCCAAACCCTACTTACATGCCCAGCTGCCATCACAAAAATTTTTGACAAGATTCACAGAACCCTCCAGATTAGGTGTGATGGGACCTCTGGAGGTCATCTAGTCCAACCTCTTGCTCTAACAGGGCCAACTTCATCTCCACATTGAGGTTTTCTTTCTCTTTGGTGTGCTAAAGGGCAGCTCTTTGTTTTCAGGATGTTCCAGCTTGCTCTGCCTTCTCCTCAGATCTTTCATTCACTGAGGAAATGGCAAGGGAAATGAAAAAGCCAACAGTGTAAATATGCAGACAAGAGGGCATTCACTTGTTTTAGAGCAGCAAGATGGCAAGGATATGCTCCTCCTTGCCCCCGCGGTCTTCTTCCCTCTCTCTCACTCTCCTGGTGTGTCATGTAGTGAACCCCACCATGATTCAAGTGATGGCTGTTGGTTTGCCTTTGCCCCAACCGTACCTGACAAGTGTCTCTGGCAATAGTGTGCTCCTTAGAAGACTGGGTAAAGCACACTCCGCTCATTGGCCCAGAGCTCATGGGGAGGGGTCTCCTGTATGCTGAGGTGCTACTGTCCAGTGCTCCCACATTTTAGTCTAAGGAGGTGAGATGACATAAGCGAGGCTAAATGGCTGCTCAGAAAATTCCTCTCTACTCATGGTATGGACACCTCAGGTGTTGTTTGTGTGGCTACATGAAGATGTCCACAATATGGACACCTGCATTGGAGCTAGTCATCCGGGTCTCCTTTATAGTCAGTGAAGAGAAATTGATTCTTGTCAACTCTTATTTGTCTCATCCTGCAGCCAGGGAGATGAAGTACAGCCCGGAAGTGCCTGTTTCTCCCCATGACTAAACAAGATCACCTGGAGAGCTATGTCAGATGTAAACATCTCAGTTGTAGGCACCTTAGCTGAAAAGGCTCCCATCCCTTCTGACAGTACCCCTGTGGTCTGAGGATCCTGCCCCTCTTCCCCTTTCTTCCTCTGCCCACTGAGAAAGCAAGCTGATACACCACAAAAAAAGCCCTGAGATAAGGGTTGTGTCTTCCACCATGACCCTTCAGTCTATGGACTACCACTCGCATGCACCAACAGTGCGCTGAGGGCAGTGCTGGGATAGCTATATCCATCAGATGACACGTAGCTAGGGGCAGTCTTCTAAGCAAGGAGAAGAGAGGCAGCAGTGTGATTTCCTACATAGGAATGACTCACCAGTGAGATATGATGAAAAGATAGCTTAGCTGCTAGGTAACAGGTATGCAGAACATTGTCCATGAAGGAAACGCGCAGCTGGAGGAACACAGCACTGGAATTTCAGAATGGGTTGACACCTCTTGAGCTGTTTGAAAGTCCTGAAAGTTTTCCCAGACATCAAAATAATGTAAGAGTCTCAGTTCAGCCATTATGAAAGGTGTGGGTGTGCAGTACACAGGACAGGAAGCTTTAATTTTACTATGCAGCATGGGTTTAGGAGCCCAGCATTAAACTCCATCTCTGAATGTCCAAGAGTTTGAGTGATGGATTTGTTTATTAACACAGAGTTAAAAAAAGGAGCCAAGGCCGATTTCCGTGCCAGCAGGGATTGTCTACACACCCAGTCTCCATTAAAATTAAAGGTTATTTGGAGCCTTTGGTTTAAATGTCTATATACATATTTGAAATATGCTCAATTGTAAGTTAAACACAGTGGGTCTGGGAAATGGGGCACTTCTGGTTCTTGTGATAACAGGTTGCATGTTGAAAATGGCTTTTAAAGTAGGCTTTATTTTACTTTGTTCTCTTCTCAAGCTGTAGCAAACACAGTGTGAAAGAGGCAGGGATCTGTTGAAAGGAGCTGAGTTATCGACACCCCACAAATGGCACAAAGCTGTGCATGTCTGTTTCCCATCTGTAAAACAGAGGTGACACTGACCCCACAAGCTGGTTGGGAGGCTTAGACCATCAAGGCTTGTGAAGCCTTCGAATGCTGTGGTGTTGAAGCCCAAGGGAGAAAAAAGAAACAAAAATAAAAACATTTTTCCTAGTGGTGTTTGACTGATGCAAAACAAACAAAACATCAAAGATAAACAAAATACTGAATAACTGCTTCCTCCACCAAGCATAATCCACAGCATGTGCTGGATGAGTCAGAGGTTCTGCAGGGTGAAAAAGAGGTGCCTAATCGAGGTTGTCAGGAGAAGCAGCCTCAGTCTTAGCTGCAGATATCCATCTCTCTGCACTGAACTGATGTCTCAGTGGAGAAGAGTACACATCTCTTGTTCGCCTTGTGGGTGAGCACTGGGAGCAGCACTCGAAGGGTTGGACCACCCTGGGGTTGTTCAGTTCAATACCTATACACTTCACTTGAAAATTAGTTTGGGTTCATTTCGCTTAGGGCATCCTGGGAAATGACCTTCATTATTTAATATAACCAACTGTGTATAAAAAAAATAAACTTTTCAAGTCCCCTTCTCCCACTAACACATACACATCCCTGAGAAATGAATGCAAGGCATATGAGTGACCTTGAGGGCCCCCTCTCCGCTAGCTTTCAGGAATCGAAAGCCCTTTGAGGTGTGGGAGCCTTCAAAAGAAGTTTGGAAATTTCTATCTAGTAAGCTGTACTTGAGTATGTAGCAGTATGGGATTTAGTGCAGCATTCTGAAAAAAGTGGTTGTGGAAGCAAAACAATCATGAGGTGTGTAAGAGTATAAAGGGACAAAATCAAACAAGCTCATGCAACCTTAGCTTCATCTCTCCAGCACTCCTGCCCTCTCCCTATACAAATTCTGTATCCTGCTTCAGGATCTTACTTTCCTCTTAGGAAACCCAGCAGTCACAGTGAAGTTCCAGTTGACTTGACATAATACACGGTCACTGGAAATTCCTTTGTCATCTTCTGTCCACTTTGTGACCAGTAATTTCCAGTCTCCTTCATTATGTAATGGCACGAGGATTTAAGGTTTTTTTGCTTGGTTGGGGGGCGGGGGGGATATGAAAGACGCTTTTTCCCCACTGTCCCTACTTCCCATAAGTCACCCATCTTCTTGACACAGATGGCTTTGGAGAAGACAGCAAGTGAAATGGTTGTATCCTCTGAGGTTGATAGGTAATTTCTTCTGCCTGCTTTCCCTCACTCATCCATCACCCACTCGCATTCCTTTTTTTTCCTGCAAACTCACAGCATATTCTCTTCCATAATTCATTATCTCAAGATGTACTTGAGCATCTGTTTATTTTTTTATTATTTTTATGCTTTCCTGATAGAGCTATCAATATTTTAGCAGTTGGTGCTTTTCATATACACTGCTCTTTTTTCTCTGTCATTTGCACAGCTGTATGCTTCCAGTGCAGGCTTTGGACCCAGTGATACTGTATCAGCTTTCAGCCACTCATAGTTGGAATATCTGAGTTGTGGAGTTTTCATGCCACAGACAGTTTGGGTTTAGCGATGTCATTAGGTGAGGTACATGGCTGCACTGCTTTCAGGGCCAGCTTAGCTCTGGATATAGCTCTGGTTCTGTATAAAATCTGAAATAGTCTCTCGAGCACTCTTCCTGGGACACGGACAGTGGGGACTGCAATGCAGCAGGACCATCTTGGTCATTCTGCACTGAGTCAGCCACCGTTTTTATAGGCATAGCTGCAGCTTGGCTCTGGCTCTGAGCCTGACCTCTCTTATCTGACATTTGAGCACAAGGAGGGCAGTGCGCCCACTCCGCGGAGGCCTTGCAGGCCACACAAGGTTTGAGCCTGTGCAATGGCAGAGCTCCTGAGCTGCCCCTAACCTCGGGTTACTGCCACAGCACCAGTCAGGGGTCTGTCCCCACGGCGCACAGCACCCCAGCTAGCTTTGGGCCTTGCTATTCCAGACGCAGTTCTGGACAGGAGCTGGCTCTCTGCATTCACAGCACAGTGTGCTATAGCTAATACCCCCTCACCGAACACTGCGGGAGATGTTGCAGGAGGCAGCCGAATTTTGCCTGCTCAGCCCTCACCCAGAACCTGCCTGTGGCCAGGCTGACTCTGTTTGGTTGGATACCTCCGTGCTGGGCCCTTTTTCATCACCCAAAACTTTTAGAAACATCTGGATTCACAGCTGGCACCCTCTTGCACCTGGAGCAACCTGAGCTCCTTTTCCCAGTTTTCAGTCTTTCACACAAGTAGTCTTAATGGAATTCTCTTTTCCTCCTCACTGGCACTGTCCTGTCTCTCACCCTGTTCCCTCCAAGAGCAGTTCGCTGACACAGTGTCGCTCTCAATTGAAAATGCTTGACTTAGATGCTGGGGGAGGGGGAGCAGATATTTGTGAGCACAGGAGGGAAAGCTTTGCCTGAGCAGAACAAAGGGAAAATGATGGAGTTTCCTGCACTGAGTCTGAATTAAAAAGTCCACCTACCTTTGTGGTTCTCACATGTCTTCATGAAAATATCTTGCTTAAGTGAAAATCAAACCTGTAAGCACCAGGACATTGGAAAATGAGCCATGGCACAGGCCACAAAGCTCGCACTTTCGCAGACACCCTCCTCTGAATAACATACATCTCAATGTCAATGAGTATTCAGCTGATACATAGGCTGAAGTGGGGTGCACTCTGCCTGCCTGACTGTCGCGGCGTCTAGAGGGTGAACTGGACTTCCACAGCACATCCTTGCTTGAGGAACTAGGCCCTGGTTCCTCACTGTCTGGATAGATGATGGCTTTTCTCCATCAAAATGTTTCTTTCAGAGTTTTTTTCATTGTATATCAGGCAGCCTTAGTTTATTCAGGGAACTAACTGTCTCTTGGGAATAACTCATGACTCCGTTGTCTTCCAGCACAAATGTATTTCCCCAGGTGGTTCCCAAGCTACAGTCCATGCAGAACTGCTGGTGGCCAAAGTAGCTGATATCTCTGAGACTTGTCCTCTGCCCATATAAAAGTAAATGTAGCGTGTTGGTGTTCATTTGGGGCACTGCTGCATATGTACCTGGTGCGCGCAGCCAGTGCATGGCCTTCTGCTGAACTAAGATGCCTTCTTTCTTTTTCAGGTGTGTGAGAAAGAGAAATTGCTCTCAGAAAGGAACCAGCTGAAAGCAAGCATGGGAGAATTGTTAGATAACTTCTCGTGTCTTTCCCAAGAAGTGTGTAGAGACATGCAGAGCCCTGAACAGATCCAAGCTCTCCACCGATACTGCCCTGTTCTCAGACCTATGGATCTCCAGACAGCCACCAATATCAGCCCTTCACCAGCGGGAGTAGAGCAGAGCCTGGTGACGTCCCAGTGCGTTGGGGAAAGCATGCAGTGCTGTTCAGAGCAAGGCTCGGTGCAGCTCGGAGCGCCTTGGCTGCCAAACAACGTCTCAGAAAATTGCACGGCCGGCGGGGGGTTGGATGGAGCTGACCAAGGTACTTATCCCGAGAGAGAGCTTCCGCTAGAACAGAGTAGCCAGACAGTCACGGTAGACTTCTGTCAGGAAATGACTGATAAATGTACAACAGATGAACAACCTAGGAAAGATTACACCTAGTGACTTGTAACCTTAACGTTACACCTGGTCAGGTGTTCTTCAGTCAGCCAGTGGCAGTGTTCATTTGTTGTCTAGAAGAACGTATTTGGTGCACACTACAGTGGTCTTAGCAGCAATACTGTTTTTAAGTATTCCCTCCTCTCTACAAGCAGGAGTTATCTTCACAATGGTGCTATCCCTCGCTCAGGCAGGGAACTAAACAGTGGCAACACTGTCTGTTTTTGTATGTTAATTTCAATCTTAACAGGGATGGACATAACACCTCTGAGGACCCAACCGCAGCTTTCTTCTCAGTGGCCCATGTCACAAAACCCTAACTCAGGAATTTCCTCTGAATGTTCAATTTTTCATTGAAGACAGCTTCTTTACACATCAAAGTTTTATAGCTAAACTGTACATATTATATATAATATATATAAAATATATATATCCATATGCAAAAGTCCCTGCATGCCTCAATTTTTCTCATCCTACAAACTGGAAGCTTTCATTTATATTGTATAAACAAGTTCCAACATTCCTTTTTGTCTTCGATGCTAGAACTAGTTTGGTAACTTGTTACACGATTTTTTTTCTTGGTTCGCAGTTCAGCAATATCATTCAATTTGTACTTATTTATGAAATTTTAATGTTGGAAGCTTATTTGAGATTTTATTATAGACAATTTTTTTGGCACAGCCATTTCGTGCCACTTGAGCAATGTGGATTTATTTTATTTTCTTGCAGATACTGTACAGTAATGGTCAACTTTGCCACTTGCACTGAGTTTCTGGTCAAACCTCTTTTCATAAATGAAGTTGTGACTTCAGTATAACTTGAGTATATGGTTTTCTTTGCTTTATGGCTTAAAGAAAATAGAAAAGTTTTAGCTAACAGACAAACACTCAGGAGATCATTATGTAGGAAAACAGTCTTGCCAAATACTGAATTCCCTATACAATTTGTAAAGAGAATCTGCTTGAATTATTTTTATATTCAGATTTCTTTCTGTTTCACATACCAAGCTTAAGTGCTGTTAATGATGCTTTTGGATTCTTATAGGGTAAACTATATTTCACTCTTTAAAGAAAAAGTATTTGACAACTGGATCAATTCTTCGTATGTTCCACAAAGTAAAGTAAACGGAAGTCACATCGATACACTTTGGGGGGCTTTTCATCCAGCCCCAGTCTGCAACCTTTACTCATGGAAGCAACTGCTACTCCGACTAGTCCGTAGAGCCTCACCTCAGCTTTCCCCAGACATTACCCTGTTTACTTCACCAGGCCTGAGTTGCAGAGTTGGGTCTGGTGAAGTCAGTGATCCTGCCTTGGTAGGAAGAGTTGCAGGATCAGACCCCTAATTGTTGACTTTGGTTTCCATACAGAAGTCAAGGTAGCACTGTATTCTCTAAGAGCAAAACATTCATCTGTCAACACCCAATTTGGTTGCTTACTCTTCAAATTCTTGTGTTCCAGGATCCTCTCATCCTACAGCATTGCCCTCAGCACAAACTGCAGCTAAAAGAGCGCTGTCTCAAAGGAGACTACTCAGTGAATTGGCTTAGTTGTAACTGTATTGGATTTGTATCTTAAGCGATGTTGACTCATGTTATGACTGTGTGAGACAGCAGCTTTCCGAGCATAACATCTGTATGTACAGTGTAGACAGAAAAACGTCCTCCTAATGCTTTTTTTAATAATTATTATTCTAAGTGTATTGAGTTTTTATTTTGTGTTTTTTTGCCCTACATATGCCAGGTTGCGTGGCTTTATCCTGGACAACAACTGTCATGTGCTTTACTGGCTGATATTGTTTGCTCTTGCTGAAAAAATTGACCAGCCGTTCACACCTGTTTAAAAAAAAAAGTGCGGGGGCGGGGGGGGGGGAAGCTGCTTCTCAGAAGCACTAACTGATAATGTGGTCTTCTGTGCTAACGTTTACACTAGAGGTGTGTGCTGGTGCTTTTTTGAGGCACTTGGTAGATCAGCGTCTTTACCCTGGAGGAGGAATCAGCTCCCTCTCTCCACTTCTTACATCTTGAGACTGTGCTCATGGACCGTCGCCCACTTGCCACAGAGTCTTGCTTTTACCCTCTTCCCCCAAACTCTTGTAGCCAAGCTACCCTGGAGGAATTGCATATAGCATGTGCCATGTTTGTTGAAAATACTTTTTTCCCCCGCATGTACAAAGAAAAACTAGTATATAATGTAGGAGAATATTTATGTTTAAGTATTAATCGTTACTGTACAAAATCCTTACCTTTAGATGTTCAAAAATATACAAATGCCATAAACTCCTAGTTCACAAGGTTGAAAAAGGGGGGAGGAGTTGTCCTTTCTTTTTAAAAGATCTTAAACTAACTATATTTGAACCCCCTCCCAGCCGTCTTTTGCAGGTAACTGACTGAGAAGCTCTTTTGGGGAGAATTTGATTTTCCTTTGAATTCATTGACGTTGCAAAGCAGTTCTGTGCTTCGCAGAGAAGTTTTGTTTCTATGAGACCATGGTGAAAGCTAGAATTTAAAACTAAATGTGAATCACATTATAGAGTCATAGCTACTTGGGGGGGGGGGAAATGGGTGGGAGGGAGGGAAGGGTCAACTGACACAGTATTTTAAAGATGTTTTTTTGTTGCCTTTTTTATTTTTAAGTGACCTCCTATATATATAGATAGAATGTTTTATGAGTATAAAACCAAGTTTTAACTTGCTTCCTGACATGAAGATTTACTCTGCTAACAACTCATGTGCAACTGGTACTCTTGACCTCATTCCAACGGTTTAAAAAAAACCCACCCACACAACCCATTACACTGCAGCTCTTAGGTTTGACCTGGCTTCATAATGGTGCTGGGTCTCTTGATTTCTTCTATCATGGGAACTGATATTTAAAACCACTGCTCAAATAAGTGTCTCTTCCTCAATCTTTCTCTCTCTTCTCTCTTTCCCTCTCCCGTGAGCTTTACTGGATGTTTGATTTCATTCTTCCCCATTAGAAGTGGCTGATTTTGTGTCATTGCTTCCTATATTTACATGTATCTTGGTTTTTCAGTGGGTTTTTTTTTGGTGGTGGTGGTGGTGGTGATTGTTTTTTGTTTCTATTTTGTTTTGGGGTTTTTTTGCTATTCTGAACCATGTGTCTCTCAAAACTGTTACTAGGCTAACTTTAAAGGGAGACACAGGGAGAATTAGTTTCAGACCTGGACATGAGTTGACCTACACAGCTCTTGTCATGAGACCCAAACAACTGACCAAAAGAATACCATTTAAAAGAAAAAAAAACCTGACTGCAATATTTATTAGTTTTAAGAGTTCGGCCAATGGTTACCATGCTCTTTAAGTAAGGATCTCTTTGCTTTTGTCAAAGAGGACATGTGCAGCGTCTGATCAGTCAGGCGTTGCATCGGAGTGGCGTGTGATGAAACCCCATGTCCCTGCTGGCCGCTGCACCGCTCTCATGGGCATGGGAGTCCCTGAAGCTTTGTCCAGTCTGTATCTAGTCCTCCTTTTTCTTTGCAATGGCTATATTTGTACCACCAGAAAACCTCATTTCATTTAGGCTTGTTATGCTTTGTCAGGTGAGTACTACACTATATAATGTGTTTGTTTCTCTGCGTTCTCTGGGGGTGCCTTGAACACAATTAAAGCTCGTCACAAGCTGATTCTGGAACAAAAAGGTAGTGCAAAAACATAAAAAAAGAAAAAGAGAAAAAACAAAACATAAAACAAGCAAAACAAAAGCAAAAAGGTTGGCTCTGTTATCAGGACATCCCAATATTTATACTACAGACTTCCTAACATATGATGACTCAGGCGTCAGAGTTTGATGCTGCAGTATAAAACTAATATTTTATATATTGTGCAAGTAATTTATTAAATGTCTTTCTAAGGGTATATGCTGCTTTTAAGATGCACTATATTTTTGGATCTAATCCTTGTATTATTTTTTCCCAAGGAAGTAAAATGTGCTGCAAAGGCAAGCCACAGTGATTAGTATGCTAACTGCTACTTCTCTTTAAAAAGGAGAGTGGGAACTAGATAAATAACTTTGCTAAATGGATTAACTGCTGCCAGAAAAATGATTAATGCTGATAGTATGGTTGTTGATCTAGAGTTCAACACTTTGTCAAGTCTGTATGCTACGGAGCGCTTAAATAGAAATTAAAATGCATAGATGTATAGTTAGATTTTTAATATGTAACTGTATGACTGCCTAATGAAACAACAAATCTGCATGCTGGAATCGGTATAATCCTGTAATAAAATAAAATCCAATTCACTGGGAGAAAGCATGATAAAACACTGTAATTCCAGAATCAACGTAACATCCCCACTCGTGTCATGGTAATCCACTACTGTGGTTGTTAAAAAAAGGAAGTGTGGGTTTTCAGAAAAGAACTGTAGTGAATTTTGCAATGAGACAAAGTGAACATTTGCAGGTTTACACAAGCTTGCATTTTGATCTACTTCATATTCTCTACAATCCCTCTGAGGAGCACTATTTCCACCTTTTTTTCTGATTTGCAATGTATTTGGTGGTGACTTCAGATGGATGTTGTAGTCTATGTTTGCAGCATTTTAAAGGTATATATTTTAGGTCTGTCTACAGAAGGTTTAGCTTCAGTAGGAGCAGCAGAGCTGTTGGCCTTTGCACAAGGAGGGGATCTGCTAAGTACAGAGTGGCTTATTTTTATCGAAAGTGAGGTGAAACTAAAGTCATTACCATACAGAACTTACGTTCTGTTTCATACTAGGAATTTTCTCAACACATTTTGAATTCATTTCAGTTTTTTCTCTGCCAACACAGTCCAAGTTAATTTTATATACATATATATATATACACACATGTATGTATGTATACATACATATCTAATTCTAGTCAGAGTGTGTGTTTGTGTATTTTCCTGTTTATAATACATATACGTATATTTATAATACTTCTCGGAGTATTTCATGACTCAGGCATCAGATCTGATGCTGCAGAATACAATATATGTGTATATGCGTATGTTCAAATACTGTGTGTGTTTTTAAAAGATCTATTGTTGGTGGTCTGTAGAATAATTATTCTCTTTACTCTCAAAGTTTTAATGGCATTACTTGCAAAGACAAAGTGTACAGTATTTTCCTACACTCCACCAAGATAGGTATTATTTATATCAAATGCAAATATTGATATGCATTTTAAGGTATTACACCTATAATGTTGCCATTTTTGCAAGTAAAACCACTTTTTGGCAGGAAGGAATCCTAGAAATACCTTTTTTAAGGTAATTACCCAAAACGAACAACTGCTAAACACCCAGTTAGATGACTCCTGCTCTTCTGTGAATTTCGCTAACTGGGAGAAGAGTCCTTTACGTAGGTGAAATCCGCTGTGTGATTCATGCAGTACTGCTGTCATCCCTTTTGGCGAAGGCAGGGCATGCAGAAAGAAACTAGTGTCCTAAAATAGAAATAGCAACTAGCAGTGTTTGATTGCATCGATTGCTTAGAAGCAGAGATGGTCCGAGGCTACGAGCCCAGCCCCGCTGCCTGCAAACTCCGCATTTCCATGCGATGGTGTTATCCTGCATTCGTGATATACCTGAGAGAAATGTACATGTTTTAGATACTGTTTTCACTACTACTAATGCTCTGACTGAAAATATCTGGATCCCTCAGACTGGCAGAAATTATACTAAACACTCTGGTGATTTTTGACGCGTGTTTGTTTACTATTGATTTCGAGCATCACCTTTGATTTCAAGGGTGGGGATGCCCTAGGAGTTTGTTCCAGAACCAGTTGGTTACAAGTGCACCTCTTATATATGCCTTACAAACTTCAGAGGCCATATTCAAAACAGGGTTTTATCAGTGTATGCAAGGGGGTGCAACCCCTCTTCTCTTCCTCCCCAGGTCAAACAGTATGGACAGTTTTCACACATATCTACCTGTATAACCCTCTGTACCTCTCATAACTGGTCAATGACTGTAACAGGTTACATCAGGTGTTTTTTCTACATACTTTTTACACAAATTCTATGCGATTAATGTAACTTGATTCAATGCATCATTTTATTGTACTAGTTCTTAAGCTTGTCTTTATTTTTTTTCTAGGTGACTGTGGTTTCTTGTGATTTTTATTGTATAAATAAATGAGGTGGCTGTTGATGCTTACTCTCTGTTACTAAGAATTTTTACCTTTTTGGAAAAAAAGCATTGCTATGAACTAATGAATTTAAAACGTCATTTACTCATTGTAAATACAGTATTGTGCAAAAAACAAAAATGAAAAAAAAAAACACCCAGCCCTTTTCATTCATTTGAATTGCTAGTGTTAACTGAATTTTGTCTAGACACCATTTCTGTTGATGAAATAAAGACATATCATTATGTATTGTAAATCGGCTTATCTTGACTCTGAAATTGATGTTGCAGTCCTGCATTAATGAGCGGTTTGTAGCTTTGGTTCTGGAGGGTGTATAGCATGTAGTTAATAATGCCTGGTGAGTCTTTGTCCATATGAAGAAACCTCCACTCACGTGGTCCCATTTCTAATTCACTAGGTGTCTTTGATCCGAGGATCCAGTCATCTTTGATCTGCAGCAGGAACAGCCAAGGGTATTTCATTGCAGAGATGAGATGAGATGAGATGATGTTTTGGAAGATCAAATAAGCTATATCTATACTCACTCCCCTAGTGCTTGACTTAAGGCAGTTCTTCTAACTTGTTGTTTTGGTCTTGTAAAGTGTCGGTGTACATGTTGAGAGGCACAGAAGCAGAGAAGTTGGGTTTTATTTCCCCTTTACAGAAAACCTGAGAAAAGCTGGAAGAGGTTTCTGTAGAAATGAAAAAAAACAACTCAAAATCCCTGTGTATAAAATAGGGCTGCGTTCTACTCCGAAGCAGGAACTTGTGAGACTGACTGCTCGCTTCGCTCAGGCCATAGAAAACCCAGAAAGCAAAGTAGACATGGTGACAGCTGTGGACGCTGGCATGACAAGCAGGCCCTGGGTGCACATGGGTTGGGGATGCAAGCTGGCCCTCAGAGACTCCCCGGCAGATGGCAGGCGCCTGTCGCCTGGGGCCAAGGTGACCTAAAAGCCTGGTCAGGGAGACTGAGGATGGTGGGGGTGACACAACTGGCTGGAAGACCCTGATCTGGCCTGTTTGCTAGGAGGCTGCATCAGGGCACGGGGAGAAGGGCAAGCTGCTAGAGAGACGTTGCTGGCCTTTTTATCACAAAATGGGGAAACCCTAGGTCGTGGGCTGCTCAGGTCCGATTCTGCATGCTTGCCATGGGCCACTGTCTTTGGCGATGTAAGCTCCATCCTCCTCAATCTACAGGGATGAATGTTGCCTGCAATTTTTCAATCCTAAAATTCTCAGGGAAGAGGAACAGAAATGTTGCTTTCCAGAGTTGCCCAGTTTTATGAATCTTCCTGTTGAGCATGTAGGAAGAAAGCTTCCCACCCCCTCAAATCTGTCAGAAGATGTAGCATCAGCTGCGGCAACACATAGCCTGATAGTAGAGACTGTATGCTAGCAAAGCTGTTTCTCCATCCCTAATCAGTTGCTGCTAGTACTTAACAGCCACCATCTTAAGCATTTTCTTTTTTGCTTTAAAATACTAAACAAATGCATGGGCAAACTGTCTGTCAATGAGTTTGTAGGGAGGCAGAATATGGATGTATGTCATGAGCTCTGGGACAAAAACACCGCAATCTCAATCTTTATGCTTGAGTCCTTTTATCTCTTTCTATTTTTTTCTTCTCTCCTTCTTTCTGCTAGTCTTTCCAAAGAGTTATCAACCTATGGAGGATTTTTATGTTTACGGAAGCAGGCACAGCAAACAATCTTGTGCTGTTTCATCTGCCATTGGAATGATGGGAGCATCCATAATGAATGCAAGCTGTGACAAGCTTGATAAGTAAAAGCAGCCAAGAGCATGTGGCTGGAATTCCCAGGGTTGGGAATAGTCAGGGTAAGGTACTTTATTTTTTGGATACACAATTAGAGGGACTGCTTTCTTGGGCCATGCACAACTTAGAAGTCCAACCCTCCAGAACAGGTCTGTCTTAGCAAACTGAAAAAGAGACCTTACTGGTTTTGCTTGTACTTCAGTTCATTTATATGAACTAATGAGACAGCAAAGGAAACAAAATTTTCATGATCCTGAGCTGATGTCTTGCAGATCTTCTTCAATAGCAAACTGAAGAAAAGCACAGGTGTTCTGCATTTGAAATAAATAGCCCATTTTTACTGTTTCAGTGTTGAAGCCAAAAGTATTAGCTGTGAGGAGGCAACATTAGCCTGGAGAGTTTGTATAAAAACTTGAGGAGTACACTAAGAAAGGCTGATGAGCAGCAGAATATTCTTCAGCTGGGTTTTTATCTCTGGTAAATTCCCTGTGCCTTCAGATTCCTTGTGTGTTTCTTGCATCTTTTATTCATTGGCTGCTGAAGCCTGGGGAGATAGAGGGCCTGTAACCTTTCGGGGTACTTTCAAATCAAACTAACCCTTTCTTGTAGGTATCTTGGGTCTTCTGCTACTTTTAAGGGCTATGTAGCAGGCTGCTTTCTGATATGAACACTACCGGCCTGCACAACAAGTTGTACATCCCAAAACGTTCTCCCTAAGACACGAGGCTGTTTCTGCAGTCGCAGCACACATTGACCAAATCTGGCTCAGTCTACGTGAGAAAAATCTTGAGTTTTGGAGCAAGCTAGCAGTCAATGCTGTTGGGATTGGCATAGAATTTAGGAATAAAACAAGTGATTGCTTTCTTGAACTGTATTACGGTTTTAGCGTTATAGAGGAGGGAGAGGGGAACATAGCAACAGATAAGCTGCTTTTTATCTTTCTGCTGAAGGTGGTTTGTGCTCAATCCCTTAGTTTATTTCTTGTCCTCAGAATGTCATTATTTTTTCATTATAGATGATAGTTCTAGGAGCATGCTCTGAAAGATAACAAGAGAAAGAAGCATGAAGCTGAGCTGGCTTAAAGGAGAAAAAGAAATGTTATCATAGCAATTAATCCAGGTCCAACACATACATAGTTGGGTGGGGGTGGGATCTGTTGTTTATATGAATAGCTGATAACATGCTTACCTTGTATGTATTGAACAAAGCCATCTCTGTTCAATGTTAATAGTAGGGGTGGGGAAGAGAAAGCTTGCTTTTATGCCAAAATCCCTGAAGTAACCTGCTTGAAATCGGTGGCCCCACCTTGTAGCCCTTGCTTTATTCATTAAGGGTTTTTGTATACTTTTAAATGGCCCCACCTTGTAGCCCTTGCTTTATTCATTAAGGGTTTTTGTATACTTTTATATGGCTCTAAAGCCACAGATTTACAAAGGTGGAGTCAATTAGGAGAGCTCCACTTTCTAAAATCCAGCTGTCTATTTGGTGCTACACAAATCTTCGGAGGGGTTCGTCTTTCATCATCCCCTCTTTATCCCCAAAGCTTGTCATTTTCTAATCTCTGTTTCTGCACTTGGTGAATAGTTACCGCTCGTGTGATAAAGTAGACTTTGCAGGATAATTGGTACACTGGCTGTCTTCATCACAAGCTTTTCCTGAGTGCCCCAGGGCAGAATGTAATGTGCAGAATAAAACTGGTTTGGAATATTTCTTAAAAAAAGAAGTTTGCATAGAAAAGCTGTACAAAAATAACAGCATGTACTAGCAGATTAAGCAGGCATAGAGATTTCACATTTAAGGCTTCTCAACCATCCTAGTGGAACACAGGGTTTTGCCAATTCCTCATCCCACCTGTAGCTTTTCCGGTAGAGCTTAGCTGTCAAAATAACACTCAGTTATCAGCAGTTATCAGATTCATTATTTCAATGTACATTTTTTCTTATCAAACCATTCCCGGTCCCAAGAGTGAGAGCAGTTGTGCAGCTGCTTAAATAAGTGGATGTTTATTCCTGAAGTATAGCTGAAAAGATGAGTAAACATGTCTTGTTCTGGAGAAGACTGCAAATATTCAAGCTGAATAGCAGCTCCCTCTTTCATCTCCTTCTCACTACTGAATATTTTCCCACTAGGCTAAAGCTCAGAGATGAATGGAGAAGTGAGAAGCAGAAAAAGAATTGAAGAGCACAAAGAAATAAAAAAGCAATCTAGCGAAGGAAATCCTGAACCAGTGAATAGTAAAAATTCCCCAACTTCAACAGATCCAGGATTTCAGCCCCAGAGATTTTCTTCTCAGCAAATGAATAAAACCAGCAGCTCTATCTGGGTCTTATTCTGTGAGCTAAGAGTACTGCTTGATTGTCAGGTTTTTAGACCCCCTCATTCACCATGAGGAGGGGGCATGACTTTTAAAAGTATATTGGTTTCTTTGCAGCCAAATGTGGAGACTTAAAGAAATGACATTCTGAAAGTATAAGACTCTCTGAAAGAAAGGGTGAGCTAAAGAGGAAGTGAGAAAGAAGATAACTCAACACCTCTTGAAAATCAAGAATCTGAATTTGGGTCCCCAAAATGCCTAATACTTTTTGAAAAGCTCAATCCCATAACCTTGATTTCCCAAGAAATAGGCTCAGCTATAATACTGTTAGGAATATTATAAAACTTTTAGTGACTTCCAATTTTGCTTTGTGACTCCAGGAACTTAGTTCAGTGTTATATTAAAAAAAAAAAAACAAAAAAACACTGGACCAATTCCCATCTTCTTGGTATATCCTTGGGTACTCTTACCAAGAGGGTTGTTATTTCTATTACAGTAGCTCCTTCAGTGCACAGTTAGGCTAGTGGTGCAAATGTAGTAGACCAGGTCCAGGTCTTCTGAAAGGCACTGGCCTTTGTGAGAAGAGGTGGCAGTCTAATTAGTTTTAAAGTAAAATGTAAATACTTCCCATCCCAGTTAACCAAATTAAAACTTATAAGTTTCAGAGCACACCTTAGGATTCTTTAGAAAACTACTATTTATAGGTCAAAAATAGCTGATGCTCAGGTAGCATGCAACTGGAGTCCTCTACTTGAGAAAGCTGGAAAGAGACACATATAGCAGAAGAAGTCAAATGCACATAGCAGTGAAACATCACACAACCTTCCGCCTTTGTGGAAATGTTTATGTTCAGCTGTTGGAGAGTTGAATTGCTGTGACACTTTGCAGACGCGACATCAGGAGATAATCATTCCGAGTCTGGTTGTAACCATGCTCTGCAGAGTTTTCTGACATTGTGCAATTGCTCCTTTGATCAGCAGAAAATGCCTGAGGAGGAAGAGCAGCTGACTCTCTCAAAGGCTGACTTTGGAAACAAAGCTCGCTCTCTCTCTAATTGTTCAGCTGGAGTGTTCAGACCTCTTATTTTGGGCTCCCCAGAGTGAAAATGAGAGTTATGCCATGAACATAATGGCTTCACACAGCCTCACACACAGCAAGGCAAGGCAATAACCCTGAGTGTGGCACTCCAAGAATTAGGTGCCCAAATGTTCTGTGATTTCTGGCTTTACCCCCTTTCAAGAGAATAAGCATTGCATTACTAGGTGTATACTGACCTTTGACTGCATCAACTTATTAATTTGATCAGACTTAAAAATATTTCACCCACCAGTGGAGGGCCTGACCTTGCAAAATTTTTTTTTTTGCTCATAGTGGTGTTCATGTGCAGAAGCCTATGGATCTCAGCATAACTTCTACACACCTTTGTGAATCTAACTCCCAGTTCTCCTTTGTGAGTGTAGTTATAATAATTCAGTGCAGTTCTTCTCACTGAGTGGAGCGTGTCTACCTTTGTGAGGAAGGCCCTCTTGCCTGAGGAAGCTTGGCAGGCTAAGACGATACAGAAGGAGCCCCTTTCTTCCGTAGCAGCATCTGTCCTTAATTAAAAGAAATTAAAATGTGGATAGAAATGCAAAACTGAGGGCAGACCTTTGTATACACCCACAGTATATCTTGGAATATATATCCTAGAGGATATATAGTATCTTAGCTTATAAGTGAGCCTTGGAAGCAATTAGGTTGGAGCTAGTTATCATTTAACACATTGTTCTGTATCACTTCAAAGCTTGCTGACTGAATTCCTCAGTATCAAGGTTTTGGAGTCCTGCAGGCAGCATGATTTCAGCTGTACCAGTGCCTCCATAGAGGCTGAATTCCCCTGCCACTGTAGAACTTCATAACTATATTCATCCCAGGTCTCCACCAGGTTGAGGCTAGCTCACTTGTATAGTCCATGATGCTCTAGTCATTGTGTTTAAGCAGACTGAAATCAGTTGTGTCATGCAGTGACTGTCTCTTTCTATACTTTGCTACGTACTTTCCCTGATGCCATGAAGGTCTTGTTTTGGTGATCTGTCCTCTGAACTTGATAGACCTAAGGTTTGACCAGCAAAGGCTGAAGAAAAAGGCATTTTTCTCAGTGAATCAGACTCTTCAGAATCCTTCAGCCTAATAAGTTATTCAAGCTTTCTGTCTCTTTCATTTTTGCTTACCACTCTAAATAATGGATAATCTTTGACAACAGAATGACCAAGAATCTTAATAGAGTATGGAGACTGATTGTTTTGGGTGTAAAACTAATGAGTTGTAACATAATTTTTTTTCAAGGTTTTATGCCATAGTTGGGAATGAAACAAAGAAATGGATCTTTATTTCCACCAATTTCCAGGCAAGGAAATTTTATAAAGCCTGGTTGGTCTGGAACATGGCCAAAAAACAGCTGGGCTGTCAACAAGAGCTGCCTATGCTCTTTGAGGGATGCAGTTTTGTACCTTGATTGGAAATAAGCACTTGCTCATGATCTGGCCAACTACTATCCACAATCTAGTTATCAGGTTTTGATGAAGAGGCTGAAATACATTGTGGGAGGTAAGTTTTACAACATTTCATTGTTCCTCATCATAATTATTTATCTATCTGTTAGAGACTCAGATTTGGCATGGAAATGGCATCGGTAGTATTGCTCAAAAATCTCTTGTCAGTGGATAAAGGTCAATCATCCATAACTGTGTTATTAAATCTGTTAGGTACTTTCAATGTTATCACTCACAGGATGTGGTTGAGTTGTAAGCAGACTCTTGCAGTATAAGATGTATTGATTTTTGCGTAGCTTTGAGCTTTTCTTTCAGCTAAGGATATGGTGGTTGTAGGCAACTGCAATCATCCTGTTATCTTAGTACAGCCTTGGCATGTATTTCATTAGAAGCTGCTAGAATGGTTGTTGAAGAATACAGAATGTGATATTTTCAATATTGAAATGATACTCCTCTCTCACCCAGCTAAGACAAAGAATGCTATAACTAAATTCTGCTACAAGGAGGGGTATGAAGGCAAACAGAAAAAAATTCTAGCCACAATGGAGGTATAGATGGCAGTTGGGAAATTATCAACGAAAATTGAACAGCATCAGTTCCAGTAAGTCTTTTGCTCTATTTGGCTACTCAAGTTAGATTAATAAGGTCTGGGTTAGAGTAGACAGTATTTTGGCTGTTTAGAAAACATTTGTGGGCACAGATTCATTGCTACATTAAAAAGTGCCTCTCCTTTGTCTGCATTAGTGTTGCAAGTCACTATCAAGCAGGTAAGGCAGTAGATTTTCTTTTTTTGTACTTCAGATGGAATTTTTAAAATATTACCCCTTCTAAATGCTTTTTTAAAAAAACAGGAAAATTAGTTTTTGAATGCTCCTGTCACACAGGTAAATCTACTTACTCTTTATTTCTTTTATCTAAATATTAATATATGATGGTTGTTTCCTGGAAGTCAAATTAAAACAAATCACATCAATGCTGCATGCCTTTAACAACCAAAACTAAATAGTGAATATAGGGAAATACAGACCAGAAAGATATTTGAGTTAATGCCCAACATTTTCATGATGCACTAGTGGATTCTTGTACTGAAACTGGTATTCATAAGGTGCCTTAGCAATTCTGGTACCAAAGTGCATTTGCCAAAACAGTGACTGAATTGTATATAGAAGTACCTTTGCTTTATAATATCATGTTCTGTAAACAGGATAGATACATGAGTCACATTTTAAAATGCTAGAAACAGTCCCATACATTGTGATTTACAAACATAGCATGCCAAAACAGTGTTACTTTCAAGACTAATGACATTGCTTTGCAAGCTGTATTTCTTCAAGATCTCACCTGAAAGCTAGCTTCATTGTCATTAAACATTAAAAGCTGCCAAGGAGCTTGTATAAATTTTCAACAAGATGCTACCCAAATCCTGTTTAATATCTTTTTGCTCTTCACCTTTTTAAGGAACCTTCCCATCTGAATATCAAAAACACCAGAAGATCAACAGGTTGGACTCTAGCCCCTCTCCACAAAGTGGAAAGTGATTATACTGCCTCTAAGTGAAAATTTAAAATGGTTTATCCTGACTATTTACATGCTGTAGAATCCATGAAAATTGGAGCTCATAAATTGCTGATGAGCAACAAGTGAGAGCATTTTCTGCTTCTTACCACAGGGGTATTGTGGGGTTTGTTGTTGTTGTTATTGTTGCTTTCTTTGTTTCAAGAAGAGTGAGAGAAAATTGAATAGAATTGATAACTTTGAGTATTATGTGAAGGAATCTTCTATTACATGCCCTATGAAAAGTTATTCAAGGGCATGCTCCTGGAAGCATTTGTTTGTCCTCAGAGGACAAATCTCATGATTCAGAGACATCAGAACTCAATTTATTTTCAAAAAATCTACTAGATAGCACTTGATTGCAAGCACTAGTTGTTCATTAACACTGAACAGAAGGAAGTTTAGAGTGTGTGGCCACAGAATAGGAACAGCTGCTGAAAATGAAATTCTGTAGTTGTTGGATCTGTCATTGCAATTATTTGGTGTTTTATATGTAGATATTTTGGTTTATTCATTGAGCAATTGTTCAGCCCAATGGTCACCCCAAAGAAACCCCCTGAAGCTGAGGGAAGTTGAGCCATTGGTTTCAATCCACACAAGATTTCTCTTCCTTACAGTTTCAAGAAGGCTGGAGCTGAACAAGTGCCACTGGGCTAGATGACAGTCCATGCAGACTCAATTGGGAGATGTAAAATAAGCTTAAATAAAATGAACTTCAGTGACTCACAAAATGAACTTCAGATCCTGGGTGATGAATAATTGCCCTGCGAGGTTTTTGCCCTCACCTGAGAGGGGGAATCGAGTGTGTGGAGCATGGCTTGCTCTGGAGGGCTCGCAGCTGTGCCATGCTGGGACTGTGTCAGGAAGCCTAATTCTCCAAGGCATGAAGCTGGCCCCCCTTGCCTCTGCCCGCTCCTCCCCGGGGCCGGGAGAGGAGTCGGTGCCCGAGCGTGCGCCCCCACCGCCTCTGGCCCCCGCCCCGGCGGCTCCCGCTACCCCGGGGGCCGCGGGGCGCTACTTGCCATCGACACGCGGCGTCCCGTGGCGGCGGGCGGCGGGGAGCTGCCGGGCGGGCTGCCCTCCTCGCTGCGCTTTCCCTCGGAGCCGGAGCCGGAGCTGGGGCCGGGGCCGGGCCCGGGGCCGCCGCCGGAGGACGCGCTCTCGCTGTCGCTGCCCGGGCGGCTCTCGGAGAGCACGCGGGAGAGGAAGCTGGACTTGCGGGTGCCCGCGTAGTGCCCGCTGTCCGGAGAGCCGCAGCGGTCCTCCCCGAAGTCCCTGCAGATGCTCACCCGGCTGCGCTTGCGGGGCGCCCGGCGGGCGGCGGGGGCCGCCCCCGCTGCCGCTGCCGCTGCCGCTGCCGCCGCCGCCGCCCCGGGGGCGCTGCCCGCGGCGGCCGGCGGCGCCTCCTCGCTGCTGGAGGAGGGCGGCAGCGGCTGCTGTCCGCGGTGCTGAGACGAGCCGTGACGGCGCCGCGGCGCCACGCGGAGCTGTCCGCGGTGCTGATCGCCCGGCGGCGGCGGCGGCGGCGGCGGCGGCGGCGGGAGCAGGGCCGCGGCGGGGCGCGGGGGCACGGCGTTGCTGGCCGCGCAGGGCGGCGGCACCGCGAAGCTCTGCTTGGCGCTGCAAAGGCTGGCCTCCTCCTCGGCCGGGGCCGCCGGCCGCCGCGGCCGCCCGTACAGCGTCTTCTTTATCCTCTTGATGCCCAGGTGGGCGATTTCTAGGATGTTGAGGAAGAGAGAGACTGCAGCAATGCTGTTCATGAAAACCATAAAGATGGTCTTCTCTGTGGGTCTGGACACAAAACAATCCACCGTGTTAGGACAAGGGGGCCGAGTGCATTTGTAAAGGGGGGACATGTGAAACCCATATAAAAGATACTGACCTATCATAAAGCCCACTTCGACCACTGACCGGGTCAGGATATGTAGGATGTAGGTGCGCAGCAGGGACCCTCTCAGGGGTGCCTTATTCACTTTCTTCTGCTCTTCAAGCTTCCGTAGTTCCCTCTCCATTCTCCTGTGTTCCTCAGGCACGGACTCCAGGTCTTCCAGCTGGGCCCTCAAGTGGGCCTTTTTCTTCTGTCGTTCTTTCTCAAGAGCCCTTAGCCTGTAGAGTGCATGGCCCATGTAAACAAGAGATGGAGAAGAGACAAATATGGTCTGCAGTACCCAGTATCTGATCAAAGAGATGGGGAAGGCTTTGTCATAACAGATATTGCTGCAGCCCGGTTGCTCTGTGTTGCAGATGAACTCAGACTGCTCATCATCCCAGACATCTTCGGCAGCCACTCCCAGCACCAGCATCCGGAATATGAACAGTATTGTAAGCCAGATTTTGCCAACAATGGTGGAGTGGATGTGCACTTCTTCAAGGATGCTGCCCAACAAATTCCAGTCCCCCATGGTCAGAGGTTCATATCTGAAATACAAACCTCTATTTTATTTTAATACATAACAGGATTCCTTTAGGAAATGGCCCTTTTTAGTATTTCTTTTTAATAATGATGTTTCATATATATTCTGATAGCACAAGTGATCTTAGGAATTCATCATTATTTTCTATTTAATGGGTTATTAAGTGAATACAGACATTATGGTTACTGCTGAAGGATGCAAATGTGAAATCTGTATTTTAAACTTGGGGAGAGACTGACTTCAGCTGTAAGCCACAGTACTTCTTAACTGTGTTTTCTTCCCACTGAGTAAGAAGTCTTTTTTTTTTCCCCCCCCCACTTTGCAAATAGTGCCAACTATAGTTTAATTCTACACCCACTCTATTGTAATGTCTGTGACCTTGGCATGGCTTTGGGTATAAAACAAGTAGAATAAGATACAATAGTTATGGACTTTATTGCTGCGAGAAAGTTTCAAGATGCGTGGGAGACAATTTTTTATTTTGTACCTTTTTAGTGCCATTCATCCAATATTTTGCTATCTACCAGAGTAAAAATCCACAGGTTTCTCACTTGGATTCCAAAATTATGCATACATAACTAATTTACACATACCTAACCATACATGCGTTAATAGTCTCAGTTCTTGAACATTCATATCGTAAGAGTGCTTGTAGGATTAATATTTTGAACTTTATTCATTTAAAGTCTTACTGAAGTCACCAATAATTTGGCTTAATTATAAATTTCAACACACAAATAATGGGGAACACACAAAGGAGCAATATAAAGATTTATAGCTGTGACTGTGTGATGACCTGCTTTACTATCTCTTGCCCAGAAGCTTTGATTCATCAGCAAATTGCTCTACATTCTGCTGCAAGATGCTCAATTTCCATGGTACCCCCAAACCACTTCTCTGGAAACTAGTCAAGAGCTTCTGGTAACCTGGGAAATTGAACTCTAAGGTATTTGTCTTCTTATCTGTAAAAGCACAGTACATTGTATTGTGCACCTAGAATTCTTTCTGCTAATATGATCATAAAATACCAAAAGTAGCTTGAATCGTATCTATGTGAGGGGTCTCACAATTTTTTTATGTTATCATGCTTTTAAGAAGCCAAAAATTCCACTAAACTGCAAACCTTAATAAAGTGCCAGTTCTAAGCCTTTTAAGAGTGGTTGTTGCAGTGCCCACAATCTTACACAAGTTTAATTGATAGTGCAGCTGGGTGATATCATCATTATCAATAGATATTGGCTGCAGTTTATGATATGATACCACACAGCACAATTCTGTTTGGAGGCTGTGTTTATCCACACCACAAGTAAAGATTTTCAATTGTAACCAACAGTGCAGTCATTCTCTGCATATGTGCCCTACATTCTTTATTATTACATTTCTTTTTTTCCTGAAAATTTGAATCTTCACAATGAACTTCCCTTTTGCTCAAATAAATTGTTCCAGAAAATTAGTCTAGCAATTTCTTAGCTGCTATGATGCATCTGGAAATCGTCTTTCCGCACTCCTTCCCTCCCACATATATCACCAAAATAAGATACGTTAAAAAAAAAATCAGTAAAAATTATTGTAATCAATTTTCCTCATCTTTAAAGAACACTGTGAGATATTTCTTCTACCTTTATACAGATTTCATTCAGAAATAGACAGCAGATTTTGCAACTTCATGGGTTGAAGGGTATAAAAGTGTTCATATGTCAAAATGTTTGCTAGAGGATGTTACATCTGAAGCTGATAATGTTGAACCCATTTTTCAGAGCTTGTGGGTGAGGATACAGAACCTGTGTAAAACAATTCAACTTCAGTGAAGTGGGAAGTAGAGCTTTATGTAGAACAAGCTTTGAGGCCCAAAGCACTCAAGAGGTCAAGGACTAGGGGGTGCTACTTGCTGGTTGTTGTGTATCACTTCTCCTCAAAGGTGACTGATCGACGGCACTGCACAGCACTTAGGCAAAGGAGCCTTGGGTGTATCTGCTCCTCACAAGTGGCTGATCCTTCACTGAGATTGATAGATGTAGGAAAAAAAGCCCAAGTGAGATGCTAAAGTATAAATGCAGGAATAAAAGGGAAATGAGACCTGTTTTCATCCCAAAGTTGAAAAGGTAGCATCTTTCTAGCACTAGCAATTATCATGGCCCATTTTGGAATAGCAGGTTAATATATCCGTTCAGGGTAAGTGAGGACAAGAAGAGGATATAAACATATGTTTTGACTTTACAGAAGTTTTTGGTAGAAGCATTCAACATTTAAACAATTCTGCCCTGAGCCTTGAGCCAACAGAGGAGAGGAATTACAGGAGAGGCGTAGTTCATTCTTTAAATAAGTTTATTATACTAGGACGCTTCCCCTCAAAGCTGCGCTGGTATGAATACTTACGTGGTGAAAGTGCTGTATAAAATGCAAAAGTAGTCTGTATTCATGTACATCACAGTTTCAAAAAAATGAGCAAAAAACTCTTTGCAAACTTGCTATAGTAATGTGCTTCCAGTAGTAATTTTCCAGCTTCCTTTTCCTCTGGTCTTATTTGAACTCTGTGTAACAGAATAATCTTGAACATAAGTGATACCATTAACTCTAGTCTGACAAATTGTACAGTTTCTAGTACAGATTGTACATAGCTGTGACATTTCTCCTTATACTGACTCCTTTTGTGTCTGTCTAAATATTTCTGTATGTTATTTTAACATTATTAAAAATTCATGAATGTAATCAGTTAGCATCAGATGGAAAGTCACCATTTCTGCTGGAGGAAGTTTATTTCTTGGTTTTTTTTACTTCTTTGTTTCTTTATTTCTTTTAAAATTTGCTTGGTCCTTCTCCAGAATGCAAATCACTTGTATATTAAATCTGTCCCAGGGTTTCATCAGCTGTGATTTGAAAAAGTGGAAGTAAACTTTCTCAAATTTTATAAGCTATAAATTAAAATACAACTGGAATGCAGTGGTCAAAATGAAAAGACATGCCATAATATGAAATCTTTTTTGTCCTGCAGCCTTTACACTGGAAAAATGCCAATATATTCATTTGATGTTCTGAGAACTGCTAATCAGGTAACACCTGTAAACTGGATCAGTTGGTCCACTGATTATAGCTATTACTAGGAAGTGAGTAATAAGCTATAATTAAATTGTTAAAAAGACCGAGTCTTCATAAAGTTATAGCTTTGCTTAAAGACACTTCTTTTCAAAAAAGGTGAAATGTTAAGATACAAACACTCCTGTTTTTAATTTGAATTGCTTCCAGTCTGATGTGTGTCTACCTCCGTACTCCATACTGTATCTATGCTCCGTACTTCCCTAGCAAGATATTTTTTCCTCCCACTTACCTTATGAGAAAGCCCTTGGTTATTCTCTCTCAGAGCATTGCAGAAGAATCATAGTGCTGCTGAAAATTTCCTTTGAAAGTGCTAGAACAGCTTCTTTTTCTTTTTTTTTTTCCCTGAAGAGCCAAAGTATAGATGTGGTACACTGAGCAGATTTCACCGTTCTTCGTATCTGGATGCAGGATCACTCAGTCTAAACTATACATGCACAGTTTACAATCATCAGATGATAGGATGGTGCCTCCAGCCAAAATTATCAGGCAATCATTTTAGTCAGTGGCAGCTAACAAAGCCATTCCCTCAAGGCTCAGCCTCCACAGCAATAGTTTATAATATCCCTGTGAATTGTTTTAGTCCATTCTTTAAATATTATGTCTTCACCCAGTTCCTAAATGAAAATGTATTGTGTAAAATGGGTGAATAACCACCCTTTACAGTGCTTTACATTTTCTTTACATTCCATTGGTTTCGCTTTGAATCAATGCTGAAGGATCGATCGGTCATGTCCGATTTCATAGTCTGTTGCCTGGTGAGTTAATTTAGTATGTGTTAGACTGATCCTTTGAAAATGGAGGCCGCAGTAACCTAAACTCATGTCTTCAGCTAGAAACACAGCCTTTTGGCATGGTAACCCTTCCTTGGCTGAGGGAGGATGCTGCCATCCCTGAGGTCTGTGCAGAGTGTACGTCTCTGAGCACGAGAGGCAAGATCTAGAACATGAGTTCCTAAAGTGCGATTTGGGGAGAAATCAGGGCCACTGGAGCTGAGGTTCTGTTACTAAAAACAGTCTGCCTAATCCTAGCCAGGTCTAACTGGAATGGCCTAAATTAAATTCCTAAATGCCTAAAGGGAAGCAGCGTTTTCTTTTTTAGTCTTTAAGTGCTACAGGTGTCTGACAGTCCTTTTCAGTGCATCCGGAAGTGCTCCAGCTTAGCGTGCCCTTTACATTAACCACGATTCAGCAATTCCTTCCTCTTAGTCCTGTGAGGGGCTTCGGTTAATAAGTATTTGGAGGCTGTGCCTGATAACTGCTGGTTTTGGTAGTGCTGCAGCTCCTTTCCCAGGGAAATAGTGTTTTGGGAGCTAGATAGCCCATGGGATGAAATACCCCATTTTTATCTCTGTTGCTCCAGAACTCTTAGACTTTTCCTTCCCCTGACACTTGCTTGCCTCTCTCGTTTGGCTCATCAGGTTTGGCTGCTGCCTTGCATGTTACTGTAAGGTGCCTCTGTCCTTTGCCATGCTTCTAACTTCAGGAGTCAGGTGAACTACATATGCTTCAATTTTATAAGGTGTGTAACTCATTTCCAGTTCCTCACTAAAGATATTCCCATTAACCCATTGCCATTTCTCAAAAGACACTACCACTGCCTCCTTTTCTCTTTAATATAGCTAAAGCAAGCCATACTTCTTTGCGATTATCTTGGATTTATCTATGAATGCATCTTTCTCTTTAGCATAAGCTGTACTGGTCTCTCTTAAAGTCATGTCTGAGTAAGTGCTCAGAGCCTTTCCCTGCAGCAAATGAGGTGGCTACAGCATCTCTTCTCCAGCTTCAGTATTATGCAGAAGATATATGGCATATGTATATGCTTCAAATGATTTAAGAGAGGCAGAGTTCGACTTTCTACTCCTGATAAGCACATTAATCTGCATGCAAGCCACTTAGGCCTTCCTCATCCACATGCTCACACTCCCTCTCTCAGACAGTGTAGTACCATTTACCTGCTATTGGCATTTTATTGTCAACAAGTGTTTTCTCTATAAATTTGGTTATAAAGCCTCTAAGGCTTTATCTTGTTGCTTCAATTGTCTTGCAGCTTTGACTCGGGCCTGGGAGTCCTACGCTGCCTCCCCAGCTGCTTCCATACCTCCTGAGTGTTTTTCAGGAGCACCCTCCTTGGCACTGATCAATGTAAAAACTTTGAAACAGAGCAAGAGTAGCATCAGCTGAGATTTATTCATCCTATCGGAGAATACGCTTTGTCTCTCCCTACAGAAGCAGCTTGTTCTTGGATTAGCACGTTCCTGTGCAACTGTTGTAGCCCCTTCTCCCTCCTGCCAGGTAACAGCATCAGCACAACAGGCTGCCTGTGTCACTCAGCCCTCAGAAAAATGACTGTTTTAAGGTTTTTGGTTTTCTTGGGATGGGGGAGATAATAAGAGGCTGTTTATCAAGGATAATTTGTAGTGTTTCTGCTGTAGCAGCACCATAATTGGTATTGTTCAAGGCATGCCACACATGTCTATGCAAGCTTGCTAACAGACTGTAGCACTAACTGCACATAGCAGGGAAGCAGGGCCATGGGGTGTGTGCATGTGAGTGTGTGTGTGCACGTGTGTATCAGAGGGGTAGAGGAAGGGAAGCCGTGAGAGAAAACAGGAGTGCAGTGTGGTCCTTTGCATTTGGAGGTGAGCAAGAATCTGTGGTGGCTGAGGAAACTTTCTTGCTGTAAGCACCTGTTGTAGGTGAAAACATAGCTAAAACTGTGAATGCTAACAGGCAGCAGATAACTGGGTGTACGTCTGTGTGCGGGTGAATGTCCAAAATTGAACTTCTGAACTCTCAAGCAGAAGGCTGTTACTTGCTAGCCGCAATGAGTACTGGATCGTTGTAAATTTTGTTAACACCTGCATTGAAGTGGCACGTCCTGAATTGTCCAGTTAATAAAGAGACATGAAACAGACTCACCAGTTAGGGGGCTGATCACACGTTGTACTTCTGCTCATAGACTATTTAAATTGGGAAAACTGGGGGCTTGTGTGCTAGAAAGAAGAGGTGGTGCCAAAAATAAGGGTTCCTGAGAAGAAGTTGTCTTGGAAAGAAGGGAACCTGGAAAGAAGAGAGTGAAGACTCTGGCTGGAAGAAAGATCCTGGAAGTTGGGGAAGATCCTGGAGACTAGAGAGCCTTGTGGAGATGAATGCAGGGGATGCCCAGGCACTTTGACCAGTAATGCCCCAGACTGGTTAACTGCAAGCAGCTGCACTGCAGGAACCACCAGGACTTTCTGCCCAACCATCCTGCACCAGCAGCGACCTCCCTGCTGGGAAAGCAAGGTGAGAGCTAATGAACGTGGTGCTGGGGGGGGGGGAGGGGAGGGAACGTGAGATAAGTAAGGTTAAAAGCACTAATTTTGCCGGTTCTTAAATAAACTCTGGTATCCAAATCCACTATGGGTTGTTTTTCAATCTGTCTTGCTCATGACAGCGCCTAAACCCATACAGCAGCTATCACAAAATACCTTCTCGAAATATACATCAAAATACTGGATCTGAATACGCTTTTTATAGCATTGGAGACTTTGATATTCTCACATCAGGGATTCATAGATTGAAAATCAGAAGAGTATATACGTGGTACTTAACTTTAATTTTCTTGTAACACAGACAGCAGCATTTCCTTGTACTAATATATTACATTCTGATATTCAAAACATTAGCTAATGTCTCTTTTGCTAGAGATAAGTATTACTAAGTAGTAGACTTGCTCCTTCTGTGGCTACTTTTACAGTAATAAATAAAACAGGTGAGTGACATCTTTCCAGCTCTCAGAACTGGCACAGCTCACAGCTAAGCTCTGAGCCCCCATGCTAGGATGCCCACTCCCTAAACTCTGTCAAGGATAGCAGCACAGTCACTATCAAAGGCCATGCTAATAAATTTAATAGTATGGACAATTATGTTCCAGTTCTCAGATCCATACCATGGCCCTGTTTAGTTTACCCAAAGCTGTATGACTTTCTTGCTGTTAAGGTGTTTCTGTATCTATTTTATTTCATGTATCACCTTTTGTGACTCAGATGGGTTTGCATTTGGTGGCACAGTACATACTTTTTAATTATGATTGGAGAGGAGGTGCCAGCTACTGCTAAAATTTTACCCACCTTTCATTTTGTTCCTGAACTGCCCCTTGATGAATTTCACAGATTTTTCTAAGAAAGCCAAGGATTCCTTAGACGTGTTTCTTGGTATGCTTTGGTACTGCAGCCTTCCTTCACCAAGACAAATGCATTAATTGCTAAAGATTATTTTCTAGCTGCTTTTTGAGTGAAGACAATCAGTGGAAAGTTTTAACGTAAAGAGCTATGGATTGTAGGATTGGCAGCCAAAGAAATTCTCTGGAGCCTCGAGAAGTGCCTTTATTCCTATCAACTATTATACAATAGTCAGTCAACTGGCAACAGACTATGCCTTGAAAAGGAACCCTCAAAATTCAGTTCCAGATCCTCTATGATTTCACTACATTGCACATGTGTAACCTCTCCATAAACACCACTCACTGAATTTCCACTTTGGAAAATTTTCCAATACCCATGACAACTAACATTTTTAAACTGAATCCTGGAAAGATGTGTGTGTTGGACAGAAATAGATATATTCCTCAAAAGCAAACTAGAGGAAGACTCAAAGGGCTGCCAGCTACACTCTTTCAGTGAAGAGCCCTGAATACAAGGAAGTCTTTTCCCTTTGTGATGTTTCACCCGCCACAAAAACAATGCTTTTGGAAAGAGAAGAATGGGGCAGGTTCCGATTCATAAATGGCTTAAAGAAGGTTTTGATACATAGTTTGTTAAATAAACCAACTTTTGATCCAGTCATTTGGTAGAAATATTCTGCTGTTCACTAAGAAATAAGGAGTACGTAATTGAAGCAGTAATCATATCAGAGCAGCAGCTAAGTACTTCCATGTTTATTGGCCAGAACTTCTACATAGCTACTCAATTATACAAACTAACAGAAGTCACTTTTAATGCTGCTTCACAGAAGTTGTAGTTACCAAGCCATTGGCCAACAGTTTTAGCAAATGTTTTCATTTACCTGAGGTTTCACAAATAAGATTTATATACAGTACACTTTGAAAATATGTATCAAAATTCTTATTGAAGAAATAAATTACAAACAATGGTATAAAAACACTTCAAGCCAACCTTTGTCCAACAAGAACGTAAGTGGGTGAACTTTACAGAGTTTTATTTTTTTGCATTACTCTTACAGTAAGCAAACTATTTAGTTTATACAAAATAAACCTGGAGTTTTATATAGTTAAAAAAATCATCTTTGGCTAAACAAAGTTCTCTCTATATTTATACATATATTTATATATATACACATATCAGATATTTTACAAGACCACGTAGGAACCTGTACACGTACTTACAGTAAGCAGAACATAAAAAAAAAGTTTCATAATTTACAAAAAAGGAATCCAAGTCAGAACCAACACAGTAATTTCCCCATCCCCCACCTTTACAAATACAAAAGTAAATAAACATAGACATGGAATAAAAGACTTTGTAGTAAAATACTGCCTGCTTTTGTGAGACAGAGAGAGGAAGCACTTTAGTGAAGAGAGGCTACTTCCCTCAGTGCCTTCAGTATCGTGCACATTTTGCTCTATAACAATATGGTTAAAGAAAGAACCCAAAAATATTAGCTGAGTCTGGGCATGAACACTACTCTGCAAGCTAAGAGATTCAGTTAGATCTAAATCTCTAATAAGCAAACAATTGTCACAAATGTTTGTTTAGAGCAAGCACGGATGGATAGGTATATAAATCCCCAACTGAAATCACCAGGCACTGCCTGGGTAGTTCAGATGACACTTGATCCTCAAAAGCAAACGTTTTAGAAGCAAGCATACAAGATGGAAGACTGCCAAAGTTGACATCACAACCTATTCAAGTAATTCTTTCTAACATTTTCCAGAGCACTGTCTAAAATGAGGATTAGACACTGTTTGGCAGCGTGATACTCACACTTCCATAAGTCATGCTGACAATTCTCCAAAGGTGCCAGTGGCAACATCACTGATGAATTATCTGATGGTTTACAGAATCAGAAGTCTATCCCATTAGTTGCTATGTCTTGGGGAGGGGCCAGAAAAAGAATTATCCTGAAACTGAAGAAGTGATTGCTGGATTTTGGAAAAAACATTTGTGCTTTTAGGTGGGGCTGCTACTCAAACAAAGCTCTAGCTAAGCTCAGCAGATGTTCTGACTGAATAAAGACCATAGCAATTTTGATTCTTTACTAAGCATAAAACCCTCAAACCCCAATGAATTTATAACAAACATCACCTGTGCAACTCCCAATAAATATTTTAGGGGTTCTGAATGAAGGTTTCTTAAAATAAAAAGCTTTTTAGAAATTTAGGATGAAGCAATAATATATATATTTACTTTTAGTACCTACTAGTAAAATTGGAAGCATTTGTAACATTATTTTTAAATATAACATGTCATGAATTTCTGATGCACTAAATAATTTGTAAAGATAGATACACTGCTGTCAAAACAAGTCAGTTAGGCTTTTGAAAATGCTTGCTTTTATAAAAAAAAGTTTGTCTCTTAGTTAGTAAGTATCAAGTCACATTTTATAAAACTGTAAAGGTCTATTTCCAAATTATTGAAAAGAAAATGGCTTGCTGTTCTTTTTTTGGAAACAAAACAATGCTCATTATGTAGAAGGCCTGTCAAATTACTTTAGCTTAACTTAAGCTAAGTTCAGCAAATTTAAGTGCCTTTCCCAAATGTAATCTGGAGAAGATAAATATATTTATCCCTTTCCAAAGCAAAAACTATTTTTGAAAAAAAATTCCTATGTATTTTTTTTCTGAAAAGTTAATCAGCTGTGCAAACTTCAACACTAAGTCTGTTTAAATATCATCAGAACTGTAAAATATTTTCAACTGCGAATGCTCCTTATCACTATTTCACAATTTAAAAGAATGTGAAAAACTCGTCACTGCATTAATGACTGGCTTCACTCTCTCAGAGGTGGGACTCTATCCACCTTCAAAAATCTGTAAATTAGGGGTCTAATCTAAGCAAATCGTTTAGGCATTCTCCATGGTCAATGGAGAGAGATGGGCAACCTCACAGAGGAATTCATTCCTTTCCATTGAACACTGCAGTCATGAAGTGGCTTAGAGAACATGCTTAAAGTTGAAGACAAACCCTATACACAGGGGTAGATTCCCTCCTTGAAGCAGACTATGAGCCGCTGATAAAGTAGCAAAGAATACCTATTCCTTACCGTCATAATTCAATTACTAGATGAGTAGCTTTTGGAATTATTGCTATCCTTGCACTGTCCTATTTTAAAAGAAATAGGGCCTAACTTCTCAAAGTACCTGTTTCCATGTTTCAACGTAACATGATGTATTTGTCATTTTCTAGGATTATTTACCAACACGGATTACCTACCAACCAATTTCCAAGAACTCCTATTTTTTCAGTTATCATTCCACATCACCATGTACAGTACTTCTGAGAAGCTAAGCAATAGCCATCAATTTCACTTGACTGCCTGCTCGTCCGTGCTTATAGAACACATTCAATCAACAGGAGATTCACCACCTTAAAATGATACCGCTCTATTTGCATGCACGCATTCTTTCTCAGATAGTTTGTGGTTTACTCTGTGTTATTCTCCTGCTATCTGGGCCATAACACATTTCAGCGGAAACATGGACAGGGAAGTAAACAACTAACAGTGCACCAGATTTACTGAACTATTCTGACTTAGATACCTCCACTAGCCCCACCATATGAATGCAGTGGTTATAGTCTCATTGCTGAAAACAGCTAAACCCAGCAACCAAAAAGCAGCTTGTTGGTAGGTTCACTTGCACTTGGATTTCTTGAAGAGCTTCATTAACTGCTTGAATCTTTCCGAAACCTAAAGGAGAACAAAAAAGGGCACACTATTAACACCGTCAGTTTCCAAGACATCTACCAAGACAGACTAATCTGACAGCATAAGTCGTCTTTTTTTTTTTTAAATCATTATTTTATTTCTTTTGTTTGCTTCTACTAAATTTTAGGGAGAAAATTTCAGGAGCACAATCAACAGGTTAGTTGGATTTGTGCTCCAAAGGATCTAAGAAGCTTTCCTACACCCTTAATATCCAAAATAGTCTCCAGGCTTATTACAGAGAGCAAGAGCCAGCTGTTGATTGAGCACAGGATTCCTTCCATCAGGAAGGTTTGACAGACAAAAGATGAAGGCTTCAGAACAATTGGACCTGAATTTTGTCAGGTATAACTGGGAGTAAGATTCAAATGAAAAAAGGCCAACAACTTTTTTTGTCGTCTCCACAAAAAGTATACTTTATCAGCTGGTTTTCTACTGTGTTGTACAACTGTTGTTTCAGGTATTTATAGCTCATTAGGCAATAATCTATCTACTACGGATTTTACAAAACTCATCTGTACAACAGAGTTCAAGATTTTTTTAAACACAGCTATAGGTTATATAGTGCTCTCATTCAACCATAAATTAGTATTTCTTAAAGCTATAGACATATAGCTATAGCATACCTACTATTGTATAGCAAATATCTATGTGAAAATTATAAGAAACAGCGGCATAAATGCACAAACACCACTGTTTTTTAAATACAAATCTTCCACCCAAGCAGTTTCTAAGACCCACAAAGATTCTATATCATGTACATTATATGCAAACCTCTGGAAATACTCTACATTCATTTAAAATCTGCATCCTCTGAAGTTTCCTAATAAAAAGTGGTAGAAGAAAAGAAAACACTTTCATGAAAAATGACTTTTCTACAAAAACTTGATTTGTCTTTTAGAACTGCAATCCTAATTCTTTTCTAATCAATTAAATAGTTGCAAAGGCTTTTGGCCTCTCTGAATTACTTTTCCTTTACTTTAGTGCTGAATCAACAATATGAATTGTTGAATTCATATTCAACAATGGATATGAGTTCACATTCATATAACAGCACAGTCTTTCCCAGCCTATGATTGAACACAGAAGTTTCAAGGAACTGGAACAGGGAGTTAATCCCTGGACCGTGATATCTCCTTAAAACATATTTTTAAGAAGCAACAACTGGGAGAATCTAAGATTTTTCTTTCAAAAACTCCCCATCAAAAGACATGAGAACAAAACAACTCCAGACTAGCAGGAGATCTCCAAAAATCTTCATTCATCTGCAATCAGAAATGTAACAAGGAAGTCGTTATTAAGGATAAGAATCATAACGCCTACCTGATTTGGGCTCTTGTTTAACCTAGTGGCTAAGGAAACAAAAGTTTTGCTTGAAGGTCCTTTTCTCTGGCACTCCAGTAAGATTTCTCGGTCATCATTTCTACAGGAAAAATACATTTTCTTTTAATGTTAATACATATGTATTTGTGCATGCACACAAACAAAAAAGATACATACATGCATTTTAAAAATCCCGAACATTCCCAAACTCCAGAACATGATTTCAAATAACAGTAATGAACTGATGGAGGACACTCCCCTCCACTGGCACAGAATAACAGAGTCAGCACAGATGAGTAATTGGTAGCAAGCATTATGTGATCCTATTACGAAGAGCAGGATTATTACAACAGAGTCACCACAAAAACTCAGGGCAAGATCACTCTAAGCTTCAACAGCAGACACTTAAACCTGAATTCAAAGAAACTCCTAAATTCAGTAGTAGTCAGCCATTCTAGGTGGCTACCCATCCATACCCAGACTCACCTCAGCCTGCGCGGCTATGCAGCCAGCTCTCAACTAAGGCCCACTGAAATTCACAGAATAGACAGAGAGGTAGGTGCCTGACTCCTGGAAGTGGCCTAATATAACAAACAGACTCAGAGCACATCTACTGTTCAAAAGAGAGAAAAGAATTGGGAGTCTATTCATAAATGTGTCACTGATCTGCTCTTTGTCTTGTTCATCAGTTTAGGTATCTGTAAAACATATAGGCTCAGTTACTATAAAGTAGCTATGAGGTGTCTTTGGTTCAAACATGCCATATCCTGATAAGTCATATTTAATTAAATTTCCTCTATTTGCAAGTAAAAATGTCATGACTAGTTACTTAAAGAAGCTCTTCAATTTTTTAGGCATTAGTTCAAAGATGGACGAAGACTGAGGCAGATAAAATCTAGTCACATTCTTAAGGGAAGTTGTAGGAAAGTCACCTTATTTCACTGGTTTGCACATTAAAAAAAAAAAAAATCACACTAGCTTTTATGATCTTTTTGCCTGCAGGAGGTGTATTTTTTCTAAAAACCTACCTAGAAATTTACTTCCATCCCCAACTATAGTTCAGAAAAAAAAAGTCTGTCCTGAAAAATTTTAGGAACTTCTTTATAAAGCGTTGAGTGGTATGAAGTTGTAGCAAGGACAGCAAAACTACCTAACCCCGGTTTCTTAAGGATTTATTTTATGCCCTCACACCACAATAACTCTGCTTCCACACTATGCAATTAACTCCAACACCTACAATCACATCATTTTCCTCCCATATTCTACTGACTGAGCAGTAATTAGTACATATGATGAGTGGTTTCAAACAATATACAGGCTGAAAGGTTGACTAGCACATGTGTGCAGATTGAGCAGTGTAGACCCCAAAACAAAAGTCTGTTTGCTCTCATGCCTTCTTTCAGAGAGGGAAACCTTTGGCTGCTCTCCTTTACCTGGGTCACCAATGCTTCCAGGCCTTGTAGAAACACCAACAACTTCCATCCCATCAAGTTTGGTTGGAATTTTTGAACAGAGTAAGAAAGGGGCAGAGGAGACAAAAATTACAGATGGTGCAATATAGTTTATCTTGTTTCCTCAGGATACAAATCTTTAAAAACAAGAACAAAAATACTCTTGTTTTGGGAGATCCAGGTAAGTGACGAAATCCATTCTGAGATACAGAAGTCGTCATCTTTAAAAGGCAAATCTGATTTAACCTACCCAGGAAATTATTAAAAATTATTCCCTTCCAAAAGCTACTTACAGGACTATGTGAAAAGAGTTCGCCTCTTAAATCTGTTTTCCACTGGACAAGCTTTATATAAAAAAAGGATAAAATAGACATTGGCACCTTTCAATGGCACTCTAAGGGGAGAAACCTGTCTCATAAAACCATCCTACAGAGATGAAAGGAGGCTCTTATACTACCATTTAAAAATAGATGCAGAGGTTCTGAATAACCAGCCATCAGCTAAATTCCCTTTTCCTCCCACTTTTGAAAACACCACAGTTTAAAAAAAAAAAAAAAAAAGTGCAAATCAAATCAGAAATCATTACCTTGTCCAGGAAACTACTACTTCTCCTTTCTTTTTAACAATATTTTTGGCATACAGACTAGGTGACGTTGCAGATGAAGCCGAAGGAGAAGAGTCTTTGTTCTGTGGCAACTCAATCTTCTTACCGGAAGATCGTTTGGGTACTGAATTCATCTCTTCAGATTTCACATTGCTTCCATCATTCCCTTCACCCGCTGATTCGCTTTCTTTCCGCTGTCTTTTTGAGTTAGAATTGTCTACTACAGCGTCTTTTTTTCTTTTTTTACTAATTTTATCATCTATGTTTATTTGGCATCCTACATCAGTATTTGAACTGGATTTTATTTCAAGATTACCTTCACCTGACACAGTCTCATTGGAAAGCTCTTCTGTTAAGTCTATAAATGCATCAACAGAGCATTCTTCCAGTTCTTCCTTTTTATCACTGATTTCTGAGTTCCCAGTAGAAGTTTCCTGACTCCTATTATCTGCAGTAGATTGCACTGCAAGACATGAATTTTCATCAACAATATCATCTGTTAAGTCTATGTATGACTCTACACTGCATCCAATGGGAAAAGAAGCTTCAGATCTAACAGCAATTTCATTTACTTTTTCAGGTACTTCCAATTCATGTGTCTGAGAGTTCTCACAGTCTTCATTTGGGCTTTCAGTGTCAGGGCTATTTGTGTTTGCAGATTTTCTACAGGGCCCAAGCAAACCAGCAGTTTCTTCCTTTCCAGTACTATTAGGCAACTCCTTTAGAGGCTGAGGTGAGGCAGGACTTTGTGTTTGTCCAGTGCTGATGTAATGCAACTGATCAGTCTTAATCGGATCTGGCTTGACAGTTTCTTGCATAGTGGCTGCTATGGCACTCTGACTGCCCCTGTCTTTTTCACCACCCTTTATGACTTCATTTTTGTTCTTGGCTGAGGATGCCCATGCCTCCTTCACTAAGGCCACCTGATCAGATGCTGGTGAGGTACACGGCACTGCACGTCTAATCTTTACAATAAAATGATCATTGGATTTCTCCATGATTACTGCTTGCATTGGTAGGCTGGGGCGACACTGAAAACCAGGAGCAATGGGCCGACTTGTCCACGATGAAGAACAGCTTGACCTACTACTTGAGTTATCAGATTCTAAAGCCAAATGAATGTCTTGTTCAGTGGCATCCTCCTCTTCGAGAAGTGCATCTTCACTGTAATGTGCGCTAAGTACACCCTCAGGAGTTGAACCAGAATTATTCTCAGGTTTTAGGAAGCTGAGATGAGCATCCGATTTCAAAGGTGATGGAATAGTTAAAGAAACAGCCAGATCTTCAAGGAGTATAGAAGAAACAAAGGATTTATTTTTTTGTAAACTGCATTCATCTTCCTTGCATGAAGTTGCGCTTGTAGGAACCTCAAACATACAGCTTTCATCTAGTACATTTGGATCAACTGACATTTGGAGCCTGGATGATAAAGAAGCAGCTCTTATAGGTGAAACAACAGGCCAGTTAATATCCTCCACTGGTCGAGATTCCACACAAGCCTCCTTTGGAGCAATCTCTTGAATTAATCCAGCATTATTACTTCTGCATTTCTGACTTTCTAAAAGCTGTTTTTCTGGTGTCCTGAATTCCCATTCATGTCTGTCAATATTGCTACCACTTTTTTCCAAGAGATCAGAACCTTGCAACAAGCTTTTGAAAATTTCACCCATTTGAGCATCACTCACAAGATTAAATGTAAGACTGGATGCTTGCTGTTCTGTGAGAAGATCATAACTAAGGTCAGACTTGTTAGCATCTTTGGCTAGCTGAAATCCTTCCTTTTCATGTCTTGTACTTTTCAATGGAGTGAGAGTGCCTTGTAAATTATTCTCTCTTGTTTGGGAAATTCTTGTGTTATCAATGGAATTAAGACATTTTGTAAAGATAGTTTTTGGTGCATCAGTTTTATTTTTCTCATGGTGAGACTTTTTGGGTGGCTGATGATCCACAATTGGCTTAGAAAGGATATATTCTTCAGTCTTTTGAGATCTGGCATTCAAGGATTTTTTTCGAGACCTTTGAACTTCATTTTTGTGAATGATTTTGTGTTTTTGTTTTCCTGTTCTTTCAAACTTCCCTTCCTCACTCTCATTTCCTGCATTTACTGCATCACATAGTTTTACTAAAATTCTCCTTACTTTTTCAAATAAGTAATCAAGCTGCTCATCTACAAATTTCCACAACTGTTTTTTCATATCTGATACTTGTTGTTCAAAAAGACGATCCACTATGGCATTCTTTTTAACTTGCTTAAGTTTGGACTCTATAGTATCACAGAGGTTCAATTTTAAAGTCTCACCTAATGTAGACATCTTGGAAAAGTTCAAGTATTTTATTAATGATGTGAAATTTATGATGGCAGATTCTATAATTCTGTGAAAATGCTGAACTGGGAAGTGTACTTTGAACTTCATATAATTTTTCCTCACCTGTTTTCGTATAGCTCTTAGCATTTGCATAATTTCTTGTACAGTTGAAGGTTCAAAAATAATGTGAACTATTTTTTCAAGACAAGCAATGCTCACAGTTTTATTTTTCTTCATCTCCTTTGAAGATCTGAAAGTCTGATTTTTGTGTCTCTCTCTGTTCTTCTTTGTACTTAATTTCACAGAAACAAACTTTCCATTATCTTCATTGCAACAGACAGTTTTGCTCTTTTGATTATGTGGATTGCTGGTCAAATTTCGTGCTTCAGGAGAAGATCTCGGTCTTGATATTTTTGTATTTTCAGAGGTTCTTTCTGGTTTAGATTTTTCTTCATCATCATCGCTACTTATGATTTCTCCTTCTTCTATTTCATCTGAAGAGATGCTCAGCTGGGACTCCATCTCTAAGTGTTCAACAGACATGCCAACCGGCTTTTGATTTTCTTTATTTACCTCCTTGGACAAATTCTTTGAGGGACAGATGACAACCGTACTTTCAGGAATTAAATCTATGAAAAGAAAACAGTTTGCTAATCCCCATAAAGAATGCAATTATAAACAAATATGTAAGAAAAACATGGAAGATTCAGTTCTGTGAATTGACTGTTTACAACTGTTTGTTTAAAACTGCCAACTACAACTCAGCAAGTTTCGTCTTCAGCTATGACAAGTTTGGGCAGTTCTCTTCAGCAACTACTAGTTCAATGGGATTTTTCTGGGCTGCAAAAGGCAAATGAGGACATAACATTTCACCAGAAACACATGATCTACCCTCAAGAACCCATCCACCTAGAAGAGGAAAGAATATAGAGGATTCTATAAGCTGCACAACATTTGATTTCAACATCATTATGGATTAACATCCGCATACAATTGCTTTTCTTTTACTAGTTTTACATTTAAAACAATGTGCAGTGCAAACCACTTATTAAGGTTTGCATTCAACTATCTTTTCCAGAGCTGATAAAAAGGATTTACTTGACTCTTCAAGTCTTTCAATATACAAACTTATTAAAGAGAGAGGCCCATTATATTACACACTGTTCACACGATAAACTCCTATTTCCATTTTTGGTGCATTTAAGATTACCAGCACCATAACTAAGCACATAAAAAGTTTTTTTTCCTTATAAATTTATTGGCCTCCAGTCCAGGTTCCTAAATGATAGGAGCAGGGAATGAGAAATGCGAGAGGAAAGGCTAAACCTTTGTCAAATTTGGTATGCTTTATTCTGTCTCACAAATAAATTTATTAAATATTTTATATATGAGATGTCATTAAATATGTATTTAATCATTATTTTAATTTCCAAGCAAATGTTTTTAAGAAAAATAAGCAGCTACAGTCAGCTACAAAACAGCATGTTACAAAAGAAAAGACAAACTTATTTCCGATGTACAACAATTAAAATGAAGTGTGTATGTATCGATTAACAAGATTTGTAGCTGTTTAATTTTAGGCTTGCTGGGCACTCTAGTTAATAAAACACTTTACATGGTCCATCGCATGGGAATTAGACCACTTAATGACCTCTAACGAACAATCTCGTAAAACAAGAGATTATATCTAAACTCCTCTCCCTAAAAATGAATTTGTGATTACCACTTTAAAGCTATGCTTGGAAACGTTCACTTTATACAGATTGCACAAGAGTAAAGACATATTCCATCACTGCCTCCATTTCAGCTTTGCAAGGATCATTAACAGGACCTTCACATACCAATCACTTATATAGCTTAAGAAGAAAAAATGTGTATGTATGAGAAATCAGTTAAAAGAAAGTAATTTCTGCTTTCTGTGAAAGCATACTCTAAGCATTTATGCATGAAACAAATTATAATACATATATACAAATACCTTTGTTATAAATCTTCACAAGACCTTTGCAGGGACTTTCCATCCTAAGTGCTTTAGCCAAAGGACGCATTGGACTGTTCAGTGGGCTGACAGCCTTCGGAATATATCTCAAGTGATTGAGATCAATGCTCAGTATTGAACTGTCATCATCCACAGAAACAGCGTTAGTTTCTCTCTCTTTAGTTCTAGGATACGCCTCACCACTAAGACAAGATGCTGTTGTAGTGATTTCAGATAAGTGTGGCTCCAGATTACAGGCATTCTGGTCAACTAATGGTACATCCTTAGCAGCTAATACAGTTCTGTCAGGTGACTGAGGTGTATTCATATTAACTTTGCAGACTGTTGTTTTCTCAACAGAACACTCAACATTTTCTGCAGCCAGGTAATCATCATCCTTCATTACTTCCATTAAACAGTCTGGTTTTGTTTCCCTAATATCATCAGCTACACCACAGGACTCCAAGTCACCAGAACTTTTGGCCTCTGAGTCATCTAAGGCAAGGTTTTGAGAGGTATGCTGTTCCTCTGAGTTTTCTACATCAGCAGCTAGCCATATTTTATCTTCCTCTTCCTCCTCTGCTGCAGACTCAGGAAGTGCCCCCAGACTTCCACAGGCAGATTCACATTGTGCCACTTCTGCTGCTGGCACGTTATCATCCTGCATCACACTCACTGCTACAGGTAAGTTATCAGACCGTGCAACACTCCCTGCCACTTCCAGAGGCAAAGCTTCCTGATGATCCAGATCCATTGCTGAGGCTTCAGATTCGACCAAATCAAGAGCCTCCACTGCTGCTGACGAAGTTTCAGCCTGCATTTCACCAGGAACCACTACCGCTGCTGCTCCCATCAAGGCTTGGGGCTGCACCTGACCCACTATTGCTTCTGGTAAGGTTTCTGAGCTCCCATCATCAGCTGCCACTGCTGGCAATGCTTCAGACTGTGCTGGACCTGCTGCTGCTATTTTCAAGGAGTCAGTATCAGGATTCACAGGAGGCGGCATTGCCGATTCCAGGTTGATCTGAGCTGTGCTGTCCAGAACTTCTAGTGGTGAATCAGTTTGCTCTGCAGGAGCACAGTTAACAAGGTGGGCAGAATCTAATATTTCTGCCTGCATTGTAAGCTCTGTACTCCCATCATCACCAGCTTTTTGGGAAGGTGTTTCAAGTCCATCAGTTGGAGAGAGACATTGTTTTTTAGCAGGAGAAAGAGTTAAATTTAGTTTTTCCATAAAGCTGAGCTTTAAGTCTTTGCTTTTTGCCTCAGTTTGATCGTCTTTAGTTTTTGGAGCTTTACGCTCTTTTAAACTATCTGCTACTCTGGATGTTTCTTCCGGCTTATATGACTTGTTTCTCTCACGTTTTGTAACATCTGTACCTTTCTTATAGTCTTTTGTGGATTGGTGAGAAATCTCTTTTGTAACTTTTCTTTCATTTCTAGAATGTCTATTTTCATTCTGACTCTCTCTCTCTCTTTTCCTTTTTTCTTCAGTTCTGTGTCTCTCTGATTTTGAATGTGCCGTTTCCCATTCGTACCTACTACTATTTTCCTTGGAGCGTGCATATTTATGCCCTCTACTGCTGGAATTAGAAGGCGAGGACCTTCCTTCTCGAGAAGTGTGATCATTTGTTCCTCTTTCTCTCTTGTAGTCAATGTCTCTTCCTTTTCTAGACTCTTCCATACAACATTTGCGTGATTCATGTAGGTTCTTTGAATGTTCGTTCTTTGAGTGCGGACTACTGACTCTACCAAACCTCCTTGGTTGCTCCTGTAGTTTTTCATTTGGTTTATTTTTTTGTCCAGAGTTTTTTTCATCTTTATCATGTGTTTTAATGTCTTTTTTAGTCACATTTTGTGACCTCTCATCAGCATACAACTCAACTCTTGTCTGAAACCTGTCCTTGCTGGTAGTTTGTTTCTCCCAGGAAGAAACACCCCTTTCTACACTTGGACTACACTTGAGCTTTGTACTCTGACTTTTTTGTTGCAACTCATTTTTACTAGCCTTCTCTGAAAGGGTTTTCAGCTTTTGATGAGGATCTGAATCTTCGCTATCAATATTGTTACCAGTGTTCTGATGTATTTCTCTTTTGTGTTTGCTGATGTTTCCCCTGCTATACTGTTCATCACTTTTCATTTCTTTTCTTTCCTTCCTATTATCCTTGTTGGAGCAGTGATCATAATTTGGTAGACATGTATGAGTATCATCATTGCAGAGCTCTTCAGAAGGGTATCTCAGTAAATAGGGATTGTTTCTTTTTTCCGAGTTAGACTTCCCATTGTCCATATTATGAGATGAGTAACTGTGATATGTATCTTTTGTACAGTCATTTTTCATTTTATGATCCATCTTTATACTGTCACCTAAATCAGGTGGTCTGAATTTGGACTCTTTTGATTTACACATCTCGAAGCACCTTCCATTAGTTGATCCTGGAAGATATGTTCTGGTGAAGCTACTTCGATGACTGGGGAATTCTGACAGCCTGTTTATAAAGAGAAACAAAGTCATTCTAGAGTTTTGAAATTTATTAAAAAAAAACTAAAGTCAAATTATAAAGAACCCTTATATTTCTAAACATTTGTCATATTTTCTTCTAGTCTCAGGTTGAAGGAAACATGGGATAAAATAGAAGTTTAATAATTTCCATTAGCACAGAGTTAAAAAAATTCTCTACATATTTTCCAAACGAAATTCATCTACAGAAAAAATAAAATGAGTGAAAAATGCTGTATTTAATAATTCAAATTAGCATTTCACTGCCCAGCTACAAAAAGAGCCTTCCCCTAGAAACAAAGCTGTTCTATACATTCCTGGAGTTTGCACCATTAGTGATTTTAAAAATCAGAGCAATTGGATAATTTACTACGTTTGTAAACTGTCATACAAAACAATAGGTGTAATGTGACTGTGCTTAGTCAACCCAAAAAGCAAATAAGCTACTGTGTTTGGAACTTGCTTCAAGCTACAGGAGAAAAAGCAGTAAATAATGATAATCAAGCCTGATCAAGGCCACATGCTACTGCTGCAAGGTCATCATAATAAAAATAAGGGCACATGCAGCCTGTATGGCCTGAACTCATTAATGATAGAACACACCAAAGCTATCTCACCAGAAAAAAAAAAAAAAAAAAAAAAGAAAAAAGACATTTTTCCACCATATTCAAAGTATTGCATGCACACTACTACCACTAACTTGAAAGAATGATTGCACCTAATCCATGCAGAAACAGAAGCAAAAGGCATGCCCAAAAAACCATGGATGGTAGCTCCTAATTTGAGAATTTTGAGATGGTGATCTTAAATGATGTGAACTGGCCACTGAACTAAAACAATGTTGCTGCTGTTGTAATCCAAAGCCCTTTCCTACAGTTCTCTTTAATTTTGAGCTACACTGCCAAAATTTCATATAGCTTCTATCTGGCAATTAAACATATATTCATGTATTGTGAATGTAATTATATCCAAATATTTCCGAGACAAGCATTAACAATCTCCCTGAAAGGTATGACCTCTGAAGCAATCTTTACAGATAAGTAGGCTGCTTAAGTTTGAAAACACTTTAGTGAGAGTGAGTATTCAAAACAAGAATGCATTTTTCAAACAATTTATGGCCCAGAAAACTACCCTGAGAGATGTGAAAGTGACAGCTATCTTGTCACAGCCAATCAACTGAAAGAACTGCATATGTTAAAACCTCTTGACCTCAGTCAGATGAATTCTGGCAATATACTTCTCAGATATACTTCTCAGATATACTTCTCAGATATACTTCTCAGATATACTTCTCAGATATACTTCTAACCTGTAGCACAGCAATGTCAAATCAAGCTGTTTCCTTATGACACTTCTGGTGCAAGAAAATATCAAATGGACCAACTGAAGTATAAACAAAACAAGCGACTTGGCTGAGTTCACACAAGTGACAAGCAGGTGACCTTGTGAATATAAGCCAGGGGTCCTGAATCTTGACTCACTGCGTTGTTTTCAAACAGCCCAGAAATGTTAGTCAGCTACTCTACTGCCCATAATTTAATATAATTCTTCAACTTGCAGTAGGATTAATAATACACAGAAGTTACCAAAAATTCTCTGACTGCTGTCTTCCACCATTGGAGAGAGTACTTTCGCACCTTACCAAGATGACATTACATAGTCTCTGAACTTATTTTCATTTACTGTCTAAAAAGTTCCATGCAATTCATCAGTCTGAAACCATGGTCTGAAGCTGAAACATGTAAGAAAGTATCTGCTTTGATACATGCAAGACAGCTTAACAACCCAAAAAGAATGGACTGTAAAACCAAGTTAAAGAAGAGTTCAGACAGTCACGCTTCAGGATTCCTCCTTGTTTTCTTAACTAGAAACCAAAGACCTCATGAAGCAAAAAAGATGCATATGCATTTCATTTGATTGTACCAGTATTAGATTATGCAAATAACTATTTAGTAAACAACAATTTTCTTCCCTACTTAGAATACATGCAGTTTTCTAACAAGTATACAAACACGATCGGGCAAATAAAAATGTGTAAAGTTCCACTGTCCAGCTGTACCTTTGATGGAGATTACTGATTTCTTCATCCTTCCGGTTAATTTCCACTCTTGCTGTTTTGATAAGTGCTGAAATATTCTTTTTAAGAGCTTGGTTTTCATTTTGTAGAATGACATTCTATTTTTAAATATATACCGCAAATAAGAGAGAAAGAGAATTAGCCTGCATATTAATTCAAATACATAATGAAAATCATTGCAAGACAGCCATGAGAAAAAAAATCTTGTTTTCTATAAATTGACAGTAGGACACACAAAAACAGTTTTGGATAAGTCAGAATTAGTAAGGTCCAAATGGGTTGTTCTTTTACTTCACTCAGATTTCTGCTGTTGTTTATATTCCTAGTAATTATTTAGCATTTTTTAATCATAAAATTTATCAAAACTGAAATATGTCATAAATCAAGTAACCACAGAGCTAAAAAACTATAATCTTTCCCCTTGTTTCATTCCTTTACCCAATTTGTTGCTTCCATAGTCAGTGTCAAATGTAAGATGTAAATTTTTGTCTGCAAAAGAACTGGATACCTTTCTGATAACTATTGATTTGACATGCTTATTTTTAATTAAGCAGACAGAAGACTGTCTATTTTCTTACTGCGTGCAACATCAGAAACAAGTGAATTTATCTACTGATTTTGTCAGTAGGCTATCCTAACAACTATCCTAGTAGCAACAACTGTTAGGTGCTTTAGAAATCCCCACACAATGGATTAATTCTGGAAAGAATATATAATTAGTTCTTTCTCAAAGAAATATTCAGTTTGCTTTATATAAATCTTGACAATGTTGCTCTTTGAACTACAGTACCTGTGCCTGTATTTCCTTAAATTTCTTCATCAACTCTTTGATTTGTTGTTGACATTTTCCATATTCTGCCCGCAACTGTCAAATAGAGAAGGATTCACAGTATAGAAGTAGACTAACCAAACAAACAAACAAAAAAACCCTCTGGATTTGTAGTTAGCTAACACAGCAATTTATATTACAAAGCTCTTTTTTTTTTCCCCCAGAAATACATATATAAAGACATACTAAAACAGAAAACCTCAATATGCTTTTACAGGCATTAAAATTAACGTCACTAAAACGTCACAGGCACCCATGTAAGAGGAAATCTGTATGCTTGCACAACAGTAACAGGCTAGAGAGCAACAGGAAGCCACATTACTGCCAAGTTAAAGATGAGATTATCAGGGGGCAGGAAACTTGTCCTCAGTTGATCAACAGATCACAAAAATCACAGAATATTTGGGGTTGGAAGGGACCTCTAGACATCATCTAGTCCAATCCCCCCACACTCAAGCAGGGTCAGCTACAGCAGGTTGTCCAGGACTGTCTCCATTCAGGTTTTGAATATCTCCAAGGATGGAGACTCCACCACCTCTCTGGGCAACCTGTTCCAGTGCTCAGTCTCCCCCACAATAACGAGGCATCCTCTTGGGTTCAAGGGGCAGAGGACTTGTTTGTCAGATTTTATATAATAAAAAACAGTTGAGAAAAATTACAATAAAAAGTTACTAAAACAATCTTAGACTCCAAAATTGGCTGTAGAGCTACATGCTTTTGTTGAGATCTCAAACTTAAATCTTCAATACAAAATTAAAAATGAAACCTTTGACATGAGCCCTTCTTTAAAATCAGACAGCTACAGAACTTTCATGAAGGAACAGACCACATTTTCTGTATTGTCATACTTGACAGACGATTGCTTTCAAACTTTCCAAGTGACATTTTCATCATTTAGTAGATTCCTGGAGATTTTACTCCTGCTCTTTCTATAGCACAACACATCTATAGATTTTTGCTTTTTACTCCAATTCTCAGGTTTGCAATTAAGATGTGTTTTATGGACCAGAGTGTGTGATACTACATGAGTACATGCTCTGCTGATTTGTTAGAAGCAGTTATCTACTGCACAGTTGTCTTCAGTCCTGAGGACAAAAATTAATGATACAAGAGAGCACTCCATGGCCCATTTGCCTAAGTCTGGTAAAATTACTTAGGGAAAATGTCAAGATCAATTTTGTATCAAAAAATTGCAGACCTTTAACTAGAAAGAAATTACAATACATTTTCTCATAATGTAACTGCACAACTACATGCAAAGGGACATTTAATGAGAACAGACCACACCAGATTTAGCGTGAAAGATTTACATACTACGATAAAATTGTTGATGTAAGAGTTTCTCAGGACACTCTTGTTTTTATTCCCTTATTCAGAAACAGTTTCCCTATTTTTCTAGTAATGTGAGCATACTGACAGACATTTTTTGCACATTATACAAGGAAACCTGAAAGAAAAAATTCTGCAACATTAATACACACCTCATTGTAGGATGCTTCCTTTGCAGTTCCTTCTTCAATTAGTATCTCATCAAATAAGTTTAAACTGTTCCCAGCTGGTGTAGAACTTGGAGCAGAATTGTCTGTAAAAAAAAAAAAAAAAAAAAAGAAAAAAAAAAGAAAAAAGAAAAAAAATTAATAAATGAATTAATAAATGAAAAGCTACTTTTCTAGCTAGCTTGCATTGTGCCATGGAGGAAAAGACTTCTAAAACACAACTTTACCTGAAGAGATTCCCATTCTCAATTTCAATATTTATGTTAGTTTTATTGGAAAAACATCATTCAATTTACATACACATAAAAGGTAACAACAAAAATCTAGAAAAACTATAGATTTATAGGACACCTATAAACAAAGGTGGGTGCCTTTCGTGACTGACTGATAATTCATTGTTCTAAATCAAAGGAGAGCTAATTCACAGTAAGCCTGCTTAGATGTTGCCCTTCTGTGCCTTGTAATTTAAGTAGTGGCCTAAGGTTCCATAACTCCAGAACCAGGAGATACCAAAAAAAAAAGGAAGAAATATATGCATCCTACAAGCCATTTATCTTGTTACCAGCTTTAGCTATTAAAACAATTGCAGTTGAAAAACATTCTAACAAAAGCTAGCTATCAAAGCTGTGTTTCAACCCTTGACTGCAGTCTTTAGGCACTACATAACGCAAAGAATATTTATATAATACAAGAGGACATGCAAATAATATCTCAAAGATCTTTTTAAATTATAAAATAAAAAGATTGCTCAGTATTAGACTACATAAAATCATTTGCAATCCATGAAATGTTTGCATTGCATTAGGTTGTTCTTTTTTGCGTCTTTTCAATTTACTAAACAATGTGTTCCTTTATCTGAAATATGGAATTAGAAAATATTCTCATATGTTGTAACAAACAAAATGAAAAAGAGAGCAAGAGGTGAGCAGATGTTTTACATCTGTAGGATTTAGTATAGTCCTTCCATAAACATTCAGTAAAAGAATGGTTGACATTGGAAAGGACCTTTAGAGATGATCTAGCCCAACCTCCCTGCTCAAGCAGAATCACCTAGAGCAAGTTGCCCAGGACCCTGTCCACATGGCTTTCGAGTATTTCCAAGGATGGAGACTCTACAAACTCTCCAGGCAACCTGTTCCAGTGCTCACAGTAGACAGGTCTGTACAGAAATGCTTGTTAAATGTTAGGAACTGCATTTCAGCAAACTTTACACTAAGACTCCTAAAAAAGAACATGATCTAGGTCTATTTCTCTCCTATTTTAAAAAAGCTAAGAGCAAATAAATTTACATTTATGTGTGAAATTATTGAGAAAGTAATAAAAAGTTAAGAGGACCTATTGAATGTACTGTATTACGATGACAGTATGTTTTGGAGCTCTCATCACTGATTTAGTGATCAGTGATTTTTGGATCTGGTCCTGAAGCTATTTAAAAGCCATGAAAGGACAGTGCCTTTCCCAAGGTAAAATGTCCTATATTGCGGCATGGTCAGAAGAGCTGAGGTTTCTCTGCACTTCTTTATAAACACATGCTCCAAGTATCTTAAAATAGCCAGTATCACAGGAAAACTATGCTATAATAGTTCAGCTAATGGATTTAAGAATTCTCAGCTGTATTTGTACAACATACAACATATAACCTTGAATTCAAACAAGTAGGTCACTAAAGTATACGTCCGCTTAGCTAAATGTAAACTTACAGATAACTGTCATCTTGCTTGAAACCAGCCTAAAAAGCACTGAGACACTACAACACTTCAAGACAAGCAGCAAATTACATTCAACCTACCAGGAACTGTTAAACCGTTGTCCAAGCCATCATAAATATCCACCGAGCTCTCATCATCTTCCTGAAAGGGGGAAGCTTCAACTAAAGCAAAAAAATATATATAGATATACATTTGTGTGTGTGTATACACACATATATATATGCATGTAAGTAAACTTTTAATAAACTCCAATCTCTAACTTGCCTATAAAATGGGCACAACTATGATCCTACAGGAGTAGTGAAATATAGCTGCCATTGTGAATAAAGGAAAGCAGGCATGGAGTAGTAAAAGACAGGAAAACTTTACCCACTAAGCTACTGTTTCTATGAAGAAAAGATCTTTAGTTACCAGGGAAAAAAAGCAGGCTTCTAAGATCAGCTCCTAAGTCTTAAAAGAATTTTGCATGCAGGAAATTTTACTGCTTTAAGTACAAGCAAACTTAAATTATAAACTAGCTAAGCCAACCTTACCTGAATTTGAATCTATTTTCTACAATATATTGAACTTGGAAGATACAGAACTCCAGAAATGTTGATAAAAGAACTATTATGATAAGATCACTACTGTTAAAACAAACACTTCTCACTAAATAAGAGAAAGCAATATAACAGTTTGTATCATAACTCAAAAGGTTGCTATAATATTACCTATATACCTGCTATAATATTCACATGCTAACTGGTTCTATAAAGCTCCATGCTAATCTCCTCAGTCTTTGCTAGCCTTATTCTTTTTATCAGCCTTTTTTTTGGATGCCCCTCATCATTCTCATCTGCCCCATCTGAATCTCTCCAGTTCTGCAAAAAATATTGTTACTGTAAAGAAAAATATCAGTAACCACAGTCCTTCTGAAGCTGGGAATCTCACGTATGTGTGTCAGACCAATCACCTGCTGAGCTGATAATAACATTACACTACCTTGCTGGCTTGTACTATACCAGACTAAAGTACGTTTGCTCTTACAAATAGCAGGTAAAGGAACAAACCTCTTAACATGTCCAAATACATGCTTCACTAAGATACAGGTAAAGGTTGAATTATATACAGTAAAACAAAGGTGAGAGGTTTGTTTAAGGCATCTCCAAAAACATATTAGAATTCCAAAATACTGTTACGACTGCAAATCCAAACTCACCAATGCAATATGGCTTACAAAGATACTGTGCCACAGTCATATAATTACAGTTGCTGCTTTTTTGTATTTGTCCCAATTTAAACTGTTTTCATTTTGTTTTCTAAGCAGTTTTTAAACCTTATTTTCATTACACTGCAGATGCATTATTTCATTGCAAAGTAGAAAGTAATCTAACACAACATCTCACCACCGCAACGGATATCAAATAGTCCCAGTCCATCCTCATCTGTTGCCATGATACAGATTCCCTACGGTTTCTCCATCTGTATGAGAAAAATATTAGAGGAAAGACAACAGATTAACTGACAATTTCAGAACAGCCTCATAAAGCAGGAGCATCTTGGAATATGCCCAAGCTACCTGGGGCCTTTGCTCTTTACTAAAATCCGGCTCTGCGTTGAGAAGAATCTTGTATCAGGGTAATAAATTCAGAGCGCTATCAAAAAAAACGAGGAAGCATCTGTCCTGTAAGTATTCTGACTTTCAACATAAGATGCTCAGCTGTATCTTTTATTCATAGGCACCAAATGAGCATCCTAAAGAGAAAACTTTTGGCACGCAGATGAGTACTGAATTGTGTTGCCAGATCAACTGAACGGATATTAAACAACTGAACGCATACCTTAATCAGTTAAAATAAATCCGATTACACACCCAATTTCGTTTCTGCTGACCGTCTTAAGAGCGAGTTTCCACTGCCTGACAACGCCACCCAAACTGACAACGAGCGGGAGCAGGCAAGAAGTATGTTGCCTGCCCGAGGAGGGGGCGACGCTCAGCCGCGAGACACGCGGTCTCCGCCGCAGCAGCTGTGGCAGGTGGCTTTGCCCATCACGCACACGCCCAGGGCACCCAGCGCAGCTCCGCAGCGCCGAGGGGATGCGCGAGGACAGCCAAGGCGCTGCGCGGCCCCCCTAGCGCCGCGCACAACTGCGGAAGGGCTGAGCGGCCCCGCCAGGCCTCGCCCTCACCGCGCAGGCCGGAGGGGCTGGCAGGGCCCAGCCGCCCGGGGCCGGCGGGGGGCCGCGGCCCGGTAGCACCGGGGGGGTGGGGAAGGGGACACGCCGGGCGGTGCTGGGGGGGCGGCGGGGCGGCGGCCCCGGCGGCGGCCGTGGGGGAGGGGAGCAGCGCCCGCGCGGAGCCGAGGCGACGCCGCGCCCCGCCGCGCTGGCGGAGGGAGGGAGGAAGGGAGGGAGGGAAGAAGGGAGCGGGAAGGCCCCGCTCGCCGGCCCAATGCGGCCGCCGCCCCGCACCCACCGGTCGGCCGCCGCGCCGCGGCCGCCACCCCGGGCCCGCGACACCCCGCAGGTCGCCGCCGCCGCCGCCGCCGCCGCCGCCGCTCCCGCAGGCCGGGCGCCGAGGGGGCGGAGCTCCCGGCCGCGGCAGCCAATGGCCGCCGACGCACGGCGCGTCCCCTCCCCCCGGCCGGGAGCTGTTGGCGCCAAAGCGAGCCGCGCCCCGCCCCCACGCAGTGGCACCGCCCCCGCCCCGAGCCCCGCCCCCTTCCGGCTCCGGCCGCCGGCCGCGCCGGGCAGGTCCTGCCGCCCGCCCGCGCCCCGCGCCGCTCCCCAGCCGCCCGGCCCCAGCGCGGCCGCCCGCGGCCTCGGGAGGGCGCTGGGCGCAGCCGGCGCGTCTCCTGCCTCTGCACGTCGAGCAGGCGGGTGGGGGCTAAAATCTGAAGTTGTGCTCCTGCTTTCAATGACTTCAGCGTCAACCCTCCTTGGAAACACTGCTAATATTTGAGATCGAAACTCACATTTTGGTTTACTGGTTCCTTACTAGTACCTACAAAGGTAAGTATAGTAAGATGACACCTACAGTCACGAATGCTTCTCTTCGTGGAAATGCTAACAAGATACTGACTTTCTTCCCCCTGAGTCTTACTCATTTATTTATCTCGGGTCACCAGCGACGCTCATCATCAGTCAGAAGTTTTTCGCTGATATAGTGACCTAGATTTACAAGACTTGAAGACAAGCACTGTGACATGTGGCTCCGATTCCTGACTGGGCCCATAACAGGCAAATCCTATAACAGAAATGTCAATTCGTTCGGTGAGAGCCGAAGAACACGGCTGGACGGAGACGTAGTGAATGACTCCGTGCACATAGCAGATTCCGCTCCTGCGGCGGCCCCGCACAAACACCCGGAGTTGGCACGGCCAGTCGGTTCCGGAGGGAGAAGCTGGCCGGAGACTACATATCCCAGCATGCTGTAGGCAAACGGACTCACGGCGGCCGAGCTCGGGCCGGCGCATTGCAAGCTGGGACCTGTAGTTTTGTTTGGAGCGCAGGGGCGGGGGTACGCCGCGCTTCCTTTCCCTGCGACGTCGCCGGCAGATGACGGCAGCCGCGAAGCGGAAGTCCGCCCCGAGCTGCACGTCGCCTGCGCCCCACGTGTTGCGCGGGCTCCGCGGCGGTTGCGGGCGCTTGGGCGCGCGCCGCCTCGCCTCCCCTCCCCTCACCCTCGCGCCCTCCAGGCGCCCCGCTCCTCAGCTGCTGCCCGCGCTCCGCCGCCGGGGCCGAGGCGCCGCAGCATGGCGGAGCTGCGGTTTCGCCTGGCGGAGCCGCTGCAGCTGGTGGCGCGCAGGAACGAGAAGAGCAGCGCGGAGCTGAGCAGGTTCCTGGTTAAGCAGGTGAGCGGGCAGCGCCGCGGGCGGAGGGGCGGCAGCGCGCTGCCCCTCGGCGCCGCCATCTCCGCGCGGCGGCTTTATCTCGCGGCCCCTCCGCCCCGCGACCGTATCGCGACCGTAGCTGCGTATCGCGACCGTAGTTAACTATTTAGCTGTAGCGCATCGCACTGGTGCTGCGTGGGATACTTCCTGCCTTCCTCTCTGCTTTATTTGCCTCAAAGCAGCGTGTAGGGTAAAAAGACTGGACTGGGTTTACTTCCGTTATACCACAGTGATATTAGAGGCGTGTACGCTCGTTCACTTTTTTTTTTAAGTGGTTTTTTTTTTGTTTCTTTAACTGTGAACAAGGCACCTGTCTCAAGGAAGAACGAGATGTAGCACATTCATGTCTGTGAAGTACTTGAAAACGTGATAGTAGGATGTCAACATGTCAGGCTTAATATTGCTGTTCTTCTTCGTGGTAGAGCTTTTGAAGCCCCTGAACTGTGTACGCATTTCAGGACCCAAAATCCTTGGGGTTTTTGGAGTATCTAGGAAATGTCCCAGTTTCTTGAAGGTGGAACATCTAAATTGCCACATTTTTTCGGAATATAGGTTGTCACTCTGAATTGCTGTCTCTTAGGTATGCTTGGGGAAAACTTTCTTATTGTTATTTGAGGGATTTTTTGGTAGATAGGTGGCTTTTTCTTCTCTCACTTCAAATCATAGGATCAAAGTAAAATTGGCAAGACTGTGTATATTGCTGTATTTGAGAGTTGATGCTAGCTGATGGGAAGCAGTGGAGATGCTAACAGTGGAGAAAGAGGTGCTATTCAAGAGAGAGAAACATCTGAGAAAAAGAGGTGAGGACCAGAGTAGTGCAAAAATAGATGCGATAAATCTGTCTCCCCCCGACACGATGCAGCAGACAGATGGAGTGGTAAAGTGGGAGTGAGTCATAGAGTTCTGAGACTAGGAAAGAGACTGTGCCCTTTCGCTTCTGGTGGCTGCTGTGAGACACGTGCTTCAGGTGGCTAGCTAGAAATCGATAAAGACTATAAAACCCGAGATATGCAGAGGCTCTAGAACAGTTACTCCCGAGCCTTGAAGCTACAGATCTAGGGATTAATGTTAGGCTGGTTTTACCACTAAACAAAAACTGACTTCAGTCGTCTTGCCTTGTTTTTTACCAGTTGCTCTGTATGTAACTTAAGTGTGCGATCTGTATATCTAGAGCTTTGCTATCATTCTGGCTTCTTATTCCTCCAGTATTTCACAAATCACTGCTAATAGGACTTGCTCACAACGTGTGAAGTAAGAAATAACAGCCTTTTGACATTATTACTAAGTCACTGTTCATGTGGCGATGGAAGATCTTGCTCCATATATTTCAATGTATAGTAGAAATAGAACCTTTTGTGTAGAATATTGGTATGCCATTAACACTGCAGAGGTGCCACAGATTTCTATTTCTGTGCTCTTAATGAGGAAGAGAGACAAAAAACTCTCTAAACAGTCTTTGTTTTCTGACCTTCTATTTTTGGATTATTTAAGCAAACCATGTAAGCAGCAGGTTGGGAGTAGAGGCATTCTCATGTTGTGCTTTTTCAGAAATAGGACTTCAGTTTCTGTGGGTATCAGCATGTGTATTCACAAATGCTGAAACTGTTTAACGAAGTAAATGTATTATGCTGTTTCCATTTAGAAGCTTATTATTAAACTTTCACAAAAAAGAAATTAAGCTTAAAATATTTACATGTGATCTGTTGTGTTAGCTCAGCTGGATTAATTGCTTAATATTTAATATGGCAGATACACATATGCCGGAGGAAATTTCTGTACCAACTGGAAAAATTGGCTTTGCAAACTGCTGAAATGTGGTTTAGGTTTTGTTTGGTACCAAAAGTCTTTTTGAATCAGAATTTTCATATGTGGAATCACAAATGCAGATTTCCTGTGAATAAATTTATTTTTAGCTCCCAGTGACAGTGTAATTTCAGTGGATAAGTTCATGAGTATGAAGGTTAAAATGCTAGTAGGAAGGGAACTTCAGGGCAAAAACAACCTTATGCCTTTCTGTCTTTCATATCCCCCAGAGTTTTAAACACTGAACATGCACTGAACAATATAAATGAAAAAAGCTGACACTTTTGGGCAGTTCTTGTGTTTGGCCTATGCGACCAGCTTAAGGACATCTCAAGTGCTGCATTTCAGATCTCCTGGCCTATTCTGTTAGTGTTTTAGCTTGGCATCCTTCATTTTACCTTTCTTTTTTTCTATGCAAGAGTGAAAACTGTTTTAATAATATCTCCAAGCTCTTATTTATAGCCCTTTCAATCTTAGTATTTTATGGAGAGAAGTACTTTTATTCCTTTCTTTTACAAATGTAGAAAAAGGAGGTGACCTAACTGTCCCAAATTCCCGCAATTATTACTGCCTGTCAAAAAAAGGTCCTGATGTCCTGGTAACTAAGGCAGACTACTTTTTCCTAAAGTACAGCTTCAGCTTTTACCCTGAAAGATGAATTAGGTTTTAAGTCATGTAACACTATAAATGGCGGATGGTATATTTCACTTCTGTTTCAGTCCTGGTGTAGGTGTATTCTCATCTCCTGCTCTCTCTAGTTTTTCAAGAGCTGTTACTTCTGTGAGACAATCTGTTAATAAATACACTCAACAAAAGTCAAAGAGAAAATTCTCTCTGTCCTTGAAGGAGTGGTGTACGCAACGGTATGAAACACAACATGCAGGAGGACGTGTAGCAAGTTCTAGTCTGATTTGCAGGTAGCTGAAGTTACTTGTTCTCTCTCTGAAACTGCATAGCCTCCCCTCTCCTGGGTGTTGTTTTTTGGGTTTTTTTTTTGTTGTTGTTGTTTCTTTGGGGGTTTTTTTGTTTGTTTTTTGGAAGTATGTGTGGATTATAAGAAGAATACAGGTTCATGTTATGCTTAACACTGTTGAAACTAGACAACTGCCAAAATGAATGGTCCTGTTGTCTTCTTTCCCCCTACTTCTTTCCCCCTATCCCCAAACCTCAGGTGGGTGTTTTCGTTGCTTCTCTTGTCATGAATGTAGTGCATGTGATAATGTGGAAAATCAAGCCGATTTTCCCATCCAGTGGAAAACTTTGGAACAGATTAGTTTGGATAATCTTACCGAACTGGTGGCTGCACAGTCATACAACTCTAGATCTGATGCCTGCAAGGGGACTGGATGAGAGCATGTGTTTCTTCTGTTGGAGAGGAAAAAGAGGATTTCCCATACCTTGCCCCTGTGCCTCCCTTTTCCATTAGTAGTAACCCATAGACTAAATGTAACATGAAATTGCAGATGGAATTACTATGAAATATGTGTACTAACTGTTAGCAAGTGGTTGTGGGGAGGGGGGGGGAAGGGGAGGAAGAGCCTGCACTCATTACAAGAGCATGAAAGAGATTGAGAGGAAAATATCTCTAGCATTGTTTCATCTATGCCATTTTTCCAGTTGTATGAACCTAGACTGACCAAATCAAACTTCCTGCTGGAAATAAAACTAATATTTAACTTGCTTTCTCTACAGTTTAGTGTATTTTCCCTCAGTAGGGTATAGATAGGCAAAGGAATCTTTGGCAGTCTACAGGCAAGGGAATTTACTATGTTTTTTTTTTTTTTTAGTATGTCCTTTTCCAGGAGGACACCAATTGAATCCAAGGTTTGAATAATAATCTAGGGCTGAAAAGCCTATAAAATTGTGTAGTGTAATGTAACTTAATTTAGTAGAGAAATAAGCAAGAAAAACTTCTGGAAAAGGCCTGAGAGCTTGATTTAGTTGTCATACTGAGGTGGTGATTTGGGGTTTTGGCTTTTTTTTTGCTTTTATTGGTGAGTTTTTTTGATTTTTTTTTTTTTGGTGTTTGTTTTTTCTTTTTTTTCTCTCTAGGAATCCTGTCCCCGAGAGAAATTATGCTCTGATTCCTCTGATGCTCCCCATTTTGTGATACACTAGACTGAGTTATTTTGATTAACTGAAGCACTCACTTATAGTGGTTTTGGAGAATGTCAGTTATTGTATCATTGCATCTCCCTCTGGCCTAAAGAAATGATAATATAGACGTTTGTCTTTGTCATTAGATTGAGTAGGGCTAGTAGCGTCTCTACTGGTCTTTGCAGTTAAACTTTGAATCAGGAGGTTTTCTTTTGCAAAGTAGAATATGCTTGTTTTTCTGGTCAGTACAATCCTAGCAGATGGAGGATTGAGGTTATGTCAGGTTTAATTGAGATGTGCTAGCTAAGCCTGCTCAGAAGGTGAGCCTTTCTTAAAAGTGTTACAAGCTAACATTTGCCATTATTTTTTCCATTGGCTTGATTTTTCTCATCCTAGTTGAGATTATGACCAGCTGAAATGAAAGTAAAGACGTTGTGCTATGTCTGTGCTAGACAAGGGCTCCTTTCACACCTACTGTAATGTGTTGGCTGAGCCTGCTTTTTCATTCAACTACTAGTGAGAATCTAATGGTACATCTGGCCCAGTGGGACCTAGCCTTTTCCACTGAGGTGTACCGTGTAACTTGTCCTGAGATGTACCCTGTAACTTTGTGTGGAAGCACCTGAGAGCCACGACCAGAAACCCCAGTGTTCCCGGTGCACGATAGGTGCCTGCCTTGTCATGTAGTGGGGGGCAGTGGTTGGGGAGAGTCTCTCTCCTGTGGCACAGTGAGTTGTTCTGGCAGACTAGATTTGGCCCACAGGCTGCCTCCCTCAGTCTAGACTAAATGAAGTTTTGATGTAACATGAAAAATTCAATCGTAAGTTAATTTGAGACCCTCTCCTACCCTGCCCCACAGGCTGTGGAGAGTCACCCTTTCAAAGGCAACCGTAGGACCTCTGCAAGCTATTAGCTTCTAACAATGAAACCATCCCTTCCTTCTGCTTGCCCAGCAGCAGGTTTCAGATGAATAACAACAGCTTGGGAGAAACAGAAGTTGACAACAGAGGTAGCTTAAATGAAAGGCTATCAGAATCACAGGCTGTTTCTCTAGGAATTTAGTAAGTGATTATTTCTGTTTTGTTTGGAAGGCTGCCTTGCCTCACTGTATTTACTGCTATTTGCCAGGAAAGATAAAATCATCTTGATAGAGGATAAGGGTTAACTCTATCAATGAGGGAGTGTGGAGGGTCAAAGTAAAGAGCAAAACTGCTGTAGTGCAAATTCATAATGCTGATTTTCACAGATAATAATTCTATATGCTGTATTATATGTTAAACTTCACAGTGTTGGAGAGGTTCTTGGATAATAAAATGAACTCGAAGACTAAAGAGACTCATATTTAAAGACGTATTTAAAGTGCTTGAATTGGGGTTTTTGGTGTCTCGCCTTTTTTTTTTTTTTTGAGAGCGAGAGATAGACTTTTTGTGTAAAATTCGCTGTGAATCCTGCATGAATAGTTTTGAAATTAGAAGTCTAAACTTTTTCCCTTTTAACTTATTCTTACCTTCCATTTCTGCAGGTTTGGACTCAGCAGGATCGGCAATGCATCCTTGATACTTTAGCACAGTTATTACTGGATAAAGAATGTACTATATTGATCGGTCGCCAGTTTCGGCCAATCTTGTTGGATTTGCTGGAAAGAAATGCAGAAGCCATTAAAGCTGGTGGCCAGATCAACCATGATCTGCATGAAAGACTGTGTGTAGCAATGAGCAAACTGGTTGCTGATCACCCAAATGTGCTGCCGTAAGTAATGTAATGTGTTTTTGCATGATGTTTGAACTTACAGAGCATATGCTTGTCAGTGTTGGCTGGTGAGGAGAGGTGTCGTTACAATACTTCTGATTGTCTCCCACAGCAATAAATGTATTTTGAATTGAAAGAGTGACTTGGAAAACACAAGCCTTAAAGACAACTTAGTTAAATTTAATTATGTGGTAGTATTGAACATGATTTTCATTTTAATGATCAAAACAAAAGCAAAAGAGCTGATATGAAAATTGCTCGCAACCAAAATCTCTGCATTTAATATTAGGCCTGACATCTCTATGTAGTCAGTAGAATATAAAATTACCTAAGAAGAAATTGGTATTACTTGTTCGGTAAACAGAAGAAATAAACGATATTTCACCAAGGTTGATACAGTTTCCCCTTGTAAATCAAGTAGTCATCTGTCATCTTTAATAAGGTAAAGTATATGTTGTCAGCTGATTGCTAAAGTGATTGTCTTTCCCGAGTGTGGACAAGGCTAAACGTAGGCCTTTAGTTTGCACTATACAATCAATTACTGTTTCAGGACCTCTGAATTAGAACTTTTTTATTAGTGGCTATTTTTCTCAGCTTTGGCTTAGATATCTGTGATCTCTCTCTCTCTCTCTCTCTTTCTCTCTTTTTTGTGAAGGTTTGCTTTAAGGTATTTTAAGAATACATCACCAGTTTTCCAGAGACTTTTCCTAGAGAGCTCAGATGCAAACACAGTCCGATATGGGCGCAGACGAATGAAGTTACGGGATCTCATGGAGGCAGCATATAGATTCTTACAAAAGGAGCAGTCAGTTTTCCGGGAATTATGGGACTGGAGTGTGTGTATTCCACTTCTAAGGAGTCATGACACTTTAGTCCGTTGGTAAGTTTAAGACCTCAGATCTCCATTGAAAAGACATACCTGTATCTTGAATTGTGTTTAGGAAAGTTCATGTGCAAGGATAAAAGAAACTTCAGATAGTACCAGAAAAATCCATACCTACAGTATCTGCATGTATGCTTCTTATCTGATCTTTTGAAAGCTGTAGTGATCTATCACAGAGTGAAACTTAGGCACTCTTAGTAATGCTGCAAGCTGTGGGTTGTATGGATTGGAAAAATCTTTGTAAAAGATTTTTTTTTTTTTTTTACCCAAGTTGAATTCAGGAGAGATGGTGAACTTTGTGAAATGTTATCACTTCAGCTCTCCTGTACACCTGTTGGTGTATTGCATATGTTCTGGCAAATTGTCCGAGAAGAAAGTAGAGATGAATCTACTCTTTCTCCCATTTCTATTACAATAACATATTTTTCCATTCTTTATTCATACGATAGTAACTAGTCATTTTTTCTGTTGCTTGTACGGTTAATAATAGAAACCTGAGTCACTATCACACTTCTTTTATTTAAGTTATACTTCCTAATTGGCTTTGTTGTTGCAGACTTTGCAGGTTTTTTTGGTCAGATGTTATTATGCTGGGTGTTGGCCTGCAGAGCTTTAATCTAGTCATATAATCTTCCCAATTTATGTGAGTGGTAATACTTGTAATGCATCTTTAAGAAAAAATATTTAATAGTCTTTTTTTAAACAAATTCATAATTGTATTAGTAACACATAGTTTAAAACTCAGATATTAGGAATAGCGGAGGCAAGAGTATTACCAAATCTCTTAGCCATTTATGCAGCTCTTTTGGGTGACATGCATTTAGATAGTCTTAAAAAAGAATCAAAGTGCTAATCCATTGACTGGAATAGGTTTACCTGGTGTTCAGGTAATAATTTGGTTCAGGACAAAATTTCAAAGTCAGATCGTTTACTTCCTCCAGTCTCCTGCAACTTTTTTTCTTTTTTGAGCTCATTGAAAACTTTTGTTCTTGGAACATAAAGCAGATTGGAAATAAATGAAACATATGGTTTGTATTAAATGTCCATTTGTTGCAAGACAGCTCTATATAATAATGAAGTCAAGGCTTGGGAGTTTTTGGCTTCTCTTGACACTGAGTCTTGAATTCATTGTATAAAGATCAGTTAAGAAATAACATGAAAGAGAAGACAAATTTCAAAGGGAAATGGCAGGAGAAGAAAAAAATCAAACAAAGAAAATTTAGTTTTCATTGAAAGTGAACATCTAAGACTCATTTATTTGGGAAAGTGCTGTCCTGGTTAGTTACTTCATATATTAGCAATACAGTATGCCATGATAGAATTGGTTTTCTCTAGAGAAATATCTCAGAAATGCTTAAAGAATATTAAGCAGAGCATTACAATAATTTCTGTGAAAAAAGTTTTCTACATATTTTTCCAGACTTGATGTTTTGATTTGTAACTGTCAGTTGTCGAAACTAAGTAAAGAGACTACATATTGACATTTTTATTCTAAATATCATTTTTAGGTATACTTCAAACTGTCTTGCTCTGGTTACATGCATGAATGATGAGCATAAATTGTCCTTCCTCAAGAAGATCTTCAGTCCTGAAGAGTTGATACACTTCAGACTAAAGTAAGAACTTTTTAACTGTTGAATGCTAATTGCTTTTGTTGATGGCTTTCAATTGAGTTAATAAACATGGATATGGATTTGACAGGCTGCTAGAAGAATCTCAGCTGCAGAATGTGGAACGAGCCCTTCTTTTGGCCAATCGAGACTCCTCGTTTTGGCAAAAGGGGAAAGAGCTGCAATATACACAGGGAGATATTGTATCAGGCGACCTCTCCGCAAATGTAGTAGCTGTATGCGGTATTATGCTGCCTAGATTACAGCTTCTTTCTGAAGAGCAGGTATGTAACCCAGGATTAAGGCTGTACCTTTTTTAAGATGCCCTAAATGCTGTGAACTGGCTTAACTTGCTTTCCTGTTTAAAAGGTATTGAGATACTGTGGGTAATGTGCATTTATTTTGCTTTCCTAATGTGTACTGTAAGCTACTTATGCATTATATTGACTCTACAAAGGAGCTCTGTAGTGGAATGAAGCAATGGAGGCGTAATTATCTTATTTTCAAGTAGCAGTTCTTACAAACATGTTGTAAGAGAATATTCAGCCTTGTATAGTACATCTCCAGTCCAAGTCTGGGTGATACTGAGGGATTTGACACAATTGCTTTTACCTACATGAAATAGTTCTTGTACGGTAAAGACATCTTCTTGTCAGCAGCCTTTCTCAAAACATATTCTTAGTTCTCATTTTAAAACAAAGGAAAACAAGGTGGCTACTTGCTTCTCTAGAAAGCAGGAAAAGTGGAGAGGAAGTGGGCAAGAAGTTACTTTCTCCATTTCCCTTGAGTGGAGTGTAATGCAGAATGTAGTGCCTTGTAGTTTTAACATGTCCATCAAGGACATAAGTATGTTTGAGCAAACATCATTTTGAACTGTTTGGGTTTGTCTTTGTAGCTGCAGCCAGTATTCTTAGCTGTTTTTATCATTTAGGCACAATTTTGGCTCTTAACTAGGCTGAGTATTGCTGTTTAATTTCAGGACATTGGTCTACAGAAGCAGGACAAAGAAATGAATGAAGAATGCCAGTTGTCCAGAATTTCTTGATTAGCAGAAGCAAGGAAATAAGCAGTTTCCCCCTAAATTTTACCTTTTTTATGTTTTTTTAAATTAAAAAAAGAACTACTTTAATTGAATTTTCTGCTTCCTAGTTTTTATAGGAGTGAGGGTGTGGTTTGGAATTCATTGCAACTTGGGAAACTGATAAGCTGTTTAAGGATGTTCTTATTCCTGTGCCAATATCGTTGCTGCTGAAGTTGTGCTGATGCAGCTGTTAGCAGAGGCATGATATAAATTGGATTGCTGAAAGCATCATTTTTCTAAAGAGGGAGGAGAGAACTTCCAAAAAAGGCATGCTTTTTTTCTCCTTTTTTTTCTTTTTCTTTTTTTTCTTTCTTAATAGCCACAGTTATTTCATTGATCTAGTACACAGTGTGGTTCCAGTTATATTTGCGCAGGTGAGGAGGTCTGACAAAGGGATAGGAACAAGCTGTGAGGGAAGGCAGATACTTTTTAAAAATAGCATTGTTACCAGGGAAATACATGGAATTCCATCTGAAATAAAATTCAAATTTAAAATATAGTGATTGTCTTTTTGGTTTCACTGCAATATATATTCTGACTTCTCTTCTTCATTTGTAGTGTACAAATATTAGAGCTGAAGTGTTGTATCTATTTCCGCACAGGCCGAAGCGTAGGATAGTTAAACTCGATGCATGAAAATAAAAGAAAATTCAGTTCACTTTTGTTCAGATTGCAGTGGATATACTTTCTTGCACAGTAATTAATCAATATGATAAAACCTCAATAGATATTCTCCAAATATTTTAACTTTTCTACAGTCGCTAGTATATCAATTTATTGCACAAAGCCTATTACACAAAGCTTTCCTGTCAGTAGGCATAGTCACACACTACATCTTGTGAGTTTAACTTGTTTGATTTGTCCTGCAATTAGGATCCATTCTGATGATTTAAATGATTTAATTTAAATGGCGAATTGTATTTGATTGACATGAGCGTGATGGTTGAATACTCACTGTATCTGAACTGAGAACTGAGAGTAAACTCCATTTGGGAACAAATTGTGCATATACTTCCTTAAGTGTATCATCTAAAATAGGTTTTTCCTAAAATGAATCCTAAATACCAGTCATTAAATACAGTCTTTATAATCCACAGCTTTAGAACTCTTTATTTTATTTGATATATGTTGACAGATCTGCAGGCCAAAATTTTCTAATCATTAGACTAACTCTTCTACTTGTTCTATGTTGCACAACCTATACATAAGTAACAATTTCAGTGTGGTAACTCAAATTTTATGTTTGAACAGGAAAATAACACCAGCTGTTTTGTTTTGGTTGAATCTACCTGCACAAGTCTCCAAAACCTTGCTATTGCTGTAGCATTTCAGAGTCCTGTTTTATTAGAAGGACCCATAGGATGTGGCAAAACTTCTTTAATTGAATATTTAGCAGCTGTTACAGGAAGAAGAAAGCCTCCTCATATTTTGAAAGTCCAACTTGGGGATCAAACTGACAGCAAGGTAATTGTGGAAATTATTTTATGGTAGGATCGTCAGACCTCTGTAACATTGTGCTGTAGCAAGCCCCATCTTGCTATTGATGGGAATAAATACACCTGAAGAAGATAAAAATCATAGTTAGGCTTCAGTAGATTTTTAAATTCTGCACATAATTGTGCTGCATCTGTTCCGTTTAAATTATGCATTTTATCAGGATTTTTCTAATCAGTCTAATCTGATCGCAGTTTTTTGTGATAAAGGTAAGATGAAGTAAAACCCTGTGATATTGAGAAGGACATTTGCAGTTACATAATACTGATGTAACTCTGTGTGTAGAGGTAAAACCAGAGTGAAGATAACGTCACATTTTTCTGGTTTTGCATGTTTGTTAATGAGCATGAATTAATTTATGTTATTGAGCTCAAGTTATGTTTAGTTTTCTGAGGAGATTAATCAGAGGTGCTATCTTTGAAGCTTTTGATTGCCATTGGTAGTCACCTTTATTTTCATGGAAGAACAGTCTGTTTCACGATCTCACAACTTTTCTCCAAGAGAGTGTCTTTTCACATATGTGAATAAGACCACCATATTAAGGAAAAGTGATAAAGTTCAAGTTATAATCTATGAAGTAGTGAAACCTTAAACTTAGTTATGGAAGAAATGCTTAACTGCAAAAGTTGCAACTTTACAGAAAATCAAAGCTTGATTGATTTTTGTATCTTAGAATAACTTGTTTCAAAACTTCTCTTACTTTACCAGCTCAGTTGCAGACCTTTCAAAAATGCAAAATACAGTTCACTGTAACTCTAGCCAGCTTAATATGTTATTCTGCTTGTTTTGTTTGTTAATTAGGTTTTTACGCACTTCTATTTATCCGGCTCATTTTAGTTATGATGTTTCAATTAAATTATCATGAATGTGGAAGGAGTGGAATTTTTTTTTTTTTTTTTAATTAAATAAAATGTAATGCTGAGCATAGATTACAGGTAGATTGTTTAGTAATGGACAGGCTAGATAAGTGTTACTTACAGGTCACATTTGGTCATCCTTGTAAGCTTTTATTCCGAGTTTTCAAGGCAGGTAATGAAAAGGTCTCTAACTTACCGGTTGTTTCTGTCATAGACACTGCTTGGTATGTATCGTTGTACAGACGTACCAGGGGAGTTTGTATGGCAACCTGGAACCTTGACACAAGCTGTTACCAAAGGTCACTGGGTACTTCTGGAGGATATTGATTATGCACCTCTGGATGTGGTATGTAGGTTCATGTTCTCTATAAGGTGTTGGTCTTAGGGTCCGTACTAGCAATTCTTGGAATATAATCACCATGAATGGTGTAGCAACAGGCTTAAAGTAATGCCCCTTTAAAAGGAGTTAAAAAGAGTTGACCTGATTGCCTTAGTCCACAAATTGGCACAGTGGATTTGTTTCTCTCATTGTTTTAGAGCAGTCATGGCATGGCACTGTTACCAGATTTGGCACTGATGGAGATTTGAGCTGGCACTACTGATAAGCTATGTGTCTTTTAAAACATGTTTTAGTATTCGAAAATAAATGTGGCCCCAAACACCACAAAAGATCGTAAACCGTTTGTTAGAGTCTTGTTGATAATAAGGCTTTCTAGTGTTCTGCCAGTTCTTTTTAGCACATTTATTTATTCTGGCTTGGATATTAAAAATGTGTTTTTGTATCAAACACTATAGGTTCTAATTGACTTCTTGTGTTCAGCTCCAAAATCAGTACTTGTTAGATGGTTATCACTCCCCTTTAAAGTGGTGACCACAGAAAAAATGTCTTTTGCAAGAACCATGTCATAGAGATGATGTGCTGTGTGGGCCTGTTGGGCATTCAGCAAATGTTCTTTCTTGCAACTAGTTATTTCTTCCTACCTTTTCTGTAAAGTATCCTTTATCTAGTTCACTAAGCTGCCAGCTTGTTTATTGGGTTTTAGCTTTTCAAAACATAGGGAATTTATAAGAAAGCCAAGATGTATTGCTTGTCTGTACTAGACAGGTTTTTTTTTTTTGCTAGAGGGTCACATGCTTCTGTATACTCCACTCATTGCACTTGTCACAAGCGTGCCCTGAACACAAGTACCTTGCATTCATCTCCTCCTTTTTTCAAGTCTTCCCTGCATATAACCCATTTCCTTTCTCCATATCAAAGTGTCCATGTTTGCCCTCCTCTCTGTGATCATTGTGCGATCACCTACTTCCTTTTTTTCATTCCACCGTTATTGTCTTTCTGCCTGGAAGGATAGATTCTTTACAGTTCTGGCATACCACTGGGGCAGAGCAGGGTCTACACTGAAAAATATTGATGTTTGAGAACAAAATGTTTGGGATGGAGTTTATCTTTGTTAAGGCAGATAAAGAAAATAAGGCTTTTCATAAATCTAAGGAGAGAGTGTCCAATAATTCCTTTGGAAATAACCAAATACCAATAGTTTTAGGTTGGAGTGGCAGTGTAAAGACTGACATACTTACCTTTTTTATTATTAAATATGAATACAGTTGAAAGGAGGTAGGGAAATGTTTATACCTGTAACTTCCAGTTAATTTTATGCAGCAGTGGGGCTCTGCAATTCCTGTCAGTGTCACTTGGAAGTGCAGTCTGGAGGAACGTCAGTTGCTGACAGCATAGCAGTGCTCTAGCATCTCCTGTGTGAAACGAGTGTGGATGGGTGGGCTGTCAACGTTTCACAAAAGAAGAATGTTTTATAATGTTCTTCTCTTTTCCAGATCTCTGTGCTGATTCCTCTTTTGGAAAAAAGAGAATTACTAATTCCTGGTCGTGGTGACTGCTTAAAAGTAGCTCCGGGATTCCAGTTTTTTGCAACCAGGAGGTAGGCATGTAAAGTTATATGGACTGAAAAGCATGAATGTACTATTTTTAACTTGGGAAGAAATATTCTGGCGATTTCCAATTGATAGTTGACAGTCTGACTACTGAATGTATTTAGTTTTCTGGGTTTTGTTTTTTATTCCACCTCCTCCTTGGGCAGTTGTTTACTTGTGTTCCCTGGAGGATATTTGTTAAGGGTTTCATGAATAATTGTAATTCAACCCTACATCTGTAATTCTATTGGGAATCATGGGAAAAAGGAATATAAGGAAAAATTATTGTGAAGAAAATCTAATTCCTGAAGGTCTTGTGCAAATACAGAGTTTTGTAGTGTTTTTTAACCAAGAAAACGTTTTAAAGGTGTTCTCCATGACCGTTTGCTTGTAGCAATTGTAGTAATAGCTCACACATCAGATGTCAAAATGTTGTCTTGTATATTAATACACAGTATTGTAGCAAGATTAAAGGTTATGATATCTAAAGGGGTATGGTTACATGTTTCTTGAATGTTTTATAGATTTCTTCAAAGCCTTTAAAAATTTTCCTTGCTGCTTTTGTCCTCCTTACGTAGATAAGTGATCTTTTCTCTGATTTATCAGATTTATTTATTTTGAGATTTAATCTTTTAGAACCTCTCATTTGGTTTACTCATCTCCTAAAATTGCTCTCTCTGTGGTATACTTGGTCAATGGTTTGTATAATCCAATGGAAACTATACTTTTCTGCTGTAGAAACCATTGACCAAGTATCCACAGAGACACTGTAACAGACTTATCGAATCTCCTATTTGGGAGATAAGTTAAGGATAACCCCAAATGCAGAATATTAAATTAAGGAAAAAAAGCAGCAATATCTAGTGCTTTGCATATGCAAGGCTGCTTCCACAGTGAGTGGAACGTATGGCTGCATAGCTATTTGCACAGTAAAAACCAGTAGGGAGCAAAATATGTGAAGAGAAGAAAAAGGAAGCTGAAGAATGAGAACAAAATCAGTAAAGACTGGGGTGGAGGAATAGAGATGCTTTTCCTGCACCTCCATTCACAATACAGCGTGGATCCCCTAGGATCTGTGGAAGTTATTATCCTCGTCTCTTCTTTTAGGCTCCTCGCTTTACAGGGCATCCTGTATGTTGTTTCTCATAGGATTAGCTTACCGTCATGCTTCTTTTTGTGAGTACCTCTATGGAGATTTTGCACCAGAGGGGAAATACAATGTGATAAAAGGTGATTTAGAAAGCAGAGATAGGCATGGTAGGGTGCCTGACAGTACAGTGACAAACAGTGGGCGATCTAGGCATGCACTCTTTCCCCCAGCACCTGTTCTTTGGTACATGGGAATATATAAAAATGTTGAATTCTTCAGCAAGTCACTATATGCTATGTGTGTTGCTTTGATTTAGGATCTTCAGTTGTGGTGGTGGTTGGTACAAACAGCAAAGCAGCCATGCTGCTCTTTTGGACAAGTATTGGACCAAAATTCATCTGGATAATATGAGCAAAGCAGAACTCAAGGAGGTATGGTGTTGCTCTATTGTGGCACGTGAAAAATTGTTTCAGTTAAGGATAATGGATGTTTTTTGGTAATAAACTTAATTCTTATTTTCCTCTCCAAGTTCTATAATTTACCCTAATCACTTCAGATCTAAACAGCCAATGCTGAAGTAAATGGGCAGTTTACCAAGAAAATTTGATGTGAATTGGACAGATTCCTAGGTTTTGTCATGGCAAACACAATTCGGCTTTGAATGGGTCTAAGAGTCAAATTACTTTGCTGTTTTGTAGCATGCAGAAGTTTTTTTGTTTATTTGTTTTTGTTTTGCTTTTTAAAGAAAAGAAAATCAAGCTTACTTTACTCCTGAGTTCTCTAAGCCTTGAAACGGAAAGTATTTGGTTATCAATTATGAATTACTATTTCTGTAGGGAATGTTTGCTTTGTGTCGTCCATTGGAGAATTAAGCCCAGGGCTTACATGAAAACAGAATTCTCTAGAGATTCTCCTTGTGATGTAGAATTCAAAACACAGTTTGACTGTAGGGAAAAAAAAAAAAAAAGCCTCCTCTACGGGAAGAGGGAATGAATTTTGTCCAGCAGGAGATTTGAGAGAAACTTCTGAATTTTCTAGAATGGAAAAGATAGCTTTCCAGTAGGATTCATCTACTTCTTGAGGCTCACTCAGCAGCCAGTACAGTTATGAATGACCTTAAATATCTGTATTTTCCTATTTTGTCATTTGTCATGTAATTATTAGGAGTGGTGCAAGAGCAGCACCTATTTTGAGCTTCTAGATTTTGTTGCAGGCTAAGCAAGTAGGTGCACAGGAGGCCTCAGCAGTCAGTTTGCTGGAAATGTTCAAGCTTGTGTGCTATAGCTCTTTCTACCACAAATAGATCCACGTGGGCAGGAATTTAAGAAGCTCGATGTTACAGTGGTAAAGAAGGCTTTCTGGCCAACTTGATAACAAAGATGACTTCCAGAAAGGAGCAGTGTAAAATAAAGTTTGGCTGTCAAAGCTTTAAGAAAAAAGGATGCTTCGGTACTACATGTGTCAGTTACCACTAGATTCTTCCTCTTGTTCTTTTTTGTTTGTTTGTTTTGTTTTTAAATCTTGTACCTCAAGTGACAAAAATATATAAATCAGATGGACTGTATAAGATTCAGTAGCAGAAGAAGAGGAGGTGATGAAAACACCCACCCACTTGTTTGTGTTGAAAATAGATTCATGTTCTTCCGGCTGATCTTAAAAGTCACTTTGTCAGGGCAGGACCAGTGATCCTGGCCTGTGTCTGTGAAGAGCCTATTTTGGGAAGCCGTGGCTTCAGCCTTCTAGCCTTGGTGGAGAGAGCTAATCTGAAAGAAAATGCTAAAAGAAAAATTAGCCTTTTAGTGCATCTTTGTCAGTGCAGTGAAGAGACATCTTGGATGCTCAAAGAAAAGTTCAGTCATAAAAGCTGTGTAAGAGGGACAGGAGATAGGAATTTTTATGATCAGTTATAAAGTTGTATGCTTTTGACATATGATGTTAACTTTAGATGGTGCTGAATATACTTCTACTTCCCATCAATACTAGTACAAATCCATAAAATAAACTGGAGTATAATTGAGTTGGAAAATTTCACATTGGGCATCCTAAGCAGTATCATGCAACTGGCAATGACTTATACTTGCTTCAGATGAGAGCAAGACCTTGCATGATTTAATGTTCTTATAATACACATGACCTCACAACATCTGTATCTGTATAAAAAAGAATCACCAAATGTTGTCAGGAAGACTCTAAGAGGGCAGTTTTGTGTGGCTTGCGAGCTTGAGGAGTGGCTACTGAAGTGTATCCTATTAAAATTTTGGTGATTAGTGTTTGGCTTCCAATGATAAAGGGTTTTTGGGGGTTTTGTTTTGTTTTTCAGGTTCTTCAGAGCAGATACCCCAACCTTGCTCCTGTAACTGGTCATTTGCTAGACATTTATATTCACCTTACGGGAGACAAGTATGAGACATCAGAAAACAATGCTTCTGGCGCCAGGCACATAGCAGAGGATGCATCAGAATCAAGATCAGAAAATAAGAAACCAAATCTGGAAGGAAGAGAACTGTCTTTAAGGTTGTCTTTTCTTATATGTCTATTAGGAGGAAATTTAGCCAGCTGGCTGCAGATATCAGAAGGCTTTTTCTTTTTTTCCTTATTCTTTTTATTTTTTTCGTCTTTTTATAACTTGTGATAAAAGTTTGAATAATTAAACCTGAATTTAATAAGTGGTTTGAAAATTCAATTTTTTAAATTTTAAATCATGTTTAATGTATTTTTTTCTTAAAATAAATCTCAGTGCGAATTATATAGGGCTTTGTATTTACTATAGTCTTTTCTTAAAGTAGAGGTATTGTCATGCATAGTGTTGAGAAATAAAACGTGGATTATTTCTCAGTTCATTTTTACGCAGAGCATCAGTTCTGCTAGTTAACTGTTGAAATGTGCTGTATGAACAGTACTGTTTTAACAGTAACTAGTGGATAACTTTTTCAGCAGTTGTATGTATTTGTTTAGTATTAGACACTCACTTACAGCTTTCTAATCTAGAATTCACTCAAAATAACCAGACCTGTAATATACTACTAGTTTCTGCATTTTTGTGATGAAATGCAGCTTAGGTGTTCAGGTTTTTTTTTTTCCTCTCTTCTGATACCAAACGTCGAGTCCAGCAGTATGGAATTTCTGTAACCAACAGTGCTTTGTGAATTATTTAGCAGATACTAGATACGGGTACTCCGTATTTTTGTGAAGCATAGTAATGCTGCTTGTTTAAAAGCAGCATTTATTTTCCTACAATTAGATGTTTCCTTTGCCTCACTTCCAAAAGATTGTGGCCTTGATGAGGAATCTGTGTCTGGAAAAATGGTTCTTCGTACCTTTCTGGATGAAAAGCATACTGCTTTTCATTTTTTCAATTTCACAATTACTTTATCAGTAATGGATAATGTGGTATGTATTATCTACTTACAAACAATGTATCAGAAAGTGATACTGTTGTTCTTTAAGTACTCATTTACTCTTTAAAATTAGCATCCTATTTATATGTACTTTCTCACGTACAACTTAAAACACAGCTAAATGTGTAATTGCTAAAAAGATGACAAATGGTAAATGAGCTAACCTGAACATGAGAGGAAGTGCTGTGCGTTTTGGCTTGATTGCACCAAATCTTTTTCCTTCATTTTTCTTTTTAGGGACTTACTGAATTGGTGCAGCAGGATTGCACACAACTTTGATAGTACTTCTTCAACCACAGCAGTGAATATTTTTCAGGAGGTGCGGTAAGACTTGATCTATCAGGAAATCGTTAACTCAGATTTTCACATTGTGTCACAAATCATCAAATACTCTTTGAATAGCGTTCATGAGAGGGAAATTATATTCAGTTTGCTTTGAAGTAGTTGGACTGTAGTTGGAATGCTTGATGTGATTAGCATATTAGAGCCTTTCCTTAGAGTTAGGCAAATTGTTCATGATGATGTGCTGAAAGCCAGTCCAAACTTTCTAATTGTATACAAACATGCTGCAATATAATTTTAACTAGTATGAGCTGGGATTGCATGCTACCAAGGAAGAGTAAAAATTTATGTAATGTGGATACATTAACAAATTTACTTACCATTTACACATTCAATTCATTCTAGTGCAATGTGTATTGTGATCGCAACAAGAAAAACGCCCTAGGATTAGTTTAGCGAGCCGTTAAAATACTAGAAGCACTTGGTGTTTGCTACTTGTGACTAAGGTGCTGTAGTTACTCCCAAACCTTGGTGTGGATGTCTTGAGGAGAGAGGAAAATGGAAAAATGCATGTAAAATACTTCCAAAGATAGAATTAAAATAGGAACGAAGTGATGTAATAGTACGGATGCATTCAGAGCTAAAGCTGGAAAAAAGATTTGTCAGGAGGAGTGTAATCTTTTCCCTTTAAAGGCACCGCACTGCTTGTCACAGCTTTCAGGTCTTTCCAGTGATGTGGATTTATGTCTAGAAACAATGCTGAATAAATGCTAAGGCCTGGATCATGATCTAAGTTAGGATACATTTTATGTACTGGGAAATAGGCTGAGGTGCATTTCATAGCTTGTTTTTAAAATGGCTTCTCTTTTTAAGTCTCTTTAGGCTTTGACTGTGCTTTGGAGATGGTTTTTATGGCAGTTTTGATGATTCAAAGCTTTTATGTTCAGTTCTCTACTATCCATAGTGGAGCACCAGGACATTCCTGTTAATGAATACCTCTTAGGTAATGTGGGTATTGAGGAGGATATCACTGACCGATGTCCCAAGGCATACAGAGTCAATATCTAGACCTGTCCACAATAGCATTAGAGCCATGTGTATGTGATAAGATAGTTGATGCAGAATCTGTGGCATGCACTTACTTGGTAATACATGTGTCTACACAGTGTGTGTTGTAGTTGCACAGTGTTAGAAGTATTACAGGCTTGGATTTACTGAATACTAAGAGAGTTTAATCCCCTCACTTCCTCCCTCCCACATTAGTTCTGGCTGGTGCGTCATGCACTACGATATTAGCCTATCTCAGTGACAGAGCTTCTTAGCCCTTGCCTTTTAAATCAGAGCTGTGTTTGCCCCCTGGTGAAAATCCTCAGCTCTCTTGTTTTCATTAATCTGGTGTCCTTTTTGAGACTTAGCGTCTGAATCTCTCGGCAAAATTAAAGATACTTAATTTGCAGTATGATTTTGAAATCTTTTCTTTTTCTTCCAATATGGAACTACTTTCCTACTTTACATCAGTTTATATTCCAGATCTGGAATTTCTCAGTCGTGCATCAAAGGTACTTTTAAGATGTGAGCTCTTACAACATTGCTGCCTTCATTTTGGTCCTGTCATCTAAAAAAAGCTACTGATACTGGTGTCCTTGGGTATTGAAAAGTTTTACAATGATCAGAAACCCAGTAAATTACAGAATTTAGAATTTTTTTAATATATCATTCTGATTTCATTTCTGGACTAGATCTGAAGGCACTGAAATAATTTTGTTTACCTTGGCTGGATCTGATTCAGGCTTGTGTTAATTAAGATGATGGTGCTTGTCAGATTATACCATATAAAATTTGTATTGAAGAAGTTGGGTTGTTTTTCTTTTTCTTTTTTTTTTTTTTGCCCACCCCCCCAGGCACTGGACTGTTTCACAGCTATGCTGTCCAAGCAAGGGAGCAGACAGAAAATGGCAAAAATTATTGGAAGTAAACTAAACATTTCCAAGAAAAAGGTATTTTGGGTTGTAATGAACACAACATTTACTGGTAATATTCTACAACTTTTGTTTTTTTTTCTAGCAACTAACCTAAGTGTACTGTGCTCTACTATTTTCTTAATACTATGCCTATCTCTTTTCCCCACACACTTTGTTTCTGCTTTTTCTCTACATTTGTGGAGTCTACTCATTTTCTTCATTTTCCTGTTTTATTTTCAGCTGTGCTTTCTCTCTGAAAGTGCCTGTAAACTTGTTTCAGATCAGATTGCAAATGTCCTCATCATGCAAAAGAAGGATGACACTTGCCGGAACAGTGCAGTTGGCTAGGCAAATGATATTGCTAGATGCACAGAGTAATACAAAGTTGGACGGGGGGTGGAGGGAGTTGTTGTGGGGTTTATTTTTGTTTGTTTGCTTTTTTTTTTCCCCCGGTGGCAAGTTGCAATGAACTTGAATCATTTACACAGAGTTCACATAAAAATGTGATCTTCCTAACTACTTATTCCCTAATCATTGATTCCAAAGCTAGTAGTACCCCTCTGGTTATTAGTAGCATATGATACACAAGAGAGTCAGACTGAATCATTATTTTGTCAGTTATTTCTGACCATGAAAGTCTGATTGCATAGTAAATTCCCTCCTTCATTACTTTAAGAAGGAAAAACTTGGAAAAATCTTCATAGCTGGGGGAACAGCAAGATCTCCTGAAAGTTTCATGGATTTTTCTTTGTCCTGCTTCCTTCCATTATTTCAATACAGAAATGTACAAACTTCTGACAATGGCAAAATATCCTTGGTTATGTGGAGGTGTTCAGCACACTCTTTAAAAAACAAAAAAATAAATAAATGAACATTTGAAGTAGCCCTGTTCTCAGGTTCAAGTTCATGTAGTTGAGCTACCGTGGAAGTAGACAAAGAATCATAACAGCAAGAACCTATTACCAAACTGATAAATGGAAAGCAATTGTTTAGACAGAAGATAACACTTCTGAGGTCCTTCAGTATTTTAGGTGATAAATATATATAAAAAAAAAACACGAAAAAAATCTGATCACGAACAAATTAGCTTGTTGCACAGTGATACTGGTAGCACAGTGAATGTGTTCGTTATGTGATGGTGTAGACAACACTGGTATTGGAAATGTTGATGCTTTTTTCACAGGTAGAGTTCTTCTGTGAACTCTATAAACCAGAAATTTTAATAAGGGAACAAGAAGTCTCTGTGGGAAGAGTATGCCTCGTGAGGAAACAAACCCAGGCTCTTACTGTACAAAGGTAGTATATCAATCTTGTAGCTTTCTTGTAAATCTAAACGTCTTGTATTGGAACAGAATAAACTGGAAACTACAGGTTTAAGATAATCAGTGCAAATCAACTAATCTTGCTCTAGTCAAAGGAATGTGAGTTCTCTGCCTTGTGATCTGTGTTTTAACTTACATGTCTTTGAGACTGCATCATTCTTCTGTCAGGCAAAACATGGAGATTATCAGCTTCTTTTGAACTATTATTTCTTCAAAATGGTTTGGATCTACAGCTATTATAATTAGATTTTGATTATTCTGTCTTGATGAAGGGAGACTACTGTAGGATGTGCCACTAACTCCACAAAACTGGAGTAAAAACTGGAGCTTTGTAAAACCGGAATTTCTAGGTTGTACCTTGAGGAAAAATTAATGTCTTGTATGATGCTTTTAAGTGCATCATGGAACTATTTTTTTCCAAACCAATTTTTTTAAAACTAAAAAATTATAAATACTCCTAAAAATTTATAAAGGTGAAACTGAAATGAGCTTCTTGATAGATTTTTGTCACTGAATTTTTTCATCTGTTTTGTCAGAGCAAAGCAGACCTTTGCTGCCACACGACCATCTGCGGTATTGATTGAACAGCTTGCAGTCTGTGTTGTCAAAGGAGAGCCTGTGCTCTTGGTTGGTGAAACGGGAACTGGCAAAACCTCAACTGTTCAGTACCTTGCTCATATTACAGGTAAATGCAGTGTGAAAACTGTAACTTGTACAAAGATAATAAAAACTATACAAGGTGATGCTTTCTATTTCTGTTTCAAGGCCACTATCTGAGGGTTATCAACATGAACCAGCAAAGTGACACTGCAGATCTTCTAGGGGGGTGAGTCACTGACTACTGTTCAGCCTGTTTTGCATGAACCAGTATCAGAACAAGCTTCTAATGCAAGCATAGTTGTATTGTCTTTGAATTGTTTTTAGATGCATATTTTTCATAGCAGTATGAATGTCTCAAACATGTTTGTGTGCAGAAATCTTGCCATCCTTGTTCAAGAACTGAAGCAATTTCACTGAAATGTATGTACATCTGAATGTGATGAAGTCATTTAAAAGCTTGACCCAATGTTGCTCTAAAAATGGCTAAGTTTTTCAGTATAAATCCAAGGTAATATTCACTAGACCTATTGGTGCATAGTAGTAAAGATATTTTACCTACCAGGGCAGTCCTGTCTTTACGAAATTACCTCGAAGGTGCATTTAAATATGTGCTATTTTACTTTTACTGTTAGTTGAGTAAAAAACTTTGGAAACCCGAGTTCCTTAATGCACAGTATTGCTGTCTCAGTGACTGTTTTTTGTTAGTTTGCAGATGTTAGCTGCTGTTTCTGTGCGACAAGTTAATTTTTGCTTCTCTTCAGCTATAAACCTGTGGATAACAAACTGATCTGGCTGCCTCTGCGAGAGTCTTTTGAAGAACTTTTTTCTCAGACATTCTCTAGAAAGAAAAATCAAACATTCTTGGGGCACATTCAGACCTGCTACAGGCAGAAACGTTGGCATGATCTGCTCAAACTAATGCAGCATATTCACAAATCTGCTATTAATAAGGAAGCAAAAGAAACTGCATCTGGTAAGAATTCAGAGTGATGAAGCACAGATCATTAGTTGTGAACCATTTCAAGAATAGAGGGGAAGATAGAGTGGTGACTTCTTTCCAGCTCCCTTTATTACATCCTCTCTTATCGTTTCGAAAAATGCAATTTCTGTCTACTACAAGACATTCAAAATACTATTATGATGAATTTTTTTCCTAGCCCATCACTACTGTTTTCCATGTCTGATAGGGTGATGGCTGGCTTGTCTGTTCTTACAAAGCTCTTGTCAGGTGATCTCCACTTAGCCTATTGCTTGTTCCCTGTATTGGTGAACATTGCTAGTTCTTTGTGTGTTAGGCTTTCGTATGGGTGCACTCATGCTTTCTTTCAGACCTGGAATATCATTAGGTTTCACAAATAGCCCTTCTTAGCCCTCTCCTCCCCTCCTTCTCTCCCCCCTCCCTCCTGCTCCAAAAAAAAAAAAAAAAAGAAAACGAAACAAAACAGCTCTCTTGTGACGGTAATGGTTGTAGAGCTTGGTAAGAGCTTTCTGAAGACTTGATATTGCTATCAGTGATAGTGACTTGACTCTGATTCATTGTGGTTTTGTCTCTGAATATTGGTTTATCTCTCATTTACTCCTTCACAACTTCTTTCGGGCAGAGGCAGTATTGATACTTTGCCTTGCCATAGAGTGTTTTCTAGTCCTAGATCTTCTGAACAAATAAAGTCATTGCTTTCATTCAGTGAAGGACATACAAATGTCAAAGATGATGAAATTTTAAAGTCATTGCAAGTATTGGGAATCCTAAAATAAACAAAAGATGAACTCTGCTGCGACTAAAAAATGCATGACGATAAGCTTGCAAAGCTGGCAACTTAAGTCATTATAATGCTGAACAAACGCATAAAGCTCAGGCTGTATCTTTAAGCAGATAACTGAAATAACTGCAATACTAAATAATTTTGTAACTGATAAGCAAGTGTTCTTACTCTTAGTGGTAAGCAGCAGTGTTTGTTCTTACTGAAAATAAAGTATTTATTCTTAACCTGTTCCGTAATAAGGCTTATAAACTTGCTTTTGTGCTTTGGGCTACCTCTTTCTGTCTCTGGGTGTTGGAGAGTGGTATCCATTACATTGCAAACAAGTGAATTGCTAGCATAAGTATTTATTCCTAAGCTGGGACATTTTGCAAAGAATAACAAGCTTTCTATACACATGCAAAAAAAGTGTTCAGCTAAATTTTAAAATATTTTCAGCAAAATATGGTAGTTTTTTCTTTTTTAATTCATGAGATGTCGTGTGGAGCTTGAATGTTTTCCTTGCTTACCCAAGCTTCATCTTACTGTATCTGACTGCATGCCTGAAATATCTTGATAAAATACTGTTTTTAAATGTCTTTTTATGCTGTTGTTCTGATGTTACAAACTTAAATTTCTTTTGCTTGTAGGCTCACCACTGAAGGAAAAGTGGGAGGCATTTGGTCTTAAACTGAATCATGCTCATCAACAAATGAAAATGACGGAAAATGCTCTTCTCTTTGCATTTGTAGAGGTATTTAGAGATCTGCATTTTGCTGCTAGGAAGATTGAGGAGAAACTTTTATAAGATGTTGCAACCAATATAATAGCTTCCTGGCATGAGTCTTGCTGTGAAGTAAAACTTGTTCCACAATAATTCTGTGGCATAGTGTGTGCCACTTCAGGAAGGTGGTGGTTAGATAGGAAGAAACAAATTTGTTTTTTCATAACCCAATAACTTAATGCTGTATAATAAGAATTATGGCTGGTATGATTAAAAAAAAATCATCAACAGTATGGCATGTCATCTTTTCAAGTGTATGAGATGAGAAAATCTACCTTGACCAATCTCCAGTAGAACATATCCCTGCCTAGGGATTTGTGTAAAGTATTTGATATTAAGAATCTGTACCAAGTATCTAGAAGTGATTTTTGAAATGTTTCAAAAACATGGTGTCATGGTGTAATATTTTAATGACATTATAGTTTCCTCTTATTCCACTTCGTCTTATGTATACTTGTTCCTTGTCATCCCATTATTCCAAATATATGATCTCAAATATTATCTGAAGTGTATAAAATGTTGACCAGTCCTCTTTCTAAAAAACAGATGTTTCAAGAACCTTTGACTTGAGTAAAATTTTAATAATGTATTACTCTGAGGAATGTAGTGTCGCTTGTGTCTTTGGGTTTCTTTAGATTAACTGTCTTAATCCTCTGACAGTGCTGTCACTGAAGCTTATGCACCACAGTGATAGGATATAATTGACAAGCAGTGTGTTTCACAAAAGAGGGAGCTTAGTTGTGTTGTGAGAACAGAGTAGATAACTCATACAAATCTTGCAAAAGATCTTGCAAATCTGAATGTTATGTGATAAAGGTGATAAAAATTGTTGACTTCCGTGACTTGCAAAATACTTGCAGTCATTGAAGGAGAGAAATACAACTGCTATTGGAGGATAAGATCTGAAATGTCTAATCAAATGGCAATTTCACACAGGCTTCAAACAAGTGTTTCAAATATACAGCTGCTTTAGATGATATTTCACTGCTGATGACATAACTTAAAAATTGATCTTATTTTTAGGGTACTCTAGCACAAGCTGTTAAAAAAGGGGAGTGGATTTTATTGGATGAGATTAACTTGGCTGCAGCAGAGACTTTAGAGTGCCTGAGTGGTTTATTGGAAGGGTCTTCTGGGTCGTTGGTGTTACTAGACAGAGGAGACACAGGTACTATTTCTGTGCTTGCATATGCTGTATTTTGCCATCCAGTTTGTTGAATTCCCTATCCCACATGTCTCAAAAGAAATGAAGAAACACGTTCATTTAAAAGGAATGTGTGTAGAGAAGAGAGAATAACATGTCCTTTTTAGACTTTTTCTTTACTTTTATACAAAAAGTGGTAGTTTTTATTCACCATACCTTTACAGATTTTAGCATGCAAAAGTTGATGTGGCTTTTGCTTCTTTGGGCCATGCGAAGAACAGATCTTTCTAGTGCCATTAGTAGGTGTTGCTGTCTATGAATATCATTAAAGGAGTGTCACAGTTTATTACAAAGTTAAGATAGTCTGATGGATAAGTGCATGGGACATGAGGTTCATTTGCTGCTGTGCTAATAGTCTTTTGCTGATCTTGGGGAAAATATTTGTTCTCCACCTGGAAAATGTGGACAAGGCCTTTTATTTTCTCTGAGGTCTAAAGGTAAAAGATGTGATGTAACTGCTAAACATTATTTTCTGGAGCTGCAGCTAGAGGCAAATGTTGTATGAGCTTCCTGGGCTGGGTTTTCTTGCTGGCTGAGAGAAGCACTGTTCATTGTTCTGAAAGAGATGAAAAGGAATCCCAAGTTTAGGGCTTATAAGCCCTATATTTAAGGTTGTTAAAATATCCTGCTGCAAACAAATAGATGTCAGGGATTCACTTACTATGGCTGTCATAAAGATGCAGGGTTACTTTTGCTAAATCATGGGGTAATTCTCTGGAAATTTAGAACCCTGGCATTTTAAGACAATGTATTTTACAGCATTAGAAAATGGGCTTAGAAGAAGAATCTGAAATGTGTCTCATTTAACATAGTAGGTGTGCTGGCTTTAGCTTTAACCTTTTGTTTTGTATCTTTCTTTTCCTTTAGAGCCTCTTGTACGTCACCCTGATTTTCGCTTGTTTGCATGTATGAATCCAGCTACAGATGTTGGGAAGAGAAATCTTCCTCCAGGAATAAGAAACAGGTATTAAAAAAAAAAAAAAAAAAAAAAAAAAAAGCACTCTGAAAAAATACTAAAAGTTACTTTCTTTTTTGGAGTTTAACTAGCTTTGTGAATTGATCTGGAGAGGATAACTTACTTGAAGTCTGAAGATATGTTTGAACTTGAATGACTTCCTCCAAGTGGTGCTTTCCACATCATGGTGAAGGTTTTCTTATTAAATAGCAACATGAAAATACTTCTGTGAAGTTGCTGAGCGTGAAGGAATGGTCTAGCAATAGCACAGAGTGTTGCCACTGGGGGCAAGGGGGAATGATCATTCTTTACAATTAAACTTGTCAGTGCCTGGGAATGCTACTGCAGCAGTTTATTGTTCCTGGTGGGGATGATGAAGGCAATATTTCATGTCTCTCTAGCAGCCTCTTCCTTGGTAACTTGTCAGTGTTGATGATCCTTGCAAAGATCTGTGTATCCAGCCGCCTTCACTCAGAAGGAAGGTGATCTGCATGCTGGAGCAGATGTGTGATATTCAGAATATTGGGGTTTGGGCTGCAACCAGGAAAGTTGTTGTGGCAGATTTATTCTTCAGTACTACCCATTCATGAATGCAGAGGTCTTCTGTTGTCTTTGTTGCAGTTTCTCTCATAAATGCCAAAAAATTGAATGCGTAGTCCCTTTTCAGATTCTTAAACACTGCATAAGACTGTAGAGATACATTCACTATATGCAGCTAGCCATTTGCAGTAGTCATTTTTGACTCTCTTGACTATTGTTTTTGAGGTAAGGTTTTATTGCTATTAGCTCTACTAGGTTAATAGTGAAAGGAAACAAAGTGAGTGTAATGCAGAAGAAAGAAAACTTCAGCTCTGGAGTTCCTAATTAAGTTCTGATGAATTGTATCTGTCAAAAATATCCACCTTTTTGAAGTCAATGGTATTGCTCAGTTGTAGGTTTGCTGTGGTACACAGAGTCATTTTTTTTGCAGTGGCAATGCATGGTATGGAAAGACCACAGACTGACACTGAACACCTGACATGAGTATAGTGGACAGTTAAATTTGCTCATTAATTACAGTTGCCAGTGTAGTATACTAGATGTGAAACCCTGTAATGACATATTTAAAGAAACTCAGACCTTCAATGAGTACATGCTTAGTTGCTAATTTTCCTTTGCTTATTGTCAAGCTGTTTCTCAGTGTATTACTGCCCAGCTAGATGTCTGTAAAAGTGGAAAACAACCTGGATATGCTATTCAACGCAAAATTAGAATGAGTGATGTTTCATAGGTGTTGCCTTTTTAAAATATATAGATTGTTATAGAGAGTCCACTTTGAAAAGTGTTCTTGCTGTGTCAGTGCTCCAGTTTCAGTCCATAGCATTTGGGTATAGGTATTGCAAACTCTGAACAGTTTTCTTTTTCAAAAATGTGGTCCCATAGACATTGTTTTCAGTCTACAAAGTTAATACAGATAAATTACTTAAAAATAAGATACTACTAACACTTTGTTTTTAACTACTCTGTTCTTTTGAGTCCATGTACAGGCAGTTTGATTGACAAGTCAATATTCTGTTGCTTACATGATTTTAAATGTTATATAGTATGAGAATAGTTTTCAATGAAACTTTGTTATTTCTAATGTTGTCAGATATTTAAATGTTATGGTTTGATTTACTTCTCATAGGTTTACTGAACTCTATATAGAAGAACTGAGGAGCGAAGGAGACTTGCAGGTTCTTATCACGGATTATCTGAGAGGCCTGAATGTGAACAAAAATACAGTGCAAGGAATTGTGAAGTAAGTTGGTTATAATCTCTCTAAATCTTAGATGGATATGTAACAAAAGGAAAGTAGGTAACTGTAGTCTGTGATTAGACTATTTTGGGAAACACTGTAATGCCCCTTAAGCAGTAATCTGCACAACTTTAAGAAGCAGAAGAGAGATACCTATCTTCTTCATTCTGAACTTTTCTGCATTCCTGGGGGGATTATCGTTTGCTCCCTTGTTCGCTGTCCTTCCCTAATTCAGAAATGATTTATTGGTGACACCAATTAAAAAGCATTGTTGTTGCAAAACCTTTCACATCTGAGAGACTAAAAGGGTTTGTGTTTTCAGATCATAACCATGGACATCTTGTATGTTTATCAAGCAATCTTTCTTCCCCCTAGAGTAAGGCATATTATCTCAGTGTGTTTTGCGTTAATAGTTACTTATTGTATATCAGAACTCTCAAAAATATGATTTAAAATGCTGTGTTGCTTTGCTTCACTGACTATACTGATTGCAGTATTTGGTGTGGCTTTCCCAGCATAGGGCTTCTAGAAAAAGTGACAGTTGGAGATAAGTTTAAATGTTCATGAGTTGGGTTTAAGTCCTTAGAGCAGTGCTCTGATCTTAAATATGATTAGCTCTTCAGTAACAGCGCTATTTAACTGGAACTGGTTTCACTTTTTATTTTTGCAGCTTTTATTTATCTGTGAAAAAGGAAGCAGAAACAAAGTTGGTGGATGGGACTGGCCACAGACCTCATTATAGTCTCCGTACACTTTGCAGGGCGTTGAGATTTGCAGCATCTAATCCATGTAGCAACATACCACGCTCACTATATGAGGTGATTGCCTGTATTGAGATTTGTTTCAATATGTACATTCCCTACGAAGTCTGTCTGGATAAAGGAAAATCTTGTCTTCTGAGTGCAATATCGAATAGAAAGGATTCTTTAACCTGTATATCTTTTTCTCTAATAATTTTTCACATAATTGTTGAAAATAACTCTTCTTCTTAGGGCTTCTGTTTGAGTTTCCTGACGCAGCTTGACAGAGTTTCTCACCCTGTAGTTCAAAGGCTAATTTGCCAGCATATAGTCTCTGGCAACATCAAAAGCCTCCTCAAGCAGGTAGGTAACTAAGCCTATATTGAGCTATTTATTATTCAGAGTAAAATGTATTTTGAGTTGCATTCTCTGCCTTTTTCCTCCATGCTTCCTTATCACAGTCGTGCCTTTCCTATATAGAAGAGAAGTGCTTAAAAAAAAAAAAAAGATACTGTTCCTTTTCAACTTTTTAATCTCTCCATGAAATGCCCATATGTTAGCTGTTTTATTTGTTACTTTTAAAAAATATGGAAGACTGAATAGTTACAGAATTGTAGAGTGTGGATAGCTTAATATAGTGACTCCAATTGTAAAGTCATGGGTGGGAAATGAGAAGCTTTCACAGACTTTTTATTTTTAGATCTCAAGTGCAGGATATGTTGGTATAAAGCAAACATCTGTGCTTTGTCTCTTACGTGAAAAGAAGAATCTGATTAGCTCTAGGAGCCCAAAATGCATGGCTCACTAGGCAGCTTGAGTAGGGAAACTAGTTGTAAGAGATGTGTATTTCTTCCACGAAAAAGAAACATATTATGAAAATATGTACGAATAAAAAAACCCTGAAAGTTGGTTTTTAACTTTGGAAGTGTACTTTAAAATTAGGGCTAGGAGTCAGGAAACCTTTTGGTCTTCACGTGTCTGGCAAAGTTTCTTGCTTCATGACCTTGAAATAATCTCTTCAGCCTTTCCTTGTAATTTGCATTCTGTGACAACCAGACAGTGCTCATTGCAGGAGTACTCAGGGGGGTAAATTTAAATAATTAAGTGCTTCTTACAGGATATGTTATGGTGGTGTGGCAATATTTGTCTTCATTAGAAAATCAAAACTCATTTGTATCATCTGTTATTTTTGTCATTTCTCCTCAGCAAATACCAAAACCGCAAGGAGGGAGGTTTATACATATAGAAGGATACTGGATTGCAGCTGGGGATAAAGAACCTACTGTAGATGAGACTTATGTGCTAACTCCTTCTGTTAAGCTTAATCTGAAAGACATTGTCAGAGTTGTGTCTGCAGCGTATGTTTCTTTTTTTTTTTTTCCATTAGAAAACTAAGTAAAATGTATTTATTTGGGCCTTAAGCATTGGTGTCCATGTAGCTGTTACTTTTTGGCATGAGTCATGTCTATTTTCTTCCTATTTTATGGTAATTTTTCGTTATACATTGACTTGAATTTATACTTCTACTTCTTGTCTCTTTTAAAACATTTTACTGCTATACCCATTTTTTTAAATGATAATTAGAGATTGGTAGTTTGATTAACCTGCTCATTTCACACTGTTGTGTAGTAAGTTCATGGGTAGCAGATTGCATTTGAAGGTAAAGTTATTTATATTTCTCCATTACTGTGTGATCTTAGATACGTTGCTCAGAAGGGGTTAAATAGTGATATTTTGGTCATAGTTATGAAAGTATCTGTGAAAATTTCATATGATGATGATATGCTGATATATTTTACACGAAAAGGATATATGACTGATGCTTCCAAACACTGTTTTGTTTTTTTCCTCTTAGGACTCACCCAGTACTGATTCAAGGAGAGACCTCTGTTGGTAAAACCAGTTTAATTCGCTGGTTGGCTGCTGCTACTGGCAACCATTGTGTAAGGATTAACAACCATGAACATACTGACATCCAGGAATATATTGGCTGTTATACTTCAGATGCTTCTGGGAAGCTGATATTTAAGGAAGGTGGGTGAGCAGATTACATTTACTTTAAATTTCCTTTCTCACTTTACTGTTTTTTTTCTTCCCTGCCTAACTTGTCTGTTTACAATGCAGAGATGACCTTCCATAAAGTTAGTCTTTGCTCTACCGATTATAATGTAGTTCATGTGAATTCTAGTGAATTCTTAGGAGTTCTCGTTTATCTCCTTTATAGTTTACTTTTTCTTCTCCACTTTATGTTCAATAGGACGAAAAGATTCAACAGTGTAAACGTTACTGTCACTTCACACTCTGGATGAACGTATATTCAGTGTGAAAACTGATTGCTAAAAGTTTTTGTCTGAACATAGACTTCTGTGAAGTTTGTTAGATTTTAATGAGAACTTTTTTTGTTCTCTCTAAGGCATCCTCATTGATGCCATGAGGAAGGGCTACTGGATTGTTCTCGATGAGTTGAATTTGGCTCCCACTGATGTTCTGGAGGCTCTCAATAGATTGTTGGATGATAATAGAGAGCTGTTCATTACTGAGACTCAGGAAGTTGTCAGAGCTCATCCTCGTTTCATGCTATTTGCCACACAGAATCCTCCAGGACTCTACGGGGGCAGGAAGGTCTGTATAATCTTCCTTTGAGTAACCATGACTCTAGGGAATGAATCTCTGTGGTACCTAGAGGTGTGTTGGGAAAACTTTCTGATGCATAGTGTAGACTTAATAGGAAACTGTTAAGTGGTAGAAGAGGTGGTTGTGCTGGCTTTCAGCAGCTCAGCTCGGTTCTGTATAGGTTGGTTGCTTTGTTCATAGATGACGAATTTCTAATTCATTTTGAGTAGTGAAATTTAAGCGCTTTACTGAGTTGGAGCTTATGTATGTTATGATTGACTTGCCATGTCTTGTTCAAGAGTACTGGAGGAGAGACTTCTCTTAGATAATTAATATCCATTTTAAAGCTCTTGGTATCATCCAGGCTCTCCTATGCTCTCTTTCTACATTTATGTATATATGCTAATTTGTATACTGTGAGGCTGGCCATATTTCCTTTCTCTGTATAGAGAAAGATATATAACATAAGGAATATTGAAGGAACAAGTTCAAACAACAGTCCTGTTCTCATATTCTAGGTTTTGTCCAGAGCCTTCAGGAATCGTTTTGTGGAACTGCATTTTGATGAACTGCCAAGTGCTGAACTGGAAACAATCCTGCACAAGCGATGCAGTTTGCCGCCTTCTTACTGCAGCAAACTTGTCAAAGTCATGTTAGACTTGCAAGTATGAGAGTCTGTCTTTTATTGTAGAAAATCATGCAGGCATAATTCAGCACTGAGTAGAATAAATTCCTTTTGGAGCTGGGGGAAGTGTTGTGAACTATGAGATGTTTGAAAGTCTAACACAATTGATGGAAGAGAACCCACCACTAAAATGTTAGTTTAACATCATCTTAGGAAAGGTGATGTCAGATTTGAGAGAAGGCCAGCAAAAAATTAGTGAGTGAAGCCTTATGGTTTGATGGGTAAAATTTTGAGCGTTTCCCACCAACGTCCAAAATACTCACGTTTTTATTTAAATGGCTTTTAAACATTGTCACTTGCTCTGGGTCCAAAGTGCCATAGTAGATTTGTAGCAGTCTTTGAATCATGCTAACTTCTGTTATTAGTTGTAATCAATAATTTCAGATGTGCTCCGATTCCCCTTCCTTCAACAGACATTTCGTTTTTAGCAAGTAGCTAAAACTGTCTTATATTTAAAAACAATTGCAGCAGCACAAATCAGGACACATTTTTCCTATGTTTTTTTAGACTAAGTGTAGTTAGCTTTTTCACCGTATTGGAGTAAAATAAAACTTAAAATGCTAACATATGGTTTTGGTGTAAAACCTAATCTTTTGTTTGGATTTTTGTTTTATTCCAGGTACCTATTTTGATTTATTATTTTTAAATTATTATTTATTATTTTTATTACCTATATTATTTTATTGCAGGTACCTGTCAAATTTCTCACTTGTAGGTAGTTAAAGTTTGGGAGTTGTGACTGTGTAAGTGCTTCCCCCCCCCCGTAATTTTGTTCAAATCAATGTCATATTGGAGAGCTCTGAGATACTTTGCTTTAAGTATTCAAGCTGATTCATGAAAAAAATGACTATCACATCTTCTTCTTATGGCAGTCTTACCGCAGAGGTTCAACAGTGTTTGCTGGGAAGCACGGGTTCATTACCTTACGGGATCTGTTTCGCTGGGCTGAAAGGTACAGATTGGCAGAACAGCTGGAGAAGGATTACGACTGGCTTCAGCACTTAGCAAATGATGGTGAGCCCTGCAACTTTTCTTCATTTTTTCAAAGAGTGTCCAGAGAATTGCTTTTTAACTGCAATTTTTAGATATAAATCTTTTTTGCTGATTTAACCAAGTGTAATTGATTTTTCTCTTCCTCTGTTTGATAGGTTTTATGCTTCTGGCAGGCAGAGTCAGGAAACAGGAGGAGGTGGATGTTATTCAGAGTGTCCTTGAAAAGCACTTCAAGAAAAAACTGTATCCTCAGACCCTCTTCTCAGAGGAAAGTGTCAGAAAACTGTTTGGTGAGTTTCCTAAAAGGATGACTTTTGTAGTTCTCCAGATGTTGCTGAAGCTGACAAGTTGCTTTGTGTTGTGCAGCTAAATCCTCCACGCAGATGTCGGTGATAGACAGAGGTTTTAACCATATTGTCTGGACTCAAGGGATGAGGAGGCTTGCTGTTTTGGTGGGAAGAGCCCTGGAGTTTGGTGAACCAGTACTGCTGGTGGGAGACACAGGGTAACCTTGCTCTTTATGGTTCAGTTCTTTATAGTTCTGTAGCAACACCTGGGCCAGACACCTAATGATTGAGTGTGCTTCAGTGCTTCTCTGATTTGGGACCTTGTAAGCCTCTCTCATGGCAGACTTGTAGTTGCTGTTTTTCACAGTTCGCGTGTGTGGGAATGCAGATCTCACAACTCTTTCAGTGCAAGTCTTTTAGTAGAATTTTTACATTGGCGCTCTGTTTTATCTGCATTATGTACAGCTATACAGAAACTATATAGAAAGTAGTAAAACTGAAGACGGCTGACTTCTCTTCACTCCTTTCATGAGTTGCCCTGTTGAATCTTACTGTGCCTCTTTGGGAGGTGTCTTTTGGGAATTGGGGCGGTTTGCTCTTTGAGAACTCATTCACTTACACGTTTTAAGCTTAAGATAATATAGCCTTGGCGATCTTTTTTTTCCTGCATGTAATAAAAGAGGTCATGAAGGCAGAGGCTGTCTGTTCTTGTGCTGGTTTCAAATACTGAGAGTGAAAGTTTTTGCATAGGTGGGGGTGGAACCATAAGGAAAGGGAGAAGTAAAATTAATTAGGTACTGAAAGAGACCTCTAGGTACTCAGCAGTTTATTCCCTCAGACTTGGGCATAGCCCAGACATGCAGCATCTCCAGTTTAACAAAAAGTTAGATTAGATTAGATTAGTAGCTGTACAGGCATGCTGAAATAAATTTGCTTTTGAACCTTCAGAAATCCATCAATGCAGGTATGGTATTTTATACAAGTTAGCAACAGTTGTTAAGCCAAAAATGGCTTTGCTTTGCATGTATTTATTTCAAGGAAAGGAAGCAGAAGGAAATTTGCATGCTGAAGCTCTTGCCTTGTAAATCTTTAAGTAAAGTGTGAATCCTATCCAAAGTGAGTGGGTTTTTTTCATTGTGGTTTTTTTTTTTTTTAAATTTATTCTTGCCCTTTCAATTCATTTACTTTCCAGGTGTGGTAAAACTACCATTTGTCAGATCTTTGCAGCATTAACAAATCAGAAACTGTACTCGGTAAACTGCCACTTGCATATGGAGACTTCAGATTTTTTGGGAGGTCTGCGACCAGTCAGACAGAGGTCAAAAGACCAGGTTTGTCTCACATCAGTAGTATTTGATATTATGACCAAAGAAGGAAAAAGTAGCAATTACTAATGCCTTTTCACTTCCTTTTATGTTTTTTAGGAGGAATCTGATGTTTCTAGACTCTTTGAGTGGTGTGATGGACCCCTTGTTTTAGCAATGAAACAGGAGGGTTTTTTCCTCCTTGATGAGATTTCTTTAGCTGATGATTCTGTTCTAGAGAGACTTAACAGGTATGTCTTAAATGTGTTTAGTGTTAAGTGTCATTATGAGGCTATTGATCATATAAAAGTTAGTAGGGTAAATTTAGCTTTTTTAGGCATGTTTGTTTTTTGGTCTGGTGAACTGCTCTTCATGCAGTTCTTGCTAAAAGGAAGAATGACTCTAAATAACTCTGGGCTTGTTCATGGTTCAACTTCTATGCCACTTTGCTTTGTTTTGCTAACTGCCATCTGGCAAAGGTGCTAGTTGTAATCGCGGTAATTCTTTGACAATTTTTAGGTTTTGAAATTCTAGGTGAAAGATAGTAAGATAAGGCAAGACAAAACTTCCTCATGTTGCGTAAGTCTTGATGTCTTAATGTACCTGGAAAAATGAAGTAATGCTTTGACTGAAAAGTAGATGTGTGTAGATTTGCTTGATATGTTGATACACTGCTTGTGGTTTTTTTGAATGCTTTGGCTAGTGAAAACCATTACCTCATGTTTGGCTTTACAGTGATGCTCCAGACTGCACTCAAATTACTCTGTTTGTGTTTCATGGCTGAAAATGAGAAGATGAGAGGATTCACTTTAGCCAGGGGTATTAGCTATTGAATAAAGAAATTAAGAGCATAAAATCTTGTTTAGTTTAAGCAGTATATAAAGACAGTTTACAGTGTGAGTCAAGTTGGAAAATAAAAGCTTCAAGTAAAATCTACAATTCACTGACAGGCTGAAAAAATTAATATCGCAGATGGTGAATTCTTGGAAAATGATCTTGGATCATGATCCTGTTTTTGGTATTTGACAAGACATTGCATCTAGTTTTGTTTGTTTGTTTGTTTAGAATTTTTTTAAAACTTACAATACACTTCAATATTTGCTTCCATCCCACATTTTAGTCTTTTCGGTTACTCATTATATTGAGATGAGTAGCAGCTATTTTCTCCATCATACCCAAATTCTCTCTGTTCCAAGATGGGGTTTTTTGGTTATACCATTGAAGCTATTATTCTTTCATGAAGCTCAGTCGACTTCATTGTTCCACAAGTGATGCTAAACAGTGTCTTTCTAAACAGGTAACAGGTCAAACTTTTACACCTCCTCTGTTAGTGTACACTGAAGTATAGCTAATAAAATTACTTTATAGGATGCATCTCAGATGTAGAGTGTCAGCCTGAGGGTTGGTTCATTGTGCAGATTTCTTTAGCTAGCTGCTATGAATATAACTTTTCCCATTGCTTCTCTAAAAAGAGAGCTGTGAGATGTATGCTCAAATTAGCTAAGGTTTTTTGACAGATATTTGAGTGAACCTTAATGACAAGGCTGGGTTGATTTTCCTTCTGAACAAAACTGGGAATGTTCTAATTTAGGAAGGATAAACAGAATTTACTATTCTTTGTAAGAAAAAATACAAATTCTGCGGCAATGAAACTTCTTCAAGGCCAATTCATGTGATTTTCATTTTGTAAGTGGCCTTTTGAAGTGTGAAATGAAATTTAAATAAAATGATTAGTTTGTGTGATTTTTTTTTTCTTTTTTTTAAACCCTTCTCCTTAGTGTTCTTGAAGCTGAAAAGACATTGGTACTTGCAGAAAAAGGTGGTCAAGAGGATGAGGATAATGAAGTAGAACTACTGGTTGCAGGAAAGAAATTTCGTATCCTAGCAACCATGAACCCAGGAGGTGACTTTGGGAAAAAAGAGGTAAATGCCAGAGCCGCTGGAAAAACAGCTCATATCTTCTGGTCATATTAATCGTTTAGTGAGTAGAGGTGTAATGCTAAAATGTATCGTGCCAGTTCTGGCATCCACTGCTTTCTAATAGGAGTCTGCCTTGTAGCTTTAAAGGAGGATTAGAATGTGTCTGTTTTCCATCGCTTCTGTGTGCTGTCATTTTCATGATTTTAAGTTAATACTCAGCAGAATGTCAAAGAAAAATTCAGGCCTCTGAACACCTTATGTAGGCTTGAGATGCAGAATGCTTTAGGTACAGGAAATGTGGCTCACGAAGGAAGTAAATCCAGCTCTAGCATATGAGTCTGGATGAAGTAGTATGAAGTTGCATAACAGTTTATTCTCCTTAATACTGTTCAGAAAGTGACAGCTAAAAGTCATCTTGTCATTCTCAGTGAATATAAACATGACCTCCTAAAATACCTTTCTCATTAAGTGGAAAAACTCTGTTTCTGAAGTTCTGCTTCAAGTTATTTAAAAAACAAGTAAAAAACCTTTAAGGAACATTCGAGCTAGGACTCAAAAGAGGTATAAGCTTTTTTTTTTTTTTTTACCTGGAAGAAGATGGGTACTCATTTTAAAATGTTTTTTACTGTACAAAACAACTCATTATAGAGCCCTGTGTTTAAAGGAGATTTATTTTGGCATTGCATTTGTGCTAATTCATTTTGCTTCACTAATTCAGCCAGAGTGAGAGGAATTACAGAAAGGAGATGTAACTGAAGGCAAATTTCTGTGTGATAGTTTGCCTTTGAAAGCAAAGGGACAAGGGTAGTTATGTAGCTGTTGTTTGATATGTGATATCCTAGAATGAAATGGGGCTTTGGTTCTTGCAAACCAGCTTAGTTTCTTCCCATATTCTTTGAAACTTTCTCATGTGCAGCTGTTTCTTCTGTTGATGCCACTAGTGGAAATCGTAATGCATGTTTTCCTCAAAGATTTCATTGTAAATTGCCCTCGTCAAAATTAGAAGGGAAGGTCAGGTTTGTTTGCTTTATATATTGCTTGCATATATTGTGGCTACAAGACTAACAAGGTTAACTGAAACCTGAAGTAATGTGTAGTCTGAACTGAACTGCTATGTAGTTCCTTTTGTCTGCAGCTTTCTCCTGCACTGCGTAACAGATTTACAGAGATATGGTGTCCACAAAGCAATGGCCGTGATGATTTAATACAGATTGTAAAACACAATCTTCATCCAGGATTGTCTCTGGGTGGAATAAACTGTGAAGGTAGGTATTTCTCTGCTTGAATTTCAAACGTTGTTAGGAGAAAAACAGTTTGGAGGCTGTTACATTTTCCCAAGCACTTACACTGGTGTGTTCCTTTTTCTTTTAAGTGCAACTCTCTCTGGGAACAAATACAAAATATTGTGGCCTCTGCTCTTCCTTCATAGTTTATGCTATATGACTAGCCAGGAGGAAGACTAAGGCAGCATTCATTCCCTCAACCAAGTAGTCCAGTTACGCCCAGCTCTTCAGTACGCAGTCTTAGTTCCAGTGTAATGTGTTGAAAGAACTGTCAGTTCCTGTTCTGGCAGTAGCTTTGCTGTTAATATTAATCAGCTGACTCGGTCTTGGCACTTGAATTTAAAAGGACCTATAATGCCAGCACAGGTACTGACGTCCTTCCTTACTCTTAAGTTATCCTGTCTGTTGGGATATAGAGTACCTATCCACACTGTTCATGCACTGATACTTCTCCCTGTGCTGCTTCAGCTTGCATCTTGCCCTGCTCTAATTGAGCTAAAGGGAGTTGTTTTCATTTGTGTGAAAGGAAAAATTAGAGCTGGGGAGATGTGTAAGCAAGCTATGGCTCATGTGGCAATGTGCTTTGTGATGGGAAGCCATTCCTCTTCTCTCCTTCCTGTTCTTGAGGGAAAACTTTGCTACCACTCAGAGGCTAGAATAACTCCTGTTGTGTTACTAATACTTTTGAGGGATGAAGCTTCTCTGAAAAATTAAATTTAACCAGTTTCCAGATCTAGGTATGGGAGCATTCTTAGAGAACATAGCTTGGTATGACAGAAGAAATCTTAATTCCAGCACCTGAAATATCTTTAGTTATAGATGTGTCAGCCTGATATTCTCTTGTGAGTGTAGTAATTTTATATCAATATTAGTGTTTGAAGTACGTTCAGGGGTATCTTAATTCTACTCACTTCCTGTTTTCTTTCCGTTAAATTCTTTTGAGTTTAAAAGCACTGTACTTCAATGCAAAAACTTTAAAAAATATTTTTTTTTCTTCTTCCTCCATTACAATGATGCTTATTCTACAACAGTGTAATAGATGTGACTGATAAAATTCATTTTATAATTGCATTAATTTTGAATGTTTTTTCAGGGACAGACATTGCAGAGCTCATGATGGACTTCATTGAATGGCTAACTAATCAAGAGTTTGGTCGCCAGTGTATTCTCAGTGTACGAGACGTCTTATCATGGGTTAATTTTATGAATGTCATGGCAGAGGATGAAGAGTCACATTCTGCCAAGGAATGTAGCCTTCTTTACATTTCTCCAATGATGTCTTTTATCCATGCTGCATGTTTGGTATACATTGATGGAATAGGATCAGGTACGTCTTCAGTGCTCATTTGACAGAGGAAAATAGGTATATATTTGTATTTGTTTTATATACATAGAATATAGATTGAATATAAACACAGAATGCAGACAGATACTTTGGAGCAGTATGGAATGCTTATGGGAGAAATTTTCACTTCCATTTAACAGTATCTTGTACTTTACATGCTTTTATTTTCATACTTCAGTAGCAAGAGTTTGAATAATGCAGCAAGCTTAAGTAAGTTGCACAAAATAATAATATTACAAGGCTGAACACACAAATTAAGAAAGCGTGTGGTTTTGTATCAAGTCTACTGAGCTGATACTTTATGATATGGTACTTGACTACATGATCACATACTGTCCTTCTTCCCCCATGCCTCAAGTCGGCATGTGTGAATGCTAGCCCAGAATATGTACATAGCTCAGAATGCATCTTAGCATGTCTGGCCATTGGCCCTGCTGTTTAGTAGGAGACCTGGGAAGAGGAGAAAAGTGAAAATCTGTAAGTAGTGCAGGGAAGGAAGGCTTGGGAGCTATGACCAGGGATCAGGATAATAGTGATGGTAGAAGGAGAAGCTTTTGGAAACAAGGTGTCCTTAAGTCTGTTGCTCACAGAACAATTTCTTAACATTAAACAGTACTGGAAGTAGGAATGTAGAATCCAGGTCATCACCACTTCACTCAGTTCGTGATCCCTCTGTTTTTCCTTGAAATTATTAAAACTGTCAAGCAACAGCGCCAACGCTAAATCAGCCTGAAACAAAATACCGCACAATGTTGGCATCTGTGGAAACAGTTCTGTTTCTTAGTCATTGAATGAACATGGTTATGAAGCACACTTAACTTTCTTAATTACAGGTACAACATCCTGCTCAGCCGATACCGCTTTATCAGCTCGTGAAAAATGCCTGGCATTTTTATGTGAGAAAATTGGTCAATTCCTCGAGCTAACTGACTATCAGAAGAATCAGCTAAAGATTTATGACAGAACAAAGGAGAAAGAGTTTGTGTGGATGGACAACTTCATGGGAATCCACCCATTTTTTATTCCCAGAGGCAAGAGACTGTGTGTGGGAGAGGGTGGATATTTATTATCTGCTTTTTATTTGTAATAATTCTGTTGTTTGCTAGATCTAGGTAAAATACCTAAACTGTTAGAGAACAATTTATAATTTGTTCTAAAGCCTAGAACAAACTTTTCTGGCTCCCAAATATGTTCATTTCAACTCCTGTCACCTTTATTAAGAAAGTTAGTTTCTTAAGAACATACCTGCTACTTGCTTATTTTGATGACTTTTGTAAATGACTGGTTAATAGCCTAATTTTAGGAGACTTGAGGTGAAATGAAGCCTCTTTATTTTTGAGCTGTAATTTTCACTTTACATGGTCAAAATATCTGTTAACTTTAGTTAGAGCTCATTCCAGCCTTTGTGTAAAAGCATGGGAAGCAGGGATCTTGGGTGCAGTGCTAAACACAATAGTCTTAATGCCCTGCCTTGCTATAGCCTCTCAAAGATTCCCAGTGATTTTTGCAGTGTTATTTAGTCTCTGTATCTCTGTCAAATTTTTATTGCAATTGGAACTACCCAAATATTGCTTTCCACCTTTAAAATATAGTGAGGGGAGCAAAAAGTGATAGGAGTTAGACTGTGAACTTTCTAATTCATCTATTTCAAATTCATCATTCTTTCTAGTTCTAATTCATCTAATTAATTTTGAGTATCAGGGAGCTATGTAGAGCATGTTCCTAATGCTATATTCATCATTCATTTTTGAACATTTTGGTGCTTATGGATTGGTTTTAGCCATGCATAAAATTGTACAAGGTTAAACTTTTCATGAATTGCTTAGCTTCCCCTTGGGGAAATTAAATCACAAAAAGAAGCTCAATATGTTGTTCTGTAACATGTCTGAACTGTATCCTTCAGGGCCAAATTTTCAGAAGCCGCTTTAGATTTTGTATTCACATATGTTTGAAACTCTAGAAGAGAACTATGATTTTTCCAGCGACAGATCTCTAGTTTGGCTCATTAACACTCTACGTTGTTAAAGTTTTATGCCAGAATCCATTGTATGTTCATATGCTTTTTGCAAATTTACTCATGAGTGGAGATTGGCTGAGACAACTGTAGATCAAATAGAAAATATGTGCCTGATCTCTGAAAATGAGAAATAAGCTTGATCTCCATTACTTATTGTAATGAGCTCAGCAGTTAACAAATTGAATGATCTCTTTTAGAAGCACATTGTCAACGGCTCCAGTATTAACATTTTGGTTTAATTGTTTTCTGTTTTGCTTTTCCTTTGTTTCAGGCCCTGTGCTTCAGAGGAACAGCATTACAGATTATGCTCTAAATGCAGGGACTACCGCAGTGAATGCACAAAGGCTGTTAAGAGCCCTACAGCTTCCCAAACCTATTCTGTTGGAGGGATCACCAGGTGTGGGCAAGACTAGTCTAGTTGCTGCCCTGGCAAAGGCCTCAGGAAACTATCTTGTTCGAATCAACCTGTCTGAGCAAACGGTAGAGTAAAATATTATCCTTGTAGCTTAGTGTTGTGGTGGGGAGGGAGAGGGTTTTTTTCCTCTAACATAATAGCATGGTTTTTGTTTGTTTGCTTTAAAAAAAAAAAAAAAGAACTTTGGCGTTGTGTCTGAGATGCCAGTTATTTCTCTCTTGGTCTCAAAATAAAGCTAAGTGGGAAGGGGAAACTGGAAAGAGCAGTGAGTTTCTGAGAAGAGTGCCAGTTGCCAGATTTTTGTGTTCTTTTCAAGTGAAGACATGCATAACTCTGTTACTGTGTTTTTCTTGGCTTCCGCAAAGTTACCTGAAAGCAAATTTAAGGTCTTCTAGGTTTTTTGTTTCTAGATTTTTGGGGTTACATTGTTTTGTTTGATTCTTTGTTGTTAAACACAATAGCTAGTCACTGGAGTCCTATCATGAAAAAGCTTTTAGCATCTTGAAATTACTGATATACATATATATACACACACACATACATACAAACACATATAATTTTTTTTAATACTTATATTTTAGCTATATTTAAAAGAGAGGAAGAAAATGTGAAGTAAAGTTAACAAAGGTTGTTCATGAAATTTCACGCATTTGTACACAGAAGTTTTGCACTTTTCTTTTTCCTACTTCCAAAGGATGTCACAGACTTGTTTGGGACAGATTTGCCTGTTGAAGGTGGGAAGGGAGGAGAATTTGCATGGCGTGATGGACCGCTACTAGCAGCATTAAAGGCTGGACACTGGATTGTATTAGATGAGGTAAATTTAAATTCTGAGCACAAGTAAAATGGAACGTTTCAAAAGAGCAAAAGTGATGTTTTGGCATGTAGGATAAATACCATGAACAGCTTGTGACTGAACTTAATTTTGCTTAACTTTAGTCATCTGATTCTAGGTGCCCAGTTGAAGGTAATCATTCCATTTACAAGGAGAAGAATCTTCCTCTAGAAGTCCTTTTGTCTATTCCTGCTCTATAGAGGGAGTGTAAAAGACTAGCTTTCACTAAATCTCTGACTTTCAGATAGCAGAATGAGGGTGTGGATCCTAGCTGAAGTTACTGCAGTAAACCAACCTGAGATTTATGCTTGAAAGTTTTCTGGGAAAGGGAGTCAACATAAGTTTTGGGATACATACTCTTGTGAATATAATTTCACTGAAATAAAAGTTATTTTGCTGAGGCTGTTTCGGGTCCTGTTTTAATCGAGATCAATAAGAGTTCCAGTGTAAACTGCACTGCCACCAGAGGTTTGTTGGTGTACCAAAGCAGTAAATGCTTTCAACCACATACATGTACAGAACTCGTTTCCTTATGACAGCGTGTGTTTCAATTATTGCTGAGTGCAAGATCTTAAATTCTTTAGCTGTTTGTATACCTTTTTTCCTATTGTGAAAAATACTTTAAAGAACCATGATATTTAAATAATTCAGACTGCCTTCACTAAAAAAAAAAAAAAAAAAAAAAAAAAACACCACTTTGTATGAATGTCATAAATGTATGAAAATAAGTCCAGAAGAAACAACACCTTGAAAATGCAGGTTTTACAATGAAGAAGTGTTTTCTTATCCTGTTAAGAACACAGTAGAAATAGTAAGTGCAAACAAGGAAAAGTATTAGTTATAGCTTTGCTGCTCCAGTGTAAGAGCAGTCTAGTTGGAGGTAATAACATATAACAATGCTGGGAGAGCAAGGAAATTGAATTTTACCTTCTGTATATCCCAGCCTACTAAACTAGAAATTATGAGAAAGCATTTTGTGGAGTATTAATATACTATCTCTGTTTCTTTTCTCAGTTAAATCTGGCTTCTCAGTCTGTGTTAGAAGGACTAAATGCATGCTTTGACCACAGAGCAGAGATTTATGTTCCTGAACTGGGGATGAATTTTCATGTACAGCACAAGAAGACAAAGATTTTTGGATGCCAGAATCCATACAGACAGGGAGGTGGAAGAAAGGGTCTGCCCAAGTCCTTTCTTAATAGATTTACACAGGCAAGCTTATTTGTTTGGTTTAAACTACATCACGATCCTGTTTTGTAGTTTTCTGACTATATCAACACACAACGTTTTCTCGATTCTATAGGTGTATGTTGATCTACTGTCAGCTGCAGATATGGAGTTTATTGGGAATACTCTGTTTCCTGCTATTGATAAAAGTATTATTGCTAAAATGGTTGCTTTCAATAATAAGGTAAATATATAGTTTCTCTTTTTTTGTATAGAAGTAGGCATAATGCAATAAGATTAAAAGTAAAACCTAGTCTGTTATTTTCTACGACTTTTATAGAGAAGTATGTGGGTGGAAAAGAGGACTGGAAATGTATGCAGAAAAAAATAAAGAGCATCATTAAATGCCACCTGAATGCATTTACCACTATAATCAGCTACAGAATTACTCTGGAGAGACATTATTTTTCATAAAAGATAAAATGTAAAAAAAAGACTTAGTTCTATGGAAGTTTGAAAACGTGGAGAAATGAGTTGAGAAATGCATGGTTTTCCATATGGCATTCCATAACTTGCTCATGCAAGTTATTCTTCAAGCACTAACAAAAAGAGCTACATTTTAACAAGAACTGAAATGTCTGTTTTTGTTTCTGGTCTTAATTTATCCTTTGCTTTTTACTGTGGGATGTTGTTAGAGTGATAGGATCAGGTGAAAGCAGCATCTGACCTTTTCAGAGCTAAAAGTTTTTAAGGATGTGGAACGTACTTCCAGAACACTGAGAGTGTGATGAAAGAAAAATCTTTTCTGACAAGATCTGTCTATGGCAAAGAATTCAGAGATGTTCATATCCAAAACTGTGTAAACATAAAAGATTTTCAACAAACATTAATTGCAAGCAACCACTTGTTTGCTGTTTTGTGGCTTTAAATGCTGCCATTTTGTGTGGAGTGCAGGATTTAAAATTCACAGTAAGAATTTATGTATGGTCATGCTTCTGAAGTTGCACTTAGGACTCATGACATGAGGAAAAATAGATTTGTCTTCAACTGCAAAAAGACGTAGTAATATTGAGATTAAGAATAGTGTTCTGTGACCTTACATAGACTATTTTGTGGTAGCACCTTATCGAAAGCTCCTCTTTTTAGAATACAGTAGATGAGACAAATGGAATCAAACTTTAATTCCTTACATCTTCAGAAAGGTTAATACAGCTTGCTCTTTCTAGTGTCTTCTGTGTCTTGCAAGCAGTGCCAAAGGCAGAGGTTTAGTTGGAATTTTAACATGTTTGAAGACCAGTATGGGGGTGGAGTAAGAGGTTTTTGAGTTGCTGTTTTTTCCAGATTGACAAAGAAGTAATGGTTGAAAAAAAGTGGGGACAGAAAGGAGGACCCTGGGAGTTCAATTTACGTGATCTTTTCCGCTGGTGCCAGCTTATGCTTGTTGACCAGTCACCAGGATTCTATGATCCAGGCCAGCATGTATTTTTGGTATATGGAGAAAGAATGAGAACCAAGGATGACAAAGAAAAGGTGAGCTGTGTGTTCTCATTCCTTGCTCTTTAGATAGTCAGGAAGTATTTATAGAAATCCAAGTGTAAATTTGAAGGTACCCTGAAAGTCATTCATAGATATTACCTCTTAGAGAGGGGGGAAAAAATACACACACACATTTAAAAAAAAAAAAAAGTGTGTGTGTATATATATATATATTTTTTATATATTTTTGTGTGTATTTTTTATATAACTATATATTTATACACATACATAAATACGTGTGTATGTATGTATGTATGTAATCTTTTTCTGGTCAAGCTTTAGAAGTAAGGCTTTAGAACAATAGATAACTCAAGACTGATTAAGTCCCTTTTGCTCTTTCAACTATTTTAGGTTGTATCTACGTTTAGAGACATTTTTGGCCAGGAAGCTGATGTATATATAGGAACCAGAGTGTTTCACATCACTCCCTATAATGTTCAGGTAAGCTGTGGAGAAAATGTTTGGGGAGGGGAGAGAGAAGGGAGGTGACTTGTACTTTTACATATGAGCCCCCATTTTCCTCTCTCTCAGTGTACTCACCTGTGTGGCGTTCATCCCTTCTAGATTGGTTATTCAGTTCTTTCTCGTGGCAACTATATTCCTCGTCCTGGCAGAAATCTCTCACTTCTGCATCATTCACTACAATCCCTTGAGTCTATAATGAAATGTGTGCACATGAGCTGGATGGTAATCCTAGTGGGCCCTGCAGCTGTTGGCAAGACCAGTCTTGTTGAGCTGCTGGCACATCTGACGGGTCATCGACTAAAAATCATGGCAATGAACAGTGCGATGGATACAACTGAACTCCTGGGTGGATTTGAACAGGTAAATACAGTTTAGGTAATAAGGGAATATTTCTTGTTCCTACCAAACAGTGGCCAGTCCACTGTGATCTTAGTGTTTAATCACCAAATGGAGCCTTAGGCAACATGGTCTTCTGGATGAACTAACGCCATACTGGCATGTTTGCAGGTTGATGTCACTAGATCGTGGCAGTGCCTGTTGGAAAAGGTGGAGAATTCTGTGAGCACACTCGTAAGAGACAGTCTTCTCCTGACAGAAATTTGCGCAGATGATGCAGAACTTGTGCTGCGTGCTTGGAGCAATTTCATCCTGAATTACAAACCGAAGTCTCTGGGTGAAGGAGGTAGAAGTGTTACAGCTGAACTAGTGAGCAAACTGGAGGGGATACTTGTACTTATCCAGCGACTAAACAACAAAATAAATTCTTACTCAAAGGCAGGTATGTATTGCGGGTGATTTGAAATAAGACTGTATGGTGCTCTGAAGAAAATAAGAAACACCTATGAATCTGCAGTGAAATCTTCAGAAAACTTTTGATTTTATTTTGTAGGTTATTATCATCAATATTGTTACTTCATGCTGCTTGTGTAAGACAGCTGAGCTTCTGAAGAAGTTACATTAGCGATGGTTCTTCAGTTTCATTTTTTGTGCAGTTACACTTGGTAGCAGTCAGTAGTCCACACTGGACTGAACTGCTAGACATATGAAGTAACACAATTCCTATCTTGTATCCCTGAGAAAGGGAATTTAGATATTTTATTCTTAGATTTGTTCTCTGAAAGATTAAGCAGACCTGCTTTAAAAATTTCAGCAAAGTAATGTGCGTTACATGTCAAGTCAAGTGTTTGTTTTGTTTTTGTTTTGTTTTTAAAGCATTGACTAAAATACAACATTAATATCCAGCAGCCTTTATCTAATTGGAGGAAGGGATGGAGAAAAATGTCTGCCTAGTTCATACCTCTCTGTACTGGCAAAACCCCTGTGTCCCTATGGATTTTGCCTGTGGGCAGCTACTTGCAGAATCAAAGCCTGTGCTGTATATTCCTCTGCAAAGCAGAAACATTTATTAGTAAAATAACTGGGGATTTTTGGTTTTTTTGTTTTTTGGGGTTTTTTTTGAGTGGAACAGTAAACTACCTTGGTTATGTTAATCTTGATATGAGGTATACTCCCTTTCAGAGTTTGCTCGCCTGGTAGAAGAGTTTCGGCGTTTCAAGCTGCAGCAGGTCCAGGCTACTGACCATAACAGCCATGGCACTTTTGAGTGGGTGGATGGGATGTTGGTTCAGGCTCTGCAGTCTGGAGACTGGCTTTTGATGGACAATGTTAACTTTTGCAAGTAAGAGATCATAGTGACCTTGTTTCACTGAATAAATCCTTTAACCTCCCTAATTTATTTAGCCTTTTCACGAACAGTCTACAACTGGACACTTAGCATTTGATAGCAGTACATGGGAAGGGTAACTTTCTTTCCTTCCCTTGAATAGTATCTTCCTTCTTAAACAGCTTAGTAGACAATAGGTTCCTGTTACCATATGGTTTAATTAGCTTTTTGACTTTTTGCTTATGGTTGGTACCATTTTGAATTCATATCAGTAGAGGAGTGGGATTGTTACCTTTTTGTAACTATTTTTTTTTTTTTTAATATAGCCCCTCTGTGCTGGACCGCTTGAATGCTTTACTTGAACCAGGAGGTGTTCTTACCATGAGTGAGAGAGGTGTGATAGATGGCACAACTCCTACAGTAGCTCCTCATCCAAATTTCAGGTAAACATTTGGTTTAGCACTTAAGAGGCTTGGCTTTATATGCCTCTTCCACCACAGACTATTACATTAGAAAACTCATAGCAGTGTCCCTCTGTCTTGATTGTCCATTTCTAATTTAGGATTTCAGCACTTTGTTATCTCACTGTAATGGAGTAGAGGATATATACAGTAAACATGCTGAGATACTTGGATATTTTGGTGATGAAAGGCAGCATGTGAACATGTGGATGTTTTATTCCTGCTTTTTTCATCCCATCCACAAATTTCAGTTTTTTGCAGTGAAACAAACTAAAAAAAATACTATACAGTCTGTCTTTAATGGATCTGTATTAGCTCAGACCTGAAGTAGTCTCTGTGGGAGATGGGAGAAGAACATGCAGAGCGTTCTATATAGTTCCTGCCACCTTTTTACATTTGTACAATAAATATAGGAACTGATATACTCTGGTTCATCTGAATTAAAGAGAAGATTTCTGACTTTTCAGAAGCCTGTTTTCACTGCATTGTATCTCAGAATTTGTTCTTATTTTTAGAGTTGCTTCACGGGTGGTATTAGGTACTTAGATGTTGGATGTTTTGGTTTTTATTTTTTAAATATAGATTTATCTGAAGCTGTTGCTAAGACTTCTTGAAGTCTTCTCTGTAGAAAAGAGCTCAGAGATGTAGGTCTAACTTTTATGTTTGTAAGTTGGCAAATGGAAAATAGATATCACTGAGGACAATATAGCTTAGAAAAAAGCATGCAATGCATCTGTGGCCAAGTTCAACGTGTAATTATACGTACGCATTTCTCAATTCAGTGTGTGTCTCTGACATTCTAGATTTTAGTCTCCTGTTTTTTATGAAGGTAGATTTATTTTCGATAGCATTTCCAGAAGAGCAGGTTTGGTAGTTCCAGAGTGATAGTTTAAAGCTCTAAGTAATATCTTATGAATATTTGACAGGCTTTTCCTTTCCATGGATCCTATTCATGGGGAAATATCCAGAGCCATGCGGAATCGTGGGATTGAAATTTACATTCCTGGGGAGAATGATGGAAATGCATTGGACAGTCTGGATGTGAAGTTACTGCTGCATGGTATGGGGTTAGTGGGAGATAGCATCTGTGATGCACTTGTGGCTGTGCATTCAGAAACTAAGGAGGCAATAGCAGGTAAGAAAAGTTTGCTCAGTACTGTGGTAACAACAGCTTAGGCTCATTACGTATATTTGCATTACCTCTTTAATATTAAAGCTTGATTATCTTATTGTTATGTGCAGCTATAAGTAAACTCATCCAAGTATAATGAGATTTTCTTTTCTTCTCTTTCGCATTCTCAAGAAATAGGCCCAAATCGTATAAAAGGTGGGAACTGGGCTGCTTTATGAGGAGACAGCAGACACTGGCATGATATGTACAGTGGTTCATAGCTGTAGGGCAGGCAATACATTCTAAGTGAAAATCAGCCAGGTATAAAGTTTGCATAAGGCCTAGTCTTGGCTATTCATGCATTTGGGAGTTTTTTTTGTTTGTTTTGGTTTGGGTATTTTTTTGCTTTTTTGTTTGCTTGTTTTTTAAACAAGATTACACTGAAAGACTACCTGGGAGCCTGAAGACATGAATTTCATTCATCTCTGCTGCTTGATGTTTTATTTTGAGCTGGTCACCTGTTATTTTACCATCTTGTCAGCTTTTCTTATTAACCTTGAAGAACCTCTTCAGATCTCAAGACCCGATAGGATTCATTCCAATCAGATCTTCTTCAAGCACTACAAAAGTGATGTTTGTCCTCAGAGGGTGAAAGTGCTGATGGTTACTAAACATTCCTATCATCCTGAATGATGAATCTCTTTCAGGTTCTGTGTCGTCTTTGTCACCTTTGCTTCATGCTGCTGCATTAATTGTGCAGCAATTACAAAGAGGCCTTGGATTAGTGAACTCTTTTTACAGAGCTTGTTGGGAAGTTTATGGCCGCTCACAACAACTACAAATTAATCAAAAGGTAAAAATTCTGTATTTAGAAGTTCTTCTTACATCTTCTAGATATGTAGAAAGTACCATTTCAGGAAGTTAGTGTTTGAGATCCTGTTTCTTAATGTCTGAGCGAGAGGTTAGTGAGGGTAGTGCTCTTGAAGAGATGAACTGAACCATTTTGAATGTTGTCTCAGGCATCTGTCAGGCCATGAAGAGGTGGGTCTAAGTGTCATTGAGATATTTTCTGTATTTCTTAGATTTTGTGACTTTCTTGTCTCCAGTGCAAGCAGCAACAGTACCATATGTAACTTGTTCTTACAGATAGTTGCTGCTCCAGAGGTCCTTTTTAGTGTAGAATGGTGAAGAACAGTAAATTTCAGTTATTTCCTCTCCTTTCTTAACATGTTTTCTGAGCCTGGTGGCATATTACTAGAGGCAGAGGTCAGAAGAGTTGAGTTGCATGAAAACTCTCAATCTGAAATGTGTATATTGAGATCTTTCCCAGGGGATAAATTTGGTTTGTAGCCTCTTCAGTAGCCAGTGGCTCACTGTTTTGCAGTGTAAAGGTGGCAGAGCATATTCCAGTTGAAGTCTGAGGAATGTTTGTTTTTTGACAGCGTCAGCTCAAACCTAGGGGTATTAACTTCAATTAAACCATAACCTGAAAAACTATGCATACTGTCATCTAGGCACAGCAATATTCACTTCCTATTTTTGCACTCTCCAGTATGATTGTTATTTCACTTATGGTTGAAGTGTTTTGGTACTTTGTGGTGTAGATTATATAGTGCTTGTATATCCTTTGGTTTATAATAATTTAATAATATATATGTGTAATCAAAGACCTTCCTGAGCTGTTGTACTTGAACACATTTAAATGTGATTCTGAATTGCTTTTTGGTTGTTTGTTGTAGCTTGTATTAGATGTAGTTACGAAGCATGTTTCGTCTCTAACTTCCCATGAATTTTGGGGTGACTCCCTGCTAGCAATGGGATTGTGGCCAGACTCGCTACCTACAGGTCTGTTTGCAGCAGAAGACTCACTTCTTTCAACAGTCCAGAACGATGGGCAGGTCCTAATGTATTGTCTGAATAGACTGAACATTAAAAACTGCAGGTAGGCAAGAGGAAAACTTTTTTTGTCCAATAAATAAGTAAGAAACAAGATATAGCTAGTGTGTGAAGTATCAGTGGTATGTTTTCGCTCCCCACAAAACTTTGTTTTTGAGCCAGTATTATGGGTAGACTGTGGTAGTTGCAGTCTGAATTTGAAGCTGTTGTTACCCTTCCACTCACCACTGGAAATACAGGTTAAATTCTGTACTGTGTTACTCCTCAGTCCAAAATTCTTGACATTTGTTCAATCTTCAAATTAATAAATTCAGTTTTCTTTGGAGATAAAAGTGAGTATTTAGTTCTGAGTGTATTCATGAGCCTTTGTACTTTCTGCTTCCATGTACAGGTAGCACTAATTCTTATGAGGAAATGTTTTTGTTCTCCCCTTGACCTGGCAAAAGATAATTGCAGTGCTTTAAAACATTTATTCATGATGTGTTTAAAGGCCAGTACCTTCAAATTAAAAAAAAAAAAAAAAAAAAAATTCTCTTTCAAACAAAGCTTCCTGAAGGAAGTTCCATGTGAAGGGGCCAAATGCAAGAACTCATTTTTCTTGCCAATTTTCTTGTTCAATGTTACAGTTGCTTTCACAACACTGGTACAAAATCTCACTTCTTATTTGCTCTGTCTAGTGAGCTACTGTGGGCAAGTACTGTGGTTTGCTTGTCCAGTGAGCAAACAAGCTATAGAATTTGGTACTAAGATTTAACATTGAAACTGTAAAACTGCAAAAAAAAAACAAAACAAAAAAAACCCCAAAACAAAAAACAACCACTATTTTTCAGGGTTTTTTTTTTTTGTCTTTTGTAACCTATCTTTACACATCATTCTGGTGCACAGATTGAATTAAAATTTCTCGGTGAAATGCTATGACATCTTTGACACTGCATGAATTTTTGGTAATAGTGAGTTCCTAACAGTAGGCACCTTGGACTGATTTAAAGTTAGAAGTTGGATTTAAAGCTAAATAAAGAAAAGAGATTATTGGATTGCTATCTTCTTGCCTAAAAATAGTTGCATGGTGAGTAACTTGACTTGCAGAATAGATTCTTTTCTGGAACTGGCAGTCCGAGTCCTCGTTTGGTGATCCTCAGTTCTCTTTGTGTTTCAGGACACTGCCGCTGACTCTGCGAGATCTTCAGAAAATTATGCAGTCCACTAATTCTGAGAGTCTCCAGTTCAACGCTGTTGAAATAGATGCTGACTGGATGGATGAAATGGAAGTCCTCCAGGCTTCAGTTAAATTGTTCATAGAAAAGGCAACCAATCAGGATTGGACATTGAGGGTTAAATGGCTTAACCACTTAGCGAAAAATCTGCCACAAATTCTTGGTAGGTAATTACTTAACTTTCTCTTTTTCCTCCAGGATGATTTATTGTATTTTCACAGATCATAAGTCATATATGAGAACATCCAGTCCATTTAAATGGGCTGCTATGCAAATTCTCAGTTACCTGCAATAAATCAAGGGTATAAGGCTCCACGGAGAGAGGAAAACAGGTTGTGCAGATTAAAGAGAAGACTTTGAGCTAAACTTTGCCTGTTTTTATTTGAGCATGTATATAGCTTGTACTGCTTCTGAATTGTAGTTATTTTTACAGATACCTGTTGGCTTATGTAGGAAAATATGCTGTTCTTATCATGATCTTTTTTTGATAGCAGTAGTAAAAACAGCAAAATGCCTTCTATTTATTTAATTCTAAAATACAAGTAGTTAGAAAACCAGGGAATTGCAGAGCTGAAGTTTACTGAAGCTGTGTTGCCTGAACATTCAGGATAGCAACTGACATACAGTCTTCATTGCTTAATTACATTTATCATATTAAACTTGTGGAGAACTTATCCTTGCAATCTCCGACTGTCTTGTTGACAAATGAACGGGATTGCTCACGCTTAATCTTGCTGTCTATTTCCAGGTAGATGTGTCTATATAATTAAATTTAAAAAAACAGACATACTAGGAGGAAGAGTTGAAGGTATAAACTCTAATGGATTTTTGCAAGCCATGTTCCTAATAGTTAACATATGTGAAATATCAGCAGTTTAATTAGATCTCTTTACTGGATTTGTCTCTTTGGCCATGATATTTTGACCACTTTGAAGGTCTCTTGGAGCTAATATAAAATAAGAGCAACCAGAATGTGTCCAGGGTGCATGTACAGATGAGATTAAGGCTGTTTGTGCTAGCTCAGTTTGTGTTAATTTTATTTATTTGTACTAAACACTGTTTATACCTATATTCTCTTCCCCCCTTCCTTCCCCTTCACCTACAGGTCCAGTGCGGATTCAGTTGGAAGCGGGTGCTGTAGCCCTTGGTAGTTTCTATGCCAGTCCCCTCTCACCTGGAATCAGTAACATGATCAAGTTGCTACAGCCAAATATGACAGGTACTTCTGAAGAACTTGATGCAAGACCTTAGTGTTTTGTGTTCTCTGACTTCTGTGCTTCTTGAGAAATGTGCATAGCTAAATAAAGGCTATATTCTGACTGCAATCATTCTTCTTATGAAAGAAACGACAAAGCCATTCTTTCTGTCTAGAAACGGAAATGTGGCAATTAAATGTATTCATCCTATGCATATTAGAGTGCCTGAGTCTACATGAACGCTATGACTGTGAATCCAGCCGGTGCCTAAGTGACCCAGTTGTATTCCCACAGCCCAGAATTAAGCAGCTGTGTTCTGAAGAGTGATGCATCTCTCTGCTGCATTTCTGACTGAATAGTTTAAGCAGCCCAGTATCCCCCAGCAATTATTGTTTTGACTGGTCTGAAACCCATGCTGAGGCATTTAGTTTTCCTCCTGTGTTTTACAGGGAGCTCAGGCCCATCATTTCCTTTGTAAGCTTGTTAGGTGCATGAAAGCTCAATAGGGTGACACTAGACCTTTCTGGACAGTGCTAGATCTCTTGCCTGGACTGTGGAGGAACAGGGAGTTGTACTTGAGTTTCCAGGCTCTCTTTTTGAGTATCCTGACCACTCATTAATTTGCTTTCACTGTTGTGCTTTACAGAACCTGCAGTCAATTGACTGCTCTTCCGTTTGGATATCTGGAGTGAGGGAGCTTAGGACTCTTCCTTCCTCCCTCTTTCTTTCTCTAATGTTCTTGCATAGGTGGGGGGGTTTGAGAAAGTCTTTTACCAAATGATGCCTTCATTGCTGTCCTGTCTGGTCGTGTTTTGCCTTCCCAGATGAACATGTGATGCCTCTGGACCCAAGATGGAATATGCAGTTTTTGGATATAATTAGAAATTCAATGAATTTCGACACAGAAATGGAACACACAGATCAGCTTCTCATCCTGTTGAAGTCTGTAGCAAACCGGTAAGTTCCAAAAACAGCTTGTGAAGGCTGCCCTATGACTGTAATCAGTGGTGTTTAAATTGCTGTGTTTTCTGCCAAGTATGTTTTTAAATATTGTTAGATGTGATCTAAAATACCAAACAGAGGTTTTACACACAAATTTTTAAATTCTCTGCTTCTGCCTTCTGTAGATGCAAACTAAAAACTATCACTTTATTAGTAATATAGGAAATGATGCTCTTGGCATTTCGCATAAGCTGGAATACTTCCAGGACTAACTGGAACTGTGGGATAAAGCATAAAAGAGGGGAAGTACTGACATGAAACAAACTTCAAATAGTTGCACTGTTTTGGAAGGAGGGATTTGGACTGCTTTTCCCAATAAGAGGAAAAAGTACTGGCAAGTGAATCCTGAAATTAAAGTAAAATGCAGGAAATGCTCACATATCGCACAAGCAGTTGTGTTGCATCTGCTTAGTAGCCCACTACTTTTCCCTTTTTCGTGATTGCTGAAGTCAGGAATCTGCTTTTGTGATACTTCTACAGACTATATTCAGGCAATTAGTTGTGCTGCACTTGATTCTCGTTTTTTAATACACTGAATGTCACATGTCACTTCATAGTTCACCATTCTAATAAGGCAGAGGTTTTAAGTTAACTGTTGGATTCTTAATGTCTTTATTATTTATTTTTAATTCAGAGCAGTATTATTTCTTGACCGAGAAAAAAGGAGCTACACTGAGAAGAACTTGATTACCAGCAAGAAGCCAAGAACTAGTGCCTTAAGAATGTCTCTAGATTTCCATAAAGGTGGGATTGATTCTCACTGTTTCTTTTAGTGTTGCCATCAAATTTAAATATGATTGAATTGCACTGTTATAAAATCTGCTACTTTAGACATTGTGTGTCCTGAATGTGTGAAGATTGTGTGAATGTAAAGCAATCAGATGAGGACTAAAATGGTATATAACATATTATTCCTAAATTAGATATACCTTATGCTACAGCATATATATCCAGCCTCTACTAGGTCATGTATGCATATCATTTCTCTGTGATTATCTAAACTTTAAGAAGATGGTAGAGAGCAGCTGAAATTGCGTTCTGTCATTGGCTGATAAAAATAGCGAAATTCTTCAGAAATCTTTTTGTTCTAGGTCTTGCTATTGTTTTATTGTATAAGTAGGATGTTTACTTTTAAGACAAAGGAAAAAAAATTAATGATGAAATTAGTATGTTCATAGAAGCAGCTGACCAGTGTTTCCCTTTTTTATATTAAATACATAGAGAATTATGCAAATAGCGAAGAAATATTTTGTTACTTTGCGTCTTGGATCTTTTCAGTTTTGCCACAACCACTGAGAGGATCTAGTGGTCAGAAACAAATCTTTCATTGTCATTATATATGGCTGGAATATTCAGGCTTTCCCTTTCTTTCCCTCCTCCCCAAACTCCAGATCCTGGAAGTTACAACTCCCTCCCTCATGCAATCGTGGTCAACCTTGCTGCTTTTTTTGAAATTTGGGATGCCTTTATGCTTCACTGGGTGAAGTCTACTCAAGTGGCCTTAAGTGATGATGACATGCACGATGTGAGTAGACTTTTCATATTACATTTACAGGGGATGTTGGAATCTAGTCTGCAGAACTGTATTTCATGGTCCCTGAAACTGAGGAAAACAAAAAACAAAACAAAACAAAAAAAACAGCAGTGCTTCTGTTAATATTCAGAATGTGCCTGACACCAGGAAGATGATTATGTGGTACTCAGTTTCAGTAGCTGTATTTGTGCTGTACCTCCTATTTTTGCTAATACCTACTTCCTTCTCTGTGGAATGTAGAGTCAGCCTGCAGATACTTTGGGTGGGAATTACCGTACCTAAATGTAAGCACCTGGGATATAGATATCCCTTGCTGAGCTCTATCATCTAATCTTCTTTACCTGCTTAGGATGGTATTAATTGCATCCTAGAAGTACCTGCTTCTCTCCACTAATGGTAAAGGAAGTGTCCACATCTGTCTCAGATGTGAACGTTTAAAACTGGACAGGTGACATTCAGGTTACAGGGGTAGTTCATTTCTCCCTCTCCCTTCTCAGATCATCAAGATCACTTTGCTGAAACCTAACAGTGACATTGTAGGCTGGGTACATGGATTTCACTTTTTTGATGTATATAGTTCCGCTGCCACCAGACACAACCAATATTTTTAGAGGACATGTAGTTGAGCGCTAGTTGTGTACCTCTTGAGTATAAAGTGTTGCTGATTCTGAAGTTGATGGAACTGACAGTGTTGCTGTGTTTCCTCTTGCTTGAAGTACAAAGTATTATGCAACATGCAGGGCTCAACAATAGGAAAACTGTAACCTTTTTGGCCTGTTGTTAGATTTTGTATTGCTTGCTGTGGCGTGACCGGTTCTGGGCAGTCTCTGACACACTGATAGTGGATTCACCAGGATTGTCACTTCTGTCACTGCATTGGCACTGGGTTATGAAGCATTTGATTGACAGAATTCCTCAGATGCTTATTGGATCGGAACAGCACAAGTAAGTGGCTTTGATTTGTGGTTATGTTAAACGATTGCATAAGTTACCGTTTTGTTAGCATTCTAGCTGATTAGTATAACTTGCATTTAATGTCCAAGCTGTATTTCATTAGTGATGTAAGTACAATGTATTAAATAGTCGATCATTTTTAAAACTTGAGTTTCTTAGAGTAGGGCATCTCTTTGGCCATATTTTCCCATCTAGAACCTTTACCCATTGTTTCTTCCGTGAAATTAGGTTGCATTTTTAATGGAAGGAGAAGGAACTTTCCATTCTGGTGCAATTTTTTGCCTTTTTTTCCCCTCAAACTATTGGGCTAACTGTCTTTCTCCCCCCTGTCCCCTCCTCTCTCCCTCAAGGATTTCGACAGAAATTCAGTCTGTTTCACAGCAGATTCAGAACTGCTTGGCCAATCCTGGTGTTTCTGCCAGTATGAAGATACTACAGAAGTCTCTAGGAAGACCCCTTCCTTTTAAGGTATTGCCACTCAGTTTGCAAAAGATTTGTACTTCCAGTGTTGTCCAAATACACTTTAAGACATTCTTAAAGATTTGCAGCACTTGCTGTCTGGGTCAGCAAAAAGACATTCCTTCTGGACTTGTTAGATTGATTAAAAATGAAATTTCAGCCTATGTTAATGTACATCTTTTTTGTGAAATATATCGGCTATCCAGATAGCATTTCTGTTATTAATTATGGTTAGTACAAACAGCAGTTACTTGATATCAAGTGATGCACAAGCATAAAAATATTACTACTTGCTCTGTCCTGGGGACTTGTGAATATCATTATTCCATTTGTTTATTTAGTGAATATGTGGGTATGTAGAATAGGCTGTGTACTTCGTTTTACACCACATAGGATGAAGTTACTTTATGACTTACCAAACCAAGGTAGATTTTAAAGGTTAAGCCTCTTAACTTTGACAAGTTTTTCTTAAAGTTATTTCAGCAGTTGGTTTATTCAATTAAAAAAAAAATCTTACAGTAAAATTTTCTGAAGAACAGAAGTTGCTTTTTCAAAAGCAGGTCACAAGACATGTACGTTGCTCACCTAGGCCTGATCTCTTAAAGATGTTCAGCTGTTTAAATGTAGATACTTTGTGAGACTTTCCAAAACATTCAGTGCTTACTGAAGGCTTTGGGAGGTTTTTCTAGGCATCCAAATGCATTTAAATTGCAGATCTGAAATGTCAGGTTTTTTAAGTTATAACGTATTGTTTCTGGCATTTTCAATTTATTTATGTATTTATTGCCCTTAGTTTAGGTAAGTCGCCATGTTGATCTGTTGTTTGGCTGTGTAACCTATGTAGCTCCCTTGTAAAGAAGAAAAAAATTCAATAAGGAGGAATTGCGGCCATTTCCTCCTGTGTTGAGTAGGGCTAAGCAGAATTGTTGTGAAGTTCTGAATGTCATTGCAGGTTGGTTTAATGTGTGCCTATACTTTAGTGGGGCATGTAAATTTGAAATTTTCCCTAAAAATTTTGACTGCAGTCACAGATTTCATTTGTTGTTAGCACTGTTGAAATAATTTGCCAGTTTTTCAAATATCCTTTTCATGTTTCCAGGATAAACTGGGTGTGGAATGTCTTTCTCAGTTAAAAGTTCTCAGCAAGCCTCTTAACATCTTGGAGCCAAGATTGGCCTTTGGAAGCAGTAGGTGGCAGGAAAAAATGTGTTGTCTGAAAACAGCTGCCACTGGATGGAAGATAAAGAAAGCATTGCTGCAAGCTGAGGGCCTGATACTCAGAGCTAATCATTTGGAAGATGTTGGTCTGGGTATGTAACTTTCTTTGAAGAGCCTAAGAGGATGGTTTCTGTAGTCTCCATCCTTTTCATATAAAAATGAAAAGGATGTGAAATGTTTGCTGACAGAAAGTATAGTACCTGCACTTATGTGCCTTTTGCACCCTGTCAAACAGGTGAACTAAAGAATTTTTTGAAAGCCATACATTCACAACTGACAGCAGAAGGGGTTATACATACTCATTCAGAAGAAATGATTACTCAAGATACCATCTCCAGCCAGTTAGACTCTGCCTTGTTAATCCAGCTCTGCAGTAAAGTTCAGCTGTGGCCTGCAATGGAATTCTTGGGCACACTCTGGCAGTACAAGTTGACAGCAGATTATATAGCTAAGGCTTGTGCAAGAAGGTAACAAGGTTGAAAAGAGAAATCCTATCTTCCTTTCACAAGATTCAGAATTGCTAGCTAAAAATTATGTAAATCCGTGTGTGTGTGTGTGTGTGTGTGTGCACGTGCATGTATGTATGGATATATGTATGTGTTTATATACACATGTGTTTGCATACACACACATGTATGTATATAATTGCCCAAACATTCCTTGTCTGCATGCAGAATTGCACTTGGGCAGTTATAAAATGTTTCAGCAAGAGTTATTTAGTGTTATATTGAATAAGTAGTTTCTTCCATTAAACTGATTTTTATTGATACAAATATAGGAATGTTGATGTCCAAGCCCCTTAAAGTAAAAATGTGAGACTCCAGAAATAGCTTGAACTGTAGAATGGATTATAGTTAAAGGAAGCCTAAAATCTTTTTTTGTTTGTTCATGGCCATGTTGCTGGGCTGCTGAGAAAGATTGAATTAGACCTGATGATGAAGAAAGTACGCTAGCATGCATGCTTCCTTCATGTGCAACAGAAAAAGCCAAGTAAACCACACACATCTAGTTTAAATTAACATTATTAATTTAAATTAAGAAGTTCTAGTTTTGCTTCAAGGGGCCAAGTGTGTTTGACTGATTTGCCATTTCTTAAAGAAAAAAAGCTGTTCATATACAGACTTCAGGGAAAGTAATTTTTTTATACAATGAGGCTCTTAAAATCACTTGATACAGCTTCTCAGATTCAGCAAAGTTCTGATTTTCACAACAGGAACTGTAAAGCTGGAAGGCAGTTTGTCTCTGAACGTTTTGTGTGGTTTTTTTGATCATGTAGTTTATAGCTACAGAAGATGCTGTTTCTTCATCCTTCAGCTGTGAATTTAGATTTTGCCAGCTTTGAGGGATGCAAGTTTTTTGAGTATTATTAGAGTATCTGTTCTTCTCCAATGTTTAAAATATTGTCATTTTAACCTTCTACCCAGTCTTCACTGTTCTTGTGACTCTCCTGTCATTCCTAATTTGTTTTACTATCCAAATGATTTATTGTAGTTGTCTGGCTTCAACATTACTTAAACTATATTTTTGTTTTCTGCTACAGGGAGAACTGCAGTCAAGAACTACGCATGCATTCGGATCTAACTCAGTTTATAGCTTTTGCCCTGAAATTAACACCAGCTGCTTCTCACCAGCTCTCTGGATTATGGCACTTGTTACACCTTACTGAAGTAAGAACAAGCTTTAGTTCTTGCAGATTTTTTCAGAGTTTTCAAAATACATATATCTCTGTAAGGTACTGATTTCCTATGGCTGACAATTATTGTTCTAGTTCTTTTTTTTTTTAATGAGAATGGAAAAGGTTATTAGCTATGAGCATGCAAAAAACTACAATGCTAAACATTTAAAAGTCTAAAATCACATAGTTCTGTATAAACTTATGAACATAGTTGGATACTGTTCTGTTTATCCATCCATAAATTAATGGAAAACAGAAAATTGATTGAATGGCAGGTACCAGCTTGGTTATATCTATTTATTCAGAATAATTTTATGCTGAATAATTTAAAATATTTACCTCTGTTCCTATGCCTCTAAATTGTTTAGGTCTGTGTTGCAAAATAAATAGACTGGTACAGTTTTTATTTGATTATTTGATGTATTTCATTTAGAGCAGTTTAATGCATCAGAAATTCTGGTCAGTTAATATTTAGCTATAGTATGGTGGCAGTTGTGCTCCCATGAAGTTCAGTAAACCAGCAAGTTCTCCCCAGCTTCTTTTGAGCTGAATGTTGGGTGTCTTTTCTGGTTTTGTGTATATTTTAAATTCATGTTAGCGTAAGATGAGGTTGCAGAGAAGAGACTGTATGCTGAAAACTTGCACTGTAAACGCATTGCTTGTTCCACAGACAGAGAAGGAGGTTGAGCCAGTGCAGACATTAGGAAGTGAACTCATGTTCTTGTTGAGAAGAAATGTAAGCAAATGCTATGTGAAACTGAAAAAGACTTTAAGGGGAATCTTGTACTCTCTCTATTGGAAAACAGTATCATGCTCTTTTATTCCTGCTGGTTCTCATTTGCTGCGTATGTATTATCCCTGGTTCTTGTTTTTTCTGTCTCCTTAGATATCCTCTGAAGAAATGTCTGTTCTGTCCTCTCAACTAGTTAGTGCTGCACTAGCATCCTTTTGGAGCAGTACGTTTACCACAGACCCAGATTATTGGTTGACCTGGAGACCACTACCTGCAGCAGAGGAAAAGAACTTTCCTAAGTCCCCTGTGAACTGTTCTATGAAGGTTTGTCTATTCTGACCTAATCAAGTAGCTAGGCTGAAGACTGTTTTACTAAACAACAGCTTTCTAAAACATACAGTAAAACTCTAGCATAGTCAATGCAAGTTGCATCTGAACAATCTAACTCTTAATCTCTTAATTTAGGGCCCAGGTATTTTGACCCGAGCAGTTTTCTCAAAGTGCTTCTTTGAAATTCTAACTAGCAGCAGCAAGACAAGCCAGTGGGATGTGAGTGGACTGCCTGTTCTGTCATCATCCCTTGTGACACTGGGAGAATGGATGGAGAGAGCACAACAGCTTCATGAAGTCACCACAGCATTGTGGACCAACCTAGCTGTCTCTTCAATAGCAGAATTTAGGTATAAAGACCTTCCTTCCACATATGTTATTTAAATGAGGAACGTTATAGAAGCTTGTTTACCGGAGATAAACTTTTTCCATTTCTGTGCCTTCAGATACACAGATTCCAGACTACAAGGAATAATGCTGGGTAGACAAATCTCTGCCCTGGTAGATCTGGTTCCAATAGATATGCAAGATGAATTTTTGGAGTATTGTGATAAACTCTCACTCAAGGATCCTGTTGCATTCGAGTACCTTCTCAAGATACTTAGAAGCATCACTGATCAGGAATTACTTCCTAAGGAAGTCCTTTTTCTCCTGCTTACTTGCTTGCGGCAGTTCTTTGGGGAAGGGCTTAAGGAGCTACCAGAGACAGCTTGGCGAGGAAGCCTCTGGGTGAATATTGGTTTGGTGCAGATCCAGGTGTGGCTTCCACAGACTAGGTTTGATCCAGCTGTGAAAAGAGAATACAAACTCAAGTATGCCAAAGAAGAGGTGAGTGTGGAGTTGATTTGGATTCTACCTCTCTCATATAAAACATCAATGAAATGGAGTTTGTTTATTCTTGGGTAAATCCTGTGAAGATACAGACTTGATATTTAAAGCATGATTTTTAAACTATACAGTTACAACTTCTTTTAATGTCCATGAAGATGATGCACCTGCTGGGTTATCAAAACCAGAACTTCAGAGAAGGATTTATTTTTTCCCTTTTTAGCTGCATCAGCTGGAGTGTGAATGGAAAACAAACGATTTGTCGTCTCAGCTACATACAGGGAAAAGTATTGAAGATGAAGCAATCAGCAACTATATTCATCCCCATCTCAGGTAATATCGCAGACACTTGATTCTTTTTGTTTAGATTGGAAGTTACATCTACAGATGCTCGGGATGGATTTTCTCCATAGCCTTACAATGCTTGTGTTAATCTGTGAAAATAAGTTAAGGCTTGTTGATTTGAAGGTAGTAATTTGCTGGTAAAAAGGTAATAAAGGAAAATACAGAAGCTATTCTGTAGTGGTTTACTTGCAGTAACTAAGGAATTGTCCATACACACTTTCTACTGCTGTAAATACAGCGATTGATACAACACAAGCCCGCAAAATGTGAGTATGTAAATGCTTTTCACCTGAAAGCCATATCTGTGTATGTGGCCCTCCTATCTTGATAAAACTGAAGCTATGCTCAGAGGTGGGAATAAAGTCACACATCTAACATAATTATGGTACTTTCACTAAATTGTGATTAAAAAAAATTATTAACAAACTGAAATGAGATGGATTGCTTATCTGTGACTGTAACTCTTTAAGGTCTCAGCAGAAACCAGTGCTAAATTACAGAGTTCTTAGACCCATCTGTATTTAGTAGAAGTCTGCAAGTGTGTAATTCACCATAAGCTTTTGCCTATGGTGCTGTCGCTGAATTGAGTATCCTACCAATTGGAATACACTGTTGATGCTTAGAATCTGTAGCTATTGGTTTTTAATCTGAGGAACTAGAGTAAGAAATTTTAAATGAATGGGAATTTTGTACAGGTTTTCAGGTGTTCCTTGTGCGTGGAGATAAGTGGGTATTATTTTTAATTTTATGCAATTAATGGAAGTTTCCAGTCTCATTATTTTTATTATTATACATGTAGATTGATCTTCTAGTTCTGTACTATTGCTTAGAAAGAAAGATAGTCATTGAAAGCAAGTTCAGAATTCCTGAGTTTGACTGACTGTTTCCAGTTAATACTGCATTTCCGTTAATGCTCATAGAGCTGTCAGGTCACAAGCAAAAAAAAGCGTAACTGACATTTAATGGAAAAGTGGAAAAAAAAATGAGAAGAGAGGGAGGGAAGGGTGTATGCATGCTATACTGGCGTCACCTTTTTGTTTTGTTTTTTTCTTAATTTGCTGCCTCTTACAAATCAGCAAAGTATTGGTGATGCATCTTCCATTGTATTACTGTGTAGCCTATGAAATACTTACGTTTATTACAATATGCTTCTAAACTGGTCAATGTTATTTCCTAACAGACTGTTGCATGAAAGGATGCAGAGTTTGAAGGAGCAGATAAGCAGTCTTTCCAGGAAAAAAGCATTCAGGCCTCCAGCCCCACCCTATGACTGCTTATATCAGGAAGTTCATCAGTACATCAACAGTATTGCACAGGTTTCTTCAGTGCAAGATCTTTTAGCCCGTCTTCTGCAGTTCGTCCGTGGGGAAAGACCTAAGTCACTCCAGGCAATACAAAACCTGTTAAATGAAGAAGCATCTTGGCAACAGTCGCACCACCGGTTTAGAAGACACTTGGCGGAGGAATATGCTGTATTCCCTGATGCCATCATTCCACTGCAAACTGCAGTCTTACAGTTGCAACATGGCATGAGACTAGTGGCTTCTGAAGCTTGTGCAACGCTCAACAGTTTTGTCTGTCCTGCTGATCTTGCCAACCTCCTCAGTTCTTTGTTGGTGTTTCCTTCTGTTGGCCCCGGCTTCCCCACTTATTTTGCTCATGCAGAAATTTTATGCTCAGTGAATTCAGTTGAGGTCCTTAATGGACTTAAAAAGTTTTCTCTGAAGCACTCTGAAGGAGAGTCTGAGGGAGTACAGAAGCCTTGCCCAACTCTGGAACAGCTGCTAGTGAATGCTTTGTTGCATCTTCGATGCCATGTACTATCTAAAGGAGAGATGGACCAGAAATCTCTGCAGCTTTTTAGGCATCTGTGTCAGGTAACATCTGAACTGTAATGGCCAGAAAATAATTAAAGTAGCATTTTGATTGCTTTTGTAGGATTCTTACACTGAACTACCTGGATAAATGTCAGTACAAAGTTCTTAAAGTTGTCTCCCACCTCTACGCCCCCTCACAGAATTAATAAAAGATTATTAAGCATATTACATTAACTATTTCAGATTTATCAAAGCATAAAATCAAAGCCTCTAATGGTTGTCAAAAATTTTTTTTTTAGAAGAAAAAGAACTTTCTAGTGATTTTTCTGTACAAGAGTTAAGAAAAGAGACTAGAACTTGGAGTGGAATTCTTTATTGCATACTGTTGCCCATGCCCTTTCCTTGTTGGTTTGTTGAAGGGGCAGCTTAATCTTTATTGAAGTTAAATGGCTTTGATTTATACTATTGCAGACCCAAAGCAAGGATTAAAAAGAAAAAGTCAAACAAGATAGATGCTGTCATAGCAATGAGGTATAATGTGGTTTTAAATATTAATTTGTGTAAAAGTGTGCTGCTTTATGTTTCTTCAGGCAATTATAAATGAATGGGATGAACAGGAACGCTGTGCTCAAGAGCAGGAAGCAATGGAAAACACTCTGTACAGATACAGGAGTAAAAGCCATGGAAAAGGACAGAGTGAAGAAGAGGAGGAAGAAAAAGAATTTAGGAGGAGATTTCCTCTTCATGAAAAGGTAACAATAGTACTCTGCAAAGAAACACAAAAATTATGCGTAGAATAGCTCCTGAGAATACACGTTATAAATAAAACAAAATGATAGATGAAACTCTTTTTTTTCCTTCAACCAAAAGGAAAATGTAGGGTAGATCTTGATGTAAAAGGGTATTAGCCATGTATTGTAGCAATAGTTCCTTCTTGTTCATTTTCCCTTCTAGTGTAGAAAGTTTTGGATTTAACTTCTGGATTTAAATTCTGCTGTGGTTCTGCTGAGTAACCCTAAGTTATGTAACTGAATGATGAAGTTATTAGTTATTTATGGTAGAATTCTGAAATTTGACTCATTTAGCAAGTAAGGTCTGCTGAGGTTGTATTATCTGTAAAGAGCGCTACTCTCCTTAACTGAGTAAATGGCTCGAGATACCAGGTTTTCATGTTTAACTGGCCTGCGTTACTGCGTAACTTCCCCAAGCAGTGGCATACAGCATAGAAATCCATGAGCCACTTCTGTGGATCTGCGGGTTGTGGGAAGGTAGAGCTGTAATAGGAAAGAACTGGAAGCAATTGAACAGTGTTGAGGCTGTTTATCAGCAGATATGACTGTGCTGCTGCCTGTTCTGGAAGAGGTTTAGTGGGCAGCAGCACAGAGCTCTCTGTACTGCCCTCTCTTGCCTGCTTTGTTTATGCCCTCAACATAATTGTTCCATTCACTTGTATTCTGTTTCAGATTGACATCTAAACTGTGAGATGGGTAGTGCATTTATATAGTGGCAATTCCAAATCATTAGCACATTGTCTCGATACCCACCTCCTCCCCACGTGTCCTGCCACCAAAAGGTGTTGAAGGAGTTATAATTGACTGTTGTTTATAATGTGATTTGTAGGACTTTGAAGATATCACAGCTCAGGCAAGCTTAGAAGAAAAAATGGAAACTGTAGATGAGTTGGAAGACCAGCTGGAAATTGATAGAGCTCTTCTGTCCAAGAGCTCTATGCAAACAGTAATGATGGTTCATCAACAGTTGTGCTTAAACTTTGCACGATCCCTGTGGTATCAACAGAGTCAGCCTTCACATCAAGCTAAGCATTATTTGAGTACATTTCTTTCCTGCTATCAGACTGGTGCATGTCTGGTGTCGCACTTCTATCCTTTAATTGGTAAGGTTGCTAACATTTCAGATGTTTAGTTCTAGCTCTGTGATGGTTAGTTCCAGATTAATTGTACTGCAAGTCATTAAATGTTTATATGCTATGGAGGAAATGTAGAAAAACACTGTTTTCTTTTTCCAAAGAACTTGTTACATGTTCAGAATTCTCTTGGGATGTTTTGGTCTTTAAAAGTTATTTTATTTTTATTTGATTTGTTAATACTTAACTAACATAGTAAAGTGAATCTACTCTCTCATCCAAAATTTCGAACATTTTCATCTGCATAATCCTGCTGGAGACAGTGGATTTGCAGAAATTTCCCAGAGATAAAATTTTCAATTAGGTTCATAAAGAAATTAATTTTAATGGAGCTTCTGTAGTTTTTAAAAAATGACATGCAGTTTGTTTTTACATTAAACTTTGGCACATTTGGTGTGAAAACCATAATAATGTGCAAGATCTCAGGATTAATATTTTTCATCATTTCTCAAAACAGAACAGTACTTCAGCTCTAATCTAGTAAGTGTGTGTATGGGCAGTTAAGAGGAACGTATAATGCACCAGGCCTGCTGTTTCTACAGTGACTTATTTGTGTGTCCATACTGCAGGTGTAATGTATATGATATATATTTTTTTATATTGGATTACTTTTTCACAGAACCTTGGTAATACTTTTGTAGTAAATCTCCTTGATGTGAATTTATGCGCAGAGGAACCACAGTTGGACCTTGATTTTATTTTTGTACAAAAAGTTGGTAAAATAGAGGATGTAAAGTTTCAGTTTGCCTCTCTTCTTCTGTATTTATTGCTTCTATCTCATTGCTTGTGTGTGGCATATTCATAATACATACCATGATAAGGTTTAAGATAATGCTAGCAGGATACAGGAAAAAATGAATTTTTTCTATTCAACTGAAACAAGAATGAATAGCATGTCTGTCTTTTTTGCCTGCTTAGGTGCTGAAATGAATGATAGTCTTTTGGGAAGCCAACTTCTAGTTAGCACTCTTCTTCACAACACTTTTTTTGAGGAATTGACTTCAGATCTTGTGCTACAGCAAGATGGCCCGTATGACTTTTACCAGCATCCTAATATTCAGCAAGTCCGACAGTGCCAACCTGTACTTGATAATTTTGCTAAAGTAGTAAACAGGTTACTGCAGGAATGGCCTGAGCATCCAGTACTTCTGCAGGTAAAGGCATCTCAAAAAAAGTTTGGGAAAAAACAGTTGTATGCAAACAAGTATTTTAGAGTTGTGTGTATGTGTGTAAATATATGTATAAATACATACACACATGCACACATATATTCACTGAGACATAAATCTGTGTATTAATTACACAGATGTTTTGAAGTGATGCCAGTTTCTTCTTCAGATATATTAGGTATTGTCAGCAGTTTGATTTAGCTATGAAATGCTAAATGGTATTTGTTGCCTACTCTGATCTTACAACTTCAGTCAATCTGCCATGCCTTAAAGATTCTTGAGGTCTTTTCATGTGTGGACTCCTTTTTTTTTTTTTTTTTCCCAGAATGCTGTTGGTTTTTTGTTTTTGTTTTTTTTAATGGTGCTTTAGAAAGGGACATCTTTGGTACTACTTAGCTAGACTCTCCTGCTCTGTTGTATTTCTTAGATTAATGCATAAACCCAGAATTAGCTGGAACTCAGCATTAGGTTGTTTGTGCTCTTTGGTGCAGAGCGCTGGCCTCTACTGAACTTCTAGTGAGCTAAATACTAAAACCAGGAAGCTGTTTTTGAAAAGAAAAGTTCTCATCTCTTGCAGAGGAAGGTTATACTAATCTAAATAAGTTTAACTTTTGCATTTTTATTTTTCATTCTGTAGCTGTTAGTTGTGATGGACAGAATCCAGAGTTTTCCACTCTCTAGTCCTCTCTCGAAGTTCCTGAATGGCTTAGAAATTCTTCTTGCAAAGGCACAGGTATGTAGGGGGATAAGGGAAACTGTTTTAGTTTCTCTTTTATGGTTCCTTATTTTAATTGGTACCATGATAAAAACAATTGAAAGATGTCTGTGTGCAAGGATTTGGGGAAGTGAACTTGTTTCATGCTCTAAGTTTAAGTGATAGGAAAATGCTCCAGAGACCTAAATGAGTCTTGTCATGCAAAGATTAATTTCTTTATAAAGGAGAACTTTTTTTTTCCCCCCAGGACTGGGAGGAAAACGCTAGTCGAGCTTTGTCCTTGAGGAAACATCTTGATTTGGTCACACAGCTGATTATCCAGTGGCGTAGACTGGAGCTGAAGTAAGAACTGTCCTTCCCTATAGTATCTAAGAAATGGCAGTAGGCTTCTGTTTCCATAGAGATGCATTGCAACACCTTATTTGCCTATATTGCCTTAACTGTGGAACATGTTTCCTTTGTGTGGATACTTATGATAGTAGTGGTGGTTGGCAGGGGATGGGGGACCCAAAAAGCTAAAGGAATACCGGCACTAGCTCACAATAAGCATGTCTGTTCTAGTATTGTCTTTCCTGGTGACCATATGTGGATGCTTCAGAAGGAGTAGAATCAGGACAAATGTCTACACTATTTCACCCTAATATTTTCCCAGCTTTCTTCTGTTTTCATCTTAGGGGTTTGTGAACCTGTAGTGGTTTGTCTGTTTAATAACCCCATTAGATTTCCCTTAAAAATGGTTGCCCAGTCTCCTGCTAAGACCATGTAAAATTTTCATATCCACAGTATGTCTTGATCAGGAATTCCACAAGTCCACCTCACATTTTGTGAAAAGAGACTCTTTTTGCTTGCTTTAAACCTGGCTCTCTCTGGTTTTGTTTGACAGTCCCTAGTTTGTGTATTTTTTCCCCTATATATGATAGTGGCAAAGCAGTGATCTTCAATAGTTGGTTGTATATGTTATGCATATGTATATATGGTTTCATCCTGCAAAATTTTCCTTCGGTTTAGTGGAAACTGAGAATAAAGTTGATGTTGTTTTTGAGACCAAACTGCCAACAGTTTTGATTTCTGTTTGTTTGTTTGTTTGTCCCCACCTTGCTTCCAGTTGCTGGTCAGTAAGTCTGGACAACATTATGAAGCAGCATGTAGAGAAATCCACAAAGCACTGGTTCTCAATCTATCAGATGATTGAGAAGTATGTGCAAGAACAAACAGAGGGAAATGAAGAAGGTAAGTGCTGTCCTTCTATAAACCTCCAGCAATTTCTAAGGATGCATAATTAAGGACTTTAAAAATGCTGGAGTTAAAGGATGCATTTACAGGAGTCATTCTTGTCCTCTTTGTGAAAGCCCTATGATAAATTCCATGATAGTATAAAATCTTCTAGACAGTGTGTACTTTACTTGGTATTTATTTCTGAAACCATGTATGTGTCTCATGGGGCTAACATAGGTAGTGTAAAGAAAAGAAGATGCCTGTAAAAGGTACCTGAAAGGAAGAACTGGTTGCTGTGCATCATGCATATAGATACTATTTTAAACTGAGGTTTGAAAGGGAGGAAGCCTCTGTCTACAGCTGGAAAAAGCACCTCGCCTTTTTCTTACTGCGTGCAGCAGAGTTCATATCCTAGCTGAACTTTTTTCAGCATTCTGAATAAAGTATAAACAATCCTTATGGTGTGTATGCTTTTGGTACCTACCTTGCCTAACAAATCTGTCTGCAGCTGTTCAAGTTACAGTCTTGGAGGGGGGAAATGTTCTCCATACCTGGCCCCCAAAATTTTTGTAAAATTGTGAAGATGAAAGAAACGTCCTCTGGGAGGAGGCAGAGCTCTTCCAATCTCATGAGTAGTAATTCAATGTACTTGTCAAGCCTCAGATTCTTGGGGTTTTTTTTACATCTTGGTAGAGAAGCATGTCTTCTCCTATAGGTAAATTCTAAAGACACTATCTTCTCTACCAGATTCTTCTGAGATGTATTTCTTCCTCGATGATTACGAGGAATTACGCAACTGGCAGTGGCTAATTTGTGCTCATCATGGCTGAAAAAGCCATTCATTCATAGAAAATAGCAAATATTCTTGAATGCTCGATGCAGTGTCAAATTGTTCAGGTAGCTGGCCTCAGGCAGCATCTTGTTACTGCCTCTCTTGTCCTCTCTTCTTTTTCTCAGTATGTTGTTTGCTGTCTTTTTTCCTTATTTTAAAATTAGAATCCCCCCCGCTTTTTTTTTTTTTCCCCTTCTTCTTTGTATAGGAAGTTTCTTAGTTTCTTTTGAACTTTGCCTAATAGAGACCTGGTATTGAGCTGGAAGTTTACAAAGGTTATAACAGTCAGCAATTTTCATGTGGAGTTTTGTTTTGTTTTTTCCTCCCCTCTTTCCGTATAAATTTTTGGTGAAATGATCAGAAACTGAGCAGATGAGTCTAAAAGTGGTGGTCAGCACACTACAGGCTTTCATTGAAGGATCTACGCTGGGAGAGTTTCATGCACGGCTTCAGGCACTGCTGGTTTTCCACTGCCATGTCCTGCTGATGCCTCAGGTAGCAGGAAAAGGTAAGTTGTTACCATTACGTGTGTTAAGTCGTGTTTACAAGACCTGGTCATCAGACATTCCAGACTTTACAAGCACATCATTAAGAGCTTGTAAGTGCAATCTAAGCTTATACTCCTTTCACTGTTTCCTTCAAGAATACTGTTGGTTTGTTTGCCGCATCCCTCGATACAGCTAAGCTTTATGATTGCAATCAGACTGGTTTTGTTTCTGTTGTTAATACTGAAGAATATCCTGTTTCAAAAGAAGCTTGTTATTGTCTGTCCCTTGCAGATGTCCTGTGCAGCATCCTGTGGAATCTGCACAATTATTATAAGCAGTTTTCAGAGTGTGTTGAGGCCAGAATCACTGAGCTGCGTCAACCTATAGAAAAGGAACTTAAGGTAAAAGAAAATTTTACTCAGACAGTGTATTTAACTGCTCCAGTGTTTGTCAGATCAGTTCGAGTTTGAATTTGTAGATACCCTGAAATCCCTGTGGTACTTCATATTTTCCTTGGGAAATAAATGTTTTTGAGATTGGGTAGAAGCCTTTAATGTTCCATCAGTCCCATTCAGCCAGAGAGGTTTCTACCATATAGTGAAGCCCATTTGGATTTCACAACATTCTGCTGTGCAGCAGCTTTAGCACAAGCATGTTTTAGCACACATAAACACATTATTAATAGGAAAAAGGTGACTTATGCAATCATTTCCTCTCTAACTAAATTGAAGGCCTTACATTTTAAGACAGTCATCATAGGTCATCAGCTTTAAAGATCATATTTTATATGCAAATACCCCATTGTATTTGTATAAGTAATTCCATTGATTATTTCTTTCCTTAATAGGAATTTGTGAAAATTTCAAAGTGGAATGATGTCAGCTTCTGGGCCATAAAACAATCAGTTGAAAAAACACACAGGTAACCCAAAGCTTGGAAGTAAGGTGCCATTTGGGGGACTGATAAATGGCCATATTTGTATGTGTGACTATATTTCTACCTTCCTGCTAGATGATTTCTCCATGATGTTTGGTTTAAAATGCTAGAATATTTCTTATACCTGTCACACAGTGGAACCATATTTATTTTGAGCAGCTGGAGGATTTCAAAGATTAGAATGCTTTATAACCGTTTTGTTTTTCTTTGGTAATTAGGACCCTCTTTAAATTCATGAAGAAATTTGAAGTTGTTCTGAGTGAGCCATGTCAACCTGCCTTGGTGGAAAGTGGTAAGGAAGGGCAGCTGGACTGCTTGCAAAAGCAGGAAGAATCTGAGAACACAGAGACCAAAGTTCAGAGGCTAAGCAACACAATAAGAAAAACTCTGTGTGCTAGAACAGATGCTGACAAGGTGACTTTATTCTTTACTCTAAATGTAGGAAGGATGTTTTTTGTATTCTTGTGTATATGTTGCTTTTCACTAATTTATTCAGAAGAACTTTATATAATGTCGAATCTGATTGTCAACTGATTTGTTCAGTGCTATGAAGTGCCACAAGTGGGTGGATGTGCAATGTAGAAAGACAAACATGTTCAGTATCACCTTGTCACAATATCTACCCTCTAATGTAGGGATTATAACAGTTGCATATTTTGTCTCCAAGTTACTCGAGTATTGTCTGCAACAACTTGCTAGTTCCCCAACTAGTGCAAAAATAATGTGTAGGAGTAGAACTCAGTGTTGCCTTTTTTACTTAAAGAAACATTTTCTGCTGTTAAGGGAGAATTTTGACCCAAAATTATAATCTTGAGCATCTTTGATTTCAGCTACTGATTCTTTTAAACAGGGACGCAGACAAATGATCATATATCTGTAATATTTGTGCATATGTGAGCACTGATTAAATATAAAATACTTTGACCTTGAATTCTTAAAGGGGAATACACTGCTTTGTCATAAATTTGCTGTGAGCTGAAAGCATATGTATGTGAATAGTTGCTTTATTAGCTGATACGTGATAACTCTTACTGCACAGTGCCTTGTTCAGTGTGCCTATAATAAAGTTGTCCAGCTCAGAGAGGAAGTTAGTTAATTTTATTCTTGAAATAGATTCACACCCATCCCACATGTTCACACCCATCGGTTTTTAATAATAAGATGTGAGAAGCCAGTCGGAACTCCTCAGGATTTTGTTGGGGGTGGGATGCTCAGTTACTCCTATCTGGCAGATTCCAGGGCTTTGTTCACTTTCTTCGTACCAGAAGGGTGGTTTGTCTTGCTCTTGGCCTGTGACAGTCATAAGGACAGAGTGAGGACGCAGAAATCTGGCAATTATTTATTTATTTATTTAACTTGGCAGCCTCTCCCCTCCCCAGTCCCGTAACCTGTTACTGATAATTAACACGGTTGCTCATTTCCCCTGTTTAATGAACAAAGACATTATGAAACTACAAGAAGACATATAAAAACTTTGAATTGAACAGTCCCTACTGAATAACTTCAAACATGCCAGAGGATCATTTCCATCATTTAATCATTTCTATTTGCATACCTTTTTCATTGTTCTTTAGCAGGGCAATTAAATTTGGGTCTAATAGGGAGTTAGTGGTGTTCTTATGTTACACCCTGAGGGTGTTTGTGATTTATGTTAGTGTAACTGTCTTTGGACTGGGAAGGTTGAGGAAGCTGATCTGAAGCAGTGAAAGAGGTCATGACAAACAGCTAAGAGAGTAGGACTGTAGCATCTTCCATTTATTTGGCTGTTTTCAGCATTAATGTATACCCGACAAGCATTGACTGATTTTCCTCAGGTGTTGGTCCTGAACTGTGCTGAGGAGCACATGATCATGTTTTTAGGTTTCAGATGGATGAACAATTTTGCTCTTGTTTTTGCAGCAACTTTCCATTGACTTAATTGAGGCTGTCTTACGTGTCCATTACACATGTATGTGTATATAATCAGATTGTTTCTTTAATTTTTCTCAGAGGGCACTCCCAGAAGAATGCCAGGATGGGATTATATTTCATGCAGAATCTCTTCAGTATCGTCTGCCTAAACTTACAAAGAAAATGAAGAAAATGTGTGCGACAGTTATGGAAAATAATTCATTTTTAAATCTGCTGGAAAGTCTTGACCAGTTCACAGGTTGAGTATTGTTATGATTTCCATACTATAATTGACCTCTGTAACATGAATTAAAATGGAACAGATAAGGAGGAAGTTTACATATAGATACACAGATCCCTTCACAGACCATCTTTCCCTTTTCTTCCTTACAGGTGATATCATTGTTTCTGTAGTTGAACTGCAGAATTTAACATTTAATCAGGCAGCAGATAAGGAGAAGCAGAAGTCAGAGGCCAAGCATATTCAGATGCAGAAGCAACGGGCTTTGTCAGATCTCTTTAAAAGCCTTGCTAAAACAGGTGGGTTTTCAATTAAAATATACTTAGTTTAAAAATTCAAAGATCTTAAGCATTTTACATTTTTGCTCTTATATGTAAATATACCATAATATTATGTTCTTGAAGTCATTGAGCTATCAATACGTAGTAATACCTAAGTCTCTATTTCCTTTCTTCTCTTGACTATGAGAGCTGACATGTTTGCCCTTCTCTTCCTCTTCCACAGCATTATATGTAAAGCAGTTGCTTTTCTGAAGCAGCAATCTATAGTATCTCCAGTCAGAAGTCACTGTGCACCTCTTAGAAACAAGAGCAAAGCTGATTATCTTGTACTCATTCCCCAATCCAGAACTGAAATGAAATCTGCTTCTTTGCTTGAGAGCCCATCCCTCAGTTGGCAAATTGGCAGAGTTCAAATTGGTGGAGATGCTATTGATCCATAGAGACTGAGAGGCCTGTTGATGGGAATCATTGGAGGCATGCTGGTCAGCAGTCCAGTCCCCCTTGCTGCCCTTGCTAGTCCTAAGATGAAGGATCTACCCAAGCTATTAGTTTTCTTTTCCTTTGTTGTTATGTTAAATTATTTACCAATTGTTTAGTCACTGAACAGTTCAGAAACCAGAAAAAGTATGCAATCTCTATATATAAATAGCTGCCTGACAGAGCTCTGCCAAGTCTTAGCTAGAAGCAGAGCTAAACATAACTTTGCCAATTTTTTTTTTTTAATTCTGCCATTTTCATGCTTCCCTTTGAAGCCACAGCTTCTGGCCTCAAGTGATTCTGATAAACTCAAAAAAATGAAAGAAAAGTGTTGTGTAAATTACATTTCTCTCTCTCGTGGTTGCAGAAAGAGGTTGAAAACATGCACTTAAGGGTTCCAAGAAGAATGCATGATTTTAATAACAAATTAACTCAAGTGGGTTGTGTCATAGCACCTGAGAAGTAATTAAAATAAAATCATTCCAAATGCTTTGTGGGAGAAAGTTTTAAATTGTCATTTTTAGTGTGTATAGTTTGTATTACTAAACTAATTGATATGTGTACTGAGTAGGTAGTTTCTGGAATATTAAGGTTCTTCTAATTTAGACTGCAAACACAGGTGAATATAAGTGGGAGGTTTCCAGTGCATACACTTTTCCTGTGTTTGTTAGTGGTTGCATTTTTACACCCACTGGTGAAAAAGGATGTCTGACAAGGATTGCTACTCCATGAAGTTTATGCTGGAGGAAGGATATACTGCAATGATTAAATTAGACATTGGTCTTGAATTCTTTATTGAGCTGTGCCTTTGATTTCAGGTGACACCTTTAGCTTCCTAATTCATCAGCCATTCCATATCTAAAAGTGGGGTGGTGATCCCTTAACTCAGTTTTCGTAAGAGACCAGGATAATGAATGGAAAAGGGTTATTCTTAAGACTCATTCTCCATCCCATTTGGGAGAAATGGCAACATATATATAGATATGATAGGTAACTAACGAGTGTTTGTTACGTTCTCCACTTTCCTTCAGGATACTTTAAAATGAGCGTTTTAATTGTTTTGGGAGAAATCACCACATTTAATTCAGTTTTGAAAATAGCTGAGATAGTAGCCTGAGGACTGAGCTATAAAAAGTATATAGCTGTAACTTTCTCTTCGGTTTTGTTTCACGCTGTAGCGTTTGCCTTTTAGGTTCAGGCTTTGGGGTTTTTTGTGCCGCTACCACCAACCTGTTTTATCCCCACATGCCTATGTTTATTTGTGTTATTTCAGTTGTGGTTATGTGTTCTTCCATTAGGGAATTATGAAATGTTCAAGTGGTTGTCAAGATCAGAAACCCTAGCAGCTTTCATATTTTAATACCTGTTATTGGTGTCATTTTTCATACAAAAGAATGAGGGCATACAAAGATGTGTGTTCAAATGTCATTCCAGGTTTGTCATACCGGAAAGGTCTGTCTTGTTCCCGTTCAAAAGACTATCATGAAATACTCTGCCTGCTTCCGCTGGACTTGCATAGTGCATTAACTGTAGTAAATTGCACACATGAAGTGGATGCCACGTATGTACACAGCACTTCTAACCTTTAGATTGTATAAACTGCAGCTGTAATTCACAGAATTAATTGCATGTGGATTTAGATTGGCGTTTCTGGACCTGAAGTCATTTAGGGTTTTAAAGATATCTGTAGGGTTTGGGGGGAGGTTCCTGGTTTTGGGGTGTTTTGCTGGCTTGGCGCAGTCTTGGGAGCTTTTGGGTTTGGGGGTTTGGATTTCGGGGGTTTTTGGAGGGTCTTGGTTTTGGGTTGGGAGGGTTGAGGTTTGAATGGTTTTAGGGGGTTGGGCAGTTGTGGGGGTTTTTTTGGTTTTTGTTTTTGTTTTTTAAACTGCACTTTTGACAACTCCAAGAACTCCCAACTCTGCTTGGGAAGCTTTGCTAACATCATATTAGAGTGTAGACTGTTAACAATTGCATTAAAGATGAGCTGTAATTTGCCGGGATTATTTAGTCAGTTTTTCTATCTTCATCATTGGCTAATGGAGTATTTCAGGAGAACATACATAGTAGACTTCAAAGTAGGTATTTATGGAGTAACCTGCATATAACAAAGACGTTCTTTCAAATGTTTCTGTAGTGTTTTTCAGGCAATAGGTAATTTTATATCATTGAGACATGCTGATTACTGATCTTTTCAGATGTAAGGGTTTAGCTTGTGTCTTCATCCAGCCCAAAACAAAGACTTCCCTATTGGACTGGATTTAGCTGCATGAAAAATTTACTACTTAAGTGCTAAATGATATTAGATGGTAAAAATTCTGGTACTGTTGCTGCACTAAGTTTCCATAGGATTTATTAAAAAATTTAAGTGTTTTCTTATGGCTAGAATACTTCTCTAGTACTCTAGGGAAAATAAGGAATTACAAGACCATTGTGTCTGCAAAATAAAAAGATTATAGGAAATTTCTCAGAGTTTGAAGAGCTAGCCTGGTGTTTCCAGTGTTTTAAGATACTGAAGTTATGTACCTTTCTATTATCAAACTTTGTCAGGTTGCTGACAGAGATCTCATCTGCCTGGGACGGATGCCAAAAGTACTTCTATCGGTCACTTGCACGCCACTCTAGGCTTCAGACAGCACTGTTAGCACCTGCCAAGGTAAACCATCAAGCTAAAGCCTGAAATCCTACTTACATTAATTTTATTTTATCACTTTGAATTGGGATTTTCCAACAGTAAAAGAGTAACATGAGAACACTGTTTTCCATAATGTAATACAAAATATTTCGGGGACAACTCTTAAGAACAGCAGTTCAAAACCTGTCATTTTAGCATTTTAATTTAGAGAGCTAGGTTAATAACTTGTGCAATGACTAATATCTTTCATCTCAACAGATCCCAAATTACTGCTTTGTGTGTGAAGGAAACCCATAAAATGCTGAATTGATGAATGTTAGACAAACAAAATCTGGATTAGTTCAGAGTTGTGAAAAATCCTTTGAGAGTTATAATTGAACATAGCTGGAGCCTAAGTTCAGCAGGAAAAATACTTGTAATTCCATACTTGAAAACTGGTCTAAAATCAGTAGGGGGAACAAATGAATTCTGACAAATCAGTATTACTTTTTCAGTACTCTAGAAAAACAAGGATCTCATTCAGATGATCTTCCTGTCATTAAACTTGACTGCTTTTTTTTTTTTTTTAATAACATGATCCTGACAGATGTCACAGCTGATAACAGCATAAATAACTGGACACAGATGTAATCAGTTTTGTTAACTGCTGTGAACATGTGTTCTAAGTTTTAGTTCAGAATCCTTTCAACAAAAAGGCATGAAAGTAATTGTCAATAAATCTAGAAAAATTAATTGTGGAAGAGATTTTTAGCAGCAGGCATACATGTGAAAACTTAAGCTAACACATCGTCTCTGGTTTTTAATTATAATTTTGTAAGATAGGTTTATTTCTTGGAATTAAATTCACAGAAACGATTGCTGCATTGAGGTGCAAGTTAATATGATTGTCACGGAAGCTACTTGAAAATCAAATTTGCATGCAATTTATTTGAAAGATAGGGGATGCAGAGAAATGATGGCAGTGGAGATTACAACTGTACTTTTTTGTCTACATTTTAAGACTTGCTCACTTAAACCATGACTTTCCAGTCTGCTCAGTGAAATGAAATGGAGGCATGAAGAACATTGATGTCACTTGGTCTGCTTATTTCATTTAACTGTTCCCTTCCCTTTCTCCATATTTTTCTTCAGGACATTGGACTAGGTAGCACTGAACGATGCAAAGGATTCACTGCACACCTCATGAAGATGCTTGTCGCACAGAGAAGATCTCTTACTGCCTTGACAGAACAATGGATCATACTAAGGTATTTTTGCATTTCATTATTACAGTCTTATTTTAGAAGTTGGAAAGGAGTTTGGCAGTAAGCAATTCAATTTAAGAAAGGTGGAAAATGATAAAGTAGCAGGAATTCAAATCCTATCCCCCCTCCCCCCCAGAAAAGAAAAAATTGTTTTTAGGTATCATTTATCCTATCATTGCAGCCAGTATTCTGGAATAAAAAATAATAGGGGAAAAATGTTAGGCACATCTGAAGACCATGAAGTAATTACTGTAGTTAATTACACAGTTAAACCTTTAAACTGTCGGACCTCTCCCATTTGGCATTGGGAGAGCTGTGTTATTATATAAGTTAATTTTGGCCTTGTTCAAGTTTGGTTTAATTTGGAGCAAATAGATAACCTGGTTGGCACTTGAAGTCAAACAAGAAACCTTAACACTTTATGAAGGAAAATTCTGAAAGGGTTTGAGTTGTGTGTGTTTGTGTGTGGGTGGTTGTGTGTGTGTTTGTTTATTTGTTTGTTTGTTTGTTTTTTTAACTGTAGAGACATATTAGACTTGTATTGAAAAGGAAAAGTATATAATAAATCTTTCTTACTTGATGTGATTTTTCATTCTGTTGCTTATCTGTTTCACTGTCAGCTCCATTGTTCTGCTGTATATTTGTGCTGCTTGCTGAAATAAACCATAAAACTTACTGAGGTTGCATCAGTTGATTTTGATTGGAGATTCATTGTGTAAAATTTATATTATAACCGGAATGTTTAAAAAAAAAAAAAAACACCTTACAGTTGCAGGAATATTAAAAGTGCTATGACACTTAGTTGCATTGCTGTGACTTTTATTGCACATCAGATTCATCCAATCATTTGTCATACACTGTCTGCTATACAGCATTTGGAAAATGATTGTCTCTTAGAATCCAATTTGTTTGTATAATGCAGGAAAATGAACAGTATTTGCATATTGGACCAGGAGTCTAAGGATTATTTGAAAGGATTGTGTTGATTCTGAGAAATCTCACTAAATCCAGTTCTCAGGATGTCTCAAACTTACACAATGGACAGAAAAGTTAAATTAGATAAAACCTTCTCTTCTTAAAATAAATAAATAAAAAGCTATTCCAATGTCTTATGTGCTGACTTTTCCAGAAGAAGTTTGACTTCCACTGGGTTCATATAATCAAGAGTTTTTATGGACTTACTCTCAAGGTTGAGCTTTGAAAAGGGAGGTATGATGTAAATCTCAATAATTAGATTTATGTAACTTTTTTCCTTCTTTGTTCCTAACCAGGAACCTCCTGAGTTGTATACAAGAGATAGATTCCAGGTTGACTGCTGACAGAGAATACAGTGTAGCATTTCCTCCTCAAGACAATTTTCAACAGTGGACTGACAGGCTGCAGCAACTTTCCATGCAATGTGTGATGGTTCTTGAGGAGCTCTCTTGGTTTATACAATGCTGCCCAAAAGAACAGTCGATGAAGTGTAGTGATAATGAAAGGACAGAGGGCGAAACAAACATTCTTCAGAGTACAGGAACTGAGCAGACCTTGGGAAATAATCTTATGGGAATACCTGACCTAATTCCCTCAGAGCTAAAATACCCATCTCCAGTAGCAATAGAACAACTGCCTCCCGGATGCAGAATGCAACATAAGGATCAGTTATGGCTGCAGCTAGCTACAAAATTGAATACAATGCTGGCAAACGTGAAAGCAATGAAAGCAGATGTGGACAAAATAAGGCAACAGTCATGTGAGACCTTATTTTATTCCTGGTGAGTTCTGTCCACATGTAAAACTGAATTTCTGTACACTGTATGTTCACTTAAGATGTGTAAAGTTATCTTGAAAATGTTTGCCTATATGTATCATAAAAGGTATCGTTTGGATGCTCTTAAAACTTGTTTCTGTTTATTTTCTTTTCAAAATGCAGTCTGGCTTTTCAACAAACACGTGTCTCTTCCCCCACCGCACTGACACATCGGACAAAAATTGGTCCGTCTTAGCTTCTCAGTTTTTGTTTTTAGTCTCCTGGGATTTTATTCTTGTAGCTTCTTATTTATTTAATTAGATAATGATGAGAATTTCAAATGTAAAAATCCTAGGGTTGGGGGGGTTTTTTTGTTTTTTTTTTTTTAAGGCCTGTAGCTTGTAAAGACCAAAAAGTACTTGCCCCTTTTCACTTAACACTCACGCTGTTTGAAGTTGACTGAAAGTGGCACTTGTGCTTGTTGTAAAAGCTTTTATTTGAGAAGTTCCAGATGAAGATCTTAAGTGTACATTCTTCTCTCAGTATTTTGGTATTTCTTGTTACAGGAGAGATTTTGAGGTTTGCACATCAGCTTTGAGTTGTTTGCTGGAAGTCTCAACTCAGTTACAGAGCATTGAGTCTCTATTTCTTCCAAATGGGGAAGGCAGGCAAGCTGCAAATCGGATGGCATTAATCAAGAGCTTAAAGTATATCCAAGAGGAAGTTAGTAGTACATCTGCAGACTTCGCAGCCTGGAGAACGCAGCTTCTTGGTTCTGTGTCAAATTTTGGTGGTAAGGACGATCCTTCTTTTCCAATTTTGTAATTTAAAAAAGAATGTAAAGAATTCATTAGCTTGGTTAGTGCAGAAGATACGCTCCATATTAAATCAGATGTCCAAAAACACTTGAGATGAGATTCAAATTTGCCAAGTTTAGTCCAAACTTAAGTTGTGCCATGTGGCGGTCTGATTCACGGACTCCGATGTGCTGGATCAGAATCAACTTTATTCAAGCAAGCAAGCCCTATATATAAGCTCTAGCCCGGATTGGTACTTTCCCGAAGGTCAAGTTCCCATCATCACTCCTTCTCATCCCATGCGGCTACTACCTTATCTATATACTGCTATTTATTCCTCCCAAGGCTTTCGGCTCCTTAACTCTATCTTGTCCAATCCCTCACTGTCTGCCCCTACATCTCCCCCTTTTTTATTTTCTAAGCTAAATATTGCCAGTGCAGTGTGTATTTGTACAGCAAGTACTTGATGCAAAGCCCTTCGAGTCGTTCTCTGCATAAGGCTTATTAAGCAGGGGAGATGGATAGCAGGGGCTAGAAATCTTAGCAAGATTACCAGTCCCCACGTCAGTACCTTCTTAACCCACGACTCCAAACCTAACGTCCAGCCCTATCCCTCAAAAGGGTTCCACTCTGATTCTATCTACAACTTACCAGTAAGGTCGCGTAGTCGTGGTAAGCTTTTATGAATCGATATTGACCCTGCCCGAGGCAGGCAGATATTGCCAGAAAATGTCCTGACATGGGCTCATCTTAACTGGCTCTCAGTCCTCATTTGGTGTTTCAAGGGATGCGTCAACAGGTCAAATCAGCCGTGCAGGCATCCAACAAGGCCCTGTTACCTGTAGAGAGACAAGCATAACCTTTCCCCCATGTTATTAAGTCTACTGGTTCACTCCATTAACCTGTTTCCAGGTTCTTGTAGTGAACCCGAGGCTGTTCTTGCCATGTAGGGCATGAGAAATGCTTGTTAACTGCACTTTGGTCCGTATAACGGTTTAAGAGGTTGAGAACATATAAGGCTTTCCACAGCTGCTCTTGTAGGGA